>NW_026126540.1:14097500-14795000 GCF_943737965.1 Phodopus roborovskii
GGCCAAGTACAACATACATATTATAAAATTTTATATTCTTCTAGAAGTTTCTGTCCTGCCCTGTCCTTCAGCCATTCAGTCCTAAATAAACACACAGAGGCTTATATTGATTATAAAGTGTCCCTATTGTTCAGTCTTATTACTAACAAGCTCTCACAACTTAAATTAACCCGTAATTCTTATCTATGCTTAGCCATGTGGCCTGGTACCTTTATTCAGTGTGGGATTCTCATCTTGCTTCATTTGTGTCTGACTGGCAACTGAATCTAAAATTTCCAGAATTCTCCTATACTTCCTGCCTGGATAATGGCCAATCAGCATTTTATTAAACCAATACAAGTGACAAATCTTTACAGTGAGCAAGAGGATTATCCCATATCAGATGATTGTGGATATTCTTTTAAAAATTACTTTCTAAAGAAATAATCTACTGGCTAGCCTGCAATTTACCCACTCATCCATCCTGTATAGCTACAATGTATTGTGCTATGGGGTTATGTTTCACCATATTCTGTGGCCAGCTAAAGTTTGATGAGGATGGGTATCTCATTCAAGTTCTAACAATTACTGAGAATACACATACACATATACCATGATCATTATCTTTACTACCACACTCCAAATTTTTTGGTGTTTGCTTTCTTTGGAAGTAGAATAGTTAGGAAACCATAATATATGAAATGAAAGCCAGTTCCATATCAGAATTTCTGGCTGAAATTAGTTCTGATTGTTCTGAAGTCAAAAGAGGGAGAACATGTGCCACAAAATAATGAAGAGAAATTATTTGAGTAGAAGTAAAATTAGAAAACTGTAGAAAAGCATGAGAGGAACATGTATATGACAATGCTTCATAGTAATTAATCATCTTAAATATGCCATTTAAAACATAGCCTTTGTCCAAGCAAGTGCTGGGGCTTCCTGCCTGTGGACATAGGAAGTAACACAAGGGAATGACTCCTTTTCACAAGTATGTGTGGATTGTGTCACCCTATTGTTCATTACCCTAACTAGCCAGAACAAAGTCCTTCTGAGAGTACTGGCAGTCTTGACCCCTATAGCGACATTGTTGGCTATCTTGAGTATGAATGTGAACATATGAAATCATCACTGTGAATTTTAAACATGCACACATATTCTATATACCTTGAAATAATAATATAATAAACTTACCACTCATGGAATGTTTAAATTGTGCCAGCATGGTTCTAGGCACTCTGGTTCTAAACACTAAGATAGTAAGTTAGGAACTAAGTACAATTGTTATTCCTAGTTTAGAGATGAGGAATCTGAGGCAAGCATATGTCTACCTCTAATCTTGCCAGGGCCACATGGGTAACATTCACTAGTCCCCAGAGTCAGACTGAGAGTTCTGCATTAAGAATCAAGCCTCCAACAACTGCTAACTTTGTCCCTTGTACAGGAAATAGTACCATCTTCAGCCACTGTTCCAAGCGAAAACTTGAGAAGTCAGCTGTGTGCTTCTATGAGGGCCACATCCATAGTGACCAAAGTCTTGATGTCTCTTGAATTGCTTTCTTGAAGGAATCATTAATTGGCCCCGTCTCAGCTCAATTCTCTGGCCTTTCTTACTTAGATGATTCCCTCTAATCCCTTCAAACTGTATGAGCCAAGATCACTTATGACAAAGGTTGTGGGTCTGCAGGGCATGGCTCTACCTGCTTCTGTAGTCTATGCTGTTGCTCCCTTTACCTGTGGTAGGAAGGTTTTCCTCCTTGAGATCATGAGGAAGAAGTTTAGGCAAGGCTTTTCCAGAACTTGATCAAACCAATATATCAAGTGGGAGCTCCTTACTCTGGTTTTTAAGTCTAAAACTCAGTTTCAAGTTTAAAACTCAGAAGTTGCATTTATTAATTGTCAATTTAACTAGTATTTGCAAATATACATATATACACACATATATACATAGATATGTAAGTAGCATCTGTTAGGAGGGCTTATTTTTTATTTTTCATTATTTCTATGAAAAGGCAAGAGGCTAATTTTCTTTAGATAATGTATTATTTTATCATTTTATGTGTCAGGTCTTCTTCTCTACTGTGGGAAGTAGAAGGTACTATGATGTTTCTGTCAACCAGGGTGATGAGCTCTTATTTGAATTTTTCAGTTTTACATCATGTATGAGATTGAGAATATTATATAATTCAGGTATTTAGTTTGGTTTTAGTAAATCTCTTCTTCAAATCATTGCCATCTTAGAACTTTCCTTGTTGACTAAACTTTGCATATTGTGAAAAGGAGCCCTTATTAATGTCTACAGCTTTCTGTAACATGAACAAAGAACTGAGACAATCAACTTATGAAGAGAAAAGACATGAAGGTTCACAGTTTTTAACATTTCAGGTTGTTGTTGGTTGACCCGATTACTTTGGGTGATAGAGTGTGGTGGAGAAAACCTGTTTATGTCACAGACAGTAAACAAATGACAGAGAACAGAGGGGCCAGCCCCCTACAACTTCCTGTTTATGTTTCCTCAGGACAGATAAACAAACATTTGTCACCTGTGATATATCAAAGAAATGATCCATCCAATCCAGCTTGGTGAGCCAATGTGCTTAGTGACTTTATAGGCAAATGGGGAGGAGGTGGTTACTTTCAATGGTGACAAATATTGCTACATCACCAAAAAGTGGCATATTCTTCATGGGTAGAACCTCATGGCAGCTGAATTGTAAAGTTCAGACTTCTTATATATTCTGGTACCTCTCAAGATCATATGCAGCTTTGATACACAAGTAGGTTTGGGCACATAAGCAGCTAATGACAGAATTGTTTGACTTTTCCTGGGGAGACATGAACAAATTCTCTTCACCTCATCTAGGGTATCAATGACAGACTACAGAAACAGTTCTACCCAAGTCTGACTTTACAAACCCATGATTTATTGAGGTTACTTACAGATGCATGGACGGAACATTAAAGGAACAGCAAAGGCAGCTGTATCACTGAAAAGCCCAGTCCAGGATGCTAGGACTTATGAGAGCTGCATCCCTGGAGCTCCCTGTGTGTCATATAGGTGGCATGTAGTTAGTTCCACACACACACAGAAGATTCTCTTTTATTTCTCTAGTACTATTCACATGACCTCACGGAGAGGCCTTGTGATGCTCCCTATAGAAATGAATGTTACAATAGGAGATATATGCCTAGTAATGTGCCCTTCCTTCAGCTTTGACACACTTTCTGCCACCCTTTTATGATATTCCTTGAACTTTGATGGGGATAATATAAGTGCCTTGAAATTTTCTTCCAATTATAACTACACATTAAGTCTCATTATACATAGAGTCACATATTCTCAGTAATTTGACCAAGTATGAGTCATAGTATCGAGCACTTATAACAACAAAAAGAAGTTTTGTAAAGAAAAATATTTAGAAGCCAATTTGACAGGCAAGACAACTAGTATAGGTATAGGACTTTTCAGTAGTGTAAAAGCCATGGAATATGAAAGGAGCTTCTATCTTAGTTTCAGCTTCAATTTTCAATATTCTAAAACCAAATGTGCAATGTTTTTGGCAACAGGGACTTATTCTTTATGTCTGGCATCAACCAATAGCAGGAATTGCAGACTTGGTGGTTTGTGAGAATTCGGGGGCCTCCGTGTCATACTTAGATGTGACTTTGGATTTCACCTGGCTTAAGATCACTTGCAAAGAGTTTCAATTGAGCAATTTTCTTTATCAGGAGGTCTGTAGGCTTGTCTATGAGGGATTGGTCTTGATTGTTAATGGAGGTAAGGTGGTTATGGTTTAAGAAAGCTAGCTAAGTCTGAGCCTGAGAGTGAACCATAGAGTAAGCTGGCAAGCAGCATTCCCCCATAGTTCCTGTGTTGAGTTCTTGCCTTGACTTTTCCAGGTGATGGATTGTGACCTGGAAAGGTAAGATGAAACATACCATTTCCTCTTCTAAGTTGCTTTTTGCCAGAGTGTTTTATCATAGCAACAGAGATGTAATTAGAACAGGGGGTAACCTATTCCTGGCACCAAGGTTTTTATTTAATAACATGGATTCTTCGAGTGCCTTCCCCCCCACTCAAACAGAGTGCCCTCACTCAGCATCTTTAGCATCTGTTTTCACTGTTCCTTTAGATGTGTTTCCAAATTTGTAGCATACCCAAGACATTCAAAGGCATTATGTAATGAAACCTTTTTATAGATGGCAGGATGCCTTAAGGCTTACCATTACCCACTTTAAGAAAGTGCCAATTGGTTTTTGGATTTAGAAGCTAGAGTTAGACTTTTCAAAGTGTAGGGTGGACCTTGAAAAGAGCATTAAAGAATCTTACCATCTGTATCAATTGTTTTATAAAAAGAGCCTTGTTGAATAGAGTGGAATGGATGGAAAGCATGACCATATTTAGCCTTCTTCAATCTACTTGTTCTCCATTAGCTGTCCTTGCTTCCTCATCCCTGAGCACTGTTGTGTGACCTCTATGCATCTCTCTACCCTAGATGGTTTCCACTGGGCTGCCTTACACTGCTTGGCTAAATGTGGGTTATGGCTGCACTCTCATCAGCTGTTCAAGCACAGACTCAGGTCCAATGCTGAGGCTGTTATCACTCTTTCAGTCTTATATGGCTCCATGAAGTAATCCTGGGCTAGGCATACAATCAATACCCCCAGTATAATTTTCTTGTAGGGGAGAGACGTACACAGAATAATTGCCTACTTCTAGGACAAGCAATCCTTTTTAGCTGTACCACTCTGTCTTCCATCCTTTCTTCCATGTCTTTGGTGAGCTGGTGCTTAGTCATCAGAGCCTGCTTGGGGTTCACTACACAGCATTCAGTGTTCAGGTTTACACTAAGAAATCTGTCTTTACACATATCTTGTCACATTGGATATTGGGTGTTCTGGATACACCCCTTTGTGTAATTCCCAGTTTAAACATTTAAGTCATTCAGATCTACCATAACATCTTCTATGTCATCAAGATCATGCCCTACCTTTTGGGGATGTATTTCTTTCTTAGTTCTTCAGCAAATCCACCCCACTAGGTTGGTGAGCAGGCACAGAATGTCATCTCCCTCACTCGCTGTTTACTTAGTAATGTTATTCCTTTTGTCTTCTAGTCCCTGATATTCATGGGTACCCCAGACAGCTATAAACACATGTCTCTAATGGACTACTTGAGCCAGTTCACTGGGGACAGATTTCCATTGTATTGTATCAAGGGTGTGTGAGCAGTTACCCAGTGTGTCCACATCTTTGGTACCCAGACTGATCCCACTCACTCTCATATTCCATGTCACACTGCCTCATAAGCCAGGTTATGGGAGCTTCTTTTATTTCTTGTTTAAATTTTTCTTTTCACAATCCAAGCACTTCAGATATGGAGTTTTCTCATAATTATGGTTTCTTCTATAATCTTTCACTAAAGGTCCTGTGTGCATGCTGCTGAGTCATGGATTTTCTCTTCCTTTATATTAAGGATTTCACTAATACTGAGGGATATCATATATCATTTTCTCACTTTCTCCCTCCACACTGACTGATTCTGCTCAGAAGTTTCATGTTTTTTATCTCAGGAATGGATGTTTAACAAATTCCAATTTTTTTTTAAATTCTCTTTCTTTTTGTGTCTGTAAGAAATAGCAAGCCAACACTTCTTTCTCATCCTTCTCTTTTTCATATTTTTTTCCAAATCAAAGGCTAATATAAAGGATAACATAAACAATTCCTTTCTTATAAGCCTTCTTTTGTCTTGGAAGATTGCTAAGCCTCAGTTACATGTTTTATTGCCCTTTCCAATACC
The DNA here is from genome assembly GCF_943737965.1 of Phodopus roborovskii. Taxonomy (NCBI): domain Eukaryota; kingdom Metazoa; phylum Chordata; class Mammalia; order Rodentia; family Cricetidae; genus Phodopus; species Phodopus roborovskii. The sequence goes on from NW_026126540.1 coordinate 14,103,277, forward strand.
ATGCAACTGACACCACAGTAACTTATGATCCTAAATGATAAATTCTCTAGTCTCAATTTGGGTTTGTGCTTGTACTCACATAATATGTACATCTTACTCATGGAGGCATATAGTTCTGTACCACACAGAGAAAGAGGGTCACCTTGAGTCTCCTCCAAGGATGATCTGCCCTCTTATGGCTCTATCTTTGGTGTGAGTCAGGAGCTAGCTCCCAGTATGTGGTAAATGAAAAGGACCCATGGTGAAAGTTGCAAGTGGATAGCACATTTAACAGTAAGAATTGACTGTAGAGTTAAAACTGGGTTCCAGGAACATTAGGGTTAATAAACAGAAACTTGCTGTGGGATATGAGATGCAAGTAGACTAGATAAGAGGAAGAATGAGGCTCTAGCCAGGGACAGCAGGCTGGTGTCTCTCCCTGAGGTTTTTGAGGACCAGATGGAAAACACTATTGCCCTTCTATGTAGTCTTGCTTTGAAATGCATTTAGTCTAAATTGGGAGTGAGTCTGGCTTCTAATAATAACTTTCCAGTGTAGTGACCACTCTAGCTGACTCCATAGACAAGGTGTTACATATAAAGCTGTGCTAGAGTTAACTCTGCCATGCTAAAGCTACAAGTCGATCAGGTAAATGTGAGAACAAGGAGAGCTTAATACATTTATAGCATTTGAGTCATTGCAGTGTCAGAAGTAGCAACAACAGCCAGTTAATAGTTCGCAGATAGTCAAAATTAGTATCTGTTAGCACAAGTCAGAGATGGCAGAGAGTGACTTTAATCACAGCTAGCAGAGTGTTTAGTGCATGGTGAGATCATGTTTAGGCTCATGATCACTTCCCCGCTTGGCAGGAAAACTTGCAGAGTGTGTGGGCATTCTATTGAGTTGGCCCAATATAGCACAGAGAGCTAATCAGTCTCATAGCAATTACCTCATCATTTGTCCAGTTTTCCTATAAAAACCCTAGACAAGGAAATTTGGCATATTTTTCTTCTCATGGAAACCCCTCCCACTCTTAAGAGTTTCTCTGAATTTTTCTCAATTTCTCATTTTCTGTAATGCTTCTGAATAAAGCTTGATTCTGCTTTGTATGTTCCCATGAGAGTTCTTATTTTTAGGCTTCAGTAATGTGAGAAAATAGACTTCAAGCACTGTTGCGGAATGTCTAACACCTTAGGTCCCTGGATTATGCACAACTGGGATATGAAAGATTTCATTGTCCTAACCGTCCTGCATCAGTTGCATACATGTCTTATCCCACAGCAGGGTTCATGCACTTGCCATTGTAGAGAGGTGGTAAAATATCCCCATGGGAAAAATGTAGCTCATTAGATTATGCTTGTGAATGCTTTACCTACAGATGGATGAGCCTCAATTACATGTCTATTACCCATTGTAATTGATATACAAATGCTTATTCCAACTTTTCTTTGGTTGTGTGGATCTTCGTTTGGGCGCCAGTTGTGTTGTGTGACTTTAACTGGAAAGCTGAAAATAAGTGTCTGTTTATCACAGGAAGGGCATTGGTGACAGACTAAAGAAATGATTTCAAGTCTAGTTTGCTAAATCAATTAATTTATTGGAGTTGCTTACAGGAACATGGCCAATCCAAAGGCAGGTGCATCACTAAAAAATCCACACCCAAATAGGTGATGAGCTTGAGAAAGCAGCATCTTTGGAACTCAATGTCAACTCCAGGCAGTTCCACCAGAGTGTTCTCATTCCCCAACCATGATTACAGCCTTGACCTTGAGTGGGTGCCTTGTAGGAACTGTAATTTTCATGAACTTCCTCTGTCCAATAGGTCTCATTAGCTTCCTAAGTCTTAGAAGCCATTGCCTTCCCTCCAGGAGGGAATATTTCAAGGAGAAGGAAATGGTTTCACAAAAGACTGGAACCCCAGGTCAAGATTCTCTCTTCTACTAAGGAGTATAAATAGATCCATTGCTATCACCAGAGATTGAGCTATCATTGTGCTGTTTTGTTTACTATATTATTATGACTAAGGGGCCAAGGTTATTTCAGCTCTACAATGATTATCAGATGTTCATGTTTTGCCTGGAAGGAAAATCTATGCTATACCATCTCCAGTGCACTGAAGACTTGCCCTTAGACTTGATGTGCATAAAGTTTCATTACCTCCAAATCGCAGTCCTGGGACCAATCCTTCTATGAATGAGCCTTTATGAGACATTTTGGATCCAAACTACTGTAACATTTTCCTTTTGTTTCTTCTGTTACCAGAGGTGTAGTTTTACATTTTATGTAAGATCACATATAATTGATTCTTTTACTTCTCCTATTTACTGTCATAAATTGTTATTAAAAATTAAATGAGTTTATGAAACAGTCTCTATAAACTGGTCACTTTCATGAGTGCCATAGTAGTTAATACTTTTGTATAATTTTTTCTATTCAGTAACATGGAGGTTGGTTTTTAATCGGAAATATGCCTTGTCAAAGCTATGTTTGGAATTGTAATGAGTGGATTTTGTGAACGATTTTAGATTTGTTATGCCTGGAGCAAATTGCAGTCACTTGCTCTGTGATGCCAGAGCAAGGGCCAGGGAACACAGAACAGTTGTTATTCTCTGCATACAGTGTCCATTTGTTTCACCCAATTAACAAATCTACATTTGGAAGGACTGGGCCATATTAGTGACTCTGTAAAGTGCAAAAGAGCCACAAGCAGTCTTTTCTTCTTGTAAGTGTGGGGGTATGAACTGCACACACCAAGATTTATCACCACAGGGATGGCAAAACAAAGTACTCTACAGAACATTTTGTGTTTCTAAAGTTTGGTCCAATTTCTCTCAAAAGATTAGATAAAAATAACAGGAGTGTAGAAATACTGTTTCCTGACTTAGGAGACTTTACTATAATGGTTAGAAATTAAGAATGGATTGGTTTGCAGAATATGACTGTCAACCATGCTGCTAGTCATTTCTTATCCTTAAGAAATTACTTGTTTCCCACTCTTTGGTTTCTCCATCTGTAAAATAGGACACTGTTCATAAGGCTAATGAAAGAACAAATTATTTTATGTATACTTTTGTGTACTTAGAATGATACCTAATATGTAGTCAGTAAATACTAGTCATTAATTATGCAAATTAAACACCCAGAGATTCATAGATGTAAATAAGAGTTAAATAAACCAGTCTCCTCATCATTTTATTCATTAAATTGAAAGTAATTTACCAAATGATTTAATTTCTTTGAATGAGTATGGGTTGCTATATTTCTCTTCTAGGTCTTCTGTTATTAAGGTTTAATTCTTTTTGACAACTCTGTCTTTTCTTATAAACTCTGATTTTCTCAAGGGCAAGTTCCTGTCTTAATGGACTTGTAACCGTTTTGTTAGCAGCCAAATGTTTGGAAATGCCACAGTACCTGGGGTACTGTTTTTGGTCAAGGAAAACTATCTAGTTATATTAAAATATTAAATTCAAAATGTCAAATTGGAATTTTTTTATAAGTGAAAGAAAAATTGCTTGTAACACAGGAAGTAACTAATGCTGTTAAAGTAAGGGAATTAGGGAAAATTTTTAAATGGAAAAATTGAATGAATAGAAAATGCTTAGCATTTTTTTATTATTTGATGGGCCTACATTTTCTAAAACAGTTGGATGACAAATTAATTGACATTTTCCTTAAAGGAGCAACAGTTGTGTGTTCAGAGATATTTGCTTCCACCATCACTAAAAAGTTATAACATATTCCTTTGTACTGTAATAGACTTTCTCCAGCTCTTGTTTTTCCTAGACATAGAGAAGGTTTAATGTTGTACATCAAAAAGTTGAAAGAAACCATCTCCTGCTTCAAGGATTACACAATATAATATGAGAGAAAGATAATAAAAGTAGAATATATCAGGCACCATAATAAGTCTTATGGAAAGAAGCAGGAAGCTATGGATTATTCTCAAATGATTGACTCAAGAATGAAGTTACAGAGTTTGACATTTGATCCAGAAAAGCAAGACTCTGTAGTAAGAAATTTTAATGGAGAAGAATCTTAGCAATGAGCTCAAAGTGTGAAAAAGTTCCTCCAGTGGGGAAATGATGCCTGAAGCACTTCTTGTTTTCCAAATGAAGTTTTCTCTTAAATGGCTGTGAGTAATGAACCTATGGTCATAAATTCAACAATTAGCCACAGTTTGCCTTGTCCTGACAGCTGTCTCCTCCAGTTACCTTTTACCCCCTTCTCATCTACTGCCTAAGGAATTTGCTCTAGGTTGAATTCCATAGCATTCCCTTTGCTTTGATCTTTGTGGGTTGTTTATTTTCCCACTTAGTGCTGTGAAAAAAGTAAAAATGCCAACCATCTAGTGTATGTGTGTGCACATCTGTGTGTGGGTGTGTGCCCTTGTATGTGGACACCAGATGCTCACTGGCTGGCCAGTGAGCCACTGGGATTTTCCTGTCTCTGCCTGGCAGCACGGTGATTACAAGTATGCCTCCTGGCTTTTCACGTGGGCACTGGGAGCTGAAGTCAGGTACTCATGTATGGACAAGCACGTTGCCCAGTGATCCTTCTTTCCAGTCCCCACCCCAATCATCTTCCATGTAAAGGAGAAAATATCTTTCACAAAACTATGTTTTATTCATTCTGAGCATTCTCTGCTAGGCAAAGAAAGATTCTGTTTATGGCCCCTTTATAGACGATAACAAACATCCCTTCCTCTCCCTCTTTCTCAGAGGCCAAGGCTCTCTCTGGCAGCTCTCAGTAACCTGTGAGGAAGAACTGTCACAGGTGAGAAAACCCATGGCAGGAGATAGAGTAGTTCAGTGTTCCAGACACTGAGATTTCAGTTTGGCTCTGCCTTATTGTTTTTCAGAATTGGAGCATTACCAATTTAAATGACCTCTGCCCATGTATTTATTGGAATTTTGAACAAATGGTGCAGTTTCTCAAAACTTGATAGTAAATAGTGAGGGAAGATGGCCTCTAATAATGTCTTGGGACCAAGTAGCTTGGAAAGTCTGGGATTAGCTTTAGTGATAGTGGTTAATTAGCATGATGAGTTGGCCTGGACCTAGTGAGTAAAGACAGAAAGGAACAAAGGGGCTACAGAAGTATACATTTCTGCTTCTTATTGTTTGTTCAGTTAGCATCCAATTCTTATGGGGAGTATGAGATAATCTGAGTAATTTTCTTGGCTATAGGTCACTTGCTTAGGTAAGGAATGTAGGAACTATGCTTTTCTAAACATTAAAAATGACCAAGGTTCATGGATGTGTGATGTTTTTCAGGATCCCATGCTTTACTGAGGAGCTATTAGCAGGCAATGGGTCTTTTGTAAAGAAGAATCATCATTTTTTGAGAGTGTGGCAACTGGTAGGTCTCCTATGCTCCAGGGGATGGTCAAACATTCATATTAGCACCACCCATTGGACTTAATGGGTTATCAACAAGCAAACAAACAAATGAGAAGATGTGAAGTAGTAAGGAGGACATGTTGGGAGGCATATGGGGGAATGAGAATGGGGGAATGTGGGTGGATATGATCTTGATTTATTATATTTATGTATAAAATTCTCTAGAGAAAAGAAACTATTTAAAAAACTGATCAAGATTAAACTTCATAGGGATGTATGTGCTAAACACTGGCATGTACTTTGGTTATTATAGAATTTTAGTTTTATAAAACTGTCTCATTTCATCAGTGAAATTCAAGAGACATTATTTGAGCATTGATGATGTTTCTCAATACACTTAGTGGCTGTTCTTAGGATGATAATGACATTATCTTATTTAAAAAGACTTCCCAAGATGGTTTCCCTTCTTTTTAATATTATCTCATGACACTGCAATTTCATTAAAATATCCAGTATTGTTTATAATAACTGTGGACATCCCAGAAACCTTGGTGTTTGTTGGGCACCCACAAGGTTTCTTACTTTCTACTATTTAATGGACTAGAGACATTGAAAGTGATGTAGGAGAAGGATTTCTCAGGAAATTAAAAGACAAGAAATAGGTTTTTGGCAATAGATGAAATGGATAAACCATGTGAAATTATTGCTGTTAAGGAAGGTTTGAAGCTATTTTACATTGGTTCTAAGAAGGGTTGGTTTTATTATTTTCCTGTTTGAGACAGGTTCTTGCCATTACCTACACTGGCCTTAAACCTTCAGTTCATCTGCCTCAGCCTCCTGAGTGTGGGGATACAGGTCTGTTTCATTACACCCAGCTAACTAATTTTACTTAATCATCTCATTACAGCAAGTTTAATTCATGGCCGTTTATTTATAAGTAAATCATACATTTGACTAGTTATTATTTTTATGCATGCCTAGCTAAAGAATTTGTGTTCAGCAGCAGTTGGTTCCTCAGGCTCTCAGACTGTCTGAGGGTATTTTTATCAACTCCTCCCTAATGACTTCCTCTCTTGACCTACCTGTTTTATCTCATTACACAACTGACTTAAATCTGCCAGGTTTGGGCATTCTGAGTCTTCCTCTGCCTAGTGTCTCACAGTTAAGCACCAGCACATTTTGACTTTTCCTCAAAATGACTCCCAAAGCCAGTCCCCGTTTTCCTGTCCATATCACCTTAAACAGACTCTCTCCTTTATGAGTCATATATCATCCAGGGCTCCCAACTTATCTCTTTGGTGGTCTTTCTCAGATGCCATTTACTGTGCAAATTATTATTGAATTTACCTTTCAGAAAACTAAAATATATCTGTAAGGATTTCTATTTGATGGGATAATTAAATTTAAATGCCTTAGTACTTTCAAAATTATTACAGAAGCCAGGGTTATAACTGAGTGATGGAGAACGTGCTTAGCATATATATGTGAGGCCCTGTCCACAGGACCAAAATAAATAAACACATAAACAAACTGATTAAATTAAAAAAGACATCAAAAGTATGCAAAAGTAGGTAAAGCATTATAATAAACCACTGTGTTTCTCTTCACAATTCCAAGTTCACAACATTCTTGTTCCCTCTTTAACTCTACTCATTTCCTGTGCCTACATTAATTTGAAAGAAGTCATGGGCATTGTACTATATCATTTGTAAGTACTTCAGCATGCATAACTAGAAAATAAAACATGAGCATGTTAGCATACCTCAAATTATTAATAGTTTATGTTATATACCAAAGGTTTTTTAATGGTATATGTATGTACTTCAATTTGTTTGAGAACAAATTGAATTTCAGTAAAGCCTGGCCATGTGATCAGTTAGAATCTTTAAATATGTAAACTCCAAGACTCCAAGCCTGCGTCTTCTTATTTATTTATTTATTTGTTTGTTTGTTTTTTTGTGACAGGGTTTCTCTGTATTGATTTGTAGCCTGTTTTGGAACTTCCTCTGTAGATCAGGCTGGCCTTGAATTCACAGAGATCCACTTACCTCTGCCCCCCGTGCTCCCAATTGCTAGGCTTAAAGGCATGTGCAATCAATGCCTGGCTTTATTTATTGATTGACTGATTGATTTTCATTTTATCTTTCCATTTACAAGATCACATAAAGCCAGTTTCCTTGAGCCTGCAATGTGAGTCCCAGAGGATGGACTATTAATCGGATAGGAAGACTGCAGGGAACATTTATGGATGGATTTGGTAATTTACCTCAATTTACAGAATCTAAAACAAGTCAATATTTCATTCTTGGATTCTCTTCATTGGGGTTCCTGTTTGTTATCAATCCAAAAGCACAGGGACTACCAAAAACAGGACACAGAATTCTCTGTCTCAGAATGACATTGTCAATTATTTTGCAAATTTGCTTTCATTCTTCTCTTTGGAGACTTGACTCATGCTCCACTCTTGCAACGTCTTCCAGATGTGACCATCCCCTCATGAAACCAACACCTGTCTTTCTAACTGGAAATCCCTCTACATGTGTATATTCAAGAGTTCATATGTAGTAAGTGGATATTTGTGCATCTTTTAAATTTGGCCTACTGCAAATTCAGGTTTCTGTACCTTCCTACTTTTGTACCTTTAACAATTAAGGAGTGACAGAGGGTGTGATGGAAGTTAGGGAGATGTGTTTCTGAGGATAGAGCAAGAACAAGGCATTACGTGGGTGGGGATGGTGCACACCTTTAATCCTAGCACTTGGGAGGCAGAGGCAGGCAGATCTCTGAGATCAAGGTTAGCCTGGTCTACAGAGCAAGTCCCAGGACAACCAGGACTACACAGAGCAACATTGTCTCAAATAAACAAGTACATAATATCAATCAATCAAACAAACAAACAAAAAACTCCAAACAAAACAAACAAATAAAAAAGAAAAAGGCTTTGGCCAGGAAATACTCTCTAGATTGGAACCCGATTCTTTTTTCTTCTAATCTTTTATGTGTATGGGTGTTTGTTTGCATGTAGTATACTACACGTAGCCCATGGAGGCCAGAAAAGGGCACCATGTCTCCCCAGAACTGGAGTTTCAAATAGTGATGAGTCACTATGTGGGGGCTCTGAATAGAATCCTAGAATATTGCTTTTCTGCAAGAATAGCTGTTGTTCTTAACCACTGGGCCATCTCTGCAGCCCTAGAGTCAGATCCTGATATGACAGGTGCTAAGAGCATGCACTCACTGCATGGGACCACTTAAACAACATATGAAATCTTTGCTTTGTTTATAGGTGTTTGATTTAAATACTTTTAAAAAACCATCTATTCCATTCCTGTTAGTTCTTATTTTACTTTGTAAACAAAATTGGGAATTATAGACATTTAGAGAACCATTGAAGGGTTTTTGATGAAAGTCAATGCTTTTCTATTGAAGGATTTTTATAATTTCCTTTTGGCCTCAGTTATCATTTTGACAGTGGCCTCTGGACATTGACAAAACATCATTTCTGTGGCCTGTTTTTCAGTGGGGCTCCACCCCACGTGTCTTTGGGACGATCCTCACATCTTCTTCCTCTTGGACCACTCAACAGGACAGCTCCTTTAGATTCCATGGCATCACACTGCATCCCATTGGAAGATCTACTCATCAGAAGGTCTACAGAATCTTCTTGGCAAAGATTGACATGCTTTCCTCTGAGAATTAAGTTTGTTCAAGACATCAGGATGGCAGGAAGGAAACTGTGGAATTACAGAAACAAATGCTCTTTACTTTTAGGGATTTTACATGGAGCATACTTCTGGTGCTAAAGTTCTCTTCAAGAATATAGCAAAAGGGGAAGGCAAATATGTGTACACTGAGCTTTGATGATCTTCTTATCTGGGTTTTGACCTCATCTTCTGCTAGAAACCTGAGGTTTAGAAACCACATTTTCTCACTTCACAAAATGTAAATTATCTAATTGTTTTGTTCTGGAAATGAGAGATGGGGAGAAGAAAAGGAGGGGTCATTAACTACATGGACTCATACATGGCTTATGAGCCAACAGCTGGCTTCTGCAGTCAATATCTACTACTATGGAGCCAGTCTCCCCCACCTACTATTTTAAGTTTTTAGATAGAGTCTCACAATCTGGTCCCAAACACATGATTTCTCTCCTTGACTGTTCTCCTGTATGCTGGGATTACATATCTGCTACCATGTCTGCTTTAGTTCACTTCTTCTAAGAATATTTTTTGCTCCTTGTTGAGCACACAGATTACCAAGTTGTCTGTTCCCAATATGAAATATTGAAGAATGTTAATTTGTTTTTCTTCTAAACCACCTTGTTTAGAGAACTCTAAGACAGGAGTTTCTGGTTGACCCAGGTGTTTGTTTTTGTATTTGAGTAAAAGAGAGAACTGTCAGGCCAAAACCAATCCCATATTTCTTTGTGATAACCAACTAAATATTTCTTGGTCAATTCTAATTTTCTTGTTAGCCAGAAGTGAGGAACATATTGATTAGTTATGTGCCATTTTAAAAAATTTATTTTCACAGTTGCTATGAACTTTCCAGACAGTGATGAAATCAATAATACACAGTTAGAATGTTTCAGTCTTGTGGAGTTATGCAGGGGGATAATGGAAAGTTGATGAGTTTGAGAATGCCTGCTATTCTGTACATGACCATTTGAGATTCAAAGGCTCTTTAACACATTCTATGTGCTAACTTTTGCCTTTTTTCCTAATACCATTGCTCCTTTGTGAAACCCACTTACTTAACTAACATGAATTCAGGGAAACTGGAGTTTGTGAGTCAGACTTCTGCATGAATCAGCTGAAGCAAATTAAAAACTCTGCACTCTCATTAAAACTGATGGATATGTATATGCCCATTCTCCCAGATATTCCTGTGGAACCACTATAATGCATATAGTGTTATACATATATTTACCTGTATACCTGTATAATTATTTAAAATGTTTATGGTTTATTATTGTCTACTGAGGATGTAGACTCAGACACAGGCTTAGGGGTTAACTAGGAGCTAGTTGATCCATTATGAAAGTGAGATAAAATTTCTGTTAGTCTCATGCACTCCCTAGCCATGTTAATGTTATTGTTTATAGACATCATTCACTAAAAGATAGATGGATCTTCAAAATAAATTACAGTGATGGGATCAGAGCAATGGGATTTTGTCTGGGGCAATGGATTTTGTAGGCTTTTCAAGGAACCATGAGATCAAAAGTATTTTCATAGTACCAAGACTTGTTTTTTTTCTCACTTTGCTATTTTTAATGTGTTATTGTTCACTCTAGTAAGTGAATTTATTGGAAGACATTGCTAGCTGATTAGAGGTTGCAGCTTCTCCATGGTCTGGCATCTTATCTCAGTAGCTAGACAATATGGGACTCCCTCCCTACAGCCGAACTTCCTGCCTCTACCTGCCCTTATCTGGAGAATGTCCCTGGGCCTGAAGAACTGACCTATCTGAAAACTGTCTGCATCTAAACTAGATTCCTGATTCATCTTTAGCTTGAACTTTGACACAGATTCCTGCTGGAAGACTTGCTCTAGGAGCTCTACTATTGGACTCTACTGCCACATACTAAGCTTTGTGATAGGAGTGTGCCACTTAATGCAAATTAGGGTGTGTCCCCAGGCTCCCCGATCCTATATATATTCCTTATACTTTGGAATAAAGTTGAGCTGATTCACTGAAATCTGTCTCTGTAGGGTTATCTCCATTTGTATTCATGGACCACATAAAGATTCTGTTGCCCTTTCGGCCTCTTTCCCCTCTTGGAGTGATATGGATAGGCCAACAGGGAGAGAGGATGCCCACATGAATTTGTTGATGTCTTAGCATGTCTCAGGAAAATACACAGAGTAAATGCTAGATTTTCCCAAGAATGGCCTTGGTAAAGTGATACTTTATTAAATGTCTGCCTTTAGTACATACCATTCCTCAACTGCCCTGCTAACCATATGTACATGGTTACTACTCTTACAGATAGTTGCTGTCAAAGCAGCATGGAACACAAATAAAATCTGTTGCTTCATGAGTTTACATAGTTCCCAAATGGTATAGGTACACGTGGGGGAGAATGCATTCTCATCCCCCCCCCCCGTGTGTGTGTGTGTGTGTGTGTGTGTGTGTGTGTGTATCTGTGTGTCTGTGTGTGTATTAACAAACACCATGGGCACTGTGGTGTTTGTCTACAATTGTTCCTCCCATGGTGGTGTTTCCTTACATACTCATTAGACTGTAGGGAACCAACCCTGATTCCATTTGTAGCATTGTACACACAGGTTTATATGGAATGAAACGCTGGAGTGCATTTTCCTATATGAATTGTTCTGACAGCTAAATAGTCCTCATTGTTCTGTACCTTCCCATGCCGGGAGTGGTGCTAGTCAATTTGATTCTATGACTCTTTGCCTTTTGAAACACTTAAGATAATTGTTGAAAGTAAGACCCACTTCCTGCCTGTTTCTTTTATGAGCAAGTAAATGAGATGTGCAATCAAATGATTGAAAGTCAAAGGAAATCTGCCAGAAGACTGCCTGTAAAAGAAAAGAAAGGATTTTTTTCTATAATTTCCATTTTACCTGCCTTTATGCTAATGACATGCAAGGTATTATGGGGAATTTTCTACCAGATAAAGAACTCATGATCCATGGTTAGTACAGTTAAACCCACTGAAAGACACCACCCACAAGCAGGCAACAGGTATGGAGACAGCTTAGAGACTTGCTCAGGACAGCTCTTTTGTAATTCCTGTCTTGGTACACCACCATTGCTGTGTTTGCTTTTTCTCAGTACAAGGCAGTGCTTTGATGGAGGTCTGTACATAGCAAATTTAAAGTGAGTTAGAATGTTCAGCAGAGCTGATTCATTAAGAGCCCTTCACTGAGTGCCCACAACATGCTAACTTTTGGGTAAACTAGTCTGCCAAATTGTGGTTTATTTACATATTTTCTTGAATATTTAAGCTTTTTATCTTCTTAAATTTGCTGTTTCCTTTAAGAAGATGTTGGTTGTTACAATGTTAAAAACAAAGGTTGAGCAAGCTGTGGTGGCACACATCTTTATTCCTAGCATTTGGAAGCAGAGGTGGGTGGATCTTGTCTACTTAGCAAGTTTCAGGACATTCAGGGTTATGTAGAGTCTGTATCAAAAAGGCAAAACTGAAACCAAATAGTCCAAATAAAGATGCTAAGAATTTTAAGATAGGAGCTGGGGAGATAGCTTAGTTAGTAAAATGTTTGCTGTGCAATCCATTCTGAAGTCTAGATACACCTGCATGCAAGAAAATGTGTAGCCCCTACATATGTGTACATACAAATTAGCAAGTGTGTATATTTTCTCCACAAAGAATATTTGGATAGTGACTTATTAAACAAGAAATACATACATGCACACCTTTACACACATGCTCATGTGGACCAGTTTAGAATGCAGAAAGAAAAATAGTTAGATGCCAATATACAGGTTCAGGCCTTAAATTGGACGCTGGGAGTTCATTTTCTGTGTTCATGAGAATATCCTCATTATACTCTCCCTTCAGCTTCCCAGCATGCTGTTTCAGTTTTCATTCTTTTAATGGTTTCCCCTGCTCACTGCCCTTCTCCTGTTCTTCCAGTTCAGTGTGAGAAAATGGGGAAGTTTTCAGATAAGTCTATTTTCAGATTTTCCATGTGGGCACAGCACTCTAACCTCCAATGGCTCTACCTGTGTTCATGTTTCCAATGTGTTTATCAGTGTGTGCTAACTGGGCTGCACAGTGTATCTTCTGGACCAGGCCACTTCATATCAGTCCATGACACCAACACAAATAGTGCCTGTGAGCAATTATAGAAATATCTATAGCACTTTAGTTCACTGAGTGTCATGAAATATTTCTCCTCCAACTAGTGCTGCCTGGCTCTTTAAGTCAAGTTTATGAGCTCTCTTTTATGAATTTTTTTTTTCATTCTAGTTCTGTGCTGAAGCTCTTAGTACTTCTTCTGAAACTATTATAACAATCAATACTAATTGAATACCGAACCATTTAACATTTTATGCAAATGTAAACAAATGCTTTTTTTTTTGTTTTCTTTTCTTTTTGCTTTTGCTAGAAGACAATACCTGCAATATACAATCAGTTTGGATGAGAGCATAGTGACATCTTGGACTTCTGGGTTGGAACCCTGCTTTCTGTCCTTTGTGAGAAGAGTGACCCAAGAGGAGTTACCTACCTCTTCTTCGTAGCTCAGCCTCCCCAGTTAGTTTCTGTTGCTTTGTTGAGATGTTGTCTGAAATTAGTTATTTAATCATGTTACTTTGAAGACAATGAAGAGATGAATAAACTAACCCAAGTCCTTGATGGACCTAATGTTGAACACATAGATGGATGGGTTTTTATGTAGAAAGAAGTAGGTTTTCTGCACGTCTCATGGCTGTTGGGGAGCCAAGAAGCTAAGCAGAGGCTCCCTTGGTTCAGTGCTATGAAATAAGTTATAAGTCATTTAGAAGATATTTTTTTTCCTACAGATAAAACTATTACAACCAAAGGAAAATGGAACTGGGGCGGGGAGCTTTTGAAGGAAATATATCTAAAAGTATCTATCCCATCTCTTTAAAAAATTGGCTAGAACACCTGGATTTTTCTGAGTGTAATTTTAGTTAGGTAAAGATTGAAAAAAAATATATTTTTCCAAACAAGGAAAAAGTAATTTTGTGGAAAATTATGGTTGGCAGTACTCTTTAGCAGTAGATCAGTTTTGCAAAAATTAATTTTCCTTGTTTTAAAGAATAAGAAAATGTGAATGCAGTCAAGGTCAGAGACATGCCTTCTGTCAAACTTGGTAACCTGAGTTATGTCGCTGGTACCCTTATGGCAAAAGGATAGAGCCCATAAGTGAAGGTTGTCCTCTGACTTCCTCATGTGGAGATTGTCATGGAAACACAAACCATGACAAGTGTCCACACGAAATAAGTGAATTAATAAAATAATAAGAACTCAAATGCTAATGGTGATTAACATCATTATTGTTTATCTGAAAATATTTACCCTTCAATAGGCTTTGTTGTAAGATACCCACTTAAAGACAGAGACGCAGATGGGCATTGTGGGTGCTTTTCTATTCAACACTTAAATGTTTGTTTTAATGTGTGCACTAAACAAGCACATTAAAAATGCATCTGGGGTTTAAAGCTATGTGGGATGTGCTTTATTAGGCTTTAAAAATTGGTGAGCTGTCTTAAAAGCATGCAGAACTATATTTGGCATATACCTAAACCAGCTGCCAGGCAAATGTTGCTGACTTTATGGGACTGGGATCCTTGGTATATTGAATGGGGACAAAAATCTTAAGAGTTAGAGGGCGTGATTTAATAGCTACATAAGCCATTGCTAAACAAGTGAAAAAATAGAAGGACATACTTTACTCTAGTCAGAGAGCAGGGGAAACAGAGGAAAAACAAATTATTTGGGGCCCTGAAACGTAGGTATACATACACTCAGCACATACTAATGTACTCACCAAGTACATGAATGAATCTGAAGAGTATCAGTGGTAACACTCCTAGAAGATGTTGGTCACCATCTGTGATGTTGGTCACAATTGCCTGGCACAGCAGGCTGTCAGGGAGTTGGTGAGATCATCAGTCTCATGTCTCAAAATTAGATTACACAGGACACTTTAAAACACACTGTAGGAAACAGTTGAATTTGGGGAAGGCAATAAAAAGATGCCCCATGTCATTCTTTCCCACTTCTAATTGCTCATGCTTTCATGAGGTTTAAAAATAAAAAGAAACTATAAAATATGATACAGAAATTCCAGCAGGGCCTAAATTTATGAGAGCTTATGATCAAACATGCATACATTGAATATTCATGGTTCTGTTATAGTTTGGACCATAATTCTCCCCCACATTCCCACTTACTAAAGGTGTCCTCCCCAGCTGGAGACACTGCCGTAAGGTACTAGAATTAGGAGGTGGGGCTTAGTAGTAGTTCTTAAGAAATCAGGTCAGGCCCTAGAAAGGGATTTGAACCCTCATCACTCTTCTTCCTATTTTGGTTCTCATCTTTTTCTGCCTTCCCACAAGTCCAAAAGCAATGAGGTCAACTGACTAGGGACTACATTCTGCAAAACTCTTAGCCAAGGTTAAACTGGTTGGAGACCATTTTTCATTACCACCATCATATGTTCATCTTCAATTATATTAACATTTGTATGGGGAAATGATTTTTTTTTTAAGTTTTTGACTATGCTAGACTACAGAGTTGGAATTTAACTCTTAAGGACAAATTTACTGATCATTTCAGTTGGTTGTTGTTTGAGATAGGGTTTCTCTGTATAACAGCCCTGCCTGTTCTGATCAAAAGAAGCAACACTGAACAATGTTTGAATCAATCTTTCTACCTTTTTTTTTCTAGTTCTCTGCATTGTAACAAGCCTCTAAAATCTCGGTAACTTTGTCACATATTTATAATCTAGCTGATGCTTCATTATTGGAACTCATACCTCCTACAGATTTCTTCTATCTTATTTCCAGTTAGCTACCACAATACTGAAGTTTAGTACAATGGAGTTTATAGCCAACAAAGTAATCAGAATCTGAAGAGCTCATTACCAGGGAGAAAACAATGGCTAGCCCTCTGGGTCTATAGAAGTATGATGCTGTCTCTCCTCTCCTGAAGAGTTAGAGATTCTGTTGGCCACATGCTTGAATGTGATTCCATGGGAACTGTGGATACCATGGGTGGAGATGCTTGAGTTGTATGATCTGACATTGGAGCTGTTAGCAGAAGCTGGAAATACTTAGGACTACATCTGAGTCATCCGGCTTTGAACTGTGGACTTATTCTAACAGTTGCTTTTAATTAAGTCAGTCTGGCCTGCTGGGATTCTGGCAAGTCAGCTGTTCAGAAAGCTCCCATTCTTTGGAAATGTTCTGACCTTCCCAGGCTTTTACTCAGCATCTTGGATTTTGTTTTCATTTCCATTTTCAGATTTATAATCGCTTAGATACAAATTGCTGTGGATTCAAACCTCGCAAGGAAGATGCCTGCATACAGAATGGACTGAGGCCAAACTGTGATGACCAAAATTCTGTGACTTTAGCACACATTATCCAGCGAAAGAATGACCCAAGACATTTGGTCTTCATAAACAATAAGGGCTTCTTTGACAGAAGTGAAGACAACTTAAACTTCAAATTGCTAGAAGGCATCAGAGAGTAAGTTTTTTGTTTGTTGTTCAAGTCCCATCACTTTCTTTAGCCTGGACTGTTCTGGAATTCTCTGTATAGCTCAGTCTACTGTCCTCCAACCTTACCTTAAACTTGCAGTCATCCTTCTACTTCAGCTGTCAGAGGGCTAGAATTACAGGAAGGAGCTGTTCCATCCAGAACAAAGAGTAAATTTTCTAATGAAGTGACTTCTTGGATGATCACCTGTATGTTAAACAGCTAGTAACATTTCACAAAAACTCATACCTTATGTCAGATATATTTCCAAAGAAATTGTGAGTGTGGGGACAGAGACTCAAAGGAGTAAAATTACCCTTCAAAAGCAGCCAGTCCACAATGGCTACACAGCTCCTGTCACATTCTTCCTTAACTGCCTTGCTCAGCCTTCATTGTGAAAACCCTTGTGGGCGAGGTTGGACAGATCCAGGGCTCTCAGGAGTAAGGATAACCGGGTGGCAGAGGCTCTGTTATTAAGGCACAGAATTGGACATGGGGGAAACAATAGAGATGTGCAGGTCCATAATCAACTATTTGGCATGCCAATAGAACTAATAAACATAGTAGAATATCAGTTCATGATAAACCCAACGATTGCTATGAATACAGTGGGAGGCGAGCTCTCTGAATAGCAGGGGGCCCTTTAAGTTGGATAGGAGGACTCTGGAGTATTTAGAAATCTGTATAGTAGACATAGACTGTGGGGCTGGGACTTGAACAAAGGAGGAGCTGCAGGAGGTTAGGCAATGAAGTACTATTAAACTCAATATTGGTCAAAAACTCAGAGATGATCTAAACAATTTGGGAGACATTTGGTAGGACTTAAAGAGTATAGGAATAAAGAGGGGCCAGTGTGAAGCTCGAGAAGCTAATTCTGTACTGTGGAAATAAAAGACACAGTTGGTCTCAAAGCACACGGATGTCATGTATTTGTGGATAGAGAAGGTTCAGATTCCTGAGTAGCAGGAGCTGGCTACAAAGTCTGATCATTTCTAGCCCAGTTATATAAATTGTGACTAAATTTCATACCAAGTGGAGCTACCTTTGTTCATTACCCATTTTAGTTAGGAATACGATTCCCTAACGAGGTTAGATTGGAAGCTCAAGAGTCCATGAGATAGTGGTAGCTCTCCAAGAGCCAAATAATGTGAGGAAAACATACCCATAAGTCTGGTACAACCTAGCTTTTCCAAGCACCCACTGATTTTTCTTGCAGTAACTTGTATTTGTGTTCTGATGCTATTACTCCTACTAGGCTGGCATGTGGTTCAGGGTGTTCTATACCCAGAGCTTAAACAATGGCAAGTCCAGAAGAAAATTAGAATGTAAAATTCACAGATGATCTTATGTCTGGATCACATTTTAGTTGTTTCCCTTGACTTTGTACTTAGCTAACGTGGATTTTATATACTCTCAATACTGAAAAGCATACTCTTCCTGTAGGTTTTGGGAGTCCCATGAGGTTTTTGCTATGCTCTTCCCCTGTTGGTGCCTTTCACATCTCTGTGAATTGAAGGCAGGTTATGTGGCAGATTCTCCCTTTCAAATACCTAAGCCAAGGCGAAATTATGTACAGGAAAACTGACATTGTCAAGACATCACTTACTGAATTGCTACTACAGGGACTTAAATTTCTTTACAGAATTGAGAGTGCCGGGGTCATACATCTATCTTAAACATTCACATAAATGTGAATACTTTCACTTATTCTTTGGGAGAAGATTAAACCTTACCTTCATTATGAGGAGTAATGGGTTTAAGGTTGAGCCTTCTTTGAATGTGTAATGCACACATTAAGAGCAAAAGTGAAGTCTTTGTCACACATTTAATATTTCCATTAACCAGTACATTGTAAAAACCAATAATAGAATAATGGTTTGTTTTCTTTTATGAACGGGACCAGTCACTGAAGAGCCTGGTGGTTTTAATACTCTCATCTCATGCATTATGCCTCAGCGAAATTGGTTGAAGGGCTATGGAAATTACAGTTATGGATAGTAATACTTCATACAACAAAATGCTGCTTGGTTAATTCATAGCCCATAAGATTCATGGTACATGCCTTTAAGGAACCTGGAATACATGACAAGCCTTATTTAACTTCATACTTCTGAGAGTGAGGGGAGACCAAAATGGGGGTGTTGCAAAATATAACCTATGATTTAAACCAGGTATTTGATATGATTTCTGTGTATACTGTCTATGCTAGACACTATATATGCTAGACTTTCTAGTCTTTCTAAATGAAAAGAAGCAAGTTCAGTGAAATCTCTCATGGTGATTCAGCCAGATCTTTCTTAAGTGACCTCAGGATGTCTAGTGGGATGCCTTCAAATGTCCTTGCTCTGAAAGTTTACTTTTGTTGGATTTATTTGAAAGCAACGGCCATCTTTATGTTACTGTAACTAATGTCTGAGGTAATGTCTAAATATAAAATGGGAAGATTTGTCATGGTTTCCAGCCTTAGAGGTTTTATTTCTTTATTACATTTTTTTACTTTTTTTTTTTTTTTTTGGTTTTTTAAGACATGGTTTCTCTGTATTGCTTTGGAGCCTGCCCTGGAACTATCTCTGTAGACCAGGCTGACCTCGAACTCACAGAGATCTGCCTGCCTCTGCCTTCTGAGTGCTAGGATTAAAGGCCTGCGCTACCCACATGGCTATGAACAGGACTTTTATAATCAAGGATGGATAGGTCCTTTTCAGCACATGACCAGGTGTTGAAGGAGAGAAGAGGAAAGGGTGGAGTTCCAGGATACCTTTCAAGGCATGCCCCCCCCATGACCCCACCATCTACTATGCTTCATCTCCTAAAAGGATCACTGCCTCCCAGTCACAGTATTCTAAGGACTAAATCTTTAATACTTGACCATTTCAGGGACATTCATGATATAAACTATAAACTAGAGTAGCATTTAATACCTACTTAAAAAAACACTGGCCTTTCCCCCATCCATTCCATCATGTCTATTGTTGTCCTTGCTTAGCTCATATCATATTGGTGAGACCTTTTGGGTAAAAACTCTCTGATCTTCTGGACCTTGTAGTCTTTCCATTCTTTCTTCTGTAATGTTCCCTGAACCATAGGTGTGGCAGTTGTTTTATAGATAATCCATTAGGACTGGGCTACACAACTCCATGAGGCCTCAACCCTACAAACAGTCTTATCCAGGGAAGAACCAAATAGTCAGCCCTGAAAACATACACACAAGTAATAGTATACAGACTGGGTAGATCTTCTTTAAGAGTGTGTGTGTGTGTGTGTGTGTGTGTACATACACATATACTTACATAATAACAAACAAAAAGAGGATATGAATTTGAAAGAGATCGAGGAGGGATATATGGGAGGATTTGGAGGGAAGAAAGGGAAGGGGGAAATGATTATATCTCAAAAATAAAAAGTAATTAAAAAGAAGAAAAAACACTGGAAATCACTCAAATTCCAAAAGTATAACCTGAATCAGAGAGTATTCTTGAATTTTTCCTCTAATTGAGTTATTTTTTTTTTAAATAATTTTTCTTTGTTTTATTAGAAGTTTGAGATCATTGCTCTGGGAAGATACTCCACTAAAACCACACATGTTTTAGTTCCCACATTTTCTTTCATCAAACCCCACTTTGTTACTGATGACAGCAAATAAAAGGCTTTTGCGGGACACATGGAGCCTAAGATGAAGGGAAATGCTGCTTCAGACCTATTGTGATCTTAATTCTGTGCCTTTTTTTTTTTTTTTTTGGTCAGTCTGTAACAGCCTTTAAGTAAGAAATTAAGATGTCATTTTCTGAATGGTTTAGGTAATTTGGTTCATTTGAAACACATTTTTCTTGCATTTTGTTTTTAGGAGAAGTGCCTGCTTGTCAATGGCAAAAAACATTCAGTTTTCAAGGTCCTATTTAGGAGTGTGATTTATGCCAGATTAATGAAGGCAGACCATCTGGGGGAAGGAATAATATTTCTGAGTATTTGCTAAGAATGAAATATTGTGTTATCATTTCAGGTTTCCCGACTCTGCAGTCTCTGTTCTGAAGAGCCAGCACTTACGGCAGAAGCTCCTTCAGTCTCTGTTCCTTGATAAGGTTTACTGGGAAAGTCAAGGAGGCAGGCAAGGCATAGAGAAGCTCATTGATGTGATAGAACAGAGAGCCAGAATCCTTGTCACCTACATCAATGCACATGGCGTCAAAGTATTACCTATGAATGGATGACATAGGGTTTCCTGCCTCAAGGACACACATGTGTGACTTTTGGGTTTTCTTAATAAAGTATATGAACCTTAAGTGTTTCTAGGAGTGAGGCAGCATAATTGAATACACAAAACTGACCCAATATATATCATGAACCGAGTTTAAAAAGTTTGCAGAGTTTAAAGGTATGCAGTTTCAAGAAGTATTGGAATAACACATTGCTTGCAAAATGCGTGATATTTTTTTTTTTTTTTTTGCCTAACACTCTGGCATGTACATCTCAGTGTCATTGTTAAACAATGGCCCTAATTATTATTCCCACTGATGTTTAAACCATTTTCATGCCATTTGATGGGGCAATATAAATCAGAGATTTGACTCTTCTCAGAAAGAGTCATATTGTCATGCCATTTGACTGATCGGCCAGCTCCTAGCAGAGAGTTAATTGATATTTTCCTGATGCTGATCATTACAACATTTTTTCCAGCCCTGCCCAGAAGCAACTCTACATTCGGAAATTGAGGCACGGGGGCTGTGAAAGCAGCAGAGACTTGAAATACCTTCTAAGCAGACATGGTAGTAGATTCATTTACAAACCACCAGTGTGTTTTCTAGAGTCTATAAACAATCATCTATCTCTGATAAAAAATCTCATATCCATTCCTTTTAGGAAATTTACTGTCAGCATAGAAATATTCATATGTAACAATGGATTATTAGTTCACTTTGCTCTTAATTTTGATTCAAATTATGTCTGGTGGTTAGAAAACTAAATAGTTATAAGGTATAATGTTACCTATTTGAAAATGTATTTTGTGGAGTCTCTTAATGTTCTTATGGGTTGGTTGGTTGGCTTTGAAAAAAAAATAAGATCTCATATAGTTCAGGCTGGCTTTGAACTCCTTATGTATCTGAGGATGGCCTTAGTCTTCTGATGCTCCATCTCCCAAGTGTTGGGATTACAAATATGTGCTGCCAAGCCCAACAATGCTTGAGATCAAACTCAGGGCTTCATTTATGCTAGATAGGTCTTGTATGACTAAGCCCATAACCCCTGCCCACTTCAAATGGCTGTTTAGCAAATTGTCACTTTATAAAGAATATGCTACAACTTCTGTAGCTTTTTTTAATTACAGAAGACTTCTTGTGTGTAATTAGGTTTCTTTTGATTTAACTGTTATTATCTAGGTATTGATAATAAGTTCAGATATGAAATATGTTATGTAGATCAAGTCTATGTGAGAAGTTTCAATGAAACCGAATCCATGTGACTGGATCTTTTCAAGAAAAGCACATGACTAGATAATATGTGGCAACAAATTGGGCACAATTAAGTCTCAAATAATTCTCTCCCAAATCCCACTACCAACTTTTTAGATGTATTGGAAGGACTGAGGCATACAATGTTCATGCTCTGGATCTTCCTGTTCTTGGGAAATATACAAGGTTGTCACACATTCTACTTATATGGAGGCTTCAATTCTAGAGCAAATTATTTCTCTCACTTTTAGATTTCCTACCCCTTGTTTAAAAGCAGATTGATTAGCCAGATGTTGTGATATATACCTGAATTCCAAGCACCCAGGAAGCTGTGGAAGGAGGATTGCAAGTTTGAGGCCAGTCTGGTCTACATAGTGATATCCTGTCTGAAATGTACCCCGCCCTTCATAAAAGCTGATTTACTGACTTTTTCTTTCTTTGGAAACTTACAAATAAAAAAGTTACAAATTTATTGTATTTGTTTTATCTTCTCTTTTTTTCTAGCTGTTATTCTTTATATGCACAGCATTTTCTGTATTCTAATGAAGAATAATTTAGTACAGTGTGAACTTACAAAAAAAAAGCCCAACAACCTAGGCTATATCATAGAGGGGAAACATTTATATAGATTCTAATGGAGGATACAAATACACCAAGTTATTATACATATATATATATATATATATATATATATATATATATATAATATTCTAACTATAACAAAGGACAGACCAAGGGAAGAGGCAGTCACTGACACTCTCCTATCGGCTTTGCAAGGCTCAAGTTTAAGCACTGCATTTATCATCTTATGTGTTTCCTTTTCCTTGGAGTGTTGACCTTTGTCACGTTCTCTTGAATCTCCCAACTGTAACCTGAGTGTGACTCTAATCCTGGTGACTCCACATGTTAGCTTCTGTCTATGAGTTTTATCTCATTAATCATCATCTTAATTGTCCTTGCAAATACTTGTACACCCCCTCTCAATTTAGAATTAAAAGAATTTCTGCCAACTTGTCTCATGCCTTATTATGACCTACATTCATTTTAATAATTTTTATTTTTAGAAAATTTACCATTTTAATCCACATTGTGATATTAATTTCAGGTACTTTCTTTCATGCATCTAAAATTACTTTGCCCCTGGGCAGCATGCTTTTGCAAAGGTGGGTGGGAGTGTATTTTGCCTAGTTATTTCAATGTACTTAATACTAAGCAAAAAGCTCAAGGACACTGATTACTTATAATTTACCTTTTAATGATTTATTTTTACTTTTTATGTGTATTTTGCTTGTATAAACACATGCATTTGTATGCACTACTCATGCAAGCCAGAAGAGGACATGGGAACTTAGGAGCAGTAGTGAGCTACCCTGACTTGGGTTCTAGGAACTGAACTAAGGGAGGGCCCTTAACAGCTGAGCATCTCAACAGCTCTTAGAGTTACCTTTTAACAATGTATTTTGTTTTATATACAGTGATTAATTAATGGTGCATTCGTTTTGAATAATAGTTGCAAGTCAACCTTTGAATTCTAATATGTAACATTCTTCCTTTATTAAAATGATGAGAATGTTTTGTGCATTTCAGATGTGCTCAAATTGTACTGTGATTTGGTTTGCATTAGCCCATTATGTAGTTTATTTGTTCTGTTATAACAGATTTAAAATAGAAGAATTTAGCTTGGCTTACATACAAGAGCTTATTATCCTGTGACATGTTTCTTTTTAGCAGATATGAAAATGCACATGTATCTTAGATTCTGTAATAAATGTTAGAAATCAAAGTTGTGGGGTTATATATAAATATATGAGTTTTCAAAGCTATCTATAGCAACTCCCCCCTCTCCTTTAGAACAGTTCACTCCAATCTCTCTCTGCTTTATATTGTCCTTTGTTAGGGTGGCCAAATATTCTGCTTACACTGGAAAACAGAACAATGTTTGTTTGTTGGAAGGACTGTGATAAAAGAGACAATTTAAGGGCCAAGATGTCTGCGTGGATTATGTGTACATGCATTTGATGTCATAATTCATGAGCACTGTGCTTTCTTTCTCTGGTGTTCATAAGCATTATACTATAGGGTTGGCAAAATAGTTAACATACATCAAATATCTTAGGAAGAGATTTAATTTTTGGTTAACTTTCCATGGTTGGCATGAGCCTTACAGTATGTTTAAATTCTCCTTTCTATTATTTATATTTAATAACTTTGTTGTAACATCAAAATGTAAAATATCCTAGGCTTATTCTTAAAATATTTATTTCTCTGAACTTGAAGAATAATGGGTTTATTCTACTATACCTTTAAATATGCATTATGTTACATATAATGAATAAAATATATACAGATTTATTTGCACACTGTCTTATGAAATGCTAATGTCCACTTCAACATAGACTTAGGTAAGTCACATTTAATGTACTAGTCTGAAAAATATACTGAAATTATATATGGACCAAATGAAAATTAATTTTATATTTTTTTTGTAAAAATTAAGAGTATAATCAAGAATCAAGCTAGGGAAGTCCAAGGTATTCAGTTGCCTGTAGCACCATGATGGTTTGAGTCTAAGCCATTGGAGTTGTCTTACTGGAGAACATAGTGTGCACCTGTGTGCTGCTACTCTCCACGGATCTTTTTAGAGGGAATGATGGCATGTACTTGAAATCCCAGTATTTAAGAGCTGAACTCGAGTCACTTCAAGTTTGAACTAGCCTGGACTACAGGGAGACCCTACCTCAAAACAAATGAAGAACAAAACAGAGCATCAAAATACAAGAACTGTCATTTTGTGAGAGAGATTTTAACTTGTCAAAACAACTTATCTGAAATTTGGAAATAGCCTGATGTGATTTTGGTGTATTCGTACAATTATTGGGCTAAATTTTCTACTGAGTTACTATTGAGCTTGGTTTAGGGAAGAGGTTACTGTGTAGATTCCTGTTCCATAGAAATACTACTTATTTTTTTCGGTGGGATAAACAACTTTAATAGTTAAATTTTATTACCATGTTGGACACTAACTGATTTTTATATCTATTCCAACTATTGTATAACATGGCATATAAAGATTAAGCTTTGGTAACATTTTTAAATGCATTTATCATTGTAGCAATGCTATAACTATTTTAGTAAAGTCCTTTATACATATTTATATTCTCCTAAGAATCCATTTTATCGTTTGGAAAATTTTTCTTTAATAAACTTCTAACTACCATTGCATACTTTTATCTGTTTGAAAGTGCTGAAAAGTTCACTTAACCAAACTTTTAAGGCATACTGATAAAAATTTATAACTGAGTAGTTTCATAGATTTAGCATTTATCCAACTCTTGCCCTAGGAATAAACGTTTAATGAAATAAAGTGACTTAGTTTGCTCCATTTTAGGCAAATGGTTGGTCTACATTCCTCACTATTCTGATATTGAAAGAGTCAGAACACCAGTAAATGTCATTGTACAAATACATAACAAGGAATCTCAACTTATGGATCCTGAGTTATCTATGAGTCTGAGAGTCCACTGAAATTATGGACAGAAATATTGAATTGATCCAGAAATCAAAACTTTCTAAGGCTAATCTTGTAACATAGAACTCAAATGAACAGAGATTTTACTAGCATTCAATGGTTCTGCCTACAATTTCAGTGGATAGATACCCAATTATAGATGGTCTACAGTCTCCAAGGGTTAAATGCTTTCTTTGAAACAAAATAAAGAGGGTAAGAAATTATATTACTTATAATAAGAAAGATCATCACTTAATTGAGCAAAATAATCACTTTTATGCAAAATTAGAAGCATGGTTTTTGGAAGAAATGGTTTACAGACTGTTTTATTCACGAGTGAAAACTGAAGAAGCATTTATTGTTAGGAAGTCTTAAATATGTTTACTCCACATTATCAGTTCCCAATCCACTGACACCAATTGTAGAGTGTCATTTGCATTTATTTACTCCTTTAATTTATTAAATTCCATTTCCTGATTTATTTGCTCTTACTTAAAACAAAACAAAACATGGCCTATTTTGGAGTTAGGAGAGAAGCTAAGTTAGTATGTGGTATTAAGATAAGCTACTTGATTATTACTCAATAGTTTACTGAACATTAGTAATGTTCCAACATTAATGAAAAATTTCCAAAACAAAGAACTTTTGCCAATGCAGTTTATTTCTTTGACATTGCAAAAACTTTTAAGGCCATGTGACCTGTGCTTTTGACTTTCAGAGTCATCGGGCTTCCTGTCTCTGTCACCTTTGCCCCTTCCCTGTTTACACACAGCTGTCTTATGTCAGAATATGGCATCTTCCCTACTTTTTAAGCTCCACAGTCCTCTGGGATGGGTCTCTGCTGTAAGAAAGGCCTCTGGGATGGGTCTCTGCTGTAAGAAAGGCCTGACTCACAGTTGCTGGCAGTCTGTTGCGGAGCCTAACATGAACATGCTGAGTGAATGAACCACAGAGATCCTTCCCTGTCAGGGCACTGTGTGTGATCAATGCAACATTTCTTTGTGTTGAGGGAAGGTTGGCTACCACTCCTTATAAAATGCACTTAACTTTGATAAAAGGACACGAAATTATGTGTGCATTAGGTAATCTGTATTTCTTAACAGTACTCATCAGGACTTTCTAAAACTTTGTGGCACTAAGCTGAAACACCCAAGCCAGCCTTAAAGTCCCAGCTATTACCCCATGTGCAGAATAGTGGGCTGCCACTGTAGTTCAGCAGGCAATATGGGGCTCTGAGACAGGAATTGGTCCATAACCCAGACTGAAAGTTGTGAGTTTGCAGGTCTGTCAACAGTTTCTTTAGATCCAAGACAACAGACATTATTTGGTTTATAAACTGTCATATATTATTGACTCTGCTTCCATTTAGGAGAATAACATACTTGGTTCTTGATCTCAGGGGTATTAGACTTTGGGTCAGTGTATTGTGTTTTTTGTTTGCTTGTCTGTTTGTTTTAATCTTTGTATCATTTTAATAACAACAAAATATGATCCAGATAATGTTTTTAAATTGGTGAGAATATGTTATGACTAAGCTTGTAAGTCTCAGATATTTGTAAAGAGAGGAAAGGAATAATTTATAGCTTTCTCCATGAGGGACTCAATATTAATCTCTTTTAATCAGTTAACATGACAGCTAAAATGTGAGACAGCCCCAAATGTTCTGTGACAGCACTGATTGTTTGCTAGTATTGTGATATTCCTGTCTTATTCTCTTGTGTCACTTCCTTTGTTACAGGGATGAGGAAAGCATTGTCTTCCGAGAGAAATAGGTGCTGTGTTTTAACAGGAGTGGCGTGGCACAACACAGACTAGCAAGTCTCTTATTAAAGACAAAACTTCCTAGTTAAACCTTAACTGCAGTGCTTTTTCCAGACTGGAGACATTTTAAACCTGAGGGCCCTTGCTGTTGCAGCTGTTTTGTGCAGTGCAGGTGGTAAAGTGTTGCAAATACATATAGTGACAAAAGATTCCTGGGGAGGAAAGGGTTTACATGGCTTGCACTTCCAGGTAACTGTCCACCACTGAAGAGAGCCAGGTAAGGAACTTAGGCAGGAGCCTGGAGGCAGGAACTGGAGGGGAATGGCCCTCATTTGCTTGTTCCCAGCTTCACCTTCAGCTAGCTTTCTTGCACAGCCCAGGTCCACAAGCCCAGGGATGGTGCTGACCATACTGAAATCGGCCCTCCTGTGTTAGTTATCGATAAAGAAAATGCCCTCACAGATATACCCATAAGTCAGTCTAATGTAGGTAATTATATTGGATTGTCTCTTCCCGGGTGTGTCAGGTTGACTACGAAGACTGGCTGTCAGAAGCAGTTTCCTTGACAACCAAGATTAGCACATACCCTGCTCTATACTCTCCACAGAACAGAAGCAAAATATTACTCAGGACACCCTACTGTGGTCTCCTCACAGTTAGCTTATGAAGATATTTCTCTGAAATTTCACTCATAAGAATCTATTGACACCCGGTGAAACATCAGGGAAAATCCAGGGAAGACTAAAGGGCTTGAGGAAACCAAATCACAAAGCAGCCACTTGCCATTCAGGGGAGAGGCACATCTTCACCTCTAACCTCCTGCTTGTTGTTGTTAAGAGCCATGTAACTTAAGCCAGGGAAGTCATTCTATTTTCTGTCATAAGTGATTGGTTCAAAATTAGACTACTGATTTAAGTGGACCAATCAGAACATTTTGATCAGAATTTTGGAGTTGAGATAAGAAAGAAGGTTCCAGAGTTAAAACTGAACCAATAATATCTAGCAACATTGTTGAGATCTTGCCTCAGCCTTCCTCTGCTGAGCTGCCAGAGATGGTGGGGGACAGTGGAGGCAGCAAGGGAATTAGGCATGGGAAGATGGAGGGAGGAATGAGGACTATGGACACCAAGCCCTCAGAGGTGTGTGTTTCCTCAAGCTGCACAGCTGAATTCCTGCTGCTTCCATTTCCTTCCAGCCTGGTATTTGAAGGAGCGAGTCAAGGACTTGTTTTAGGTCTCTCAAACCCTTTCTTTTACCTCATGCTGACTGGAGAATAAGCATGTGACCGTGTGATTTTTTTCATCCTCCTTTGGTGGCAGCCATTTTGGAAAGTGATGCCAGATGCATTGCCTTCCCTTTGTTTCTGGTTTCAGCTGATTTTAGTGGTTTCTGTCCTCATGTGTGCGTATAGACACAAGAGCCGGCTCCAAATTGTCATCTTCAGCAGCCTTGGTTGTTCTCTTAAACTTTTAGGGGCCTTGACTCAAGCCAAAGTGAGATTTGTGGCTTCAGTGCTGAAAAGAGTATTTCAGGACTAGGCAGTTTATGAAGCAGAGTTGAGGTTTTGTGGATTTGTTGATATCACTTTACCTACCAGGGCTAAGAGACCCAGGTGCTCTAAAGAAAGTAAGACACTCTGGTGATCATGGGCATGGGGTAATCAAAGGAGAGCTGCAAGTTTACAACTGTCGTAGAGAGGATCCTAGTAGAATTTAAGGTTATGATCTTATAGGGCTACCAAGGAATCTAAATAAGATCATGGGGTAGTTTTTGGGACATCTGATAGAATTCTAATGATAACCTAAAAATCTTGGGTGCAGCAAGGTAGAGTCTCTTCGCTGTAAGCAAATAGTCATATTTGGGATGTTCAAGTGATGTCTGGGGAAGGGACTGAGGCCTTACCCAAGGTCATGTACATTCACTACTTAATCCTGGTCACTATTACTTTAACATATCTAAAAACAGTAGAGGGGTATTAACTCTATGTCAGCAAATGTTAATTGTACTATAATTCTTGTTTCTCAGTTGGCTTCAATCCAACTCCACAGTGAGGGCACTTTTTCCTTTCCATGTCCCCATGTATTCACCCATTTTCCCACCCTGCCCAGGTCCCCACTATTTGTTTCTTGCCATGTTTTATTGAGAGGCTTCAATGTGCTCTTCAGACAAGCTACCATATGATAGGCTTGTGCTCTAGTAGACTGGGCCATATTACTGAAGGAGATGGTGGGAAAGTAATTTAGCAAGTGCTAGAGGATTTTTAGGCATGACATAATCAAGGGAAGAGGTACAATGGATGTAGTTTTCAAATGTAATTGTGGGCCATTTAAAAAATCATGACAAACATAGTAACTTCTGAGAAAAATGCTGTTATGAGACATAATTTCAAAAAATATTTAGGAAACAGAGATAAAAGTAGGCTGCTTCAGGCTGTAGACATATTTTTCTCAGCTGTCACATCAGTCGTCATTAAAGAGAGTTATGTAACCAGAGAAGGTCTCTGAGGACACATCACAGGGAAAGATTCACAAGGACACACACCTGCACAAACACGCATGCATGCTCTGAATACACACACACACACACACACACACACACACACACAGACACAGACATACACAGACACACATAGACTCAGCCACATACGCGTGCGGGCACACACACACACGCCCACACACAGTCACACACAGACATACATACCGACACTCATAGACGCAGACACATGCATGCACACACACAGAGACACATACAGACACACATGCACATACACACATGCATGCACATACATTCACATACACACCCAAATGAGCTAGATCATTTTTCTTATTTTTCGAATAACAAATTGATTTCTCTTCATGGTCGATCACAACCCAGCATATTGACTAGCTTCTGCCTGGAGCTGTGAACTTGGACTGAGGCACTGGAAACCATGAGTTGCAACTCATTCCTCAAACTTCTCAGGGCTTCTGAGCCAGGGGCCTCTGAGGCGGTGACAGTGAAAGAATGTACTTCATTTGCTAATGTGATTTCTCTAGTGCTTCATTTACTCATTCGTATAAACAGTGTTTGTTCATTGAGTGCCAGGGTTGCTTTTGGTCCCCCGAGGAAGTAGGCAGCAGGCAGCTAGGGCCTTCCTCTTTGGCAGTTTAATTTCTTCAAGCTAATGGTAGTGCATCTGTGGAATAATAAGTTAGGAGCGTTTTTCCTCAACTGTGTGCACATCATGAAGACCAATTTCATGCATCATTCCCTTAGCTTTCTCTCTGCCGTCTTCAAAGGTCCCTAAGAGGAGGTGAAACACAAATGTCCAGACACTTTTGTGTACACAATGAGGATCTCTTGGGTCAAACCACATGCTCAGGACTGTTCTCCCTGTGCCTTGTGGCAGGCACTTTCTTATCAGCAGTGGTGAGATTTGCACCATTCTACCATCTGGTCTTCTTCTCCTTGGTCTTTGGGAGGAAGATCTCCCTATAAATCACCACAACAACTACAGGAAGAAGGAATTTGGGTCGCTGCCAGGCTTGGTAGTGAACTTTCAAATCAAGGAAATGTTCTAAAAGGGGGGAAAAAATCAATATTTAAAGAGCATACTTGGCAAGATTGTTCGGCTCTGAATGAAATGGATGGTGTTTGTGGAGAAGAAGACTAATGGGAGGACAGTCAAGTTCAAGAGCTGTCCTCTGTGAACTGCACCCTGCCCTTGCAGCTTTCCTGTTGCCAGAAACCCTTATATTTTGTGTCTAAGTACATTGTAAAATTGCTACCTTTATTTCATCTTTTTGGTTTTTTTTTTTTTTTTTCTAGAAGCCTCCTCAGTGTAATTCCTGCTTATTGAAGTAATTTCTCTTTATTGTCCGGACGCTTCATCTTTGTACAAATTCTAGTGCTTCCCTCTCTTTTTCTCTAGTGCTACTCTCTTCTCTGCAGGGTCACAGAGGTATGTCCTCTGACGTTCTGCCATTCTCATTCTTCTACTTTCCTTATTTCGTTTGTGGGCAGTGCTTCTTCTAGGTTGGTGCTCTCAAGCAGATACACAGATTTGCTTCTATCACCAAGGAAAATGACAGTCTTGGCTTCGTTATTTCCACAGATACCGTGTGTGTGTGTGTGTGTGTGTGTGTGTGTGTGGTGTGTTAATGAGAAAGGACCTCGGTATGTGGTGTGTGCTGGTCCTGATCAGTCTCTAGGATCCTCCTACCTTAGCCTCCTGAGTGTTGGGATTAACATGTGTATGCCACTATGTCTGGCTTTTTCCTATTTGTACTTGCAAATCTCTAATGGTCCTTTACATAGACTTTGGATGTCATTAAATGAATGTGAGGAGCAAAGTGGTACACAGTGGAAAACTTAATAGCAAAGCTTACACATTGGAAATTTGGTTAGGTTACTAGTCCTCATATGCTGTAATTTTTTTTTTTTTCATTTGTACTCTGAGGATGATCTCATATGAGCTATGGAGAGTTGTAGCATGCAAAAACAGGGCAGATACCCCTCTAATAATAATAGTTAACCTGTGTCAGATTCTTCCTGTAA
This sequence comes from Phodopus roborovskii, assembly GCF_943737965.1. NCBI lineage: Eukaryota > Metazoa > Chordata > Mammalia > Rodentia > Cricetidae > Phodopus > Phodopus roborovskii. Next base: position 14,135,067 of record NW_026126540.1, read on the forward strand.
TGAAAGCAACATGGTACCATGTCTTTAAAGATACTGTCTTCTTTTTAACATTTATTCTTAAAAAACTGTATTTACTAATAGAGTACATATATTAGTGTTGCAAAAATATAACATAGAATGAGTAGATTCATTCAGCTAACATGTCTATCACATCCAACTCTGTGCTTCACTTTAACCCTACCCACAAACAAAAACGAGTGGGGGATTTACTCAGGATCAAGTTTTAGGAGCTAGCTGAGCTGATGTGAACTCAGATCTGAGTCTGTTTGGCTTTGTCACTTATATTCATGAAAAGTAGGCCTGCACTTTTCCTTAGTCCACTTTGAGTTTTCTCCACCTTGCCTCTATGGCTTGAAAGAATCTGTATTTGTGCCTGCAATGAGATAATCTACAGTAACCACAGCCATGTGCAAAACTGACTAATTGACACCTTCAGGAACCACAGATGCATTTCGTGGTATCTCATGCATGCGTGGCTCTAGTCAGGTAAGCAAGGTGGTGATCTCCAGTGTTCTTTCCTGATATTTAGTAGGGTAAGTGTTAGGCATGTGTCTGAGCTTCTTGATTCATGGAGACAAAGAGAGCATAGACTTTCATACGAAAGCCCAACCCATCTGCTGTGATGCTGATTTGCACAAAATGAGGTCACATGTAAAATAAATACTTCGGTCTATTCCAAGCCTTGATGAGCATTTTTCTTGATGCCTTTGGATTCCTCTGAGAAGGAAATCACAATGTAAAGCCATTCTTTACATTTGACGGGACTTTGAACAAAGGGTTGTGGAGTTTCTATGGTGTGAAAGCTGGCAAAGTTCACAGAACAAAAGAGTCCAAAGCCCCCTTAAAATCACAGCATTCCACTTCATTTTACTTTGTGTTGTTATGTTAAAAGATGAATTTGCTAGTTTGCAAGTAGACATAATGGACAATGCAGCCCTGGTTGACTGGTTAGTAAGTGTGCTTTAAAGCAAGAGGTAGGCAAAAACCAAGGCCAGATTTAAATTCAGAAAATCAGCTGTCTACTGAGAGGAATGCTAGAAATCAGCTGATTTTTTTGATGGAAATATTTTTGGAGTGATGTTCTTGTTATCTGAATCAGAGCGGTAGCAACCTTAAATATGACAACGAGACCACAATATATATTGAACAACTCAAAATATACTCAGTTGGCTTAAATTTTAGAGCCTTTTTTTTTTTATTGAGGGTGGGAGAAAATTGGAAGGTCAATATACATATAACTCTTCTAGAGACAAACACAGATCTTAAGGAGATGGGGGTTCTTCATGCAGATTCCTGATGTTAGCAGGATACAGCATCAAAGACAGCTTGAGCTCACTTTGTGATAGGCATAGTAGAATACAATTCATGGCCTCAGTACAGTTTTATTTGGTTGGACGAAGTACGTTTTCAAAAGATTAGATTCTTTCTTATAAAGCCCACACCTCTGCCCTAACAGAAGTGAGAGAGTACTTCTCTTTCTCAAAAGACAAGTTGACAAAAAGTCATTTTACAAAAAGTAACCGTTAGAACACAAGAGTTCTATAATCCTGTTTATCAATTGTCTTTTGTGAACAGTGATTGATTTATACTTACTAATTTTTCAATCTCATTTTAAAAAGAAAAGACTTGACATACCTGATTTCCAGCTAAGGATAGCAGTGAAATACTTAAGCTATAATAACACTAATGGCAAAATGAACACAATAGAAAGGAAAGAGTCTCAGAAATGATTAGGTCATTCTAAGCAAATGTGGCCCTGGGTACAGGAATATGTGAAATGCTTGTGGGTTAAAGAGCTCAAAGGGTCAAGGTCATGAATACCCTGCTGAGGAAATTGAATATTTGTTAGGTTGCCAGTGAGAAAGTCATTCAGGTGACACAGAAAATGAACCCAGGTCAGGCAAGGCTGGAAGACAGCAAGCAAGAAGCCTTTGAGAGAATAAGGTAGGTAGGCAAGTTTGGAGGAGGAGAAATGAATACAGAATAAGTTCACATTCAGTAAATCTGGGTGGGGCTATCAAGATTTTAGGAGTGGCCACCACCTTTCTGAATTGAGCAGTCAGTTTCTAATGGTGTTTGCAGGACGGTTTAGATGAATGAAAAATGAGCTGGTAAACAAAAAATCTAAACCAGTATTTTGTTTAACACATGTAAATACGCATTCAAGTTGGGGTCTAGAAGATAGAAGAGTGGTATAAAATACACAAAGGCCATCAGGCTCTTTCTGTTGGCATTTGATGACTGAGAAATGTCTACTGTAAGTCTTTATAGGTTGTTTAGCAGCTCTTTGGCTTCTACTCACAATGAACCAGCAGTGGTCTCTCCTGTTATGACAACCAAAAATACCCCCGGACATGACCATATATATATATATATATATATATATATATATATATATATATATATATGCCCTCTAGAAGGCAAAGGTACCACCTAGTTGAGAGCCGCTGTTTTCAGAGTATAACTGGGGAGTTTTTAAAATGCACATGGAATTTTAAATCCACATAAGTAGAAGAAATCACCCACAGAGTTTCAGCTTCATTAAATGATGTGCCAAACAAGTGCCAAACCCTCCCACTGTGTTGGAACTGCTTGATAAAGTGAATGCTGGCATTAGAAGTTAACACTGAGAACATAGCAAAGACAGAAGGGTCTATATACCACAGTAACATTTTACTTTTTCAAAAATGGAGTAGAGCTAGGTCAATAAGCATAGAATAGACACTGCTGCTGCCCTGGGCAGAGATTGAAGGATGATGTGGAAATAGCCCCTGGGCTTGAATTTCAATATCTGCACATGAACTTTACAAAGCAAAGATCCTTTATGAAAAGAAAAAACTTTCAATAAAGCCTGGACCATAGAAATTTGAAGTTTCCATGACAGGTGGGCATTAACTATCTGCCCTTTGGCCCAGTGCTTGACAAGGAAGCTCATTTTTCTGTATGTTGCCAGAGGGGAAATATCTCAAATCAATATAACCCTATGCCGATATGCTATTTTGGGTGGGAGTTCAAATTTGTAGTATGTGGCAAGCATAAAATCAGTCGATAAGACATTAACATAAAAGCTGGCACTCAAGGTATCCCTGGGGTGAGAAAAAATGACACCCCAAATTTTAGGAGGGTCACCTTCAGTAGCTGTCAGGGTGAAAACTATTGAAAAATAAGACTCTTTAACATAAGTTAAATACAAATGTAAAGAACTCTCATTTGCCATGAACTAAAATTTATAGACAAAAGAAGTAGAAAAATTACCCTAATCATTTGATCCAATTTATAATGTCGGGAGTGATACGGATAGGAAGAAGTTTATTGAAGAAAGTTAATATGGACTACACCATGGGAGAAAAAGACAAAATGGAATTCTGGTTTTCAAAACTTAATTCTTAAAATTACAGTTTTGTAAGTGGAATTATGAGCACAGGACTTAGAGAACAGCTGACGATTAGAACAATGAACTATTCGCAAAGAATGCCCAAAGATAAGCTTTAACAGAAGGAAGCCTGGGAAAGACCTGCATATATCTGCTTGGAGATCTACAAAGACAGACTAGAAAGAGGGCGAGGTGGCCAGTGCCAGAGGAGCACTGTCTCTGCATCTCCATAGCTGACAAAAGGCATGCATTCCCAACTAGAAAAATAAACATCATAACACGCACCTGCACCTCAATTTAGATAAAAAGTTCAGCACAGGCACGATGTAAACCAGCTGCAGGACACAGTAAAACGAGTAAGTCTCCCAGAGAAAGCACCGAGACAAGGGCAATGGAGCCAGACACAAAAGGACAGAGATTCATTCCGTAGGTTTGAGACTATCAAGTTTGTGGGCAAGCACATGAAATGTTTGAGAGAGCAGACTCTGCTAAGTTTGTTCTTGGGAGGCTTGTTCAGCTCCTCAGTGCAAAGGAACCCACTAAACAAAGTTCTGTCCCTTTAGAGCATGTGCACCTCGTCCGAAGCCTGTCTGTTTCATCATAAAGTGGTTTGATCTTGGGACTCCATTTTTGATAACATAAATCACATCAAAGATCCTCAGTCCCCAACCTGTCACTCGGCATTAAGAGATGCTGCTGTCCATTTTTTTTTTTTCATTTTATTTTGTTAAGGCAGTCAAGAATCAATTATATGTGAAAAATGCTTTTTCTGGTTTCATGGACCTGTGATAAAATCAAATCTGGCCTGCAAAGTTGTTTGTATTAGAATTCTCTGCGTGCTACTAGCTTTGCTGAACACTGCAGGAGCTGTTAAGTGATGGTCCCTGAATCTGAGACAGTCTTGGGCACATCTGTTAATATCATCCTTGCCAAATAAGGCTGCAGAGATTACAGAGTTTGGATACTCAGAACACAGAAATGTAGCCATGGGAGCATAAATCTGTAACCTGATGCTTAGAGGTCAGAGGGAGGGGTGAACACAGCAGTCCCTGAAGCTCATGGGCTAGCCAGTACAGACAAGTCAATGAGCTTCATACTTAGGGAGAGAGCCTGACTCAAAAAATTCATGGAAGAGCAATTAATCAATTAACCAATGATAACATTATACTTCTACACACATTTGCATGCAACATATACACATAAATGCTAAAAATATATGCATTTTTAGAATTCTTGGCTTAGATTTTAATTTTTCATGATAGGCTGGTAATACTCAGTTGACAATTGCTTTTCTCTCTAATCACACATAAATTCATTTTATGTTTACTGTTTTGCTTGGGACCAACATAGCTTACTGTTATATCTCATCTTATTTGAACTCTACACTTGTTATTTAACTTCTGTGTGTTTCCTTATATCACCAAATTTGTGTTTATAGTTTAGTTGGTGAGAGTTTTATATAAGCTATTTTATTTTATATATTTGAAAGATTATTTCACTTGGTGTGATATTAATTTTGGTGTGATCTGTTTATTTGAGGCATGTTTTTATTTTGTTGTCTTCCTAGTAAACTATCTCTTTCTTATTCAGAACACTAACAGCTAGTGTCTGTGGTTGACAGGTGGGTTTTTGTAATAAAAACCAAAGCACAAATTTACCAAATATTTTCTATGTGTAAGGATTTTCTGTCTTAACACTCCTAGCAGCCTGCTGGAAGAGGAAGATTTCCACAATCTCGAACAAATAGGCAGGAGCCCAGGCTGAGAGAGCCTGCAGGCAGCCCCCTTCGGATTTCTGGAAATGGTGAGGTTAGTGTAGGGGGCCAGGGCCAGTGGCTTTTGCTGCTGGTTTATTTCCTGTCTGCATATTCCCTCCATTTTCCTAAGATTTGTGTATGCTCTTATTGTCACATTTTCACCTTTTTTCTTTTATTTATCCATTTAAATTTTTTTACAGATATGCTTTGTATGGTATCATTTCCCTGATTCCTTTTCTCCATCCCCTCTTTCATTTTCCTCCCTTATTCCCCCTCATTTTCCCCTTTATTCATGTCTAATGTCATTTTATAGACATATTCATGGTTTTCTGTGACTAAACAAAATCTAGGAACCACAAATGAGAGAAAACATTAATAGCTGTCTTTATAAGACTGTCCAAACTCAATAATGCTTCCTTAATGCTATTGTCACATTTTACAAGACACCCAGAAAAGAAAGCCGATTTTCTCCTAGAGTCAGTGAGCATGCGCCTGTGTTCTAGTCCTCCAAGGGTGACTGGGAAGCCAGCAGTTCTTCTGTTCCCTTAGGTACTGGTCAGAAAGGCAGCATTTTAGTTGTTCACTTTTTTAATTGTTTTCATTATTGGCCAAGGAACAGGAGAGCACAGTGGCAAGCATCGGACCCTGTCTGCAGGCTCTGGGTTTGAGTGCCAGCCAGGTCACTTGCATCCCTGGACAAATCGCCAGACTTCTAAGCCCTATGCTTTTCGCGTGTAAGGTGGGAATGAATCAGCACTATGTAGTTCATAGAGATGCTGTGAGGATTAAACAGGATAATGCATTAGAAATGCCGATGCACAGGCTTGGCTAATCGGGCCTCAATGTTACCTTTGAGAAATACTGTCACAGAGTTTCCCGGGACTGGCAGGCACCTCCTACCACCCCCAGTCCTCCAAGGAGCCTTCACTTTCTCCCAGCCGATCTCTTCAGGTTAAAAAATGTCTGGCGTCCTGCATCCTGCTCTTGCTTGTTAAGATGCTGAGCATGGACATAGCTTTGGCAGGCACTTAAGTATTTTATTTATTAGCTAATTTTTAATCTCTAGATTCTACAGATTTTTTTCCATTGACACTTATTTCCTTCATAGTCTACATATTTCAAACTAGTATCTCAGTAGATTTTAGCACCTTTTTGAAAATGCACATTGTTTTTACTTTGTAAACAAGAAAATCTGAACTTTAAAATGTTAGCTCAGAAATATGCAATTATCCTCTAGCTTGTCTAAAAACATTTTTTTTTTTTTTTCATTCTTGATTTTGCTTTGGACCTTGAGTCACGGAGGAATTCTCATCAGCTGCACCTTCTCCTGGATGGAATGTCAGCAATGCCTGAGAGTCAGCAATGGTATTTCCAGGCCTAGAGTGATTTCCTTGGCTGTAGTGGAGGGTAGTTGAAGATCCTTAGAAAAACAGCTGTCCTTATCACAAACACAGGTGCTGCCCTGGGACTTATACCTGAATTTAGGTTGAGGTAATCCAGTGAATGGAAATAGCATCATGGAGGGAATACTGTCTACATTGGGGAAGGGAGGCCACTGCCCTTTGAAGTGGAGCAGGGAGACCAATTTTTACATGACCTTGGAGAAGGACACAGACATTCCAGAATCCCCTTTAAGGGCACACCTGCAGCGACCCAAAGACCTCTCACAAGGCCTCCTTCCTGGAGATTTCACCAACCTTTTACAGAACCATGCTTAGGGGATGTTCACACTCAAAGTGAGCCAAGTGGAGTTGTGTATGGCTTCTCTTTTAAAAGGGTGTTGTGACCAAGAACTAACTGGCTAATCCTTCATTAGTGGCCTTTATGTGGGGAGAATGTGATCTAAGAACCAAGGGGACAGGCGTAGAGCTAATGAGGACACCATTTCAAGTGACCCAGATGAGCCATGGTGAACCACAGTAAAAACACTTCAAGAAGTTGAAAAGAAGTGGTTGACTAGATAGATGCAAACCTACGATTTTAGTACCTTGGGATCCAGGAAAAATACATACACACACGCACACACACACACACACACAGATACACATACACACACACACAGATATACATACACACACACACACACACACACACACACACAGAGTGGGAGGGGAGGAGAGTGAGGTGAGAAGTTATATCTTTCTATCTCTATGATATAAATTCTATTATTATGAGTACTTTTAGTTCACTGTATATATATGAGCAATATGAACTTATAATTTTCCTAACCTGCAGTCTGATTCTGGAGACAAAGACATTCCTTTCATTTGCAGAAATGAATGATGCAATAACGTCATCTTCCTATTTCTTCCAGGCTTATGTTCTGGGAAGCCACCTCCAAACTTAAGAACATTTGGTCCAGCTGTGAAAACTACACTCTCTTGTCGACTGGAAGCCAATGATAACAGCTGCCTCCTGGAACTCTTCACTCTGTTTCAAGAAACTTGTCTGCCCAAACTTTATTAGCAGGAAATAAAAACCATGTCTCTTCTGCTTAGTTGATGTGTTCCCTTCGTCTCCTTGTAGGATGCTCTCTCCATAGCCAAGCACAAAAATGAAGTTTTGCTATGATTTGAATATGAAATGCTTTCCATAGGCTCATTACAATACTCCTGCTTGACCATGAAGTCAACAGCTCTCCTCTATCATAAGTTCCTTCTGCCATGATGATCTATCCAAGTGTAGAGGACCAACACTGGGCTGAACTCTCTGAAACTGCAAGTCAAAATAAATCATCTTTTCTTGAATGGTAGCTCTCAGGTATATTGGTCACTGATAGAAGCTAATGCAGGTCTAAAACCTGGGAATTGGCCTGGGGATTTCTTCGTTTGGTTTGGTGCTAGGGATTGAGACCAGGGTCTGGCATAAGGTCAGCAAATGTTCAGCCACTGAGATATACTCCTAGCTCTTAATCTGAGTGTTTCCTAACTGATCTGATATCAGCATAAATATGACTGGAAAGAGCTGAAGTCACTGTCTAATGACACACAATGGGGGTCAGAAGCATTTATTTATTAATTTCATAAACCATTACAGCTTCTCATTTTCCTGCAGAATTGATCGTAATTAGAGAAAATTGGTCAATTGATAGGTTTTAGTTGTGGTTCTGGGTAACCTTTATGTCATTCTGCTTTTCAGAAGATTAACCTAAGACTAGGAACAAGAAAGGATGATGAGAACATTTATGTGGCATTTACAAGTTCAGTCTTCGGTGGAGATGAAATAAGCTATGAAATAAGCTACGCTGTCACTCTCAGAGATCTCTTTTCTAGCACCATAGGTGTCACTTTGACCTCCTTCCCTTTGATATTGGGTGGATTTTTACTGTTGCTTTAGTGTCATGGTTAACCATTTGATTTTCAGATTAGAGTTGGGTTGAATAGTCATGTAAAAATGATGTACTCTTAATGAAAAGTAGGAAGAAGACCTGTAACATTTCACAGGCTGGACTGCAGTGTGAGGACCTTAACTTAATTACAAAGTGATTGAATAAGATTTTACAATCTTCAATGCAGATCTCATTATGGAAGGTACTGGAAATTTGTTGCTTTTTTCCTCTGGCACACACACTGCTGCATTGAGGTTAGTGTAACCGCCAAGACACTGGTTCCCAGCCTTCTGGTCTATCCCTCATTTTCTGTCCATTTCCTCATGGGGTGTTTTCCTGCTAGTTCTGACCTTGGAGTGTTCCTTACTCCTTTTGGATAGCTGTGCAGACAGCATCTGCTTTCCGCAGTTGCCAATGCCAAGGTTTTCTGCCAAGAGCAGAGTACAGGTTTCTCATCATGCTGCCAGTAATTGACTCTTACAAAAGGACATCATGGGAATTAGAAGACTTTTTGCATGAAAAACATTTGTGATATTTGTGGATAGGAAAGAGGTTTATAAATTACATATTTGCTTCTTGGAAGAACACAAATTCTCTATTTCATTTCTCCCCTCTCTGCATTAGGTCTTGTGAAATTTCTGAATGGTGGCTAAAGCAAAAATAGTCACCAATAGTTTAGTGACATAAATCACTATAGGACATAAACAATGTTTTGTTTTCTCACAGTTTCATGTTAGTGAATCTCATGAGTATATATGCTTTGTCACCAAACTACCATCATTTGCAGTTTGTTTCAGGAAGATAGAGAAGGTGATTGCCCCTGTCTGCTGCTGAAAAACAACAACAACAACAACAAACAAAACAAGCAAACAAACAAACAAAAAAACCCCACAAAGACATCACCAGTGTGGGTAGCCAATGCTTAAAACTTCCTTTGCAAAAGGATCTATATATACCCATACGCAAGAGGATCTATATATGGCTTCCCCCCACCCCTCACAAAGATCAAGCAGCTGAGGAGGTGAGGGAAGATGTGCACTTGCTATCCAAGATAGCTTGCATGCACTATCCTTGTGCACCTGCACAAATACAATGGGAGGAAGGAACTCCACCATGTGTCTGTTTTATAGACAAGAAAATCGAGGAAGCCTTTTAAGTTTCATTTATCCAGGGACATATGGCTACTCAAGTACAGTGCCTGCCCTTGAATGGAGAAAGCCTAATTTTGAGTTCAGGTTTGAATTCTGTGTTATATTATCTCTGGGAAGTTTAAGTAAAGTGAAAATTAAATTAGTATTTAGCTAGTTCCAGAAAAATAATGCTTCTACAATTTTTTTTTCTGTTAAAAATTATGAGTTTGGAGAGCTGAGTTACTTTATGAAGATTGATTCTATTGTTCTGTATTAGTCTTCTAATCCTTCTTATCAAAATTTACATTTTCCCACGTCCTTAAGGACTGTTTGGCTTCATAACTCAATTAGAACAGGATTGATTGGATTGCTTTCTTATTAATGGAGCTACACTTTCCTTCCACTGGATGGTTTACTCACCTTCCTTTGCAATGACTGGGTACTCAGCTTAATGCAGCAGTAAGTGACGCAGAGATTCATGCCCTAAAATGTTTCCCCATTGATTTTTTTTAAAAAAAGAGAATGGAGACAAATTAATCACATTCCTCATAAAAATGCATTCCTGCAATTATCAAGCCATGGTAGTACAGAAAATTAAAGTCAGAAATAGGTTATGTGCATTGCAGGGAGAAGGCGTAACTTCTGCAAAAGTCTATCTGAATTTTATTGCCAAGTTTCAAGGGCATAAAGCATTATTTGATTAAAGCTATGATTGCTCTATGCGTAGCTGCCTGTTCAATATTCAGGGCTAGGCATTGACAGCTGCCCAAGCAAAGCCTTCAGTGGTTTTGTGGGCAATTGAAATGCTGAGTGGGAGGAGTGCTGCCTTGAGAAGCAGAGCGGAGATGGTGTAGCAGCTGTCCAGAGAAAGGAAGATGCCTGGACTTTCTCTTATCAGTTTATTTACTAGATAGAGTAAAGAACAATTTTTTTTAATGTCATAATCTGCACCAGAGTCCTCTGAGTGACAGGAAAAGGAGTGTTCCTCTGGTGGAGACAAAACTGAACTTTCTCCTCTGTAATGATTATAATTAGGGATGGGACAGCGAATGGAAATCAGAACAAACTGCCCTATGTGTATTTTTGTGAGTTATATAAATATCATAATTGGATTGAGAAATGTGACTAGGTGAGGTCCAACTGATACTTGGGGTTATCTGGCCCCGTCTCCAATGAATTTAACCTAAGAAAAAAACTAAACTCTGTTGATATTAGTGCCTTCCTTTGGTGGATGGGCAAGAGTGGATTGGTTTACCTCTTTTAGTACCACTTATATTACATTTTTGTGGCCTCACCACACTTAGTGTGGTATTAAGCCAAATAGCTGCTTATTAAGGAAGGAGATGATCACTCAGACATGTGAAACCTGGGATCACTAAGTAAAACAAGAGAAAAAGGGATTACAAGCTTTACATGCTGGTTAATGTGAAAATCGAGCCAAAGAAGGAAAGGTTCCCTATTTCACATTTCCATGGGCAATGCTTGACAGGAAACTTCTCTCGTATGTATCAGAGCTCTAGCTCTCAAGGTGGTGGCTTCTAGTGTGAAACCAGATCATGGAACTCCAAGATATACAACAGGCAGTTCAAATTGCAGAGGAAACCTGACTTTAATGTCTCTCAACATAAACTCTATGACAGATGAGAGGTTAGTTATATGATGCTGGCTTCAGTGAAAAGATCATTTTATTTCTTCACAAAAATAGCTTAAGGTATAAACTTTAAAGGCATAAATGTGACCATCTTTGGAAATAGGTCTGAGTAGGTCCAATGGGCTTAATATGAGTTCCTTAGGGTAGACTGTAATCCCATGTGACTGCAGGGGCTGCAGGTGGAGCTTAGTCGGTAGGGTGTTAGCCTAGTCTGAACAGTGTCCTGGCTTTGCTCTCCGGTACCACAGAAACAAGTTATGGTGGTGAATGGGTATAGTCTTAGCACTCAGAGGGTGGAGGCTAAAGGATTAAAAACTTCAAGGATATCCTTCTGGTTGCACAATGAATTTGAGGCTAGCCTGGTGAGACACTAAAGAATTCATATCAATTTTAAAGCACCCAGTTTATGGTATTTTGCTATGGTAACCTAGGATACCAATGCAGGTGGGAACTTCTGTCATGTTCTTTCCTTGGGTGATGGACCAAGATACTTCTCCTGATAGACATGGATTCAGGTGGTCAACTCACCATTTGCTTCTTACACTGAAGCAAATAGTTTTGATGATGTAGCTGCTTTGAGTTATCCATGCTCCTGAAACTAACCCCTCATCCATGCTCCCACAAACCACCCCAATAAATTCATTGGTTCACTAAGCTATACGTGGATAGAATTGTTTCTATGTTCTATCATTAGTGTGCTACCTTTGTGAATAGACATTTGTGTGCGCTTCCCCAGAAAACGTCACAATAAAGAGTGTCAAGCCTGAGCCTCATGTTTCTCTATGCTTTCTGTCTTCTTTTCACTCATATTATCTCTCTCTCTCTCTGAAACACTGAACTATTCACTTACTTCATGTTTTACATTTGTAAAATGAGGACCATTGCGAAGGAAGGAAATATTTTGTTATCTAATGCTCAGCAAGATAACTAGTCAATAAAAATGTATCAGCATAACCAAGAGAGTAATTTTCAAGTATCTCAGCACATAAAATAAATGGTGAGTGAGATAATGGGTGGGTTAATTAGCATGATTTAGTCATTCTTTTTTCCACATTTATATAGAATCATCACATTTATTCCATAAATGCATACAATTGATTTATCAATTAAAATACTAATTAAAAAAACTAGGACAATGATAATAGGTACCTCATATATCAAAGAAACTATTTATCTTGACAGTAATAAGGGTTCTTGTTACAATTAGTTTTCCTCCTAGCCTGGTCCCAGAGCACGTCAGCCCCAAATAACACAGGGAGACACTGTATTAGATATAAAGCTGTTGCCCTGTTACTAGTGTTTATTATTGGCTAGCTCTGTCTTAAATATTAACCCATTTCTATTAATCTAAGTATTTCCACATGGTCTTGGCTTACCAGAGAAAGCGTTCGGAGTTCTGCTCTCTTGGTCCTACATGTTGACTCTCCTCCTACCTCTTCCTGAATCCTCATTGTCTCCTAGTCCTGCCTATCTTGCTTTCCTATTGGACAACAGTGGTTTATTCATTAGCCAATACGAGAAACCATATTTACAGAATAACATCTCCCATCGGGTTCCATCAGGTTCTCCAGAAAAAGAGTCCATTGGATGGACACACACACACACACACACACACAAACACACACACACACACACAGACCAAGACAGAGAGAGAGAGAGAAAGAGAGAGGGAGGGAGACAGAGAAAGACAGAAAGACAGAGATAAAGGGAGGAGTAGAGGTTATTGTTATATTCATTTAATATTACTTTTTAAACTATCACAAAAAGTAGTGGGCTTCATTATGCCATTTCATTTTTACACATGTATATCATACTTTGTTCATATTCATCCCTCACTACCCTTCCTTGTTTTTCTCATCCTTCCTTCCCCAAATAATACCCCTTCCTGCTTTTACACCTTTATAATTATATTTAAATAGTGTTACATTTATAAAATATTCTTTCATTTTTTTTTTTTTTTTTTGTCAAGATAAGTTTTTTTTCTGTGTGTGGCACTGGCTGTCCTGGCACTTACTCTATGGACTAGGCTGGTCTCAAACTCAAAAACTACATCTGCCTTTAAATGCTCAGATTAAAGGCATGTGCCATCACCATCTGGCAAATATTCTTTCTTTATTTTTTTTTGTTTGTTCATGCAAAATTATTATTTCAGAAGGAATGGGATTCCACAGTTTTGGAACCTGACCATTGTAAAAGTACAGAGGGAGCTAGCATGCTGTAGACTGTGGCAGCCATACCACAGCTCCATTCAAAGGCCAGAGTGGCAGATGGAGTTTGCAGGCCAGGGGTTTCCAGCCTGTGGGTTACAATGCCTTTGGGAGCCTAACCATCCTTTCACAGGGGTTGTATAAGACCATCAAAAACAGAGATATTTTACATTATGATTCACAGCAGTAGCAAAATTACATAGTGTATCAATGAAAATAATTTTATAGTTGAGGGCCACCACAACATGAAGAACAACATTATAGTTGTAGGGCCTGGGGCAGGTTGGTACATACCTGCCACTTGGCTACCTTGCTGCCATGACAAGCTCAATAGAGATGAGCCAGAAAATAGACCCGAATTTCAGTTTACACTAAGGCAACACCTGACTCCAGGAAAGACCAACCAGGCACCACTGAGGAACAGACCAGTCAGCATCCAAGAGGAAAATACCTAATGTTCCAACCATTGTAGATAGGTCCACCAGATATCCCTTAGCTCAGAACACACCCATCCCCTTTCACCAAGACACCCTAGACACTCAGGGTCCTGAACCTTAGAAATCCCCTCACTCCAATCTCTGACATGATAAAATCCCCACCCCAACTGAGCTCGACACTCTCCAATTGTGCCAATGTGTTGGATACATGAAGGGTCCAAGTTTGCTTTTACAGACTGGATTTGGTCTCTGTGGTGGTCTTTTGAGGGTTCCCGAGATCTGGGCATAACAAAAGGAAGGCTGAGAACCACTGCAGGCAGTGGCTTTATAACTACTGCAGATTGCTTTATAACCAGGCCATGCCTGTCTGCTATGGAATTCAAAATCTCTTTTGTTCTTTTTAGTTCTTTATTGAAAGAGCCCTGCTACATTAAGGACAATCTGCATTAGGTAAGAAGTCTACCCAGAAACTGTGATCAGTATATACTGTATGAAAAAAAAAATCTATTCTCAATTAGGGAATAAAAAAGCGTCTACCCATTCAAGGTCAAGTTCACCCCACAAAACCTGACAGAAACACCCAGAATACTATTTTACACACACTCTGTAACCCCTGTGATCGTAACAAGCTGGCATAAAAATTAAAGGTCAAACTATGAAATGGAGTGCTAGAAAGTGACTTTTATATTGCTGGTGTAATTACTTCTGAAATTTGAGAAACATTACCTACCAATGTGATAACAGCAAGAGAAGACTCTTGGGAGTAACGCTGAAAAACACATGAAACACATAGACCTTTGCACATTAAATAAGAAGGAATGAAAGGATAAGTGTCTAGAATGAGCCATGCAGAGAAAGCAGTCTCCTCAAGGGCATGTTTTCCAACTGTGTATCAAAGAAAAACTGGCAAATTTCTTTGCTTAAAACCTTTCACTTGACTGAATGATTTTAAAGGGATTTCTATGCAAGTCATTCTTGTTTAAAAGTGAACAGAGCAGTAATATTTAATCCACAAGATGTCAGCTGTGTAAACAGAATAATACCTTCTTGAAGACACCCACATTCGAATCTAACACCCTGTGAATAAATCAAATCACCTTCCATGACAAAGGGGACCTGGGAGGTGTGCTTGAGCTGAGGCTCAGAGGTGGAGTTAGATTCCTTCATGAATAGAATCAAAATCACACAGGAGCATAAATTGGGAACTCTTCCCTGCTGTGGTGAGAAGTGACTACAATGGAATACCCTTGGAAGTGATAATAATGGGCTTGCAAGGTGGAGTAAAGAGATCGTGGGCCAAGGAATGTGGGTGGCTTTTAAAAGCTGGAACAGTCAGGAAACAGATTTCTTTTTAAAATGTCCAGAAAGGAATGCATCTGTGCTGTCTCTTTCATTTATCCCTCAGCAATCCAGGTCAGACTTCTGACCTACCTAACTATAAATACCAAATCCCTGTTGTTTTAAGCTTCCAAGTTTGTAACAACAGCAAAAGGAGCATGATTGTACACCCTCAAAGGTAGGTAAGGGGAGTAGCTGTCTTACCCCTTCTCTGATGTCTCTCTGCTTTTTATCTTTTCCTCCTTTAGTATTTTTTTATTAAAGATTTGGGGGAGGGTTAACTTTCCTAAGATACTAACAGGAACTGAAAATATTTCCCTGTTGAATAATAAAGACAAAACAAAACAACATTCAATCCATATATACACACCCCTTTCTGTTTTCATATTGCCTACCTATGGGCTACCGCTCCCGCTCCTTTAGATTTTCCACACTGTGGCCTTTTGCTGGTTCCCGACTTGCAGTTCTCCAGTTTAAACACAGTGGAGTAAAGAATCAAAGCTAAGGGTCACATAGGAGAGAGGAGATACAACATTTGTCTTGCTGGCCAGTTTAGTTTTTACAGTTCTATCTATTCAAGTGTTAATTTCATGATTTTCTACAACTGAATAAAACTCTATTGTATACACTTCCATTTTCCATCCATCAGTTGATGAGCAACTAGGCATGTCCCATTTCCTAGCTGTCATGGATAGAACAGCCATGACTATGGTTGTACAGGTATCCTTGTGGTATCATATAGAATCCTTTGGGTCCAGCCCTGGAATGATGTAGCTAGGCCAGGTTGCAGTTCATCTGTAGAAACTCCACATTGATTTCCACAGTGTTTATGCCAGTACACAGTCCCACCAACAGTGAATAAGGGAACCACTTTCCCCACATTTGCAGCAGTGTCTGCTCTCATTTCACTTCTTTACCATAGCCATTCATTCTGGGGTAAAACAGAATCTTGTTGGTAAGTACCTACAGGCATTTTTGTGCCACTGGGATGAGATGGACTCTCAAAGCAGTTTTCATTTGCATTTGCTTATTGACTAATGATGTTGGACACTTTAAACACGTTTACACTCTGTAAGGATTCAGAGGCTGGCTAGGCTGACCAATTCAGAGAAGGGAGGAAATGCAGGATAGGTGGGCCTGCAGCTAGACCACATGGTCGCCCTTAGTCAAGATGGTACCTGTCCACCTGTTGTAAGGTATCCTACAGATTTCAAACCATACGAATTTAGTAAGACACTATAAAATACTTAAGCATTCAGAATCACATGGGTGTGGCTACACCATATATCATATACTGTATGTTCCTCTGAAGGGTCAGACAAGACTTTTCCTCCTATCTCTTCTCCCCCCCCCCACATCCTTCTCCCTCTCTCCCTCTCCCTCTGTTTCTCTTCTTTCCTTCCTCCTCTCTTTCCTTTCTAATAAAACTTCTCACTTAAGCTCTGTCTGCCTTGCCTGCCTGGAATTCTCCAAGGTCCCCCTTGCACAATATTATAACATGAGCTCTTAGGACTTTTTCTTTTGAGAACTCTCTGTTCAGTTCCATAGCCCAGTTTTGATTGATTGTTTCATTGAAGTTTAGTTTCTTGCATTCTTTCTATATTCTAGATACCAATTTTTGTCAGATTAAACTTTTTTCCCCAATTCTGTAAGGTCTCCTCACTTGATTGACATTTTCCTTTGCTATAGCCATAGTTCAGTTCCTTAGCAACCAGTCTTTTTTTTTTTTTTTTTTTTTTTTTTTTTTTTTTTTTTGTCAACTTGACATAAGCTAAAGTCATCTGGGAAAGCCAACTAATGAGAAAATGTCTCCCTTAGTCAGGTCAGTAGACAAGCAGGTTGAGCATTTTCTTGATTGATGGTTAACATGGGAGGGCCCAGCCCACTGTGGGTGGTGTCATCCCCAGGCAGATGGTTTTATAAGGAAGCAAACTGAGCAGGCATGATGACCAAGCTCAGAAGTAGGGCTTATGACTTGTTCTATTTCTGTTCCTGCCTCCATATTCCCACTTGAGTCCTTGCTCTGACTTCCCTTCATGATAGACTGCTGTGGAAGTTTAAGCCAAAGAAACCCTCTACTTTTCAAATTGTTTTTTGGTCATGGTATTTTATCACAATGATAAAAATCTAAATAGAACAGAGTCCCATTCAGAAAGTTGTATGTCTGTGTGTGTATGTGCGTGCGTGCGTGCGTGTGTGTGTGTGTGTGTGTGTGTGACATTTTGATATTCCAAATAATACTAAAAAGGGATCGAACTTCATGTGTGTGTGTGTGTGTGTGTGTGTGTGTGTGTGTGTAAGTAAAAATTAGTAAGTTATCATCCTAGGCTCTTGACAATAAAACTTTAGTCTTTGGGATGGGGAAATAGCCTAGCAGTTTAGAGCACTTGTTCTTGCAAAAGACTCAGGTTCAATTTCCGGACCCACAGGTAGCTCACAACCATCCATGACTGCAGTTCCAGGGGATTCAATCTCCTCTTCTGACTTAGAA
This sequence comes from Phodopus roborovskii, assembly GCF_943737965.1. Classification (NCBI taxonomy): domain Eukaryota; kingdom Metazoa; phylum Chordata; class Mammalia; order Rodentia; family Cricetidae; genus Phodopus; species Phodopus roborovskii. The sequence goes on from NW_026126540.1 coordinate 14,152,778, forward strand.
GGGCACCATGCATGCACTTGGTGCATTGGTACACATACAAGCAAAACACATATGCAAAACAATCAAGCAAATGTAAATAAATAAATAAATAAAGCTAATCTTTCATCCTGCAAGTGACACACAATTTTTAAAAAATACAGCTTTAAAGCTTAATACAAATTACTTTCTAAAGCACTTTATTTGGATTTTTTACATCCTTTAAAGAATTATAAATGCATTAACAGAAAAGACTCACTGCAAAGAGGCTAGATAAATTTTTTAAATAAGTCAAGAAAAGTAAAGGGAAGACACAACAGCACATTCTTTCAATGCAAATACAGCATGCATATCATACTTGCACTTGCATTTTTCCAGATTTTAATAAAGAAACTGGGCCATCATATTTCTCAGTGAAGGTCTATACTCTGTCTCTCTGTCTAATCATAGAATTTGAACTTTTTCTTCAAAACAGATTGTTTTTTAGTGAGTGAAATGCTGTTTTTTTTTTTTTTTTTTTTTTTTTTACCAAGTTTTTGTTTATGGTACAACAGTAGCATGGTTCAAATGTTACTTGCAGTTCTTAGGTAAAACAATGAAAAAAAAAAGTAGAGACCATATTTTATTATTTCTAGTACCCTTTGCTCTTCTGAAAAAAATATTCTAATCTTCTAAAATTTTGATGGGTAAAAAGATATCCAATGCTCTCAGCTTCTCTGACATACCTATAGCTGTGAAAAGCTTAAACAGAAAAATATCAATATCAATTGTAGTAAAACAATATTTTAAAGTGATGCTTTAAGAATAGCACTATCTAAGGCAGACTTTCTTGGGAAGATTTACATAGAGAATATTTTGGACAGTAGAGCCTGCTTATTGGTGGAGAAATTACAAGGCTTGAAACCATGAAAAGTTTTCCAGTTTTGACAAGACCTTGGCGTTTAGACAGTGACAATCTTGTTTAGGGAAAGCCAGTTTTAACTGAGTCAACTTTTTCCTATTCCACTGTGAACACTCCCCTGGAATGCCTGCGTGGGAAGATGAACAATGTTATCAACACCCACTGTATGTCTGAATTTTAAAACTTGAAGTTGAGTGAATGTCACAGACTTAAGTAAAAATACGTTCTGTGCAAAAACATGCAATTTTGAACATAGAAGCTTTGCACAGTGCTAAGACAGATTGTAAAATATATGAATATACTAAGAATATGGCCTAGGAAGAAGAAATTTCAATGTATTTTAAGATTAGTTTTATGTATACACTTCTTTCAATTGGAAAATATCACATAAAGTTTTTATCTGAACTAATTAGTATGTTTTAATTTTTAATAAACCATACTTAGAAGCTAATTTTTCCTCACAATCTAATTTCCAAAGAGCAGGGGTTAGACTTGTGGATCAGGGTACCAACTATATAATAAGGATTTAAAACATGCATATCAAGTGAATTAAGAATAACATAAATTTAAACCTTTTTTCCTACAAGAAAATTAATTGCTTTAATATGTCATTGGGTCTTGGTGTCTCTGAGAGCAATTGATTCCAGAAACCACTTCCTTCCTTGTTGTTTTTCTGCTCTTGGATATGAAATTTGTGACATTTTGTCATCTAATCCCTCAAATCCTGAGAATCCCACTGTCACACGCCAACTAACAGCAACTTCCATCTGCATTCTGCTCAGTCCTTTTCAAGGTCCCTTTGGGGAAGAAAAGGAATAGAAAATAATTCCCAATGTGTATCCAGCCACTTAAAAAGCACACAAGTGCTGTGGTCTCTGGAGAGAGGGTAGTGACTCTTTCCTTACCCACGGACTGGAGCACATGCTAACTAAGCAGGCCAGCAACCCTGAGTGGCCAGAGCAGACAGCAGGCCCAAGAAGTGAGGAAAACTGAAGGCTTTCATCTGGCAGCATAGCAAATATTTCAACAGTTCCCTTCTATTTGGAAGAATGTGAGCCATCTCAGGCATGGGGTTAGAATTTTTAGAATTCTTGTTATAATAAGCTTCTTGCAATTCTAGGCTCCACTAAGAAAGTCAGGCAGAAAGGAACCAGTTTGACATGAGGCTTCACTTCATCTTCCTCAGGAACAAAGAAAGGTTTTCTCTCCCAAGTGATAGGATGTGTGGTCAGATAATTGAATTTCTTCTACACTATGAAGGTCAAGAAAGTACAATATGGCAAAGGAATTTTTGTGGGAGAAAGGACCTTAGAGATGTAATCCAGTGGTTACTCAATAGTTCCGCTGATGAAGAAATTTAAAATGTCTATTTTGCAAGAATATACATGGCAACATGCAATGAATCATTGCAATAACAACACGAGAGCTGCAATACTTCAATCTGAAGGGAAATATACAGAACCATTTGCTCAGCAGCACTCAAACCCATGGCAGAAGATGGAGGACTTAAACATTGTCAGTCTTCTCCAAGACAAAATTATCATAAAATCTTCAGGGTTTTAACCTATCAGTGACCAGAAGTAGAGATTAAGAATAAAGATAAGACTTCTGGTTCATCCAGAGCATCAAGAAGTAACAGATGTTATGTTAGGGAAAAGAAAAGGACTCTACACTCAAGTGATCATTTCTAACTCATGAAAGCTTGGTTTTATTTTATTCTTTCTCTGTCTCTATATCCTCCCCCCACTACATGAATGCATGTGCGCATGCTTGCATGTGTGTGTGCGTGCGCGCATATGCGCACACACTCGCACAACACACACACAATGCATTTCCTTATTGCTTTATATATTCAGTCCACAAAACACAATTGGCACATGGCACTAAATTGTCTTCTTCTCTTACCTTTTCAAACTTCCCAACACAAGCCAAACCTAAGTTTCTAAGGAAATATGAGTTGGAAGGATTCAACATGCTTCAGATGGAAGAAAGAGCCTGAGAGTTGACATAGGAGACTGGCTGTGGCAACCTGTGGGGATGGCACTAGAGGAGAGTCACAAAGACTTGGCTATGACAATTTCCCAATAAGAAGTCTTGAAAGTCTGCCTTGGGCCAAACAGGAAGAGGAGGGGAAGAATTTGGGTAGTGAGTGACAGGGAAGGGGTGTCCATTTGTTGATAGGATACCTTTTCCTTCAGAAAACAAAGCAAACATTTTTCATTCACATACAAGAGAGATGGGATAGGGAGGTAACTGTCCACAGAATCCCATCATGTAGTTTTGGCAGCAACAAAGGGTGTGGGGAAATGATCCCCCAAATAAAATGACAGAGGTGATCATGTTGTGTGTGTCAGAGAGGAATGCAAAAGCTGTGGGGCTTGAGGGGGCAGGTATGGATGAGGTCAAGACCATAGACTTGATGCTGGTGAATTTTACAGTCTTGGAAGACACCTGCAATTTTCTGAGCTAGGAAATGTAAAAAGTATGGTTTTTGGAGAAAGATAATTTTTTTTTTCATGAACTTGATGGTCTGAGGTATTGCTGTGCCATTCCTGTGGAGAGGTTAGGGAATAATGGCACAACAGAGAACAATGTGGAAATGTGGACAAAAAATGGTTTCTTGCACAGACTGTGTGGTGTGGTGGTGGCAGCCTTCATGACTTTCGTCTTTAGTGTTTTGATGGAGGACATTCTTCTCCCCTGAAAACCCACATGGCCAGATGCTTAAGGATGTCTTCCTGGTTAAACCTGGAGGACAAGCTGAAGTATCTTGAGCTTGGTTCAACTTCCACCTGTTTCTCAGAGAAGCCTTCCTACATACACACTTTTGTGAGGGTCAGATTGCTATTGTGTTAAAATTCTTTCCATGGAGAAAATATTTTATTTTTTTTCCACATATAGCTTTCTGCTACACATGGAGAGGAAATATTTTTCTTTTGTTTCTAGTAACCAGACATGTGGAAATTGAAATACCATGTTTGAATGTGTTTTTCACTGGGGAAGACAGCTTTTATGGAATTTTTTGCTTGTGTCATGACTTTGCTCCCTCCCATCCGTGTAGCCACTTTTAGTGACATAAGGATAGAATTCAAGAATTCAAGCTTCGTCACTATTTGGCTGAGCCATGAATTCATAAGGAGAATCCCCACACAGGTGTAGCAGAAGGGAGAGATGCTGAATTTAAAATAGCCAAGGTCACCTTTCTTTTTACTACGAGGATACACACTGTCCTCTGGGACCACTGCGGCCTCTCTTGGCCAGCAATAGATAATGGAGACCCCAAGAGCTTATACCATGTGGATGAATCTCCTGACTTTAGGATCTTGCCATCTCTTCTCACTGCCTAGCTTGAATCCTCAAGCCTGGGTACCAAGCTATCATGATTACAATGTTATATAACTTAAAAAAAATCCTAGATCCAATCACTACTTAGCCCAGGACCTCTCCACCCCATAACAAGGCCCTAACAGGAGCTTGCTACTGAATGGGTCATCAAAGGAGAAGCAGGTGTTTTCTCTGTCGTAGGACACAGCATCTTCTTTTTGACATATCCTGGACTATACTCCTTCATATGTATCTTGTCATTGTGTTTATGGGTGGCAGTGAACACATCTCTATTACTTTGTTTTCATCAGATTTGTCTATATTTCATTGCTAAACATTCTTTAAGCATTTTTGCTGTGAGTCCTTTGTGGCGGCATTTACCTCCTCTTCACATTTCCTTACGGCAATATCTCAACATACATCTTTTGATAACAATTATTTTTATTACTACATATTTAAAATGGTCAAACAGTAATTGTAGGATGGGATACGTAGCAATTTTTGCTTATGTGTTTGTATTTAGTTTGAGGCAAGGTCTAACATATGGTAGTCTAGATTCCAATTCATTATATAGCCAGGGCTGTCCTTGAACTACTAATCCTCCTGTCTCCTGAGTGCTGGGGATACAGGCATGAACTAGCACAACTAGTTTCTGTGGTGTTGGGAATAGAACCCATAGATGCTAGGCAAGTACTCAGTTGTACCCCTGGATAGGTATTTGATATTTCAATACATTGCAAAGTTCAATGATCTCATCTGAGCAATTGATATATCTATTAACTCAAATATTTCTTTTTCTCAGAAACATTCAAAATCCTTGCTCTTAGTTCTTTTAAGGTGTTATGATAGCTTTCTCAGTATAGATATAGTGGGAAGGTCCCAGCATCCAGACAACTACTAGGTTGAAAGCACATGGACATTTTCGAGATAGGGATACTTGAAGGCAGGATTTCTCATAGAGGACTGATAATGTCATTAGTAAACATTATTCTTTCTTTGAGCATTACCCCAGCTCCCTCCTAATAGTCATAAATTCCAAAGCAATGGCAAACTGCCTTGCCTTTTGTCAGCACAAAACCAATCAGGCTGAGTGGTCTGACAGTGTATTTCAACTCTTTCCTCTAAAAGACAGTAGGAACTGCCAACCTGATTCCTCTCACTGTGAGCTTAAAACCACATGCCTTTCAGAAAGGGTGGCAGGGCATACTCAACAAATGCCCTTCCAAGCATTTAACACATGGTCTAGATCTTTCTGGGTACTAAGAGAACAGTCTTTGTTCCCCAGTTTCCTGCCATAGGCCAATCTCATTCTTCCCACCCCTGTAATTAAGAGCCAAGCCCTATTTATTCTGTCTTCAAAATTGTTGTTCAATGAGCCACCTTTTAAAACTCTGTGCTCAAGTCAAGAACACCAGTGCATGTCTGTAATCATAACATTGGGGTAGCAGAGGCAGGATTATTGCAAATTCCAATTTTTTTCTGTCTCAAACAAGCAAATAACCTGTACTCATTCATACTCTGTGGTTTCTACCCTTGGTCTTGAAGGCTGTGTCCTAATCCAGTTCTTTTGAATTGAGTTGCCTTTCCAACCTAGGGTGAATGCTTATATTCACAATGTTTATGTCTACATTTAATGTGCATGCTATGGTGTGCACATCTAAGACAATTGATTGCAGTGGAGTTTAATAGACTGTAAATGGAATAAGGCAGGAAGGATGTTTACGTTCTAACTTAAATTCCATCATTAACTAATTTTCTGATTTTTGTATGTATAATTTGACTTCTGAGAAATTGGCTTTATAATTGCAAAATGGATATGTGGCAGCCCACTGTAATGATTTCCAAGAGTCTATAAGGATAAGATGTGATAATAATATTAGTAAAGTCATTTGGAAATATCAGTTCATATAGATACAACAGCTAGTCAACTATTTTGGAATGAATTGGAATAGATACTCCTTTATAAAATTTACCAGTTCATATAATGATCCACACACAACTTTCTCATATATTTAATGTATGAGATGAGTTGTATAAAATTCTCCCAGTGTATCCCTGAACTGCCCAGATGAGTTTGTTAGCCATGCAGGACAGAGAGAAAAATCACAGCACAATTATTGCAAATGAAGCTATTTTAGAGACTGAAAACAGAGTGAAAAAATCAGAACCAAAATAAGTGTGTGTCTATTAATTTTCAGTCATGGTTCTACTAGCAAGGGAAGGCCATGTAATTTCAGAGGAGAATGTTGAAATTTCATGTATTTATTTGATTTGTTTGTTGTTTCTTTTTCTTAACTTGAATAATGAAAAATGGTTTAAAGAATTGTTCTATTCATGGCATATTAGATTTTCCTTTCCCTGAAAAGCTGAAATCGACTGTAAGAAAAGCCAGCCAGAGATGTTGCATTTTACACCAATTATTAGTCATCTAAGTGTGCTTTCTTTAAACATTCACCCATCATTGATTCCACCAGACATTTAATTTATTTAATTAAATATATTGAATTAAATCTGTTCAATGATTTTGTTAACAAATTATCTTTATCCATGTCAAAAGCCTTGCATTCCTTCATATTTCCCTCAGCTATTATTAGTATATTATACTATTCTTAGGCTTGGGATTTTAAGGACTATTTTCTTCATGAAATCTTCATAATGGGTCACAGAATAGTTTCTTGAATAAATATACAATCCATCAATTGTAGATAACATTTATAACACATATCAGATAGGAGGGTAAATATATAGGAATCAAGTTATAAACTGGTAATATCAGTTGGTCTTTTTCTCTCTATTAATCAAGTATAAATCACTCTCAAGAGGCAAACTGTTGAGGCCTGTGCTTTAAAAGAATTTTCTCCTTTTTCATAAAGTCTACATTGTATATTTAGCAAGCAGATAAACTGTGGTTTATAGCAAGTAGATAAACTTGATAAGAGCAGGAAAATGATCACACACAGGATGTGGTTCAACTCCTAGTTCAGTAAATATGGTTTTACTGGAACGTGCCATGGGTTGGATATGCAATGTTCACCACTAGCTTATGTGTCTGAATACCTGGTCCCCAGCTGATTTCAGGATGTATGCAGAGCCATATGCAGAGAGCATAGATTTACTTTTTGAAAATGGTATTTAAGCTAATGGTATCATCTGCTCAAGTTCTGTAAATGGCACAAAAACACCACTATTGCTTACTATTCATGAGTTTCTTTTTGAATTATTAAGAAAGGAAATACTTTAATTTCTTTATTAACATTTTTTAGGAGTGAGGAAAAAACATTCATTTCTTCTAGCTAAAACTCAGCTTGTCTTCCTAGTAATGATATTAATCTGGTAGCTACATCTTGGGAAAATAAATCTGCATATGGGCTGGTCTCAGACTTTCTTTCCTTATTCTCTTCTATTCATATATGCTTCCCTCAGAGGACAATGGGAGCATCCTTATTCTCATGATGATGTGGTCATAACATGCAGCTCCTGATAAAGGTCATCTCTGATGGCTGTCCTGGTTACAGCCTTAGCTCTAGAAATATCGACAGCACTTATGTTTCCACAAGACTTTCACAAGATAGAAACAGCCCCTTAAGTGAGGCATATTGAGAGACTCAGGAATGACACTGTCCTCAATTTAAACATTCAGAGTGTTTTGAGTGCAAATTGATAGAGGTTGAAGAGTGTGACAGAGAACTATGAGTAATGACAGATCAGGGACAACTGAAGTGAATAGCTTTTGAGATTAAAGTGAATATCTGAATGAAAATTCTTCAAGGAGAGAGAGGGAGTAATAGGAGTTGGTCCTCACTCTGCTGAGCTGCCTGTATCCTCTGTACCTCTGTCCCTTGGGTGTTGTCATGGGGAATCTTTTGAGCCGCTTAGAATCTGGAAATGCTGCTGTGTGTCTTTAAAAGCAGTGTTACCATCCTGCTTATTATTGTGAATTTTAATTGAAAACTGACCTGGTAAAGACATAACTCTTCTAATTGCTGAACAAAATTAAAGTGTCTGTATGGCTTAAATATGAAATGCCTCCAATAGTCTCATGTGCTTGAATACTTGGTCCCCACCTTTGGGAGGTGAGGCTTGCTGGAGAAACGGTCTCACTGGGAGCTCTGAGGTTTTACAGCCTGCTTCTCTACTCTCTGTTTGCTCCCTGGGCATGGAAGCAATGTGATCAACCAGCTTCCAGCTCTCACTATCATACTTCGTCCTTGATTCTGAACTTTGGAAGGGTAGGTAAAGTAAAACCTTCCTCCCGTAAGTTATTTTTTTTTCATTTTTAAAATTTAAAGTTGAAAATCTTATTTTATATATCGATCCCAGTTCCCTAAGTTATTTTTGCCAGAGTGTTTCTTATCACAGCAGAAAAGAATCAAGGCAGTACTGTAGACAGCAGAGTTATAAGCACTTTTGAAAGTGTTGCATCTACCTGAACAAGGAGGAACTAATGGGCCCCCAGCCTGGGAATCCAGCATGGGACTGACTCAAACCCCCTAAACATTGGTCTCAGCTAGAAGACCTGGGCAGTCTAAGGAACCTCAGACAGTGGAACCAGGATGTATTCCTGGTGCACAAAAGGACCATGTGACACATCCTCCATGGAGGAATACTCCCTTAACCCAGAGACAGGAGAGAAGTCCTAGTCCCTACTCCAGATGAATTGACAGATTTAGATGACCCCACTTGGAGGGCATCACTCTACATGTGGATTGGTGGGGGGATGGGAGGGGAGGGTGGTCAGAGTGCATGTGAGGGTGAGAGAGAAAGAGGGAGGGAAGCAGGGAGGGAGAGGGAACTGGGATCGGTATGTAAAATAAAAATGAAAGTAAAAATAAAAATATAAAAAAAGAAAGTGCTGCATCTACATAGTGAGTTTAAAGCCACAGGACCTTCTGTCAACTCCAGTATTGCAGAAGTCCTGATAACATCATTTGCCATTTAAACAGAATACCAGAACTGTTTCTTTTTTCTCATTCTTGCCAGTAATTCAGCTTATGATATGGTTACTGACAATTCAAAAAAATTGTGTGTGTGTGTGTGTGTGTGTGTGTGTGTGTGTGTAAGTGTACGCACATGTGTGCACATATGTGCTGTGTTGGAGGTGACGTTCAGACACAAAGGCTATGTTACTATATGTGTGCCACAATGTTATAATATTGTCTTAGGCTCTGTTTCATCCATTGCTCTGTCTTGTTTTCCTCATTCCTATTCCTAATACCATGCCCTCCTCTCTCTTCTTTCACCGTGTGTAAAACTCTAATGTCTAGTATTTTTCCCCATGGTTATGCTTTTTGCATATGCATGATGAACTGAGTCCAACTCATAAATAAAGAGAAAGAAACAACTCATTCCTAAAAATTGTTCTCTAATCGTCATATCTTTACCATGGATCACGTGTACCCACTTGCACACAATTTGCATGCATACACAATAATAATGTTTTTGAAATATTGTTTTATGTGTCCTTAAGATTCATATTAATAGTGTCACAATGCTTCTCAGCCTTGTATTTCATGGCCAATGTTTCCATATTGCCGCCTTATACTTTGGTTTAACATGTGTGTTAGGTTTTCCTAAACACGGTCACAAGATGCTTTCAGCTTTCATGGTCAGCATAATACTGTGTCCAAGCTCAGGGCATGTCTATGCATGAGTGTTTCCACAACCAAGTGCAGCATTGATGTTCATCTTCATGTTCATCACATACTGAAAAGTGTCCCCTATCTCACCCCTCCTGAAACTGTTAGTACCATGGGATGTGCATGTACATGTGTGCACATATGTGTGGAGGCCACAAATCAACCATGTGTCTTCCTCGGCTGCTGTTCAGTTTTGCTAAGATGGGGTTGCTCACCTAACCTGGTTAGGTTTGCTTCTTCTAGGCTTGCTTGACATTGAATCCCAGGAATCTGTCTGTTTCTGCTTCCTGCAGCACTGGAGTTGCAGACATGCACTGCTACACTTAATATTTTATGTGGATGTGGGTGTTGAGCCTCAGATATCCATGCTTTTGAGATGGGTACACCATAGACAGGCTTTTCTTTTCTTTCTTCCTCCTATCCCCTGACTTCTCAAAAGCAACACTTTGTCATTAACTTCACTATTTTATGTAGTAGCCCTGGACTGTCCTATGAACAATGGCTCTGTTGTATTATATGTGTTTATTTGACGCTTGGTGCCCCAGTTACAATTTGTATTTCTCTCTAAAGTTATTTCTTTATGCCAAACGTACTTTTCACGCTCGTTTTTTCTGAAACAAATTAGCCTTAAAGTAGGTCATCTACTTGGGAATGAATTTGTATATACACCACAGGGAAAGGTTTTTTTTTTTAAATCTATTGTTATAACTTACATGGGGGGGGGAATCCATTTTTGTTTTCCTACTTGAAAGAATGAAATATTTTCATTACAAGAAACAATTTTTTTTCATACATTTTGGATATCAGTCCTTTATCAGATGTGTAGATGGTGGATCTTTTCCCATTCTGTAGGCTGTTGCTCTTTCCTAACGATGGTGTTCTTTGCCTAACAGAAGCTTTTCAGGTTCATGAGGTCCCATTTATTAATTGTTGATCTTAGTGCCTGTACGATTGGTGTTCTGCTCAGGAAGTTGTCCCCTGTGTCAATTTGTTCAAGGCTATTCCCCAGTTTCTCTTCTATCAGGTTCAGTGTATCTGGTTTTATGTGGAGGTCTTTGATCCACTTGGACTTGAGGTTTGTTTGGGTTATTTTTTTTTTTCAGTTTACCAAGCTGCGACTGTTTATTAACTATCCAGATTACAAAAATACCACAAGCAGCACCTTAGTTCATCCTTCTAATAAGCCTGCTATACTTACAGCTCAGTGCCTTAGCCAGGCATCATCTGAGGGGCTTCCTCTGGCAACAGATGGGAACAGATTCAGAGATCCACAGATGGACAGTAAGCTTAAGCAAAGAGAGAGATTAAATTGGAGGTTTCCATCAAATCCCTTCCCTCAGAGCTCAGGGAATTCCATGGAAGACGGGAAAGAAATATCTTGAAGCCAGAGGGAATGGAGGACACCAGGAGTGCATGACCTTCTGAATCAACTAAGCAGGGTATGCATGAGCTCACAGAGACTGAGGCAGAAAGCACAGGGCCTACACAGGTCTTCTCCTGGCCCTACTAGCTTAGTATTTTTAATAGGACTCCTGACTATGAAAATGAGTGGGTCTCTGACTCTTGTGCCTGTTTTTTGGACTCCTTTGCTCATGTTGGGATTCAATGTCCAACTTCAATATGAAAGTTTAGCTTCATCTTACTTTCCTTTGTCATGTTTTGTTGTTTTCTCTTGGAAGTCTGTTATTTTCTAATGAGAGACAGAAAGTGGATCTGCATGGGATGGGAAACTCTAGGATATAGCATGTGTAGCATGTGAGATAAGAGTCTTTTTTTTTTTTTTTTTTTTTTTTTTTTGGTGGTGGTGGGGTGGGGAGAGTGTTTGCTGTTCTTCTAGAGGACTTGAGTTTAGTGCCCAGTAAGTATCCTGGGTGGCTCAGTAACTAGCTGCAGTGCTGCCAATGCCCTCTTCCTGTCTCTATGGACATGGCCAGTGCATGCAGGTCCATGCACTTGTGTGTGTGCGTGTGTCACACACGCACGCACACACACCTGCACACACGCGCACACACAGAGTCTTTTTGCAACAAGGAATATTTGTTGAGTGACTCCATTTTTAACTCTGACTAAAAATGAAATCTGATGTTGGGTCAGTCATCTGAAAGTTGGAGGCTCTCTCCTCTTTACAAATAGCAAGCAGAAACTTTTTCAGAGAGGCTATTTTTGTAGACCTGACACTACTGTTTATACTTTTCATTGAGAGTCTGTTGTTCCTTAATGGCCTTGCATTCTTTCTTGCTATGAAGCCTCTGGAGAGCACCAGCTTGTGTTTTCTGAATGGGGTGACATGTGTTTGCCATCTGACTTTTCCTTGCTGCTTCCAGACGGCATACATTGACGTGTTCCAACAGCCTCTGCACACCTCGGAAAGTAGTGCCTGCTGAGAAGTTCCATTGGCCAGATCCCCTGACTATGAGTCAGAGTCAGTCATTTCTTGAGAGTTATTTTAAAATGTATTAAAAGAACAAAAGATGACAGCATCAAAAGTCTGTGCTTAGAAATGTCCCCCAAGAGTCCATGGATACCTTGTAGATTTGATATAGCTGATGTGTAGTGGCCTGTGGAATGCACATGTACACCTTTACACCCCACACTTTTGGAAGCTATTTGTAATGGAGTATGAGAAGTTCAAAATTGACAGTTAATCACATCTAATGCTTCTTAGTAACGCTTATTTCCACAGCAGTAGTGCATTGTGAAAAGGAAAATAAAGCATGTTTTCTTAGCCCTGGAATCAAACTCAAATGTTTGGAATCCTTTCAGCCCTGACTTAGTACAATTACAGGATAGAGGGAGACATTTCAAAAATATCTAAGTGATTCTAGAAGCCCAGGACCGAAAATGAATCACACAGCCATTTTTCATTTTGTCAGTCCCGACTTCATGCTAAAGGAATTCTCACAGTAAAACAAATGGCTATTCAGACAACATTCACCATTCGCTGGTATTGAGTCAAAGTAATAATTCCTGCTATGGAGTTTTGAAAATCTTCAGTCACCACTTCTTAAGTGTGTGTATGGGATTCATAATTAATCAGCATGTTCATATTGCCCCAAAATACTGCTGAAGCAGCAGGAACAGATCCAACACCCCACATAGCACAAGGGTCTTGATATAGGCCTAAAGTTGTTGAGATTATGAAGGTATCACCTTTCTAGCTTTCATCTAGCATAAAAGGAGTTTAAGTCTAAAGAAACTGACTCAAGCTTATTAGCAACTCTGAAGGGTGACTGGGAGGTTGACTGAGAGCTGAACCTTTATTCAGGTACCTTAGGATACACAGGTGGCTTTGTAAAGCCCTGTGCTCTAGTGAAACCCCTCATCAATTATACCCAACTCATTAAGGATGGGAATCCAGGCATGAACATTTTTAAAGCCTCCCAAGGTTTCCCATATAAAGCCAAGGCTGAGAAGCATTGCTCTAATTATAGCCTAGTGGTGCAGCCCAGAGTGTGGGCACTATCTTTGGGCATGCTGGGGAGAAGTGGGTGACTAAAGGCAGTGCTTGCTATTAATACATGTGGCACTTTCTTAAGAACTTTGCCTGTGTTAATGCATTTAATTCACCCTAATGGACAGAAGCAATTATTATCAACATATTGTAGATGACACTGGTAGAAGAGGATTCAGATTCATACATTTGATCATACAGTGGTATTTATTTGACCAGTATTTGTTAAGCTCTTATGGCATATGAAATGTTCACATGAATTCTTGCTGAAGTCTCCAAATGCTTAGTGCAGTAAACAAGAAATGCTTGTTTACCACCAACCACCTAATTATCAGCAACTTCCTTAGTATGCTCTAGAAACAATGGTGGAGAGAAAATAGTGTTCATTTCAATAGTGTTCTGGAAACCCTTATACTACAGGCATAGGTACCAAGATGATTGAAGTTTTATTTTTCATCAATTTACGCTAGATTTACAAAAGGTCAAAGGACAGAACCACAGCCTTGGGCATTCTAGCAACCTGAATGCTATATATCTTACTTACAAATAGCACCCAGCTCAAATAAAACTGGCTTATCTGAAATTCACAGGCTGGGTTTGAATTCACAGAGATCTGCCTGCCTATGCATCCAAAATTCTGAAAATAAAGGTGTGTGCCACCACACCAGGCAAAGAACTCAGGATCAGAGAGCAAACCCACAGCATCATTTACCTCCTTTTTACTCTCTTATAATGGACTACTGTCAAAGACACACCTTCTCTGTGGCCATCTCAGGGATCAGCTGGCTATAGATAAAATGACCCCATTTATATGCCACATGAAAATCCTTTTCTTCACATCCTCCCTACTGTTCTCACTGTCAGGTTTCACAGGGGAGGCATAAGATGACCACTGAACTCTGCAACCAGATTTTACACATCAGTTATTCATTTTTTTCTGTATTAAGTGTTTCACAGACTGACAAAAAGAAACATGCACACAGGGGAGTGTGTGTTTATTTGTTTTGGTCTGTTGGCAGCTCATTTGGTTGTTTACAGTAGAGAGAGTAACACAAGATATTGTCATGTAGCTAAGTCTTCAGTATGCACCTTTGAGCTCCAAAGACCTCCTGACTCCTCTGCATGTATCTTGAGTGCTGGGATTACAAGTGTTTTGCCATTACTGGTAAGAATTGTTTGAGACTCCCAAGTACTTGGCTCCTCTCATTAAAAAACAATTTAGTTCCAAATCTGAATAAAAATGAGCTTACATAAAAGCAGTGTCAGAAGATACACACATTTGTGTTTGAAACAATGTGATTTTTTTGATCCAGTGGTAATCTTGGAGAACCATGGAAGGGGCAAGATCTGATGCCACTTTACAGTGGTATTAAAGCTAAAGAAATGAATACTTCACCGGAAATCTTTTTCTTTTGTTCTTGGGAATAATTTAATCAAATATTGTGATTGATCATTTTTAAATTTTTTTCCCTTTTTTATTTAAATTTGAAACAAGGTTGTTTTACATGTCAATCCCAGTTCCCTCACCATCCCATCCTCCCCTATCACCCCCAACAAACCCCAGCCCATCCCCTTTCTGCTTCCTAGGGAGGGTGAGGCTTTCCATGGGGAGTCTTCAAAGTCTGTCATATCATTTCAGGCAGGGCCTAGGCCCTTCCCCATGTGTCTAGACTGCCCATTCCTAACACCCACATTCAGGGGCTCTGGGTCAGTCTCATGCTTATTTCCCAGCTATCAGACTGGGGTGCATGAGCTCCCCCTTGTTCAGGTCAGGTGATTCTGTGGGTTTCTCCAGCCTGGTCTTGACACCTTTGTTCATCACTCCTCCCAGTATATAACTGGCTTCCAGGAGTTCAGTTAGTGTCTGTGGGTAGAAAAGCTTTTGAAAATATATTTCATGGTACTGTAGATCGGGGCTGTGGATTGGGCAGCATAACTAAAACTTTAAGGTTCACTCTTTCAAGGTACGAACAATGCATGTGCCATTGATAATCATTTATACATTAGTGCAAGTTAAGGGTTAAGAGCCAATTTTACTACAGTTCTAGGAAAGAAGCCACATGACCCTTGAGACCTACAGAGGGAGCCAGTGTCAAAAATGGGAGAAAGAGAGGTATGATAGTGGCAGGATGACTCTGTCATCTCAAAAGTTTATCTCCCAAGCACTTTCCAGAAGGACTCATGGTTACCGAAGAAAAATGAAGAAAAGGGGTTTGCTTCTTTTCCTTGATAATACACACTTCCCAAAGCCAACTTACAAATTAAGACAATGAATTTTATAATATTAAAAGACAGTAAAACATATTGTATTATTTTGGTACTAAGAAAAATTGGAAAGCGGGCACACTGCAATCCCCTTTCAAAGAGAGAGAGAGAGAGAGAGAGAGAGAGAGAGAGAGAGAGAGAGAGAGAAAGAGGAAGAAGATTCCCAGAGTCTTGTTATCACCATCAACTTGGCTCAAAAAGAAACATAGAGACAAGATGTTTGTTTGACCATGAGAGACAAAACTGCAAATTAATATATAAAAACCACATTGTCATCAATGGTAAAACCAATAATCATACCAAAAAAGAGAAATCATATTGTGAAATATGTGAAAAATTAGCTCTTTGCACAAGGATCAAATTAATGATATGAACAGAAGTAGGAAATACACAGAAAGCTAGAATTATCTCTAAGTGGTAGATCCATTGAAGTATTTGGAGGATACAGGGTTTTTTTTTTTTTTTTGTAATAAAGTAATTTCAAATAAACTCATACTAAAAAGATGTGACTGATTCTAGAGATTGACTTATCCAGAAAGTCATGTGTGACTCCTTTGCTGTAGATTTCCTTTATGAAATTCAGATTAATGTTTCCCCGAAGAGCTGGAAATAAGGAAGATTTAAAAAAAAAAAAGAGGTGAAAATTATAACCCTACAGACCAAGGAAAGTGTATTTCCAGTCATAAATATGAGAGGAGGGAAATGTCACTGCTCAAAATTAAATATCCCATTCTTAGTAAATGTAATATGACAGTAAATGTAATATATCCACTGATTAAGGGAACTTAAAAAAAAGAAATCTAAGAAGGCCTAGAAAAAAATTATCAGGTCAGTTACTGCTGCAATAAAACAAATCTCTACAAAGTTAGCATCTTAAATCCATCACAGTGTTATTGTTTCTCATGATTTGTACTTGTTAAGAACACATTAGTAGTGTAGCTGGGCAGATAGATGCCTCTCCAAGAAGGTAGAACTGTAGCAGGTAGAGCCTGTCTAACCATTTTCTCTCTTTTCTCAGGGTCTCTTAGCTTTTTTGTTCAATTTCATAACATGAGGAAATGAGGCACTCCTCAGAGTGCAACAATCTCAAAGCTATATGTTGAGTCACACCACAGGTCAAGACTTCAGAATGGGACAAAATTGAAGCCAAGTCTTCTTTTATGTCCTTGCCTGAAAGGTCATCCAATGTCACTTCTGCCAAGCTTTGTTTGACTAGCATTTAACAAAGCTGGGAGCCCTTTGTGTTTCAAGAGTATGGACTACAATTCTTCTCAATGGAAGAAGATTGAAAACATATGTGAGAATGCCAACTGGAGTGGTATGCCATGCAGTGAAAAGGTCAGATGGGATAGCAGATGGTACTGAGACCAGCTTCAAAGATACAGTCTACTAGAAACCTCCCACTAGACTGTAGACTAGCCTCTAGACTATAGCAACAATAAAGACAATGGTGCAATCATCAAAAGAACAGCATGTCTAGTTTAATCCTGTCTTCCCTTTATAGTTTTCAAAGCTGAGCTTCAGATAGCTTTCTTAGCATGCTCAAGAGCCTGTTGCAAATAGCACAGACAGAAAACACAGATCTATTTCCAGTTCCAGTTGCTTTCAGCTGCACTTGGCATCCTCTTAAGACAAATTCGTCACTGAAGTCTCATGGTCATGAAGGAAGGTCTATTATCCAACAGCACTTTTGAGTTGGAACTCAGCACTAGACTTGTTAAAAAAAAAAAAAGTGGGAAATTAGAAATGTTAAGCACAGTCCTACCAGGGCTTTACCAGTTTGTATCTTCCCTCTGCACTTCTCCACCATGAAGTTTGCCTTTATCAACATCATTTCCTGTAGCAGTGGCACCCATTTTATTTTAACTTTGATTGACCTAACCATAACTTCTCTGACACTTAATAGTTGGACAACTCTCCAATTTAAAGGAGAAAAATACCATCAACTGAGACTTCCTTTAAATTCTCTCCTTTTCATATCTCCTTGACCTTAACCTCATGTTTTCTCTTGTCACTGTGTCTCCCATGGGTCCAGAGATACTTACTCCCTTTCATTTACACATTGGATCCCACCCTCTTCCTGCCTGTTCTGAGAACTTTCGTTCTCAATTATATCCACTTCTCTCACCTCAGACCTCCGTCTTCTGTTGGCTCTTCCCCTTCCTTTAAAAAACAATTTCACATTCCTTATCCTAAAAAAAATAATCCTTCTCCAGTCTGCTCCCCTCACACTTAAACTGTTTGCCTTCCATGCTCCCCTTCAACTCTAAAAGGCTTATGAAAACAGTTTACACTGGACAACTTCACTCTGATATCTCTGACTTGCTCCATGACTCATCTTGGTCTGATTTCAGTGCCCCACTCGCTACAAGTTGCTTTTTCAAATGACTCAGCCCTGAGTCCAGCTCTGAAACCAGGACACAGACAGCTGCAAATGCACCCCTTTTTGTAGATGCCATTCCCATAGTGTTCTTCCTATTGGTAATAGCTAGGAATAAAGAGCTTAATTGATCAGTTCATCAGTTCTTCATGAAATGTATTATGTTGTGTAGCTTAAAGAAACACTAGGAACAAAAAAACATGTACCTCTCACTGGAGCGGCTTCCAGAGTGAACACTGTGTTTGAATTACTTTCCACCTCTTCCACACAGTCAGATGGTTTTCTCTTAATGTCTGGTAATGTCAAGTTCTGTCAGAGGGTAAAAAAGAGTAGGAAAGATTATAATTGACAGCTATCTCCTGCTGCTAACGGATTATCCATTTACTTATAACACTTTTGTTGCTTCCAAGTTTTTTTCAGTTATGAATAAGGTTCCAATAAAAACACTGTCACGAAAGATTTTGTGTGGGTCTATGTTTCCAATTCCTTTGGGTAAGTACTAAGACACCTGAATCCCAGACCCCATTTTTTTAAATGTTACTACCAAAAGCCTTTTCAAAGAAGCTTTAAGATTTTGCATCCCCCAAGCAAGGAATAAGAGTTCCTGTTACTCCCTAGCCCTACACATGCTCAGGAATATCAGTCTTGATACTTGAATCTAGTGATTTTACAATGCTTCCCAAGTGTTGTCCAAAGCAGGAAGAGCTGGAGTCAACAGTGACCAAATTAAGGTTTTGTGTAATAAGAGTGTGAGGAATACATGAAAATGAATCCTCAAGCTGGAAGTAGTGGGTAATTCAGGCAATGAGATTTATATACCTTTTCCAAAGCTGTTTTAGATGCTGCCTATCATTGATTGAAAGAATATTGTTCTTCTGATGCAAAATTAGTAGTTTCATCTGATTACAATTTAGTTTTGCATAACACACTTACAGGAAATAAACTATTGTCTCCGAGCTCTGATATAATTGGTTGAAATCTCTGTTCCAAAGAATACCAGAATCCCATATACCCCCTTTAAAAAGAAAACTACAAACATTTCTGAAGCAACCCCTGTGAATATTAAGACAGAGAACATCAAGTATATTTGTATGTTCACTATTATCATAGAGGGACTATGTTGGGTAGCTAAAGTCATCTGAGAATCTGAGAGGAGGGAACCTCAATTAAGAAAATGTCTCCATATGATCAGGCTGTATGAAAGCCTGGGGGCATTTTTTCTTAATTGGTGATTGATATGGGAGGGCCCAGCCCAATATGAGTGATGCCATCCATGGGCTGGCAGTTCTGAATTCTACAGGAAGGAAAGACAAACAAGCAAACAAACAAACCAAACCAACCAAACAAACATGAGGTGTAAGCCAGTAAGCAGCACCCTTCCATGGCCTCTGCATCAGCTCCTGCCTTTAGGTTCTTGCCTGTTTGAGTTTCTGTTCTGACTTCCTTCAATGATTAACAGTGATGCAGAAGTTTAAATAAAATACATTCTTTCCTCCCCAAGTTTCTTTGTTCATGGTGTTAATCACCACAATAGTAACCCTAACTAACATAGAAACATTTTACTTTGAGCTTTAAAAAGTGTTTTATGTCTATCATGTTTAATTAAATCAAAGGCACTGTATAGCAACCTAATGTCCCAGAATTAAGAGATTCATTGAAAACTGATAGTACTATGAAACAGAGTCCCTAGATCCAGTGACTTTGATGACCTTCTATGTTTCCCAATAGTCACAAAAGAAGGATTAGATCAGGCATGACTGCTCCACCTGCAAAACCTAGGCACATCACCCATCTCCTGAGCCTTTAATCAAAACCCACTGAGGCACAGGGGTTCAGCTGCTTGTCCATCATTCCCAATGTCCTTACTGAGGAGGTTCTTGGTTGATTTAACAACTTAAGACTTTGTGTGTTGGCTTAGCCTCCCTGAGCTTTCTTGAAGGAAGAATCATTCGGTCCAGTCATGTGTGACATTATAACTGAACAATCACCCAAGTGCACAACTATAGAGAAAATGGTTGAGTTATAAAGAGAAAAGACTAACACAATTGTATCATTTAGAAATACCAACTCTTCACATTTTGAAGTTTCATTTCCAATAATATTCTTAGTTTCCTACAGATTTGAAAGTGTTTTCCTGAGGTTAGGCAGCACAGATCCTGACTATGGAGAAGCAGGCAGGTCCTGACTGGTGAAAACTGTAGCAGAGGCACCTCTGAGTCCAGTGAGCTTTGGGGCAGATGTGGGTGAAGGTCCCATGATTGGTTGGGGCAACCAGGGTCAGTGGTCTTGGTGCCCAAAGGGGCTCTTGGGTGAACGCTCCTTGACAGGATCTGTAAGTAGAGTTTTTCCTGTGTCCTAGCAGTCTCTCCAAAATAACCTCAAAGAGGCTTAATATTAACTATAAATGCTCAGGTGATAGCTTAGGCTTGTTTTTTTTAGCTAGCTCTTATAACTTAAATTAACCCATTTCTATTAATCTATGTGCTGCCATGTGGCTCATGAATTGTACATGCCCCTACTCCTCTGACTCCAACCTCCTTCACAGCTTTCTTTCTGCCCCCCCAAATCCTGACTATTGATCAGCTTTTTATTAACAATGAAAGCAATACACATTTGTAAGCATAGAAAGATTATTCCACAGCAAGGTTCTGAAACAGAAATAGTTAGATGACTGTGATGTGTATCTGTGAGAAGATTTGAATCATTTAATCTGTACTCAGTCACAGAAGACAAAAGGAAAAAAAATGAAAAGAAGAGAAAATAAGGGTGGGGGAGGAGCTGAAGAAGAGTCTGGTGCATGGGTCCAGTACACAAGCATCTTTTATCCTGAATTCAGTATCTGTCTAAGGTATAGCAATCCCTTGAATATCAAATACATTCTTACCAGCTTAGACAATTCAAGAAATGTTTTCCTAGGTATCAAAGTATACTTATAAATAACTTTTTCCAAGTGGTTCCACACTGAGGCTGGAGGGCATATGGATGTCCATGGTCCATGCTGTCATCGGAAAACATTTGGAAGTTCATAACCTGTGCTCCCACAGGCTATAAAGGTTAAGGAAGTTTCCTTTACAGTGGCATTGATGACTGAAGATTCAGTTGACAACAGGAGACATAGAAACTTCTGTGACAATCCCCTATCTTCCCCCTTCCACAGAAAAGGAAGCCATTGGAAAGAACTCTTAAAAATTGTGATAGGGATGCTGAAGTGTAGCTCTTCACAGTTGATGGTTTCTGGCAGGGGTGCGGTTGGGTAAGAACTTAGTTTCCTTTAAGGGACTAGCTACTGGTCCGTTTGACACCATGCTCTCTCTCTCTCTCTCTTTCTCTCTCTCTCTCTCTCTCTCTCTCTCTCTCTCTCTCTCTCTCTCTCTGTATTTCTTTTTCTTTAGGGGAGGTCACAAGTGTGTGTGTGTACCTGGGAGGGCTAGGAAATATGTGAAATATTATATATGTGATTGGGGTACATTATGCGAAATTCCCAAATAATCAATAAAATCATGATGTTGGGGAAAAAAAGAGTTTTCCTTAGATAGAATACTATAGTAGGCTTTGTGACTATTCAACAGGCATCTATGTTTTACTTTATATGTTGTAGTCTGCATATTTTAGACAGTTACAGTCTCTTCAAAATCATTAATTTTATGTGATTATGTATTTATACTATCAATAACTACTAATTATTTGACCTTTTGGCTAAGATATATACATATATGTATATATATGTATATATCTTGTTTTCTTCTCTCATGGTATATTCTTTTTTAAATTTAAATAACTTACTGCATGAGATCAGGGCAAAACTTTTCTTTCTGAACTCCCCTTCAATGTTTTGATCACTCACCACGCATAAACTAGTATCCAATTGCACAAATGACAAGAAATGATTGATTGTAGACAAGCATTCTTTTAGAGAAAAAGAGCTACCTTATGAATGTAAGGAATTTGACACTAAGTGTTCAAGAGTCTAGTCCACATAAATGGGACACTGTGTTGACAATTTTCTTTCACTTGAATTATTATGTCCAGTTAAAAATAATAAAAAATATAAAAAATTGCTAATTTTTTCATGTGATTTTGCTGTAGAGAGAGAGATGTTCATGAAGAAAGAATGTGTGTTGCTATTACAAATGTTACATTGTGTGGAGAATTCCATATGCAGAATTTGACCTCTAGAAAGCAAGGCAATGGCTTGACTTTTGACCTTTATCAAACTGTGGCTGTTAAAATGCCACATAGAAATTCTCTAGCAAATTTTTGCACACTATGGCAGCCACACCAAGAAATAGAAGGGAATGATAAAATATGAGGTTGGCTTTTCAAAATAAGTTTAAATGAACTAGGTATTATAAGGTATTCATTTATTATATAATACTGTATATGTGAAATATTCCTGACCAGTTAAACATATATTACATGTATAAACATATAAGTAAATAAGAGTGATAAAGGCCTTATCAACACTTTTTACCTGGATCTGATGCATATATGTAGACATGTTCCCTGGTACATGGTACAAGGCCCAGGGAAGATTTTTAAAAGACTACACAATGAGTCATACAAAAGAGCTACGAGGAGCTGGAGGTATAGTCGGAGATAGACTATTTGCCTAGTACACGTGATGCCCTGGGTTCTATTCCTAGCACAGGAAAAACAAAACAAAACAAAACAAAAAACCTCTCTCTTAAAAATGTTAAAATAAGTAACATTTTCTGATCATAATATAATGGAAAAAGAAGTTAATTCTGAGAGACAAAAATGTCATTCCACTTAAACATAGCTTTGTTTACTTAAACTTGAAATCTTGAATCCCCATCATGAAAGCTTTCAGATTAAAGAACTATACAAAAAAATCAAAATATCTAAAAATATCTATACACTCAAAATATCTAAAAGATAATGGGAGACCCATATATTGACTTTGGGCACAAACCATGGAAAAGAAGGAAAGTAGCTGTAATAATAAACATAGAAATGAACAAGTCAGAACAAACACATGTGAAAATACACAGATAAGATTATATACAACCATGGAATTAATCAAAACAAAGCAAATAAAAAACAGTGAGTCATAAAAGTTTTCAAAACCAATAAAATCAATGAATTACATTCCCAGTGTTATAAACAAAAAGAAAAAAGAGGAAAATATATGTAAAGTATATGTCAAAAAGAAGCAACTCTTTGCTCAGTTGACTTCAGCAGTTTCTAGTTTTTATCCTTGTTTCCCCTCATCACCAAGTGTGTGTGCACACATGTACATACATGTCTTCAATATGGGTCTCCTGCTTCCACCTTGCTGACTTGTACACGTGGTTTTCAGTGCTGTAGTCACATCACTGACTTCATTCCTGAGCTCACACACACTCCTTTCTCTGTGGGACATCTCCACCCATGTATGGGAAGACTGTGGGTGGAGGAGGGTTTGGGAGTGATCCCACAGATAGGATCATGGGTGTGACTTTTAGATATCACACAGCATGGCATGCTTATTCCAAAAGAATGGTCTCAAATTTTCATAGAAAATAGAAGTGCTTTTCAACTATTTTAGGTAAGATTGCATTTGTGCCTCCCAAATTACTCTAAGTTCCCATTGACAAGTTTTCTATATTATTTTGTGATGTCCTCAATGATACTAATAAAATTACATGTACTTGGGACCAATAAGATAGCTCAGAAGTTAGGAACATTTGCTGCTCTTGAAGAGGACTTCCGTTCAGTTTCCATTACCCATAACTGTCCCTAACTCCAGATCCAGGAAATCCAACACTTCACTGGCTTCTGAGGGCACCAGGCATGCATGTTGAACACATATATACATGGAAGCAAGACATTCATTCCCATAAAGCAAATCTCTCTCTCTCTCTCTCTCTCTCTCTCTCTCTCTCTCTCTCGTTTTTGTCCTGAAGGGGTATGTGTTGACAGGATCTCACTGTGTAATCCTGGCTGTACTGGAACTCACTATGTAGACCAGGCTGACTTAAAGTCTTAGAGACCCTCGGACTCTGGAGTACTGAGCTGAGCTTAAAGGTATGTACAACCACACTAGGCTAAGTATTATTTAATTGTATTTACATTTTTGCATTTTTATTACTTTGCATATATTTTAATATATGTGTATAGCATGGAGTTTGGATTTGCACACACATAGTGAAGTGAGTGGAGTAGGTAAGCAAGTCAGTGAAGTTTCTATATTAGTAAATTATATCCATGGTAGACTCTAATGGGAAGCCAGAAAAGAATTTTAGTGGAAAATGTAATTCTTTGCAAAAAAAAAAGAAAAAAAAAAATCTCAGATTCAAGCCAGGTGGCACACACCTTTAATCCCAGCATTCAGGAGGCAGAGACAGGCAAATTTTTGTGAATTGGAGGCCAGCCTGGTCTACTGGGCAAGTTCCAGGTCAGCCTCCAAAGCTACAGAGAAACCATCTTAAAACAAAATAAAACAAAAAAATCTAGTATTTTTTTTTTCTTCAGTTTTTAGTCTAAACACTTTTTTCTGTTTTCTTTTTATTTACTCTTCTCTCATACAATACATCCAACTACAACCTCTCCTCCTGCCACTCATTCAAGCCTCCCCCAACCTCCCTTCTCCCCAAGATCTATTGTTCTCCATCCCCCCCCAAAAGAGCAGCCCTTCCAGTGATATTAACTGACCATGGCATAATGGGATGCAATAATACTAGGCACAGACTTTTATATGCAGGCTGTATAAGGCAACCCCATAGGAGGAAAAGAATCCTAGAAGCAGGCAAAAGAGTCAGAGACACCATCATTCCCACAGTTAGGAGTCCCACAAAAACCTCAAGCTACACAACGATAGCATGTTTATAGAGGACCTAGCACAGACCCATGCAGGCCCCATGGTTGCCACTTCCATCTCTGTGAGCATCTATGAGCCCTGATTAGTTGATTCTGTGGGCCCTGTTCTCCTGGTGTCCTCTACCTGTCTGTCTCCTACAATCCTTCCCGTCTTCCCCAGGGTTCCCCAAGCTCCACCTAATGTTTGGCTGTGGATCTCTGCATCTGCTCCCATTAGCTACTGGAGGAAGCCTCTCTGATGATGATTGAGTTAGGCACCTATTTATGAGTATAGCAAAGTAAATCTCAGATTTTTTAACACTGATATATTTCATTTGCAGAAACAATAATGCTTTAAAGAAAATGGATGATTCATTATGTATTTATTTGAGTTACATGACTAGATAACATGGGGCCCTGGGACACAATTCAGCAGGTCCTTTCTTTCTTAGTAATCTAAATTTCCCTTTTCTTAAAATAATAATCCTAGCTATGTAAGAATAGACATCATGCTTCCTGTGCTCTCTTGGCAGTGTGCACTTGCCCTGTGAGCATGGATCAACCCTGGGGCTGACAGGCAAGTTCTTAATGATACAAAGGGTTTGGCTGTGAAAAGAGGGCAAGAATCTTAGTTTTTACAACATTATATCTCTCTTCTCACATGAGCTATGTACACATATGTACACTTTGAGGCAGGATCTCCCTATGTAAACCAAACTGGCCCAAAACTTGTGGATCCTTGTCCCTCAGCCTTTCCAGTACCACAGTATAAGCCACCCTTCTCAGCTGTTTTCTGTGATTTTAAAATAAAGTAAAAAGAAAAAAATTAGAAGACCCTCCTGAATATGAAATGGAAGGCTAAGTGGAGACCTTGTATAGAACTTCAAAAGAATGTCCATCCTTCCCATCTGGGCCCCCACTGCTAAGATCCTCAACACTCTCTCTGGATTCCTACCTACACTTAAGAGCAATGGGAGGGCATGGCCTTTAAGGAAAAAGGATGCCTTCACATTCCAGGCATCTGTGAGTTGGAAGGAGAGCACATTTCCTCACAATACTGCAAAAGTGCCCAACAGTGCCTCTTCTGAGGGACTCTGCACCATGCTGCACAGAACAGGTCTACAATGAGAAACCAGAATATCCTGTGCTCTCTTCATGTTGTGTCCTCCCTACTTCCAAGCACAGCAACAGTGACACAGCCATGCTGACATTGCAGAACTCAGAGAAGGACAGTGTGGTGCTTTCTTTGACAGTGAGCAACATTGCTGTGTCAAATTCCTTTCAAAGTGGAATGGCTGTTGATATTTTGGGAGGTTTTGTTGGTAGTTGTCTACTTACTTGCATTCCCCCCCCCCACACAGAAACATGTTAATAGAGTGGATGTGAAAATCTATAGAACAGTTGCTGGTACTAAAGGGCCAGTACATAACAGCATTTTATAAAGAATAATTGATTGCTGTGTTATTGTAAAAATCCTTCTTTATGTTTTGAACTGTTGTAGTCACCATAATATTTCAAAGTGTCAGCCGTGCTGGTCCATGTCAGTAGAATATGATAAAGATGTGGAGGCAAGAGGATCACAAATTTACCTAGAGTCCATCTATTGCTTGAGGAGATGGCTCACTGAGTGCTTGTTATGCCAGTGTGAGAATTAGAGTTGAATTCTCACAACCTAGACACCAAGGAACACATCTGTAATCTCACTGCTCCAATAGCATCCTGGGAAGGAGGGACAGAAAAAACTGCAGGGTGATATATGTGGCAGAAAAAAAATAACAACAGAAATCCCCCAAGAGTTGGCTTCTATTCCAGTGACCAAGAGCGTTGCCTGCTGAGAGTCCAGGCTTCATTAAGAGTGCAGGAATTTTACCTCACCAAAGGATTCTGACAATATGAAATACGACATGCTAGGCCACTAGCCTATATATGGTAGCATTATGTGTGATTACTCTTTCCTAGCTTCAAATCCTATAGGAAACCAAAGTACTTTTAAGTAAATTATTACCTAGTACACAAACTTCATAAATGCAATTTAAATATGTTTAAATTACAACAATTTCCAATTATTTTTGGAACATATTGGAACATAAAAAATTATATGAATCCCAAATCTGTATGAGCACCAATACTTAAGAAATGTAGTCCCACATCTGTCAATGTAAACTCTGATGAAGAAGTAATAACTGAAGCAGAGCTCCATAGGGATGAGGATGTGACTTGCCTGAGTTATAGCTTGTTGATAAGTGGCTAGGTATTAATATTAGCAATTTTACTGAGACAAACATGCTAGAGGGAGAGAAAACAAACATTATTAGATATACTATGACTCTGTCCGAAGGACAGAGCAGATACAGATACTGAAAACTCCTCCTGTTGCTGCAAAACCATCAGATGTCAGAGAGGGACTTGCCATGGTGAGCAGCTATCTCTGTGACATGACTCAGGGCTCCTGGGTAGACTTGGGTGCCCCTCCCATGTCACTAATACCAAAAATTACAGAATACTTTATCCTTGAGGTCAGCAGTTCTAAAGATGGGTGTCCTTCAGGGTTTTAAAATACTCTACTTAAAATTACCAACATCCAAGCCCCACCCCAGAATGACAACATAAAGATATTTGTGGTCCAGGCAGAGTACGTGTGAAAATTTGAAATTCCAATAAATGTCAGTATCTCTCCTCTCCCACCTACTCTCCTCAAAGTCATCACTTAAAACCATTCCCAAGTGTGTTATTTTAGAATGAATCACTGGAAGAAAATTTGGAGGGAGAGGGAAAGTCTGCCATTATAACTACAGAAAGATTCAAGTGTGAACTGCATAAAAGAATGAACCAGGTTGTCATATATTAGGTCTAGCAGAGACTTATGAAAAATAAAGCATGTTTTATAAGTGGGCAAAATAGACAATCTGCCTGCTTACTTTTGAGTTTTTAACAAAGAAATTGTAAAACAGGAAATTTCTGTAATAGGATTAAATACTTTCAAAAATTAACAAGCTGGAGGAAAATATTTCAGTCAAGAAGGAAATTACAAAATGATCCTGTATCTCTAAGTGAACAACTAATGTACAGAGATAATAAGTAATATTTCAGATGCATTCATAGATCCTATGCTACATATGCATCCAGATGATACCACTGTTTGATAGATTTAGGTGGAAATAGATGACAGCCAGCCTTATTCCACAGATAATTAGACTCAGCAGGGTCTGTTGCTTTGTCAAAATCCTACAACCAGGGCCCAGAATCCTATGCTTAGTCTTGCTTTTCAATTGCAATAGTATTCCATCACATCTTTGCTGTCCCTGGAAATCAAATAGAAGTCTATCCATTATAACACTGGCTGCCTTTGCACTCTAACCATGACAGTATAGGAACTCTACCCTCCTTACAGAAAAACAAATTTCCTAGCTCCATCATCAGACTGTAGAAGATCCTTTATTGTTAATGTTGTCACTGTAACAAATACCTGACATAAATCAACTTAAAAGAGAAAAGTTTCTTTTCTAATAATGTTGTCTATGTTTATTTTATTTTATGGATCTTTTTAAAATTATGTTTAAGTTAGCAAACAAAGGAGTGGGCTTTGTTATTGCATTTTCCTACATATGTGTCATTGTTGTATTGGATTTGCTGCTCTTATTTCCTTAGCTTCTTAAAGTAGAGGCAAAGATTATTGATTTTTGATCATTCCTCCTTTCAGCTGAAAATTATACATTTAAGTCTAAGAACCTGCCACATTATGTCATTTATTTCCAACTTAAATTGCTATGCTTTTGAAATCTATTTCAATGGGTTGAAAATTTTCTATGTTGGGTCAATTCTGAGAGTGTGTATTGTCCTCAGAAAACTGTAGACTCTGTTACTGAGTAACATTTCTCTACTTGTCAGTTTAAGTTAGATTTGGAAGGTTTTCTTTTTAGTTTTGTTTTGTTTTTTCTAAGTGTCCTTTATCCACACTATTTTTGTTTTAATTGCTACTTACTAAGGAAGGAGTATAGAATTTGCTTACTCTAATTTAAAAATTTCCCACTTTTAAAAAACATTTCTGTGAGCTGTAAAAAAGAAGCTATTACATTTTTGTATTTGGGGTGTGGGAAGCATGTACATTCCATGGCTTGAAGCATGTGGAGATCAGAGAGCAACTTGTTAGAGTCAGTTCTCTCCTCCACCATCTTAGTCTTATGGACTGAACTCCAGTCCTCAGACTTGGCAACTGAAACTTTACCCACTGAGCCATCTTGCCGGGCCCTCTACAATTGGGAGATTCTTTAAGTGTTTATAATCCATGACTGTCAAATCTTCCTGGAACAAGGGGCACTTTATCAGTAGGAGACATCTCTGCTTTGTCAGATGCTAATACAACTGCCTCTGCTTCCTATTACTTTCAACTTATAAGTTTTTCCAGATATTTTTCATGTAGGAAGCACAGTCAGAGCTTCAATTCATGATGTAACTGGCAATTGTTGTCTTTTAATTGAGATATTTACTCAATTACAGTTGTAGTATGACTGGTATTTTTTCTTATGTTTTATTCCTTTGTTCCCTTTCCTCTTTTATTTCCTTTGTTACGGTCAACATTTCTATTGTATCTTATTATTTTCTTTTTGATTTTATACACACACACACACACACACACACACTTGTTAATTGATGTAACATTTTCACTTAACACTTAAAACATGTTTTATTAAAACATGCTGATTATAACTATCAGTAGGATTTAGTGTGGCATTTGTTTTCATGCATTAAGAATGTACTGATCAAATGCACCCTCTTTCCTTTCCTATGTCATTCCCTATTGCCTTCTGACATTCACTGTATTTGAGAGTCACATTTTTTATTTTCTGTTGTAGATTGTTCTCCTACCCTTCCAAATCCACATTAAATCCTTGGAACTTAATGTAATAGTATTAGGAGATGAGGCCTTTGGGAGATAATTAGTTCATGGTCCTAGAAATCTTGTGAATGAGATCAGTATCCTTTCAGAAACAGAGCCAGAGAACACTCCAGCATTCTTCCTTCAATGAAAACACACAATAAGCAACTGCAGGCCCAAAGCAGAACTTCACTAGAGCCTGACTCTCATTTCTGCTGTGCTTTCTAGTTCCTAGAATCTGACTGTGTCCTTGGATTATACCTCTTCATCCATCTTTATGTGCAATATCACATCTTCAATTCTCTCTGACCATCTTCATCCTTCCATCTTCCACATTTGAGGCATTCTTATCATTACATTGACCTAACAGATATCCCATAATAATCTTTATTTTAAAAGATGACTAGGGCCTGGGATATAGTTCAGTTGAAAGCACAAGGGCTTGTGTACTCATAAAAGTGTGGTGACATACACGTGAATCCCCTGCTGAAGAGGTAGAGACAAATGGCCAGACAGCCTGGTCTACTTGTTGAGTTACAGGCCAGGGAGAGATCCTGATTCAAAAAAATGTGAGTGATACCTGTGACACAATGAAGGTATTTCACAGTCCTACACATGCATTCACATACACAGAGAGAGAAAGAGGAGAGAAAGAGAGAGAGAGAGAGAGAGAGAGAGAGAGAGAGAGAGAGACTGACACAGAGAGGGAGAGGGAGTAAGGAAGAAAGAGTACTAACATTTCCAATCCCTTCCAAAACCTTGACATCTTGCCATGTAATATAACACATCCTGGGGTCACCTATTAAGGGCCATTATCCTGTCATTGTAATAGTAGTAGAGTTTACATCACGGCTTATTGTAATGATTAAATGTACAGCACAAAAATGATGCCAGCACATGCTCAGTGTGTTAGCTGTTACTGCCCAGCTTCTCATATGGGGTTACAGTATGGAGTGAATGAGGAGAGGGGAAATGACAGGGATGCTTTAGACCAACTGTTGGCATGTATCCATTGCAGCTGTGGGTTAGAATAGCAAATGATGATGTTCAACTCCAAGATGAGCTACCATTTACTGATGGGAGATGTCATTCTGCAAATATGTTTCTCTTATTGCTTAATGAATAAAGCACTGTTGGCCAATAGGAAAGGAAGATAGGAGGGACTAGGAGAAAGGAGGAGAGAGGAAGTAGTAAGGAGGAGTCAATATGGAGAGACTGGAAAGAAAAAAACACCAACCCACTCTCCGGTAAGATGAGACCACATGGAAATACTTAGATTAATAGAAATTGGTTAATAATTAAGACAGAGATAGCTGATAAGAAACTAGTATCTGGCCAACAGCATACTATAAAATACAGAGTCTGTGTGTGTTATTTGGGGCTGGTGTGGCAGTGAGACCAGGCTGGCAGAAAACACTACTTGTAACAATATGGCGCCTCAATGTGGCTAATAAAACTTCCACTTAAAACTAAGAAAAGCTAAAGAAAGGGTTTTAGAAACAAAGACAAGCAAGGCTTCTTGCTGACAGCATTTTTTTGGGTTGGACTCTGCATTGTGAGAGACAAGCAAAGATTTGCGAGGCTCCTTTAAGGGAGGTTTCCTGACTCATCATAAGCGGCAAAAAACTGCATGGCATTTAAGAAACTCTGCTAACAATTTATTGGTGTGTATCAGAGCTGGCAATGGCAGTGACCACATCTCCAAGCTGGCAGCATGCTGCTGGGTGGCAGCGCAGACCAAGGCAGTGAGCACAGCTCTCAGTTCTGGCAGTAAAGATGCCCACCGCCACTCCGGCTAACACAGCTATGACTTTCATTTTAGCAATGTTGTTGTTTACCAGATAAAAGACTCATGGCCAGAAAAAGATAAAGATTTACAGTAAAGACAGATTAAGAAAAAGTGCTAAAGATTTACAGTGTGTTCTAAAATATATGTAGTCTTGGGAGAGAAAAAGAATAAAATGGTTTTAAAAAGACAGAGAGGAGCTTCATGTGGTGGCACAGGCCTTTAATCCCAGCACTGGGGAGACAGAGGCAAGCAGATCTCTGTGATTGCAAAGTAAACCTGTAGCAGAGTGAATTCCAGGACAGATAAGAGTTACTGAATGAGGTAACCCAGTCACAAAAAGAGGAACACAGTATGTACTCACTCATATATGGATTTTAGACCTAGATCAAATGATCACCAGCCTATAATTCACATCACCAGACGAACTAGGATACAAGGTGTATTCTAAGAGATTCATATAAAGTCCCTCACAGAACTGGGAAGGGACAAGTCCCCCAGAGCTCAGGTGAAGTGGGGGAAGACAGCGAATGGAGAGAGAAGTAGGAGAAAATGAGGGGGAGGAAAGGAAAACCTGTGCGACCAGGAAGATTGAGCCTGGTTAGGAATAGAAGATAGGAAAGAGAGAGAGAGAGAGAGAGAGAGAGAGAGAGAGAGAGAGAGAGAGAGACAGAGAGAGAGACAGAGACAGAGACAGAGACACACAGAGAGAACATAAAAGAGGGAGCCAATATTGGTTTGAAGATAAAATTGAACACAAAGAAAGGTTGAGAGAACTACAAGACTGCTCCCAACTAACAATCTCAGCTTCCGTTGAAAGGCTATCATAAATGCCCTTCCCGGAGAGTGAGATCAACAACTAACTTCTCCATGGAGCCCTCAACTAATGCCTGTTGAAAATAGGAGCAAACACCCATACATAAACACTGAGTCGAACTAGAACCCAGAAGCAGATGGAGAGGACAAGACCACGCAGCAGAAGCACATAGAGACAGCTTACCTGAACAAGGAGGAGCTAACGGGCCCCCAGACTGATAGCTGGGAAGCCAGCATGGGACTGACTCAGGCCCCCCTGAATATGGGTCTCAGCCAGAAGGACTGAGCAGTCTAAGGGACCTCAGACAGTGGAGCCAGGATGTATCCCTGGTGCACAAAAGGACTTTGCGAACATATCCCCCATGGAGGGATAACTGCCTTAATCTAGAGACAGGAGAGAAGCCCTAGTCCCTACTTCACAGGACCTGTCAGATCTACATGACCCCAACTGGATGGCATTCCCCTACACATGGAATTGGGGTGGGGGGATGGGAGGCGAGGGTGTTTAGAGTGCATGTGAGAGGGCAGAGAGGGTAAAAGGAAGGGAAGGAGGGAGGGAAGGTTGGGGGGAGAGGGAGGGAGGGAGGGAGAGAGGGAACTGGGATCGACATGTAAAACAATAAATTAAATTTAAAAAATGCTTTGACTCCAAAATTTAAGTTGAAGGACAAGTTACTGGGGAAAAGGATTTCTATTTTTATTTCCACAGAAAATGAAAAGATGTGGATTCCTTCCAGACTAATGAGGTTTGATCACGCCAGACCGCCTGAAACAGAGTACAAGCTAATCCTACATTCAAAACAGCTGGACAAAACAGCCTTACAGACTACAGCCAGGATATCTGAATCTTCTTCGAATCCCCCCAAGATAGCATCCCTTACCAGCAGGAAGTAGCTTGGAAAGAATGACGCCCAAATTCCCAAATATTGTGTATAAATGTTTGTTTTCATTTAATTGGACTTTGTTTTATAAAATTAAATAAAATTTTAAAAAAATATAAAAAAATTAAAAAAAAAGAAAAAAAAAGTTACACAGAGAAACCCTGTCTCAAAAAATGAAATAATAAAAGGTAAAAGAAACAGAGTAATAAAAAAGCCACATAAAGATGGGGAGAATATGGATACTGTAAGGTATTATATTGGCTTTGTATCCTTTGACTGCTGAGGAAATAACAACTGTTAAAACAAATCCAATTTATAAATTTAAAAATGCTTTGACTTCAAAATTTAAGTTCAAGAACAGGTTACTGGGGAAAAGGATTTCTATTTTTGTTTCCACAGAAAATGAAAAGATGTGGATTCCTTCCAGACTAATGTGGTTTGATTAAGCCAGACCCCCTGAAACAGAGTTCCTGGTGATCCAACATTCAAAACAGCTTGAACAAGGCAGCCTTTCAGACTACAGCCAAGATTTCTGCATCTGCTTAGGATCCTCATGACAGTGCCCCCTACCAGCAGGAAGCAATTTGGAAATTCCCAAATATTGTTTCTAAATGTTTGTTTTCATTTATATGGGGTTAGTTATAAATGGTTAATGACCACAACCAATCTCTTTTTAAAGGTAAAAAGGGGATTATGGTATAGATAGGAATACTTTGTTTTGGAATGGATTTTCATTTATTGATAAAATTTAAGGTCAATTTTGTGATGTGTATATTTCTCCTTTTGTTTAGGTATTGTGTTTATATAGCTCATTTAGAAATGTAATGTATAATGTAGTACAGATTATAAATAATTGCCTATGATAGTCAAAGCTTAGAGTTAAGTTAGTTAGGTGTTTTTTCAAGATACATAGAGATGTATTTGAGATAAATAGGCATTCTTCAAACCTTTCAAAGACCTACAGAATATGGCATTTAAAATGGTTTAGGGTTTTTCTTGACAGCGAGACATAAATGCTTCTGGCAACAACACCTGCGTCAGAAAGGAAAATGGACATCGAAGAAATGCGTTATGAAGTTTACTTCCAATATTGTAAGACTAGCCATTTGGAAAAGATACTGCTCTTGTCTGGACTGTTTGCGTTTATGCTGTATAAATTAGACATGCAGGACCCACAGAAAAGTGACTGCTGATTCAAAATGGACATTTCTACAGTGTTCCTGCATCATGGAAGAGTCTGCCAGACAGTCTGCTGGACACAGAGAAAAGTGACTGACAAACTGCCAATACAGGTGGACAGTTTAATTTCCTCCTTTGTTGAGGAGTGTGCTAGACACACTGGCCTATAGGCTGAAGATGGAAGATGACAGAAGAACTTCGGGTGACTGACCAGGCAGTGAGTTGTCTCTGTCATTTCTAGAGTTTATATACTATCCTTCTGTGGTCTTTGAAGCAGTTGAGGAAAGATAGTTATGGTTATAGTTTTCCTTAGTTAGAATTAAAGATAAGTTACATATAGGACTTTAGACTCACAAAGATAGAATAGATGATGGAATATTTTCTTAAATCTTACTAAATGTTAATGGACTAAATATTGTTAATTGTGATTCTTATTTGATAACTCTTGTGTGATATATTTTGCTATATTAAGATTAAAACCCTTCTTTTTACTAAGACAGAAAAGAGGACAAGGAAATCAAAATAGGTGGGACTAGGAGACAAGGAGGATTTGAGGAAGTAGTAGGGAGGAGTCAAAGTGGAGAGACTGGAAAGAAAAGAACACTAGCCCACTCTCTGGTAAGATGAGACCATACTTAGATAATAGAAATGGGTTAATAATTAAGACAGAGCTAGCTGATAAGAAACTAGTACCTGGACAATAGCATACTATCAAATACAGAGTCTGTGTGTGTTATTTGGGGCTGGTGTGGTGATGAGACCAGGCTGGCGGAAAACACTACTCGTAACAATTTACCGCTTTTTGTTCTAATGCCAAATGTGTTTACCACCAAATCATAATAAAAAGCTTCCAACTGAGTGTACAAGGGAGGTAAACCTAAAATTCAATATCCTTGTCCTCAAGATATTACCAAAGTGAGTAAGTAAACATGTATCATGAAAAAGGAGAAGTACTTTTCCACTTTTCAACAGAATTCCTAAAAATTCAGTTTGAGGATGATTTAAATTCCACATGTATTCTGGGATGCTCCCTGCTACTTCCCCGCAGGATGCTACATCCTAAGCTTGTGGAAGCCTCTGGAAGAAAATGTAAATTAGCCCCTTGAAGGGCTCAAGCTTCTCAGAGGCAGGTTAATGTTGTTAATGGATATCCAAGTCTATGAATATTCAAGACAGCTGTGCAAAAAATAATATTAATGTATCAGATGTAGAGCTTTAGTTATTTATGTGTTATTTTTACTTCATGTTTTTCATCATTATGATAAAATTAATTCTAAAATAAAAATAATAATTATGAGAGTACGATAAATTATAATAAGAGTAGTTGAGCAAAACTTTTTATTTTAGGTATTTTTTTTAACTGAAAATAGATTCTTTCCTCAAACAAAATGTACTTATTATAGTTTTCTTTCCCTCTGCTCTTCCCAGTTCCTCCCTACAAGCCTACTCCTCTGGATCTATTCCCATTCTTTCTCTGATTAGGAAAGAGCAGGCTTCTAACAGATTATGATCAAACTGACAAAATAAAATATGAGATGAAAAAAAACTTTCATATCAAAGTTGGACAAAGCAACCCAACAGGAGGAAAAGAATCTCAAGAGCTATCATTCTAGCCCCTCAAATATTATAGTTAAAATTGCTTAAAACATTGTATAAAACAATAGCATATACATATTAATTGGGCAATGTGATATTCTGATATATGCACATATTATGTAGTATTTAAAGCAGGCTATATGTACTCAGATATTTATTATTTCTCATGGTAAAATGTTCAGAATTACTTCTTTTAGAGGTTTGAAATGCTTATTGTATAATTGGTGTTTATAGCCTCCCTGTTGAACAAAAAAGCATCTAGCAGAAATTCTTACTATTATCTGACTATAACTTAGTGACATTTGTCAATCTCTCTCCCTTTCTTCTTCCCTAGCCCACAAGCCTCTGGAAGGATAAGGTCCACTCTTAGCTTCTGTGAGATCAGCTCTTACAGATTCCATAACTACAATTGTGTGGTACTTGTCTTGCTAGCCTGACTTGGTTTATTAGCTCACAGATTCTACTTCTGCTCATGAGTCCCTATCAGACACCAGGTATGGAAGTTGAGACTGTAGTGAATGAGCATGAGTCTTCTGTTAGGATCAAAGCAGAGAACCACAGGGAAGAAGTGATTCCTACCTGTCACACAAATATGGACAAATCCACCTTAATCTTCAATGTATTGGTGTAGAGCTTAACATGCACATTGGGTGGCTATTCCGAATGTTTGGACTTAATAACTCATCTTCAATAATCTGTGAGGTGGGTTCTATTTATCCATATGTAAACATATGAGCCAAACAAAACATGAAGCTTAAGTATTTTGCCAAGGCTAGACCATCTGAAGATCATGAACCTTTGAACTACCTCTTTTGTTGTAGAGTAGTCTTTTTGTACACTGTGAAAATGTGTCGCTCTAATTGGTTTAGTAAAAAGCTAAGCAAGAAAAGAGATACCTTAATAGAGGAAGCACATATAGGTTTAAAGAGAAATCTGGCACTAGGGAAATGTTCAGAGATCCACAAAGATGACCCCAACTAAGAATCTAGGCAGTAGTGAAGAGGTCCCCTTTGATACCCTTCCCAATGATGAGATTGGTGGCTACCTTAATTGCCATCCTAGAGTCTTCATCCAGTAGCTGATGGAAGCAGAAGCAGGCACCCACAGCTAAGCACTGAGCCCAACTCCTGGAATCCTGTTGTAGAAAGGGAGAAGGGATGAGTAAGAAGTCAAGACCATGCTGGAGAAACCCACAGAAACAGCTGACCTGACCTAGTGAGAGTACAGGAACCCCAGTTGTTAAGCTGGGGAACCAGCATTGAACACAACCAAGCCCTCTGAAAGTGGGTGCCAATTAGGAGGCCTGGGCAGTCTATGGGACCTCTTATAGTGGACCAGTATTTATCCCTAGTGCACAAATGGACTTTGGGAGCCCATCACCTATGGACAGATAATATTTCAGCCCAGATACAGGGAAGAGGGCCTAAACCCTCCCCCAAATGTTGTGACAGACTTTGGTGATCCTTCATGGAAGGCCTCACTATCCTTGGGGAAGGTAGGTTGTGTTTGTGTGTGTGTGTGTGTGTGTGTATGTGTGTGTGTGTGTGTGTGTCGGGGGGGGGCGTAGGGGTGGTAGGGAGAATGGAAGGAAAGGAAGGAGATTGATATGTAAAATGATTGTTTCTAAATCAAAAATGGGGGGTGGATAAAAAGCTGAATAGCCAG
This sequence comes from Phodopus roborovskii, assembly GCF_943737965.1. NCBI lineage: Eukaryota > Metazoa > Chordata > Mammalia > Rodentia > Cricetidae > Phodopus > Phodopus roborovskii. The sequence goes on from NW_026126540.1 coordinate 14,190,308, forward strand.
TATTTCCAGGCATGGAGGAATGGAGGGAGAAGCAGGGCAGAAACACCAGGGTATGCACAGCAAGTAGGGATAGGCATGATGGAAATGATGAAATAAAGCTTCAAGGCAGAAAGAAAATTAATAGAAGTTTGTTAATTTAAGTTATAAGAGCTAGTTAGAAACAAGCCTAAGCTATTGGCTGAGCTTTCATAATTAATATAAAATGTCCCTGTCATTTCTGATAGCTGATAGATGGGTCAGAGAAAGACTCTTCACTTCACTACATGTGCTGGCTCTATTTGGAGCTATATTATGAGCTAGTACTATAATTTTAAGTGTTTAAATTATAAGATAAAGTATATTAAAGCAATTTGTTTAGGCAGTATCATAGTATATACCAGTCTGTCTACTATTTACTTGGTAGCCCCTGTTGGCCTCAAACTTGTAGTAACCCTCCTGTGTAAGCTTCTAGAGTGCTGGGATTATAGGCATGAGGCACTCACACCAGGCTAATACACCTCCTTTTAATACAATAAGCTCTATGCTAGAAGCTAGAAAGAGGAGTGAAAAGAGTTGAAAGTTAATAAAGTTAATAAAGTGAAGGGGGAAATTACTTTTTTAAATTATACTTATATTTAAAGCACTTTGGTTTACATTCACTCTATTTTTAATATAAAATTTAATTATATTCATTGTAGAAGACTTGAAAATACAGAGAAAGCAAAGAACAAAAAAATACTCATAATTGGTATTATCCAAAGAGAAACTTTATTTTCTGCAAACCTATGTATAAGATATATGTACATAATTATGGCAATGTTATAACCATTATAAATCAAATTTGCTTGTTACTTAGTACATGCATGAGCAAACATAAATGTTTGTGATCTTGAAAATATGGTCTAAAACTGATTTTCAGTCAGGTCCTCATTTTGCTTTCAGAGGCATTGTGCATTTTCCTCCATCTTATCCTTTGTCACTATGTTATCTAGAGCAGGGAACTTGCCTGAATCAGCAGCATTGGTTTCAATGTTTCCACATCAGGAAAAACTAAGATTTTTTGTCAACAAGTGCACCAGAGAGAATATCTGGAGTTCCTCCAAATAAATGGTCCTTTATAGTAAAGAGGAAACCATCTGTGTAGAAGTGGGTGAATATCTATCCTTTGTAATATACGAATGATAATTTCCAATTATCAAACTCCTGTCAGCTCCTGAGTAAGTGATGGGTAAACAAGTAAATCATAGATACGTTTGATTCACAGAGCATGCCACCAAACGTTCTGAGTTCATTTATTTGAGCTGTATTTAATGCCACAGCACATGATTTATTTGGTATGATTCCAATGTATTATTGGAGAAAAATAAATAATAATTCTCTCTCTCTAATTATGTGAGAGACTAGGTCTTTGACAGGGGAATTACTCATCTAAAGACAGATGGAAATGCTTCTCACCACTTCTCACCACAGTAGAATCTCTGAATGCATTGTCTTGTTCCTAAGTGAGTCTTTGATGAAGGCGTCTGTGGAACACATGATTGCATAAGTCAGATAGCTTAAATCTCAAATTGCGTTGGCAAGCAAGGTTCCTGTGTATGACTGGCTGTTATTCCTTAGACCTAGGACAGAGTAAAGTAAAATAATATCAAGAGAAGAAACTTCCTTCACTTGAAACAAGAAGCAATTGTTTCTAAATAAATCTGCCGTTATCCCCATTACTAGCACCAAGGGTAGTGCTAAATCCTCAAATCCCATTCAGCTGAGAGCTAAGTGAAGCTGAAGCAAAAAGACAGGGTGTGTGTGGGGTGTTGTTTTAGAAGTAAATATTCTCAAGGGTTATGCAGAAATTCTATTCAGGTGCATCAGCTGACTCACTTCTTTAATCAGATCCAATAAATAGCTCCCAGGGCAGAAGGCTGAATTTCCTTATACAACTTTGAAATACATCATTTCTTTCATTTTCCTTCTGTAAACAAAGCATAGTATGATAAAGTGCTGCATTAATTAAAATTCCAAGTGACAGATTGTGTCAGTCAATCTTGATTGCACCCAGGAGCACCTCAGGGTTTCAAAAAGAAAACACCTGTGAGAGTCTCTATGAGGGAATTTCTAGAGGTTTCCTAAGGAAGACCTCTTGAATGTGGCACTGCTTCTCAATTGTGGAAAGTCCAGATAAAACACAGGGAAAAGAGAGAGAGTCAGGTAGCACTAACACTTTCTCTCTCAGCTGCCTGGCCACCATGTTGCTTTGCCATCATCACTGCTCAGGAACAATGTTATTGATTGCTAGTTGAGTCCTCTTCTCAACCAGCAATGAGCCAAGCCCATCTCTCCTCCTTTGAGGTTGTTTTGAGAGCTACTTTGTCATGGTGATGAAAACTCTCACTAAGTAGAAAATTGATTATTAGGGAATTGAGGTAATTGCTTAGTCTATGAGTGGTGTTGTGTTTGAAAAACTTTTGATTGTGAAGTGTAGGTGTTTGGAAATGTTTGGGTAAGTAGGCTAGCAAAGGCCTGGAATGCTGTAGGCCCAGGGCAGTGGGTGGTTCTGGTGGAAGCTCAGAAATCGAGATTGCTGCCAGGAGTGCAAAACAAGACTTCTTTAGGAATAAGCAAGCGACCAGAGGCCCTTCCTATTACATTTGGCAAAGAACTTGACCACATTTTGTCTAAGCCTGTGGAGGGAGAAGGGGTTTAAAAGGTGATGGGCTGACCTCTCTGGTGGACAGAATTTAAAGGCAGCTGAAGGGAAGTGCTCTTAAAGAAAAGGCAAGTCTTTTTCACCAAGACAACAGAAAAAAGTTTAGAAATTGATCTGATCCTTACCTTTCCCAGACTGAAGGAGGTAAAGATTTTTAACACACTTCAAACCACTTGAAATGCTTGGAAGAGCTGGCATGTCATATTCACATAAGCTCACCTAGGGAACTATTTGCCACTCAAGTACACAGAAGCCATACCACCTAGGTCCACGAGGACCTGGCTACTGCTCAAGCATGAGGAAGGCCTTGGCATTGACTATAAGATGTTGAGTTTGGGTGTATGCTGAATGCAAGAGTTCAGGGAGGCACTATCCAGATTTTCAAGGAAGGTCTGAGTAGCCAGATAGATGATACTGTTTTTGGGAAGTTGTACTATGTTTAGAAGGTGAAGCCTCGCTGGAGGAAGCAGATCTCTAGAGGTGGGCCTTTATTAAGGTTTATAATTGAGCCCAGCTTCCTGTTACCACTCTGCTTTCTGACTGCCTCTGCTTACTAAGCAACCAGTTGACTCATACCACAGAGCAGCCCACATCCCTGCTTCCCTCATCCCTTGCTCTTCCTTGCTATGGTAGACTGTGATACAAAATAAACTCCCTTTACATTAAGATACTTCTTGTCAGATATTAGTCATGATAATGAGAGAAGTAACTACTACATATACTTGCCAGTTGGGAGTGCCTGTTGTAGAGTGACAACACAGTTCAAATTTGCTTTCAACTTCCCATGCACTGTCAAAACAGGTTTGTGTGCTGTGGGTTGTTTTAAATCTTTACATCATGATTATCAGTATAGAGTTAAATAGTTCTCTACCTCTCTCTATATACATGTGTATGTAATTATACATATATGCATGTGTTCAGTGCATGCATGTATATTGGGTTTGCAAGGGTTTATTCTGACCTCAGCTTTGCTAAAGATGTTAACTGTGCTGTTTTCTCTCCCCCCATCAATTATCCCATCTGCCAAAGGATGATAATATCTACCACAGATGTGGGAATAAAGATGACATAATGGTTTGATAGAGTTCTCAGCTCTGTGGTAGGGCAACAAGTACAAGCATAAACTCCTTTGGTCCAGCTTGAGTAATTACTATGCAGAAGGAACTGATTGATCCTGGTTCTCAAGTTAATGAGGGGCACCTACCTGAGTGTGCATCTTCTGCAAGCTTGCAGGCCTAAGCAGATTCAGACAGGTCAGGAATAAAAGATGTACACTGAAATGCAACCTCACTACAGGAGTCCCTGCTTCTCTAAGGAGTAATGGCAGGTTGAAACCAAGGAGACAGAGTGACGTGTGAGTAAGATGGTTACACATCGCGCCAGGGGTGAAAAAATATGCAAGTGATGAGTGAAGCTGTAGAGTTCAATTACAAATTATATGACAAATGAATAGGTATGGCTCTGAAGGAGACTTTCCCAAGCCTCAAACTACCCCCCCCAACACTGCAGTGGAGTGTCTTGTTATTTTTAAAGTTGAATGAGAGAGTCTGCATTAAGGTAGTGTGATAGTGTTTTCTTCTAAATGGTTTTCTGAAGTTTGTACTAAATGTGATTGGGATGGCTCCACAGACACAGCTGATAGCAAGAAGTCAATCACAGCACTGTGCTGTTTCCCAGAACTCTTACACTCAAGCATGTGCTGGTGTTTCCTGCAGCCTTAGCATCGCTTCTCTCTCTTTGGCCATGCTTTCCTAAGTGTAGCAGTCAGGTGGTGAATTGTAACCTGAATTCGTATTTCTTTTCCTCATCGCTGCCTACATGCTTACACATCGAAATAACCCTGATGAACAGGATTCCCACCACCTTTGAAATACTGACCCAGGACACTGCATCTATAAATGTCTATAACTTCTGCAACTAAAAGTAGTGGGAACAGGGAATGTATCCATCTATTTCTACTATGATTTTAACCTTTATTAAAAATAGATTTATTTTCCATAAAATCTACCCAGATCATGGTCTCCCTTCACCTGACTTCTCCCAAGTCCTCCCTATCTCTCCATCCATCTGAATTCACAGCCTTTCTTTCTCTTCCTCATTTGAAAACAAACAGGCAACCAAAAAACAGAACAAAACAAAAACAAACAAAAACCCAACCAATCAAACAAGCCAGGATATGAAAAAACAAACAAACAAACAAAAAACCCCAAAGAAACAGCACAAGAAACACATACAGACACATTTACTTTCACAGAAATCCCACAAAAATGTGAAACCATGATATATAAATAAAAGACCTGTAAGGGAAAAATTAAAACAAACAAACAAAAAACATACAAAATGCCCAGACAAATCAGTATTCAACAAAAAAATCTAAAATTACCATTGCATTTATTTTGTATCCAACATCAACCAAGGGGGCATGAAGTGTAGTTTGTAAACACAGTGAGACTAATTTTTCTTTTGTGAGCAGTTGTTAATTGGGGATAGCTTCTGGGTTAATGGAGGGGGCTTGGGTCCACTTCCCCATCTCAGTGCTGGGATCCCATCTGGTTTAGACTTGTGCAGGCCCTGTGAATGCTATTGCTGTCTTGGTGAGTTCACAACCCTGCTGTGTGTGGAAGACCTTATTTCCTGGTGTCTTCCATCCCCTCTGGCTCTTACAGTCTTTCTGCCTCCTCTTCTATAAAACTCCCTGAGCCCTGAGAGGATGGATTTCATGGAGACATCCCATTAATGAGGAAGTGTATCTCATTCTCTGAACATTGTCTAGTTGTGGGTTTCTCTATTTGTTCTCATCTACTACAGAAGAAAGCTTCTCTGATGATGATGATGATGAGCAAGGCACTGATCTGCGAGTATAGCAAAATGTTAGGCACCATTTAATTGATACATTCTTTAAGCAGAACAGTATTAAATGGGAATTCCTTTTTGTTTGTAATAATAATAATAATAATAATAATAATAATAATAATAATAATAATGTAATTGTTTTTAGATGGGGTCTCAAACTGGCATTGAGTTGGCAGTCCTACTGCCTCTGCCTCCTGGATTCAGGATTATAGACACCATTTTGGACATTTTTCATTTGAGCTTGGGCAAAGAGATGATGCTTGAGAGTGGTCATGGAAGTCCACACCAGTATCACTAGCTGACTCATTAGTAAGCAAATTCATAGGCTTATCTATCTTCTTCGAAACTCAAGTTCAGAAGTGCAGATGCTCCTCAGCTTACAGTGAGGGTACACCCGAGAAGACTCAGAAGCTGGAAATGTCACTAAGTGGAAGATGGAGTTAATACACACCTGCTGATCACCGTCGCTTAGAAACACTCTGTTCTGTAGAGCATCAGCTCTTCACTGCTGTAATCACATATATCCATGCTCTGCTGCCACCCAGTAGCTCCAGAGAGCATCTGACCACATACGGCTAATCTGGGGAAAGGTCAAAATGAAGTACAGTTTCCATCCATTGTGGGTAGTTTCGATGGCACAACTATAGGGAGTGGTCTCTGTGGAGCTGCAATTGGAGCCAGCCGAGAGGCCCCAAGTCTGTACCTGAGTGGGGAAGTGTGGATGAAGGAAAGGCTTGCTATAGATAAGAAAGACAGAAAGAGTAAAGGTCAGGAGGGCAGATCAGTCAATACTGAAATGGTTTATATTTCACCACTCTTATATACCATAAGCAAAAAGGGGAACACAGTATCATGTATATGGAACAAACACTTATTCTAAGGGTTCAGTAACCACACCTTAGCTCTAACCTCTTGTTCCCTAGCCTTGAGGTCAGGAGTAGCCACACCTCAGGTTCAACTTCTCCTTCCTTAGCCTTAACAGTCAGGAGTAGCCACACGTCAGTCAGGCCTGTTGTTATTTAGACTAAGACAGCTGAAACATCCTCCTGTAGCACCTTTTAACATTTAAGTCTTGTGACTTTCTGACAGCTTTGAACTCTCTGCTCTTGTGCCAAGATGGAGTGTAGCCATCTTTATGGACACCTACACACAAGGAAGTATGAAAATTAACATGTTTTCTTTTCTTTTCCTCTTCAGTTCTTGGGCTGTCACTTGGGCCCTTGGATGTGCTAAGCTCTGATACTGAGCTATAACCTCAGTTTCTCCCAACCATTTAAGTTGAACCATTGTGACTCAAGGAGTGTAGCTAGTTCATATCTTTTCCACTCACATTCATTGGTAAGAAGCCAGTCATGTGACCATAGATGTATGCAAGGCAAGGAAAATAGTAAGCTTCCAGCAAAACCAGTTGTGTGTGAGGCAGTGCACATGGTCAGTTCCTGGGAAAACTACCTTAGAGACAGACTGTGACCAGTATTCTAGCCAGTTCTTGGCATCAGTTAACAATAATCATTCAGAACACTTAGGTCACATGCAAATAGTTCTAAAAGTTCTTGAAGACCTTATGTCTGAGTAGCAACAGAGACAGTTTAATTTGTACATGCATACATACAGTGATAGTTTCATTGCATATTTTGTGAGTCAGAAAAATTGTTCCTAGGAGCCTTTATGTTGCAAAACCAAGCTCAATGCAAGGGTGTAGCATTCTGAAAGTGACTATTAAGTGATGTGGAGAAAGATGAATCTGATTTAAAAAACCCAATCGAAAGGAAGGTTTGAATGTTGAGGTTACTAGAGGCATGACTATTTTATGCTTTCTCTTTCTTTGTGTATTTTTTAGCATGTGTGTATGAACATTTGTGGGATTGTGCCTACAGCTGTGCACATAAGATCAGAGAACAAAGTGTTGGGGTCCATTCTTCTACAATTTGACAGATTGAACTCTGGCTGTCAGGCCTGATGGCAAGTACATTTACCACTGAGCCATCTCACCAGTCTGATTTCATGCGTTCTAATGAGTATCTTGCAAATGTTATTAAATTTGATAACTAGATGAATGCATATTAAGTTGTTTATTTTAGGCTTTGCAAAGGTGGTTTTCTTAGTTACATTTCTATTGCTGTGAAGGGACACTGTTGCCAAGGCAACTTATAAAAGAAAGCATTTAGTTGAGAACTGACAGTTTCATAGGGTTAGGGTCCATGAACATCGTGACAAAGAGCATGGCAGCAGGTAAATAGTTATGGAGCTGGAACAGGAGCTGAAAGCTTATGTTTCCATCCACAAACAGGTGGCAGAGAGCAAACTAGAAATAACTCTGGATTTCGAAACTCAAAGCCCATCCCCAGTGATACACCTCCTCCAACAAGGCCACAGCTCCTAATCCTTCCCAAACAGTTTCATCAGCTGGGACCAAGCATACAAATGAGCCCATGTGGGTTATTTTCATCCCCACCACTGCAGTAGTTCTTAAGAACTGAAAAAATTAGATGACCAATAAGAGTACCATTATGAAAACAATTACGCACAGCACAGGGATCGTTTGGTTTGAAAGAAACTGGCCCCCAAAGGGAGTGGCACTATTAGGAGGTGTGGCCTTTTTGGAGGAAGTGTGTCATTGTGGGGGTGGGCTTTGCAGTCTGTTTTCCTCAAGCTTTCCACAGTGTGACTGTCAGTTGACTTCCTGTTGCCTGTAAGATGTAGCACTCTCAGCTCCAGCACCACATCTGCCTGCCTAACATCTTGTACCCTGCACTGATGATAATGGATTGAACCTCTGAAACTGTAAGCTGCCACCTCAATTAAATTGTTCCTGTATAGGAGTCTCCGTGGCCATGGTGTCTCTTCACAACCACAAAAAACCTAAGACAGTTGTCCTTTCCTAACTTCATATTTCAGCTTTGAAACTTTTACTTAGTAAAAGTAAATGATGCACAATTTACAAATTGCACATTTTGCTTCTTCTCATACTAAGCATGTAGCAACAAGTGATACATATCCATTGATAGTTTGTGCCTTTTCACAGCATCTTTAGAACCTGACTCTGTACTGAGTTGAGTACTATTTCATATGTATCTGTTAAATTCACGACAGAAAATATTAAAAACATTAAGTTCCAAGGTTTCAACATGACTTAAAGAATATTTCCCTAGATTGCTGTGGTGTTGTAATCCAGAAAAGCCTGATCCCACCCCTTGGGAACTGGACAAAGTATGTCACCTCTGTGCATGGAAAGTAGTACCCTGGCTCTGTATGCAGGGACAAAGGTCCCTTTAAGAGGCAAACCGTGCCTATTTCCACTCTCTCTTTTCTGCTATTTCTCTGAGGAAGCAGGTCTCTCTCTCTCTGTGTCTGTTTCTCCGCCTCTCTCTCTCTCTCTCTCTCTCTCTCTCTCTCTCTCTCTCTCTCTCTCTATTCCTTCTCTCCTTTTCCTTTCCCACTCCCTTCCCTTGCCATAATATAGTTTTCCAAGTAACCTCTGTCTGCCTGATGTGTTTTGCCTGATGTGCTTGTCCTGCCAGCCATCAACGTCTCTCTCACTCCATATTATTACAAAAGGATCTTCATGCCTTGTATAAATATTAAAATATTTGAACTATGGGAATCACTGGAGTCAGTACAGGAAAATAAAAAGTACTTGAGTTATTTTCTTAGAAACAATACTGAATAAAAGAGGAGCTATTACTTGCAGATTTTAAAAGACTTGTACAGTTATTAACAAAAAATAAGCTAAGTTCAAATTATTGTAAAATTTAGCAACAAAAGGAAGGCCTATTTTGTAACTTAGAAAAAATAAAACAGTGAGTTTGTGAACAGAAGATAAAATGCTTCTGTTAAGCTAATAAGGCAAGACTATTTAACAGTATCCTTTAAAGAAATAAATGCTGTGATCAATGCAGTTTCTTGGTCACTTTATGCTCAAGGTCATGTCAGTACCACCTCTGCACATTTCCTCTTTCTCTGAAGCCAGCTCTGCCTTCTGGCAAATGCATCAGCCATTTCCTGTTCTGGAAGACAGACTGTGGTCTGGTCAGAACAATGGCAGCCCCTTCCACAAGGAAGAGGACCAAGTTAGGTAACAAGCTGGGACAGGCCTCATGCAAGGTGTTGTTCTGGTATTGTTGAGATCTGAAGAGATGACACACATCCAACAGCAGTTGGGGGACAGTGCTGGCTTGCCTATGTGAATGTCCCTGTGAAATCTGTGAGCTAGATGCATTTCTTTCTCTTCCTTCCTTTCTTTCTTTCTTTAAATTGGAAATAAGCTTGTTTTACATGCCAATCCTAGTTCCCTCTCCCCTGTCAACCACCCCCATCCCATCCCCTTTCTGCTCCCCTAGGAAGGTGAAGCCTTCCATAGGGCATTTTCAAAGTCTGTCATATCAATTTTAGCAGGAACTAGGCCGTTCCCCATGTATCTAGGCTGAGGGAGTATCCCTCTATGTGGGATAGGCTCCCAAAGTCCATTCCTATACTAGGGATAAATACTGATCCACTACCAGAGGATCCAAAGACTGCCCAGTCCCCCTAATTAACACCCATGTTCAGGATGTCTGGGTTGGTCCTATGTTGGACTCCCAGACTGGAGTCCATGAGCTATGGGCTCCCTATTGTTCAGGTCAGCTGTTTCTGTGTATTTCTCCAGCCTGGTTTTGACCCCTTTGCTCATCATTCCTCTCTCTCTCTACAACTGGATTCCAGGAGCTCGGGGCTCAGTGTTTAGCTGTGGGTGTCTGCTTCTGCTTCCATCAGCTACTGGATGAAGGCTCTAGGATGGCATATAAGGTAGTCATTAGTCTTAATATAGGGGAAGGGCATTTAAGGTAGCGTCTCCATTATTGCTTAGATTGCTAGTTGGGATCATCCTTGTAGATCTCTGGACCTTTCCCTAGTGCCAGATTTCTCTTTAAACCTATAATGGCTCCCTCTATTATGGTATCTCTTTTCTTGCTCTCCTCTATTCCCCTGACTCAATCTTCCTGCTCCCTCATGCCCTCCTTGTTGTTCTTTAGTTACAGTTCTAAGAATAAAAGCTGGAGAAGGGGTGGTGGTGGTCCCGAGTGAGTGTTTCATGGTAATGGACCACATGGGAAAGCATAGCAGGTTCCATAGCAGGTGAGGGTGACCCAGGTGGGAGGGAATAACATACCAGGCAGATAGAGCTTAAATGAATTCATTTAGAAAGGAGAGTGAGGGAGAAGGGAAGAGACATAGAGGCACCGGGAACAGAAGTGGAGACAGGGGGAAAGAGAGGGGGAGAAGAGAAAATAGGGGGGTAACTGGTGGCCAACCGAAAGCAGGAGAGAGCAAAAGAGAGAACAAAAAAGAGTGTAATTGGGCAGGGGTCTGACTTTTAAAGGGGTCCTTTACACCTGCTTGTAGACTAGTACTCATGGAACCCTGGGCTGACCAGAGTACTGCCTGAGTGCATTCTGCCAGGTGACAGGGGCAGGCCAGCATAATGCCTGAATCCTTACACTCCTCTTTCCTCCTCTTCTCCCTTTCTTTTCCTAACTCCCTCTCTCCTCCCTGGAATAGAGAATCTCAGGTGTTGAAGATACACTAGGAGTAATAGATTCATCCACCAGAGTTAGATGCATTTTCCAAGATAGATCAGAACCTTTGAAACTAAATTGTGTCTGGAGATTGAATGGATGTTCACTCCCCTTACTTACAAAACCCAATCTAAATAACCCCATTATATTTTTCATTTTGATCCTATCCATTGGAATCATTTTATTATTCTCTCTCTTCCTCTCTCTTTCTCTCTAAATTTTAATATTAAAAAGCCTTATGGTTTGATTTCCATATTTTCAGGGTAGATACCTTTTGCTCTACCAAATTTCTTCTCCTTGCTACTGTTGTAAGGTGTGCTATTTTAGAAAATTATTATATACTTAATAACATTTATCTTTGTTTATGTCCATATAATATAAAATTTAGCATAATACAACCTAATTTAGTTGGAAATACTTTCAAGTAGCCACATTATTAGTATTATCAAAACCAATCCCCCTTCAAAAAAATTAAATCAATAGTATTTAAATCATAGATTGTATTAAACTTTTGTATATAATCAATGGTACAGCTTCTAAGTTTATTATTATTTTATTTAAATAACATATGTAGCCTTTACAATTTATTTTTATTTTGTGTGTATGTATGTTTTATCTGTATGCTATGGAAGTGTGCCACATATTCATGTGAAGGCCAGTATAGTGCCTTCTCTCCAGCCCTGTAAGTCATGTAGTTTTATATATGCAGTTTTGATATACTCTTTCATCATGGAGAAATATTGTTTGGGGTTTTTAAATTATTATTATTCTCTGAGAGTTTTTCCATGTCTACAAACTCCTTGTCCCAAAACTCACCCCTGTAGTCATTGATTTAACAATTCTATATTAGTAATATGAGGTAATTTTAACTACTTACTCAATAATAGGCCATTGTCCTGGCCATTGTGTGGCTAGGGGCACTTCATTTCTTGTTATGGCCTTTCCTCACCTGTATAATGAAAAACAGTACTCTTTACAATAACGTTAACTGTCATGGGCCTGAGGTTAACATGGTCAGTCCAGGTGAATCACCAAAGTGACTCAAGCTTATTTTTACTATTACTATTATTGTTACTACCAGTTGGGGATCATTTAAGATCCTGACAAGGAACTTACAAAGAAAATCAGCAAGAATCCTGTGCAAGATGCAATGGAGTGAAGTAAGTCACATATAATTAACATATGCTCTGATCATAACTGAAGTTGCAGAGACTATGAAACAAAGCAGTGTAATGAGAATTTCTTGGTGGGCAAGGCCAATTTTAGAAAGAGTAATAATCAAATAAGGCTGTTGTGAAGAGGAGAACTCTAAGCTGATACTTGAATTACAAAAAGAAATTGGTTGTGATAAATTGAAATTGAAGAATGCTTTATCCTTACAAAAAAGAGAGAAGTTCAAAGTATGGGTAGCTTAGCCATGATAAGAGAAAGAGAAAATTAAGTCATTATTTGAATGAGCCTCTTTAAGGCCAAATGCACTGTCATATTTTAGCATTTTAGCATCTCAGAGAATCTTCTGTTTATTCCAGCATTTGGTTTATATTTTCTATAACCAGATTTTGTGGTATAGTAGAATTTTAAAAGACTTGATATAAAGCAACTTGGAAAAAATATTTCTGGGTAATTTAAAAGTGTAATATTGGCTAACAGTTATTTAATATTTTTAAAAGACTTTTTAAACTGCATCATATTGTTTCCCCTAACAAACTGAGTGCGACTATTATTATGGATCATGAAACACAAATACATCCTTTCCCCAAGGTCTTTGGAGAACTAAGTTATAGGGAGTACCGAACATAGCTATTAATACTGACAAGACATCACCGCCATGGATCACAGACAGAGATGACTGAACTTTTGGCCTGTAGTTATGACAGCCAACTAAGCAAAAAAGTATAGAAATAGCTAGGTTTCTATTTAACATTCTCTCACAGAAAAGGTAAGGGAAACCAGACAGTCAGCTGAGGTTCCTTTCCCCACTGTACATGGTCTTGGAGGTGACACTAGGTATATAGAAGGTAGGAGGTTAGCAGGGATTAAGACTACAGTGATGAGGCCTTTGTGAGTCATCACTGATGCTATGATGGGTCTTCTGGGACCCTGCATTCCTGAATATGACCCCACTGAGCTCATTGGCTCATGGAGGTTGACATGGGTGAAATCATTTCTCTTTGTCATTGCCCTATGTGTGTAGATAGACTTTACATGTCTCTGTAGAAAGTCATACTACACTTAAGTTATTTATTCTTCACCAAGATATCAATCTAGAGAATTTAGAACTTTGGAGAATTTAGGACAAAGTAAATCTTTTAAAGCTATGAATTACACAGGTATTTATTTAATTTGGTGTGTAGCCTGACATGCCTAAAAGCCCATGCAAGTCAGCACAAACAAATACAGTTGGTGAAGGGAAAGTTCCAACAGTGGGGACTAGCCAGAACTAAAACCTTGAGAAGCATGGCTCCAGAGGTCAAAATGTATCAGTGCCATTCCTAGTGGCCAATCTGAAGCCTTTTCTACCCGCTATAGTGGATGTATCCACTGTGCCTCCTTCTGTCCCTTTCTCATGAAGCTGTCCCTGCTCCATGTGCTTCTAAAAGAAAGCTGGGTGTGACTTGTTTTTGACACATATTTATTTGGTTTGAACTTTGAGGAGAAGTGGACGGTTATAAAGATCAAAGGAAATACTATGATGGCTGATTGTCAGGTAGAAGTTGGAATCCTCTGAGGGATAGGGAGGAGATGGAGATGGTGTGTCTATGGATACTTTCTTTGTAGTCTGTCAGTGACCTTTGCTTTCAGTCTCAGAACTGGACAGATTATTCTATCTGTAAACATAGTATGATGTCAATAAAATAAATAATCATTTTAGAGGGAAGGATACTTGCCCAACTATGTTCATAGCTACTTTATATAAATTGTTGTGGGATATTTATACACTGTGTGAAGGCATATTGCTGCGATTGGTGTAATGAAAAGCAGAATGGCCAATAGCTAGGCAGGAGGTATATGTGTGACTTCTAGGCAGAGAATGAACTCTGGAAAAAAGAAAGGTGGAATCAGCCTGATTCAGAGGAAGCAGGGTGGGTAGTATGGAGATACCAGAGACTCAGAAGAAGTTGGACATATGGTACAAAACAGAAGTAACCAAGCTATGTGGTAGAATATAGGTTAATAGGGACAAGTTATAAGAGCTAGCTGGGGAAAAAAAGCCTAAGCTAAAGCCAAGCTTTTATAATTAACAATAAGTCTCTGTCATTATTTTCAGGCTGCCAGTCCTGACAAAAAGTATGATGAAATATGGCACCCAATGTGGAGCTTGAGTATCCACTTAGGGCCTGAGAAAGCAGTCTCTTGGCATTCAGAGGCATGGCTTTTTAAAGAGGCCTTGCTGTGCAGCTGAGCACTTGACCAGCAGGTACTGAGCACAAACTCCTGCTGCAGGCAGACACAAAAACTTCCAAGAGTTGGTAGGTAAATGTGACTCTGAGACCAATATCTGCCAGGATGAGGCTAGGCTTTCATGGAAAGCAGTAGCCTAGTGGCTTAAGATTTGTCTCATGTGGTCAAAGAACGCTGCAGATGCATAGAAAGCCAGGTCCACACACAGAAAACCTCTAAAAATGTACACTTTGCCTGAAAAAATGCTTAAGTGCTAAAGAAAAAAAATGGGTATAGACAGTAATAGAAAAATAGTTTAAAAATAATAGTCTTTTAAAAAATAATAGTCTTTTGAGAGAGTAAAGTAATAAAAAAGAGACACACATAAGGATGGAAAATATAAAACAAGGAGTTTGGACCTTATATGGTGCTTTGATTAGTTTGAATTTTTAAAATGCTAATGAACAGAGAATGACAGTTGCTGAGAGACATTAGACTGTGGAAGGGACCAACCTATATATTTTTAAAATGTCTTAACTTCAGAATAAAAGACAGAAAATGAGTTATGTTTGGGAGAGGTTGTGCTTCTGTTTCCACAGAAAGAAAGAAGCTTAAGCCGCTTATCTAAGAAGATGGTTTAACATCCAAAAAGATATTTTTAGGATGGTAATATAAGTTACTGTAGAAAGTGGTTTAGGCATAAAACTTTGAACTCATTAATATAAGATAGATAATAGAGTAATTTCTCCAAATTTGCCAAATAAAAATGGACTGGGCATCATGAATATGACTCTTACTTGATAATTGTTCTTATTGTATATAATTTTACTAAATTAGAGTGAAGACTTTACCCTTTTATTTAGAAAACAAGGGAGAAATGTGAGATATTTGTACATATTGTGAAGATGGATTGCTGTGATTGGTATAATAAAAAGCTAAGTGACCTATCAATAGGCAGGAGACATAGTCAGGATTTCTAGAGAGAGAGAAATAAATATAAAATGGAAGAGGAATCTAGATGTGTGAGAGAAGCCAGGAGACCTGGAGAGGAAACAGGAAGTGGAAGACAGAAGAGAGGCAATGGCATGTGTTAGAATACAGATAAATATGAATGAGTTAATTTAAATTATAAGAGCTACTTATGAAAAAGCCTAAGCAATAGGCCAAGCTTTCATAATCAATAAGAAGTCTCCATGTCATAATTTGGGTTCTGACTGGTGGGACAGAAAAAGACTCATTACAGGTAATAGCCAGAAACTGGAAACAACCTAGATGTCTCTCAACTGAAGAATGGAAAAAATGTGGTATCTTTACACAGTTGTGTATTACTCAGCTGTTAAAAACAATGACATCATGACCTTTGCAGGTAAATAGATGGAACTTGAAAAAATTATCCTGACTGAGGTAACCCAGACCCAGAAAGATAAACATGGTATATATTCACTTATGAGTGGAGATTAGCTGTAAAGTACAAATTAAACACACTACAGTCCATAGGCCCAGAGAGGCTAAGTAACAAGGAGGGCCTAAGGGGGAACTCAAGAAGCCAAGGAGCATCCTGGGAAGGAGAACCAGAATAGATTTCATGAGTAAACTAGGGGCAGGTGGGACTGGGAACAGGAGGGATCACATTGAGGGGTGGGGAAGGGAGAAAATAGTAGAAGAAACAACTGGAATTAGGTCATTTCAGAGTTGATGTAGAAACTTAGTGCAATGTAAATTGCATGGAACCTACAAGAGTAATCCTAGCAAAGACTTCTAGTAATGGGGGACACAGAGCCTGAATCAGCCATCTTCTGTAACCAGGCAATGCCTCAAATAGAGGGATTAGCACACCAAACCTGCCACAGATACTTCGACCTACAGTTTTTCCTGCCTGCAGAGTGTTCTGGGACCTAGCAGAATCATTATGAAAGAGACCAGAGAGACTTCATCCAGCACCTGATGGGTGCAGATGCAGAGTCCCACGGCCAAACACTGGGTAGAATTTAGGGAGTAAGTACTACAGAAGCGGGGAAGGATCAGAGGAACTGGAGGGGTCAGGAACATCGTGAGAACATGGCCCACAAGACAGGACTGTGACTCATGGGGGCTCACAGAGACCCGGGAGCCTATAGGGGTCTGATTTAGGTCTTTGCATGTATGTTATGGCTGAGTAGCTTGTTCTCGTGAGATTCCTAACAGCAGAAATGGAGCTATCTCTGGCTCTTTTGCCTCCTTATGGGACACCTTTCCTCCTACTGAGTTGCCTCTTTCAGCCTGGATATCATGGTATGTACCTGATCATATTGCAGCATGTTATGCCATGTTTGTTTGATGTCCCTGGGAGGCCTAATTTTTTCTGAAGGGAGTTTGGGGAGTGGGGGCTGCATCTGTGGGAGATGGGTGGTGGGGAGAAGAGCATGGAGGGAGGGGAAAGGGGGAAACTGTGGTCACCATGTAACATACAAGAGAAGATTTTTTTTTTTTAAAAAAAATAAGATTTATAAGGGAAACATACTCAGCAGCCAGAAAAGGGGAACTTATCTTGTAATTCTTTACATTAATTTGGCATAGGCAGCATTTACAAGGATGTCTAGCCCAAAGTAAGTATGCACAGTAAGTATCCTTGATGCTTCTGCTGCTAGGTATGAGGTTATTATGAGGGCCTGATGCTTGTGGAATGACTTCAACACCTAGCATTGCAATTTTTTTTCATTAATTTAGTCTAATATGTTCACATCAAATTGTCAAGCATACTGTCAACTTCTCATTTGACAGCCAATGGAACTGAGGTTTGGAGAAGTTAAACTAATTGAACAGATTCACACGGGAGGTTAGAGGTCAAACTCATATTTATAAGTGTCTTAGGCCTACCATCATTGTGCACTCACTGCACAGCAAATATTTAAGAACCTGGGTATGTAAAAGCCCAGTAATACACAATGCAGAGAGAGAAGCAGATGGAGAGCAACTGAAAATGTTAATAGCTCAAAGCTCCATTTTCTGGGTACACATTCCTGTTTCCTAACATCATTTCTTCCTTAAAGAAAATTAACCAATTCTGTTGGGATGCCAACACTGACAAGCCCTCCAGCTTCAGTTTTGGATCTGAGTGATTTGTTCCCATAAATTGTAAGAAACATTAATACCTTGAGGACGGTCCTGTACATCATCTTTCACAGAACAAATTGAGGTAATATAGTCATGAACAAGAGCTCATTGTAAAGAGAAAGCAGCACGCTTGCCAGCTATTAATATCCTAACTCAGTTTAGAGTGATGATATCCCCTAGGAGCATTGTTAGACACAGGCACAATGTTCCCATAACAACCACAGTTTGCTATGTAATTTGGATATTCCTGAAATTATATTGTAGGATGAAGCACTTCCATCAATTGTTGAGATATATAAAGGTTCACTCTGTGTTATTCATGTCACGAGTTTTCCAGAATTAATGAGGAAGCATGAACTTCTTGGTTTGTTGTTCTCTTATAGTTAAGGGAACATGCTGCAATACAATGAATGGGCATCATTCCAGGGCTATTTCCTATTAAAACGAATTAGCATTGTGCCAAAGCATAGGAAAAACAGTTTATAACACACCAGTGTGGAACTTGTTGAGCTGACAGAAACAGAGGATATGTTTTTTTTTTTAAATGTAACGTTCTGATGTAAAAATACATATTGCCTGTGTTGGCCCCAGGATTACTCTTAAATCAGTCCTGGCAACCCCTCCTGAAGCCTGTCTATTTTCCTCTTGAGCACTGAAAGCATAAACCTTAGGAAGAACATGCCGTCAGTCTTAAAATACTCTTAGTTATGGGCCTCTGGCAACACAATGTTCTCAACCAACTGAAGTATTTTCTGAAATAGCAGCCAAAAGAAAAAAAAAAAAAAAACGAGTTCTGTTGGGACCCAACAAAGATAAGTATGCAAAGTTGGAGCATAATTAGGAGCCAACACTCATTCTGATTCTATTGTGTGCAAAAATTATATGCATATACACAGTGCTAGTCAAGAATGAGAGCTTTCCAGTCAGTCACAAGTGGCACTCTGTAAAGTGATTTTTCAATAAGACTATGTTTTAGAATGACTATGTAGTTGCTATTGCCTACATCATGCTATAAATCACATTAAATAGTACATAGTGATTTTCTGCAGAATGCTAAAGCACCTATGAGCGTGAAAAACAACAAATCCCCCATAGCTGATACAGCCTTTTTTATCATATCTAAGGTATACATAATAGATCACACATTTTAGTTATCGTTTCAAGAATGGCAGCAGCTGTGGAGGCACACGGGAATAGGGAAATGTTAGCAAAGGAGAAACCAGGAGATGAGTTTCTGTGAGTTAACAGGAGTTGTGCAGGTAGAATCACAGGTGTCTTTAATGCAAATGATAATTATTTAGCTTATATTTGGAAAAATTTGTGGTTAGATAAACTTGTTTGGTCTCTAGTTTCTGGGGCTTATTGTTTAACAGGATCCACATTGTTTCTTTTCATTGCTTATCATAAATTCCTTTTCCTTTTGTGTGTTTTGGGCTGGACACTCCCTTCTGACCAGCTGCTTTTTAAATCTGTACCCTCTCTTGATTTCAATATAGAGACAATACCTTTGTGGCCACTCCTAAATTAGACCCTTCTGGTTGGATCAATTTAGTCACTAAATATGTGTAGTACTTTTCCATGTTAGTGGTGTGACCCAACCCTCTGAAGCTGAAAACAAAGCATGGACCCCACTTGACTAACACAAGGGCATGGGTCCTGATAGAAAACAAACAAGATCTGTTATAGTTCATATCAGTTTAGAGTAGAATCTTGTGTCTAGAAAAGCCAAGAGTCTAAAGACACACACTGTCCAATCATGAGAAAGACATATTGACAGAGAATGAACATATTTACTCTCATTGGATAGTGAGTGCAGGAAGAAAAGCACAATGGCCAATGGCCTTTTATAAATATTACCCATGACTCAGAAGAGTTAACAGGGATTCCTTGCTCTGGGTTGACACTGGATGGGGTTCATTTGTCAACAGGTGTTAATGAATTGCCTTGGTTCTGATGTTCTGGATGTTTCTTTAGTTTTCTTTTGTTTTTGTCCTTAGGAGTCATATAGGAGATGTGAAAATGAATTATGTTTCACCAATTCCTGTTCCAATAGAATCAGCATTTGAGATATGAGTTGATGGATATACTTGTTATTTTTATGAGTGCCGAGAGGTGCATTAATAGCTTTTTTCATCACTCTGACAAAATACTAGCAAGAAACTACTCAAAAGTAGAGGCATTTATTTTGATCAATAGCTTCTGAGGTTTCATTTCATCATGGTGGAGGGGGATCTGGCAGATCAGAGCAATTCACATCAGAGTAGACCGGAAGTGAATAAGAAGAACATACAGGAATGTCATGCAAGTCCAAATAAAATCCTCAAGGGCACAAAGCTGTGATCTATTTTCTCCAATTGGACCCCAACTCCTGCCTTTCACTAACTTCCAATAATGACATTACATTATGAATCTGAGAAAAGATTAATCCATTCATTAGCTCAAAGCCTTCATGATTCTTATTAGCTCTAGAAAACACCCTCATAAACACACTAAGAGATGTGCTTATGAATCTAATAGGTACTTCATAATCCAGGCAGATTGAATATTAGAATTCTCCACCATGTTACCAAAGACCAGAAATCTATGCCAGCATTTGTATTAGAACTAGTCACCAGAGTTGTCAACTAATGTGGACTACCACATTGTTCTGCTCATATCTTTTTCCCAAATTATTTGTGTATTGGCCTTTATCAAGGCAGTTTATTACATGGCTGGGGTGGGAGACTCAGTCACTCCAGTTCTGGGGGAACATTGAGGGTTAGGCATTTGTTCCCAGTTCTAAGTAGCTTAAGTTAGGATCTCCAGGTTATGTTGCAGAGTGAGCATGGAGTCCTCAGCTCTCTGGAGGCCGAGGCAGGAGGACAATTTGAGTTTGAGCTTGACCCCAGCTGCATAGTGGATGGAATTGCCTAAGGAGAATGGATATGGAGAGGATTTGAACCCCTCTCTGTTGTTTCTGTGTCCCTGCTTTACCTGCTTTCATCTGGAGGAGAGAATGTTGATTTCAAGAATTTCAGTCTCTCTAACATCCCAAACAGAAAGTCTCTGGTAAGAAACACATTTCTTAGTAAAGCCTCTTATTTCCCAGTTTTCATTCAGATGAACCAACTTCAGCATGAATGTGTTTATGAGACTTGTAAGGATGAGAATCTCTGGAAATTATGTGCCAAACCTACACTCTCCATCTCAGAATCATTTGTACTGTTGCATGAGGTTAGACCAGGCCTTCATCTGCAACCTGCAACCGCTGAGTTCAAACTACAGGTGATGCCATATTTCAAGTCTAGGAGCACTGGCCTTCTCTCACCTTGATTCTGCTAGTTATGAATTCAGAGTCTGCTACTGTTGCGCTCAATCTGCTACCAGCCTTTGTATGCTCTGACAGCAAATGAGAAAACCCACAAGTACTTATTATGAGGGGGTTTGATTTACATACCTGAAAAGTCTAATGTTAGCTTGATCCAGAGGTGTGTTAATGGGATCAAGTTGTCTGTATATGGGATCTCCCTTTTCAGACAGCATTCTAGCTTGATAATGCCATTCTCACTGAGATGGGATAATTGACCACTCTTTTTCATGATTTCATACCAGGGGTTGCCACAAGGAAAGAGTGAGCAGGATTCAGAAGTTAGAAGTGAAGCTGCAGGTGTTACACTTTGAAACATGAATCATGGTCTATAACTTCATGTACTGATTTGTCAGTTTAAACTGACAAATCTATCAAAATTAGAAAGCTCAATACTGACCTTGTGCTGGGAAAAGAATTATAAAGGAATTTAGAAATTAAGGTCTCAATGGCAGTTGTAATATAAAATTAATTCTCTCTCTCTCTCTCTTTTTTTTTTTTTTACAAGTGTCTTAAATGAACTGAGTTAACAAGGGAAATTCACCAGGCCTGTGTTAGGAGCATGAGTTGCTCTGTTGAGTGAAAAACAAAACAAAACAAAACAAAAAAAACACAACAAACACCTTCTTCATCAGAGCACCCAGGCTGGTAAAGATTGAGGAGTAAGAGACAGTCTTTAATTCCCATTAGTACTAGGTGTCCTGTTTATCTCCATTGATTCTCCTGTCTTTGTTGGTCTGAACTGGTTCTGACTTTTTTGTCTTTCATTCTCAACTTTGCTCCCTTTTTTCCTGTTTTTGTTTTTTCGAGACAGGATTTCTCTCTGCGACAGCCCTGGCTGTCCTGGAACTTGCTTTATATATCAGGCTGGCCTCAAACTCAGAGATATGCCTGCTTCTGCCTTGCAAGTATTGAGATTAAAGGTGTGCACCACCACTACCTGGCCTCAGCTTTGTTTCTTAAGTGAGAAGTTCAGGCCTATCTCCCAACATTGAGGCAAGAACATTCATAAATTCTTTTCAAGCCATTTGAAAATTGTCCCAGGCCTCTGCTGGGAAATAAATCCTTATTCTGCATCGCTTACAGTTGTTTTATGTCTTAATCAAACCATGCTGATTAGGTTTCTCTTTTGGTACTCACAGGTGACAAGATTGACTTCAGTTGATATTTTGTTTCAAGTTCCAATCCAGCTGAAAAAGTTTTGTTTCTTACTTCAGCTTCATGATCTCTTCTAATTAGACAACCATGGACCTTTAAGTCAGTCCCTGAAAATCTTTGTGGCCACAAGGAAAAAAGAATGTACTTATTGTCTGGGTCTAGCATATATATCCACAGTGACATTGATTATTGTGAAACTCAATGACTTGATTGAATAATCTTGACTTACAGGCTTCT
The DNA here is from genome assembly GCF_943737965.1 of Phodopus roborovskii. Classification (NCBI taxonomy): domain Eukaryota; kingdom Metazoa; phylum Chordata; class Mammalia; order Rodentia; family Cricetidae; genus Phodopus; species Phodopus roborovskii. The sequence continues at coordinate 14,212,611 of NW_026126540.1, forward strand.
CTCTGACAATGCTTGAAGGATAGAGGTCACATTGTTTTCCAGCAGTTGAGGATGAGAGAGCAGTGGTGTGTGTGTGTGTGTGTGTGTGTGTGTGTGTGTGTGTGTGTGCTCGCGAGTGTGCATGTGTGTGTGAATGTGTGCATGTGTGTGCATGTATGTGTCTGTGTGTTGTTGGAGTATACGTGTCATTGAAGGGTGACCAAGAGACAATGTGCCTGAAAAGTCTGAACATACTGTACATACTCAGTGGTAGTTGAATGCTTCTGAAAGACGACAATGGAGGGAGGAGACTTCTGACTCCTCAATCCTGTCATCAATGTTTAATTTTGTTTTCTCAATTTGGATGCTATAACTGTACAGTGGATGGTACTCTGGAAATAACAAATTGACAAATACTGTGATGCATGTTTTTTGGAAAGATGTCTGGATGTTATTTGTAAGGTATCTAGGTAGGAAGTAATTAAGCCAGGATTATGGACTGTCTGGGTAATGGTTACAGTTGGCACCAGGAGATCATGAGGCAGAATTCAGTGACACCCATATTTGTGGACAAAGAAGTTGTGACCAAAAAAGAGACTGGGATGCAGTGATAGAGATGGATTAAAAAAAAAAAAAACTGTGTAAGTCTGTGATTTCATTGCATTGGCACACGGACTCCATCTCCTTGGAGAAAACTGAATGTCTGGGTGGTTCCATAGTTTTAAATACATTCATGATGATGTATGGCCTTTAGCAAATAAATGAAAATTATGTTTAAATGTCTTTACTCATTTTCACAATATTCCTTAATACACGCATCAAAACTCATATCAAACACTGAGCTCTGGCTTATAAAAGAGAATTATTGTTAGTTTTTGACACAAGTCTGTAAGTCTTTGTCCATAAGTTAAGCAAAAGTACATATAAATGTTACAAATTTGCTGTTTGTAAAAAGGAAGTAACTTGGCGAACACAACAGGGTGCTATTGTTTGAAAATAACACAACTCTACAGAAAGACTGAGAAAAAGATTCATTCTTAAGAATAACCAGAGGACTTTAGAAGTGGCTCAGTTAAAAGCATGTGTTTTTCTTGCAGAGGATCCCAGTTGGGTTTGTTTCACCCATGTGGCACAGTTCGTAGCCGTCTGTAACTCCAGCTCCAGGTGATCCTATTTTGGCCTCCACAGGCACCCACACACACGTCCATATACTACCCACAGGCGCATGCACACATGCCCACATACCTACACACAGCACACAGGCACCTGCACACACGTCCATACACCTATACACAGGCACACACATACGATGCAGTTTTTAAAAGAAAGATGACCAGAGAAGATCTTGACAGGTATGACTAGACATGTTTTTTATTGGATACTCCTTAGTCTAATTTTCAATGAGTGCTATAGGTCATTCTAATGTTATATGACAATAGGCTTCTCAAATATTTCTTAAAAGAAACACTTATTACAAATAAGCTATTTATTTGTTTACTTATTTGTTCATTTATTCATGGGTGATGGGGGTGAAACCTAAGGCTTTGTATGTACTTAGGCAGTGTTCTCCCACTGATTTTCATCCCCTGACTCAGATTGGTAGTCTTCTGCTGTAACTTACAATTGTTCTGTCAGCTTCTAAGAGTTCAAGTAACCTGAGTTACCACCAAAACTTTCGGGAAGGATCTGATGAAGATGGGCAATATCTTTCTGTCACTTATTTCTTGTTTATATGATGATGAGCTATTTTCTTATGGCTTGACTCTTTAATTACAGACATTGAAAAATAAATGATTGGCCAAAGATTTTCAAGCACAAAATTGGCACTTTGCAAGTGTCACAGCAGTATGCAGATTCTAGGAGTACTGTTTGGTTCTCAGAACATCAGCGTCTGTGCAGAACTACTACTGTCATGCCACATAAACTTCAAATCCCTGTAGGAAGGTGCTGGCTGTGTCTGATGACAGTCTTTATTGTCACTTGTTCTTTTTGTATCTTGTTCCAAGCTATTGCTGTCAGCTACCATCTCCTAAAGTCTTATTTCTTTGAGTGAATTTTTATAGAGAAGAAATTTAATTTACAAAATAAAGCAAATCTAAAGTCATCCACCAAAGCCCAACTGAAAAGAGAGCTGCAGGGACCCTGTGTCTGTAGACATGTCCTTACTGAGGGCCCCATGCCAAGGACACCAAAGCATTTACAAAACTTCTATAGTTTTTCTTTACATCAGATTTCCACTTCAGGCTTTTGCTTTATTCTGGTTTTTAACTGACAAGTTAAAACATATATACTGCCATATATTATGACACTTTAAAATGTGAATATCTTATAGAATGTCTAGATCAAACTAAATAGTATGTATTATTTTATATATCTTTTTAATTGATAAGGACACTTTACATCTACTCAAAAAATTTCAAGAATGCAATAAATGATTATTAAGTATATTCAGCCCTTTCTCTATTCTGTCTATCTTACTGGCGTTTATATCCTTTGACTGGTGTTTCGTCTATTTCTCCAGTCACAAGAAACCAGCACTCTACTCACTGCTCCTCTTAGACCAGATTCTTCATATGTAAGACAAAGCCAGATGTATTCCTTTCTGTGCTTGGCCCATTTTAATTAGCATTCTGTCTAGGTCTACTCACATGTCACAAATCACAGATAAACCCTATGTAATAAAAAAAGGTAAATCATATAAAGCAAATACATAAAACACAAAACATTCAAACTCTCATTCAAATGACCATTTAAGACAGAAATAGTAATTAAAATTATAGTTACACATCAGAAAAAAAGAACAAAAACTTACATTACAAAAGAGTCCATACAGCTCAAAGTTAATGTGAATCCATGTTTAAATGTAGAAAAACTGAACTAAGAATTCAATTCAGGATGTTCTAGAAGAGATTAAAAAAACCACACAAATTAAAAATACATAAAAAACTAGACTGCAGAGAAAGAATGTTGAGTTAATGCTTTTAGGAAAAGACAGGAAAATTAAGCTTCAGAACCTATATTTATGAAAGAAAATATTTTTAAAAGAGGGAAAAGAAATGCAATGAGATGTAAGTAGGGGATTAATTGTCAGAACACTGGAGGTAGAGGCAAAATAATTTCTGCTTTGAGGTCATCCTGGTTGACCTAGCAAATTCCAGGTCAACCTGAGTTGCAGAATGAGACCCTGCCTTCACCTCCTCCAAGCTCCAGAATAGGAGAATAGCTACAACACTAACACATTTGAACATTCTATGAACAACAACAACAACAACAACAACAAAAACAAAAAACAAACCAGTTATCAAAATTAGTGTGATAGGAACTGAAAAATTAACATGGAAAGTTATGGGGTTTTAAATGAAACATCATTCTGAAACTATAACCATTTTTATGACTCTAAAGAAGAAAACAATGCAAATTACATTAAACAAAATTTCAGGGTGTTGGGTTTTTTGTTTTGTTTTTAATTCTGAGTGAATCTTATTTCTTCTTGGATTATAGACTAAGATTTGTGGTACAGTCCAGGCTAGTCTAGAACTCCTGACTTGCTGCTTCAGTCTCCTTAGTACTGGACTGCAAGTGCATCCTCAGGCCTGTCTAGGAAAATTCTAGATTCCTGTTTTACTTTTGTTCCACTTCAGCTTCCCAGAGCTGTGGATCTATGATGTCTTCTTGTCCTACCTATTATTCCTCTGGCTCAATTTATCTCTTAACTTCATAGCAATTATTGTTTGATGTTGACATAGATCTTCAATCCAAGTATATAAATAGTAAATATATAAATAGTATGTACACCCATTTTCATTTGGCTTTCCCCCAATCAGATTCCAAGACAAACCATAATTACTCTTACAACAGATTCTTTTCCTTTTTTTACTCTTCTCTCTCTCTCTGTTTGTGTGTGTGTGAGTGTGTGTGTGTGACTGTGATTAAGTGCCTGAGGCTTGGAAATTCTATTTAAGAATGTCACATTAAAGGTTGTGCCATTTCAGTACACTCAAGGGTGTGATACTGGAATCAATTCAGCATGAGTGCATTCACTACTAGAGTTTCTAGAGTCAGATGTGGGTTGAGTTTCTATGTTATCTTCTTCTGTCCAATTCTGGCATTGGTTCAGAATGTCAACTTCATCAGAAGCAGCAACCCTGTGTGCAGAAGACTGAATTTGCTTCTCAGTTATAGCAAATACTTAACAGGGTTGCTAATATTTCCTGTGGCTTTTGTGACTTATTTTTCTCATGGTTTATTGTAATATGAGGTTTTATTCTTCAAATTTTTCTAGGTATTGCCGAAGCATTTCTGTATAGGATTAAGAGCCAATTTGTAAATTCCATGAAAAGTTCTGGAGGAATTGTATGAGGATTAAGTTAAATTCAATTTCAGCAGCATTTTTTTTTTCTTTGTTCTATTTTGTTCTCCTTGGAAAAAGCTTCCTTTTTGTGGTTTGGCATCACAGCCTCCTGATTGCTTTTTTTCCACAACTCAACAGGGACTTTTTATACCCACTTTTATTTTATGTCCCTTTCTTATTAGCCTACTCTTTTTAAGAAATACAATTTATTTTTAACAAATAAATTTTAACAAATATTTTAAAAAAGATAGAAATTGTATATAAATTACTGGAGTATCTTCTGGTGTTTCAATAAAACTATACACCGCATGTTTAAGTCAGGTCACACATACTTTCTCAAACATTTATCATCTTGTTATGATGAAAACATTCCAAAATCCCATTTCCTAGCTTGAAAAAGTCAACAACTCATTACTGTTGTATGCAGACTCATGGCACAATAGAACTTTATGCTCCCTCCACCCCCCCCCACCCACCCACCCCCACCCCCGCACCACCCAGGGAATGAATACACATAGCACTTGTGCTGACCTGCTCTGTGTGTTATCTCCCAGAGTCACATCCCAGGCATTGCTGCTATCTAACTGCAGCTCAGTAGGCACTGATTAACCTCCTCCTATCTCCCTCCCCCTCTGCTCTCCATAGCCACTGACCTTGAGTCCTCTTCTTTCCTCCCAGCTACATTCTCTTAGCTACAAAAAGTTGTCCATAACCTCGAAAGGGAAGTGCAATTTTCAGAAATCTCTCAGAAGGTCAGACTCCTTCATACATATTATGTGGACTACCATTTTTCACACTGGGAAAAATGGTGCAGCACTGATTCTAATGAAATCCAACCCTGATTCTAGTGAAAACCAGAAACAATACCATTTTTAGTATATGAGCACCTAGAAAATGAACCAGAATCCAAAGCAAAGGTCAAAGACACCAGAAGTCCTTGTTCTTAACCACAGGAAGATCTAATTGACAAAAAGACTATTTGTTACTCCACACATTATAAGAGAAATTCACAAACCAGTAATGAAGCTTAGAAAACATTGTCATCTGACTTTGTAAACTGCTGACTCAAGAAACACAGCTTTCAACTCAAGAGGGATGATAGGTTCTTTACTCTGGCATCAGATATAAGTGACTATGGCCTTGGAACACAGATTAGATTCCCTACAGAATCCACACTCAAGAATGGCAGCACTTACATGACATTTGTATAACATAATAAAGTCATAAGTCAAGACTCTGTTTAAAGACATTGGTTAATACATCAAGAAAGTGGCAAATACTACAAAGTGAGAAAATCTCAGCTTAAGCCTCAGACGCTATCTGATGACATTCTTAGCTTTTGAATTGGTGGAGGACTGGAGTCTGCTAAGTTAATACATTCCAAAATGTTTCACCTGATAGTCACAAGAATGTAAAGTTAGATGTAGAAGTAGATAAGGGATGGCTATCACTGGGGCTAAAGGTGATACAGGATAAGGCTTTTGACCTGCAACAATCAAATCTTTCCACACTCCTTGAAGTTCTAATCAGTTAATAAACCTATAGAAGCTTCCCTGTAAGGAGTAGCTTCCTTTCAGGAGATTTCCCTCACAAAACAAACACAGGAGAAGGTCTTGCCTGGAACCATGAGTGTCAAGGACTATTGGGTCACTGCCTGTGTTGAAGCTGGTGATGTGCTCTGCTCTGAATGGCAATGTTCCAAGTATCCTCTAAGTCATTCTGTACAAAAAGCAGGTGACCAGTCCCAGCTACAGATTATGCTTTCTCCTGACCAGCAAGCTCTCAGGGACAGTGACAGCACGAGCATCATGAATTGATGTCCCTTGGCTCACCATATTTGCTTTTTGACCTAAATGAGACATACAAAAATCACCTATACCAGGATAGCCTGGCCGGTCCTGTCAGCTATATACTAACATGACCTGCCTGTCACTTGCTGTTTGATACATCTTGTGTTTTTCTTTTGATTATAAATGACTTCACAGACAATCAATGAGACAAGACCAGCCCCATGACAAGATAAGAAAAAAGCAGCTCACTTGCAGTCATGTTTGAGCATGGACAAAATATAAATGTGACCCAAGCTATGAAATATTCTTATCTCCTAGAGAGAAGCCAGCAAGCTTTCATCAAGATGAGTAGAGGGTTACCCTTGTTTCCTGACAGCACATGATCCAGCCAAATAAATACCCTGTTTCCTGGAGTCTCCCCAAGAATCATTGGACACGAACCTTAGTGTCTTAGCTAGGGTTGATATTGACCAGAACAACTTGGGGAGAAAAGGGTTTATTTGGCTTACACTCTTATATCACTGTTCGTCATGGAATGAAGTCAGGACAGGAGCTCAAACAGGATAGAAACATGGAGGCAGGAGGCTGTGGAGGGTGCTGCTTACTGGCTTGCTCCTCATAGCTTAATCAGTTTGCTTTCTTATAGAATCAGAACCACTAGTTCAGGAGTGGCACCGCTCACAATGGACTGGTCCTACCCACATCAATCACTAATTAAGAAAAATGAACTAGAGACTTGCCTATAGCCTAATCCTATGCAGGTATTTTCTCAATCCAGGCTTCCTCCTCTCCAGGACTAGGTTGTGTCAAGTTGATATACTATCAGCCTGCACACTCAGCTCTTTAATAGTGAGTTTTATGTGAGTTTCTAAAACTTAATAAAATATGGAATCTCATTGAATTTAAAACTTTATGTAGGGACCAGTTGAATAAGAAAAGTGAAAGCTGTGATCATGTTCAATAAATGAATAGGCCAATTTCATTTTAAAAGGAAATAACAGTAATCAAACATCTAGCCCATTTACCAATGTAGGAGAAAGTGATACACAGCATAGGGATGAACTATATTTTACTAGTAATTTTCAATATAAACAGCTTGATCACACACAGCTCATGTATAAGGATGAAAAATTTTACCCTAACTCTCCACTGACCCCAGGAGTAAGCAAAAGGTCACATTCTTGACTGTTTCTGACAGGGCTGTTTACGACAGCACCCGTGAGTGAGTAAACACAGGAAATGAGCTTTGTCACCCCACCCAGAAGCCCCTGCAAAAGCAAACTTCCTGGGCTAAGTGCCGACTTGGATAGTTCAAATTGATTGGTCCTCACTGGATGCTATGAGATGATTGGTTTATGATGCACGGGCTTTGTTGTAACCCTATAAAAGCTGTCTCAATCCTGTACCCAGGGTTCCCAGTCCTCTACCCCCACGTGGAGTATTGCTGTGGACCCCAGTGCTCTGGAATATAAAAGACCTAATGCTTTTGCATCAAGACTGCTTCTCATGAGTGATTTGGTGGGGGGGGGGGCACCTTTCCTGAGTTGGGGCGTGAGGGTCCACACGCTCTGCGGGTCTTTCAATGATGGCAAACACTAGTGTTAGATATTATTGCTTACTTTTGCGTGTGTTTATTTCTTTAACCAACTAACTGTATTTGTCTCTCTAATAGGGATAAAAGTCCAATACTTTATTATACAGATTCTTTATCCTGTTTTAGTACAGGGATTGTTACATTGCTTAACTTTAGAATTATATTATTTTCAGCCCAAACAGTAATTTGAGGGATGTATCTTAGAGCAAAAAGACACATAAGGTATCAGGGGATCAAACTAAAAAAGGTAATACTGCTCAGGAAATATTCGAAATGCATAAAATAACAGAAAGCTCTTTCTAGATGAACCAACTGAAACCCATTCTAATATTATGAATATGCTTTACTGCAAATGAAAATTGATCAAACTAGAAAAATACCAAAGCAAACCAAAACAAGAGCAACCAAAACAAAAAGAAAACCAACCATACAGACAAATCCCTGAAAATCCAGGATGCTCCAGCAGGCAAGTTACTCTTATTTTCCCTTACCTAGCTTAGGGTTTAACACGATGTTCACATATTTGGCCATTGGCCTCAGTTTTCCTGGCTGGAAGTTCTGTGTCTCTTCCATCCTCTGCTGTTTCAGTTTGTCAACAACAGTTTCAAAGGCTTTCTCCCCCCACCCGCCCGGTGAGCATTTTAACTGCAAATGCTTTCTATGGGCATCAGGAACATGAAGGGATGAATGAACAAACTAAAGATCCTTCTGAATTCTGATGGTTTGCCCAGCACAAATAGAAGATGAAAGTACCTTTGTTTACCTTTCTTCTTTTGCTTCAGAAGAAATACCCTGCCAGGCCCAGACTGCAGAATGTTTATAAAGTTTCAAGGATTTGGATTTTATTTATTTTTCTCTTCCCCAAAGCTGCTTGTAGTTTGAAAGGAAAGTGTAAGAAGAAAAGGCCTGGATCCAAGCCACAGAAGCAGGGTCTTTGGGCCTTGTTGCTGGATGTAAGCTACCCATCTTCACTAAAGTTCCACCCTTTCTATTTTGATGCTGGCAAAAATTTGAGCCATGCTTGTCTCATCAGTTTGTTCCAGTTTGTTTATTGTGTCTTTCCCCCCCAATTTCCCTCCAAAACTAAAAGATATATTAAACTGACAAATGTCTATAGATAATTTTGTTTTAGTTTACTTGCTTTGATAGAGCGCAACACAGATTCTTGTTTTCACACCCAGTCTAACCACAGGAATGCTGAATGATCGGATTCTTTTTGGCTGAACGAATATTTATCAAGGACATTTTTGAAAATTAAGTAAGAGCAATTTTGCATGCCATGTGGATAGTTGAACTTCTCAAGGGGAGTGTATACTCATTGGCATGAGATACCAACAGCATCATTAATATTCTCAAAATATAGACAATGTTTTTTGGAAAGTAGGGCTGATGCTTAGTTAAGAAATTGCTATAGGTAATGTGGCCAGAAGTCAGAGAAAGGATTGAAACTATTTAAATTTAAAGTAACTAGCCTCGGTGGTTGCTTGGTTTTGTGGTTTGAAGAAGTTGATTACCTTGGAAGAAATGGAAGCATGAGAGAACTCAGAGTAGAGAAAACAAGAGGAGGGAGGGTAGGTTTAGATGAGAAAGTGATGTGTTCAGTTTGGACTATTTTGATATTAAATACTTCCAAGAATCTGGGCCTCGGTAGAAATGTTAACTATTTGGTTATGTAGGGAGCTGGAGGTATGGACTGAGTGTTGGAACCATTAGCATTTATGTTAAAATAGAAAAGTCTTCGGTGATAACAAAGGGTTTTTTGTTTGTATGTTTTATTTGTTTGTTTTTGGTACATTTTCGTGGTTCTATTTTATGTTGTAGATAACAAAACTCTTAAATAGATATTATTCCTTCATGCAAATGATGAGTACCTCAGGAGTACCTTGGATAGCATCTCATCTGGGCAGCACAATAGAGCTCTCATCCTGTTGGAAGATTTACTGTTGAGCCAAGCCCCAAAGCTGTGAGCATGGGAGGATTGTCCCCACTACTTGTCTGTCATATGGCAGTGTGGGGAGAGATGCCCCTCCACCCTTATTTCTTGCTCCTCATCACAGATCAGGGAACTGACCCTCCCCCTTACCAGCTGTAGGACTCAGGACAGTGGGCTCTGCTCCTTGTCTATGCAGCACTGTAGACTGACCCTGTTGGCAGAGGCAGGGGTGATCTGGCCACACTCATCTTATCTGCCATGTGGTAGCATGGGCTGAGGAGAGATGCCCCTCCTTGCTGTCCGTGGCAGGTGGGAGATCCTAAGAGCAGGAGAGCTATCCCTGCTCCTCACCATCTGCAGCATTTGGGAGAGTGGAGCCTACACCTCTTCTGGGCAACACGGTAGAGCTGGTCTTGAAGGTATAGATGTGGGAGAGCTGACCCTGAGGATGTGAAAGTGTGTGCATGGGAGGGGACAACAACACTGGTCCCACCCCTTGTTCATCTCTACATCTTGCTCAACTAGTCAGGGCAACACTGCAAAGCTCACCCTGGTAGTGAAAGGTAGGAGAGAACTGGCTGGTAGGTCAACCCTGTAACTACCCAGGCCTAGAACCAACCAAGGTTGTGAGTTGACTGACCCCAACATCCACCCCATCTATGGTCTGCTGGAGCATGTGAAGGAACCTATAGACCCAAAGCTGCAAGATTTCCACAACACAGGACAACAGCAGAATATCCAAGAGGAGTCCCAGTAAGGGTCTGCCATCGATGGTTTGGCAGAGATCAGAGGGCTCAAACTAATGACTCTACAATGAACACTTGCATACATATACATATACATATACATATACATATACACATACATATACATATACATATACATATACATATACATATACATATACAGTGTGCTCTCTGTGACACACTGCAGCTCTCATGACAAGATTTTTTCTTTTCTCTTAAATTTTATTTTATTTTACTGGGGAAATTTTAGGACAGAAGACAGATAGGAAGGGATGGGGAAATGAGGGAGACCAAAATGTATGACGTGAAAGACACAAAGAATAAATAAAACAAAAGTTAAAAAAAAAAGAAAACAAAAAGAAAAGAAAAATCTTGATTCTAAAACTCTCATATTTTTCTCAATTTCCCAAAGGACCAGATATTTCTTAAGTTCAAAGTCCTATACTTGTTTGCTAAGATTCCTTTGTTTCTCCTTTACTTTTGACACTCTAAGGAAACTTTGCCGAGATACTTAGTAGGCACCAAGCAAAGACAAAATCACACCACCATGATCAGGATTAGAAAGAAGCTGTTGAAATGAACTCTATTTCATTTAATTGAAGACGATAACCACTGTTTATTTGTATATTTTATTTTCAGATTAACTCAAAACTTCATGTTTTCCTGGGTCCTGAAATAGCCTAGCACAAACATTGACAAAGCACATTTTAAAAAGATTTTCTGAATTGCAGAGGAAAAGAATAGTGTGTTTCTCATAAACAAATTATACATAGCTTTCCATTCCCCTAATTATGTTAAAAGGACATGTGCTCATTTTAATAAGTTAGTCACTGAGCATAACCGCTTCTTGCTAGTTCAAAAGGGGAAATGGGAAGCTATGGCTAAATCCTCTTGTTAATTTAACTTAAACAAACTTGAAGATAATTTCTGTTAGTAGGGACAGACCCTGAAAGTATTGACTACAGAATATTTTTGCCTTGACAAATATTTTCATGTTTTTAAAAATAGACTCAGAAAATAATGTCAAGTTTTTAGAGATGAAAACTGGTTTCTTTTTTTTTTTTTTTTTTTTTTTTTTTTTTTTTGTGACTTCTCAGGATGAAATAATAAGGAAATATCTGCTCCCTCTGAAGAGGCACACAAAATCTCAGTTGACCTCCTCCATAGCGTCTCTTAAACATGATGAATTGGCATAATTGACATTATGCAAATTTTATTTTAAAGAATAACTTAAAACACTCATTGTTCACTGATAACTAAATTTTAGTGACAATTTTCCAAAGACGATGGAACTTTCTACTTCAAGTCTATGCAAGAGCCAAGACATTAAACATCACAGAGATACTTCTGAAAGCGCATTGTCCTTTCCTGTCTCTAGGACATTTCATATTTTTTATTACTTTGGATTAAGAATCAGCATTTGAATTCATGTCTTTTCTCTGAGGTTTGCTGCCCTCTAGTGACTGGCTTCTCCAGTTCAAGCTTGTGTAATACTTAATTAATTTAATTAGTATCCAAATTAAATAATAACAGAGAGTTAAATTTTTCAGACTTTACAACAGAGAGGTAAAACATTAGCTTTGCCATAAGTGTAATTCCACTGCCTCTAAGTGTGAATTTCAATATCATTCACTGTAACCAATGAAATAGTTCAAAAAAGAGAAACACGGTTTCAAGTTATTGAAAGAATTGTGAGGTGTGATCTGGCATAGTATTTCAGGGCTAAAGCAAGCATAACATTTAATGCAGCCATAACATTTATAGATCTTCAATCTCAGTTATACCAAACGGAATCTAGTTATTACTCAAGAAAATAATGAAAAACAAACTAAAATAAATGATTATTCTTACAAAGTTGTTAAAGACTTCAAATGAATGACAGCAGAGATTTTGCTATACAAGACTAAGTGCATGACATGAAACCTGAATGATCTTTCCATTCTTAAACTACAATTGCCTCTTTGTTTCTTTCATTACTTAAACATGTTTATGATAAATTCAGAGAAAATATTCTTTGCCATTTAAGGTTGGTTTCAGTCCTTGCAAGTGCTGGTGTCTGCTTTACAGCAGGGAGTACACTGTTTGTCGGGGGTGAGAGTGGTGACAAAGTTAGTTATGTCCTCTGGGAAAGTCTTAATGAAAAATAAATATTCTGTAGGAAGAGAGAGAGAGAGAGAGATTAGGATGTGTGTATGTTGTATGTGTCTGAGGATATACCTACATACAGCACACACACACCATACACACACACACACACACACACACACACACACACACACATGAGAGAGAGAGAGAGAGAGAGAGAGAGAGAGAGCTGTGCGCTCTGGTGCTCCCACAATAAACAGGTTCTGTAAATACTTTAATCCATGGTCTGTTCCTCATTTTTTATTAATAGTGCCTTTTAAACAGTAAAATATGTAACTCTGATGATAAGATAGAACCCTCACGGATTATATAGTAACACAGCATTCTCAGATACAAGGTAGATAGACATTCTAATCATAAAATACATGAACCACACTGGGGAACATAGAAAAGTGAAGAACAGTACATTTCAGAAAAGGGTTTCTTACCTCTGGTAAATGAAATAATTTGTTTTGGGGTGTTATTGATGCTTGTACTTGATTGATGAATACTACTACATGAGAAATAAATTGAAGGAAGCAGTGTGTGCATTTGTGACGGAGCTTGGAGAGACAAGAGTGTGATTTTGATTTTCACTTAGCCTTGCTTGGATTGCAGCTGGGGCTTATGGATGTGGAGTGCTTGGCTGAATAGCCACCTAGCTATCATGAAAATTCATGATCCGAGGCAAGATTTCAATCACTGCCACTTTCCTAAAGGTGAAAAATAAAATTCCACCTTGAGTGTTCTGAATGGGAAGATGTAGGACACGGTACCTATGGTGCATTAGTGAATATGGATGCATATGTAATTCCTCAGAATTTCACATTTCACTGTGTCCACTCTAAGTGTTTCTTGTGTTTAGGTACATGGGCCACCCCTGAATTCATGTGTACAAAGACAATAGATGAAAAGCTCACAGACTCATCACACTTTCCTTTTTGAAACACACACCTGTAGTCTTAGTCTTATTCTTCCTATATTTCCTTCCTTCCTTCCTTTCTTCCTTCCTTCCTTTATTTTTTTCAGAGGCAGGGTTTCTCTGTGTAGTTTTGTGACTAGCCTCTAACTCACAGAGACTCACCTGCCTTTGCCTCCTGAATACTGGGATCAAACACATGTGCCACCACTGCCTGGCTAGAATTTCCTCTTAACACAGGCATTTCCTAGAGTTTTGTACTGTCTCTCCACCCTTCTGGCTTTTGCTTCAGCAACCTTTTATGTGTTCCCTTTATAGGTTCTCTCTCCAGCTCTTCTTGATTTTTCATTCCCTTGGGTTTGAATTTCCAGTGGTTTCCTGGTGACATCAGTTGGTTGGGCTGCTGGTTGTCAAAATCAACACAGTTGTGAAGGTCCTCATTACTGACGAAAATCAGAGGACTTAACACCCTCTGTTTTAAGATAAAGATGCTGAAGGTAGATCTATAATTATCCAGTCCAATCTCACATGTCATACATCATAGAACAAGGATTAGAAATCATGCCCTCTCCAACAGCCTGGACAGTGGGTTTTTGGTCACACTAGCTCCACTTCTGATAACTCTCCTATGTGGTCATTTTCAGAGCCACCTTCAGGCATCAGGAATTCAATCATGGAGTCAGTTTAAAATTTCTTCATTTTAAAATTTGGTCATTTTCTGTGTGTAGTGGCATCCACCTTTAGTCTCAGCACTTGGGAGACAGAGACTGGGAGTAGGATATCTGAGTTTGAGGCCAGCCTGGTCTGTATACATACTGTGTTTCAGAACAGGCAGGACCACACTACCCTATCTCAAACAAAACAAACAAAATTCTGAAACAAACCAAACAAAGAAAACAAAATTATCATTTTGTTCTTTCCTGTAGGTTTTGTTTTGTAATAACTTCTGGACTTCTCCCCTCCACCTAAAAAAAAAAAAAAAAAAAAAAAAACCAAAAAACCAGTTTTAATCAATACTATTTATAATGGTGTTTTAAAATGTCAAGGATATCTGTAAGATTTATAAGCAAAAATAGCAGACTTTTCCCACATTTCTTTCTTTCTGTTTTTAAGAACTGTTCCAAGAGAACAAATTTAAAAAAAAAAAAAAATCAAAGAGTTTTATATACATTTCTTCCAAATTTCACATCCCTGTGTCTGGAACATGGCCATATACTTTATTTTGTCATTTCCCATTTTAGGTTATAGTTCTTTGCTTCCTTCCTTAGACCAGGAATTTCTCTCTGTAAAGTGGGAGTCTTTTCCTCTTGTCATCCCTTCCCTAAGGTTACTGTAATTACTGCAGTTTTTGTTGAAAGTGCACTTTCATTATCTCACTTTTGTGTTAAATAAACATTCGATTTTATTTACATAACTGCCATTCTCTGACCCACAGAGCTTGCTAGTGTTGCACATTCTTTCTTGTGTAACTTCAGGTTTTCTCAGAAATTGATAGTTTTTACTTTTGTTCACCAAGTCCTTGTGCTTCTAGCATTCTTCACTCACAAACGCCCGGAGAGCAGAGAAAATGCACCTCTATCCATTGGGCATGATGGGATGATCTGCCAATTTCTTGTTAGTCTCAGAGTCTTCCTTCCTGGAATCTCTGAGTACAGCTCTGTCCTAGGCAACTCTTTCTGAAGCTACTGCATGGCTGTGTTCCTGCCTTATCACTGTGAGTGGCTTATCTTCCCTTTTAGAGCTGCTGTCTGAATCCCACATTTCCTCCTCTTGGTTATTCTGTAATTTCAACATAGTTCATCTTGAAGTTTCTTGAGATATTGGTAATCCTCTCCTCTCCTCTCCTGGTATTGGATTTTTGCACTACTTCTTTTTTATGTATTGAAGGTTCCTGATCAAAGGAATTGTATGAATGCACTACTCCTGCTGCCTTATTTTGCCCCTGTTCTGAATGGCTTACTCTCCTTGTTTGCTTTCTCAGCTCTCATTAGTGTCATAGCTTTCACCGTCCTTGACTGTTATTGGCTATTTAAGAACAGGTCTTAAGATGTGGTTTAGAAGCATTGTGTGTAAGTTCAAGACTTGATAATCAGTGGGCTTTCCTGTAGGTAAACTAGATAGAAACTGAGTTCTTGTACTGAGGATGTTATTCCCTCTTCATCCATTCTTGAGGGGGAAAAAAACGTGGATGCCAGTGATAAGGAAAATTAGGAAAAGTATGGAATGGGGTTCCTTGTTCTCTGTGTGTGGACCTTCATGAAACTACTCTAATTTTAGTGTGGGTTCAACCTTTGGGTCGTTTGCTAGGACATGTTGAGTGTATACAATGCCAGTATGGTCTTTGAGGGAATCCAGAAGTTAACAAACTTCTCATGGAAAGTTAAGTCTGCTGAAGGATGTATTCCCTATATATTGTGTTTTCAAGCCACCCAATACCTCTAGCTTGTGGTGATAACTCATCTTCCTTGATCTTCTCTTATACTTGGAGGCATCATCTTCTTTCTTCCATTGACCTTTCTGCTATATATCTTCAAATGTTTCTTTATTACTCTGTTTTTATTCATTAATTTAGATTTTCTTTTATGTCATATGCATTTTAAAGTTTATTTGCTAGACTTTTTAAAACCTTCTTCCCATTCTTGTATTGTTTCTATTAAAACCTTAGGTCACACTTTAACAATTCGATATTTGGATGGTTGAACTGAGTTCTGAATAGCCAGTTTCTTTTTCTCTGGTTCATTTACTTAACTAACTTGACCCATTAATTGCTACAAAGAGAGACACTCTAGGATATCATTCAAATTAGATCACTTCCCATTAAAAACTCCAGATATTTTCAAATGAAATTCACAGCCCATTAACCATTTGCCCAGATTTCACCCTTATCTCTTATCATGCTTCTCTATGAATGCATCTCTCACACAAATTGCTTGATTTATCATCTATGGAAAATGTATGTCTATCTTCTCACCATTCTTAGAATGACCTATTATTCCAATTCATTTAATATTACTCATTCTCCCCAGCTACTACACGATTCTTTTGCAGTCATGCAGTAGAATAAGAGATTGTTTGTGCCAGTTTTATGGCCTATTTATTTCATTGTAATATCTGTAACTCTTGGGTTGTATTGCCATGCCTCCTATGACCAGGCCCTATACTGAGAGCTCTCTAGATTTTCCTTTGGGAAAGACAAAGGTCTGTGTAGCCATTGTCAGTAAGAGGCAAGACTGAGATTCTATTGGTTAGCCCATGTTGGAAATTGAACTTCAGTTTCCTAGAAGGTTGTTATAGGTGAGACGTATCTCACTGTTTACAGGAAACAAAAGTAAGGTTGGGCCTCAATTCTATCTTAGGTGTGAGGAGTGTTTGAAGAATCTGGAAATTCTGTGACTACCACCAGGTCAAAGGTCAAAGAGCTGGAGCAGCAGTCATCACAAGATGAAGCTTGTCAATATGAGGCTCACTGGGGCAACTTAGAGGAATTTTCTTCATATCTCTTTATCTCAAGCAGGACTAATCCATGAGTTTAAGGGGATATCGAAAGCAGGTAGTACACTCAGTAGTAGAGCATTTGCCAACCATCTATTCCTGGGTTTAATTCTCAGCATCACGAACAGAAACATGTGAACAAGCAGGCAACCAAACACAGGCTGATGAGCCTGCATGCCAGGCTCTCAGTGGCCTACTTACCATCAATAGGAAGGAACTGTTATTGTTTTTATTATTGCCTTTCTTTCTTTCTTTCTTTCTTTCTTTCTTTCTCCCTTTCTTCCTTCCTTTTTTTCCTTCCTTCCTTCCTCCCTCCCTCTCCCTCCCTCCCTCCCTCCTTCCCTCCCTCCCTCCCTCCCTCCCTTCCTTTTAAATGGGGTAATATTTTGCTATCTAGCATAGGCTGACCTTGAACCTTGGTCCTCTTGCCTCAGTCTTTAGAATTCTAAAGTAGAGATACTCTCCACCACACCTGGCTTTTAAGCCAACGATTACACGTGGATCAAACACTTTGCTTTACTGAAGGCAAATTTTCTTCAGAGAAAGCTTTTTCAGTGGAAGGTGTGAATGCTGCTCTCATTCCAGGAATAGCTCATTAATTTCTTAAGCTAAGCAATGAGCCAAACTTCTGGAGTCCAGTTGTAGAGAGGGAGGAGTGGTGAGCAAAGAGAACAAGACCATGCTGGGGAAACCCACAGAAACATCTGGCCTGAGCAAGTGGAAGTTCACAGACCCCAGACTGACAGCTGGGGGACCAGCATAGAACCAAACCTGGCCCCCTGAATGTGGGTGTCATTTGGGAGGCCTGGGAAGTCTATGGGGCCTCTGGCAGTAGAACCAGTATTTATCTCTAGTGTAGGAATGGAGGGATATTCTCTCAGCCTAGATACACAAAGGGCCTAGGTGTTGCCCCAAATGGTGTGCCGGACTTTGATGACCCCCCCCCATGGGAGGTCATCACCCTCCCTGGGGAGTAAATGGGGATGGGATGGTGGGGTTGGTGGGGGTACATGGGAAGTCAGGAGGGAGAGGGAATTAGGACTGGTATGTAAAATAAGATTGTTTTTAGTTTAAATAAAAATTTATTTACAAAAAGATTACAAAGGTCTGATTACACACACTAGTTGTCAATTTTAAGGTGTTTCAGAAAGTCTTTTCATGTGCCTCATCATAAAAGTCCTGCTTCTATTATGCTGTATCTAAAAATCTTAGATTTATACCTTATCTTGACTTAACTTCAAAATGTATATCCACTTAACTTAAACATTGTAATGTTTTGTGAGTTAAAAAAAATACATACCTGTTAGTTGTTGGCATGTAGGACCTTGTTTAGCCATCTTTGATACCATATTTCTTGTACTGAAGTACTAAGTTGAAGTGACTTGGGAAAAATAAAGTTTTAATTGTGGAATCTCTCTTCTCTTCCTCTTCCTCTCTCTCTCTCACAAATACACTAACATACACACTCAAACATAATTTCACATATACATATCTGTGTACAACAGTGCTTAATTTATCTATTGTGTGACTTTGTACAGTCTCTCAAATTTGCAAGGAATGGCCTAGTATTTTTATTTGCTAATGCAAGATAGCTACACTTGCAAATTAGATGGTGGTGAGGAATAAATAAGATGTGTATAAAAACACTTTGTGATTATTAAAGCACATTAGCCTCAGAGCTCTGGAGTATCAATTTAAGCAAATGAATGAATGAATGTCCTCCATTTGGCTATAGGAGTCATTTTTCTCCTGCAGCTAAGCAGATGACTCGAGCCTGCCTTATTAATGAGAATGTCAGGGGGTGATTAAGGGAGAGTTGAAAGATTGTCTTGCCCTCCACATTTCCAATAGTCTGTCCAATATATAAGTGCAAGCACACTTTATTTCCAATCTTTTGTAATACATGCTCACATCAGGAAACATCTCTCAACATCTACAAAAGAAACATGGAAAGGTGCCCTTTACTAATTCATGACCATCCATTTACATATTTAAACTTACTGATTTATTAACAGACAGAAAAACCTATTGAAGAGTCCTAAGAAGGATATGAAATCTCAGAGAACAATGTTCTCCAGAGTAATACATTCACAGTGATTCTTTGGAGGTGGTTCAGTGATTAAGAGCACTGGGTACTTTCCCAGAGGACCTGGTTTCTATTCCCAGCATCTATATGGTGGCTAAAAAACATCTATAACTCCAGGGGATCTGATGTCTCTTCTGGAATATATGGGCACCAGGTATGTGTGTGGTGCACAAACATACATGCAGGAAAAATAGCAATATACATTAAGACAAATTATAAATCTTTAAAAAATAAACAGCATCTTGAACACATGGCTTGATTTTTTTTTTAGTTAATATCTTTTCAAAATTTAATTTTAGGGTTAGATCAATTGTGACCCTCTCTCTCCACATCTTCACTATGTTGGCTGCCATAGTAGGTGGGGACTTTGAAATTCACTATCCTGAAGTCCTCAGGAAGATGCACAACCATTTATAGCATAAGTTCATCTATTTTTTTCACTATGGGGATGAACAATGAGGACTTCCATAGCATAACATCAAATTACATGGAATTATGACATCTATTCTATGTAATTTGATGTTATGCTTTGTGTCTTGGTTGGTGTTTCTATTGTTGTAATGAAGCACCATGACCAAAAAAGCAAGTCGAAGAGGGAGTTATTTGGCTTACACTTCCATATTGCTGTTATCATTGAGGGAAGTAGGGACAGGAACTCAAAGGATACCAGGGTTGGGTCCTTCTCTATCAATCACCAATTATGAAAATGTCTTACATCTGGATATTATGGAGGCATTTTCTCAAGAAAGGTTCCCTCCTTTCAGATAACTGTTTATGTGTCAAATTACATCATATTAGCCAGCACGCTATGAAATTTATTTTTAAAAGATATAAAATATCTTCACAAATATTACCACTTTTTGAAAGAAATAAACCCATACAATAAGTCCTTTCAAATTTAGGACTCACTACCCTGCTCACATCATAAAAACAAGTACAAAGGTAGTCTTAAGTAGCGAAAGCTGATCTGGAACTTGCAATATAGCTGTCCTGGAGGTCTTTATTTTCTGCCTTCACCTCCCAAGGGCTGTGATAAAAAGTCTGTACTGCTACATTCTGTTTTAAGTGGTGCTGAGTGTAGAGCTCAGGGTGTTGTGTATGCTAGGCAGGCACTCTAATAAGTGAGCTACACCATCAGCTGTAGTCTAATCTTTTAAATGAAATAATTTTAGACATGAAAGTTAAATTTCATTTATCAAGAATCTGCAAAGTGCCAGGCATGGTGGCTCACACCTTTAATTCCAGTACTTGGGAGACAGAGGCAGGCAGATCTCTGTGAGTTCAAGGACAGCCTGGTCTACAAAGCTAGTTCTAGTTCTAAGACATCCAGGACTACATAGAGAACCCCTGTCTAGGAAAAAAAAAATCTGGAAAGTGTGAGAGACTTTTCTAGGAAGTGCTGTTTGTGTAACTATGTGTGTGGTAAGATAGTGGGCAAAAGGATGGTGTTGGTTTTGAGTACTTACCACACACTTGACCTTGCACTGGCACTGAGGTCATTATTTTATAATGTATTTCCTCTGAGGCAGCTTGCAGGATGCTGGGGTGGGGATGGGGATACAACAAGCTACATGGGAATGAGTGTTATGAAGAAAAAAAGATTGGGAAATAGAGAGTCCATAGTGGGGAAAGAGTCAGGTGAGCCCTGCTAGATTAGAGGGAGCACGTAGAGATCTTCTTCTGACTACTTTGTCATTGAAACGGGTCTCAGAGTAGGACTTCCTACTATCAGGAATTTTGAAATGTAGTGAAGGAGAGAGGCAAGCACATTGTAGCTGGGCTGGGTAATATCAACGGTGAAAAAGATGTGTCATTGTTTTGCACCAATGTGACATGGCGTACTCCTGTGGGCAATTTTAATTTCATCATTCTTTATATTTATTCGATGGGACCAATTTTAGTTTGCACTGGGTAAAACTTAGGGCATGTTCATTAATAAAAACATCCCAAAGAGCAATTAATATGTGCAGAATAATAAAATGTTAAATTTAATTCCAAGGTAATTAAAACTGTCCAGTTTTTCCAGCTCCTGCCAATTACAAGTTGAGGAAGAGGCCATAATTGGGCTTATGCCCTTTGCTATCAATGGTCCTTATCCACCAGCATTGGTGTTTCTGAGGACTTTGTGCTTGGTACTGGGCTGAATAGAGTGAAGGGCAGGAAGGAGCAGGAAGGTCTTTCCTCATCAATACCATGCGGCAAATGTTCACTGCCGACTTGACTGTATTTGGACTTGTTGAGCAGAAACACCACTAGCTATGTTTCCAGAAAGGGTTTTTGAGGAAAGACCCACATGTGGCCATAACGTGATGGCATCTGAAGTGGTCTGAATGAGAATGGTCCCTGTTTTATGAAACATTTAACTAATTGTCCACCTCTTCCAACCCTTCCTCCAAAGCAGGGCTGGGATTCCCTTTCAGCCCTGCCTTACTACTTCCTGTCTTCTATCTGTCCACAGTCCTCCAAACCTCCATGGTTAATTTTGGTCATCTAGTGGCTGGCTAGTTCCACCCTCTTATTCAAAGCAAGTTTTGTTTTCAGAATGAAATCAAAATCTCACACAACAGCCTTAGTCAGGGTTACTACTACTGCAGTGAAACACCACAACCAAAAGCAAACTGGGAAAGAAAGGGTTTATTTTCACTCACACTTCCATATAGCAATTCATCATTAAAGCAGTAAGGATAGGAAAGGAACTTCAGCAGGACAGAAGCCTAGAGGCAGGAGCTGCTACAAATATTGTGGAAGAATGCTGCTTACTGGCTTGCCCCATTGACTTGCATAGCCAGTTTTCTCATAGAACCCTGGACCACCAGTCCAGAGATAGCACCACCCACAATGTGCTGGACCCTCCTACATCAATCACTAATTTAAAAAAAAAATGCCCCACAGCCTTGCCTGCAGCCCAATTTTGTGGAGACATTTTCTGAACTAAGGTTCCTTCCTTTGAAGATGACTATAGCTTGTGTCAAGGTGACAACAAAACTAGCCAGCACAGCTCATATATTTCAAACGTAATTTTGGAAAGGATTAGGAGGTGTGGCCTTCCTTGTTGGAAGAAGTGTGTCACTGGGGTTAAACTTTGAGATTTCAAAAGCCTATGCCATTTCCAGTTCTCTCTCTGTCTCTCTTCCCTGTCTCTGTCTCTGTCTCCCTTTCTCTCTTCTCAGCTACTGCTCCAGCACCATACCTGCCTGCCTGCTGCCATGCTCCCACTGTGATGGTCGTGGACTCACCATCTGAAACTGTAAGCTCCCAATTAAATTCTCTCTTTGACAAGTTTCCTTGGTCATAGTGTCTTTTCACAACAATAGAAGAGTAATTAAGACATCATCTTACAGCCTGGGCTCTTGGACTGAGTAAAAGACAGGGAAAAAGTATGTCAAGCTCCAGAGTTTCCCCTCTTTAAATGTCCATCCACCCAGATGTTATTAGCAAGTTCTTGCCATAACTTTGAGCCACTCCCAATGCCATTCCATCCCCAGCATGATGGGTACCACTCTCAAACTGTAAGCCAAAATAGATCCCTTTTCTAGAAATGGCCTTTAGTCAGGTATTGGGTTACAGCAATGAGAAAAGCAATTATTGCAACTACCAGGAGCTGGAATGGCACACTGTGGCCCTGTGGCTTGGTTTAGCTGTTCTGACCTTTACTCTTGGGAACTTGTGGATTTGTTTGAGTGTGAAGGGACAAAGAGGGCAATCATCTGTGGTTTCACTAAGTGGAGAGAAAATGAGTTCCATTCCAGTATTCTGTGGCGTAAGTGCCCAAAGGCAAGTCCTCTGCTTTTGGAGTATAGAGGAGAAAAGGAGCAGAGAAGGATAAAGGGAGGAGGTGGAGAGAGAGGAAGAAAATGAAAGGACTTTCATCTAGAAGCAGGCGACCACCTGGAGGGGCTATGCTGAGCTGGGGAATAGGATTGGTGGGCTGATGATCTTGATTATGGCCTATTCCAGGTAAGTTCTGAGAAACAGCAGTAAATGTTCCTGTGGCCACTTCATGACCTAGGGTATCTGATTAAAGCTGAGGTGGTAAGTTGTGTCCCCAAATAGGCTTTACCTATGGGTTCTGACTGACCAAGGATTTAAAATAAGGATTTTCAGAATCAGTATGGGAAAATGACTAGAAGATTCCCCTGTTTAATGTCCCCTTAAGAGGTATTGGGTAGACGTCCTGGGATAAAACAACCCAGAGCAACAGGCAATGACTAGAGAGGCCATGGCAGGCCACTGAAGGACAGGAGTCACAACAGCAGATTCTGAGTGTCACTTCGTTCAAACCATGGCAGTGCTGGACTCTGGCACTGCACTTGCTAAGTGGCCATGGGTTTATGGCTGCACAGGCTTGTCCTGATATCCAAGGGCAGCATGACTTAATCACTGAGCAGCTCCAAACAATCCATCACAGTCAAAAGTGAGTGCTCCCCTTCTCATTCTCCAGCAGATTGGCCTCGTTCATCATTCTGCCCATCCCAAGGCACCACCTTCCCACAGGCTCCTAAATCTAAGCTCTTGAACTTGGTCTCTGTTATTTTGCCTCCCATCTGTGTATCTGTTCCATCAATGTGAAATCCATGCAAGCTTAAATAAATCCCCTTTCTCCTCACTGCTACCACTGTTTTAAGTCACTGTAATTTCTCATTCATAGCCTTGTACCAGCAATCACACTACATTGATTGTGCTTTCATTACTATAATGAAAAGCCAGAGTCAGGCTGCTTTATGGTTCCAGAGGTATAAGGTCAAGGAGTCTCACAAGAGGTAGTCCTGCTGGAAGACTCTGGGGGTGGAAAAGAACACCACATGGAGTATGCATGTGAATATATTTGCCCGGTATCACTTCTGTTTTTGTTTTTTAAGCCATGAGGATTTATTTATTATTTCCACCCAAAGGACCTAGTCACTTCTCAAAGGTTCCTTTAAATACCACTATTGAAATGTATTTCCAGTCTGTGAATGCCTCCGGGTGGTACTTCAATACAAACACCTCAGGAACACAAGTTATATTCAAAACACAGCCAAGTACTTCCGTCTCTACTCCCACACACATCTGATTCCTTTTCATTTAGCAATGTGATATTTTTGAAAATATAAAATTAGGACAGCTATTGGTTGAGTTATTGTTATTTTATGAAAATATTATATCACTACCATACTATATTGCAGTATTATATTTTCATGTATATGTTTATTATATATTTTGAGACAAAGTCTCACTTGGTACCCCAGATAGCCTGGAACATACTATGTAGACAAGGTTGACATCAAACTTACAGCTATTCCCCTGCTCCTACTTCCCTGAGTGCAGGGATTAGATCTGCATAACATTTTCACTCTTATTTTTGAACTGTCATTCACACATACTTGCTACTGCACTTAAAATACAACCCTTTGCTTTGCCTTGGTCTCTCATGTTCCATGATGACTGACTGACACTTGACTTTCAGTCTTGCCAGGAACATGTCTGCCTTGAGATTTTAGGACATAGTTTCTTGGGTCTGGATTACCCTTCCTTTGGATTTCTGCACAGATCCCCTGTCACTCAGTTTTCAACCTAAATGCTCTCTTCTCAGAGGGAGCATTGAAAAGCAGCCCCATGTCACTGCTCAGTGATAGTTTGCCACCTCACCCACTTATATCTCTGGCAGTGTTGATGATCGTTTCTGAATTGCTTGTTCTGTTTTTAGTGTGTGTGTGTGTGTTTATGTGTGGTTTATTTAAATATTTTGCTTACTTGGTAATGGAAAATTTGTTGGAAGCACAGTGCTCTTTCTTATGTAGTTTTACTTTCTGTTTCTTCAGTTACCTATGGTCAGCCCCAGTCTCAAAAATAGTAATTGGAAAATTCCAAAATTAAACAATTTATACATTTTTAAATTGCATGATGTTTGGTTACTGTGGTGAAATCTAATGCTTTCCTTCTCAGATATGAACAATCCCCTTTCCCAGTATGTACATGCAATAGGTGCTCCCCACTCACTTGTCAGTAAGCAGCTCTTTTACTTAAGTTGACTGTCACAACATCACAGAACTTATTTCCAACAACCCTCATTTTACTTGGGTCACAAAGCCCAAGTATGATAATATTTACAAGTCAGATAAAAAAAGACAACTGCTTCCTTTAAATGAAAAACTCCAAAATTATTAAGATGAGGGAGAAAGAAATATATATATATATAGTGGATGCATATACACTGCTAGAATGGCTGTCTTGTTAATCATTGTTACTACTCTCTTACTGTGTCTACTTTATATATTTATTCTTTTCATAGGCGTGAAAACATAGGAACAAAAAGGGTACTATATACAGGGTTTGGCATATCTGTGGTTTCAGGCACCCATTAGCACCTTGTGTTATACCCCATTGCCAAAGAGGAATTTCTGTAGGGCTCTTGTTCTTCTTGTTTTTCACAGTCCCATGGCCACACTCACAGAGGTTATGCATGTTGCAGTCCCAGTAACTGTTTGATTAATGTTCTTCAGCTCTCTCCAAATTTCTTTTCAATCATGTAACATAATTTTCCATGAGACATGGTTTTGTGACATGATAATATTTGTTAGTACTTTCAAAAAAACATTCTGGTAGTTGAGATAAACTTAGTGTGCCCTTTCTTCTTACATTGTTACTTCTCAAATGTGCTCCATTCTGAGCACTTTCTTCTTAGTCCCTTTCCCATTCAGCTCTATCCATGCATGCTTCTTTGGATGTAATTCTTCTGTAAGCTTTTACTGAATTTTCAGGCATGTTTTTTCATTCTGATCGTCTACCATGTACCTCCATATGGTGGCATTTACCTCTTCATTGCCTGTTGTTGTTGTCCCTTTTGGTAAACTAAAAGTAAGCAATTTTTTAATATTGTATATCTAAGGTCAAGTTCATGGAACGATATTTTACCAATGAAAAGAATGCTGGCACTGTAACTGCCCCCCCCACCCTTAGTATTTGAGCAAAGATGAAGTAGTGGACTCACAAAGAACAATTGGAGTTCATTTCCTTCCTCCTCAGCAAAAAGCAGGAGGGCTGTCTGGAAAAGCTGATGTTTACAGTTACAGTCACACATTAAGTCACATAGGAAGCTCTATTAAAATTCATGCAGATCTTTCTATTCCTGATAGATAGCATTTAAATACTATGATGGTTAATCTTGTCAACTAGATCAGATCAGATCAGTATCATCTAGGAGATAGAACTCTGAATTTATGAAAAGGTATTTCCAGAAAAGCAAGGTGAAGAGAAGAAAGACCCATCTTCAAAACATCTCATGGGGTTGGGTCTGGAACTAGACAACAAGGGGGAAGATAAAAAGCCATGTGAATACTGAGTCCATTCTGCCTCCTGGCTGAGATATCAGGGTGACCAGTTCTTAATCCATGAGCCAAACAAGTCTTTCTTGGTAATGCTGCTCTGACAGGCATTTTGTTACAGCAAGAATAATAGTAACTGATACAAGAGTATTACTGAAGGGTGAATAGATAGATGGGTCTGTAAGAAAGGAAAATCAGAAGGGAAGAAGATGTAAACATTTAAGATTACTGATGAGTCTATCATGGCCTTGTATTTTGGTCTCAAGTCTCGGACTTCTTCCTTAACTAACATAAACAACATAGAAATTAGAAAGGACCCTTCTTTAACAGACAAAATGGAGGCATACAGTTTACTTGTTGCTGTAACAAAATTCACAACAAAAGCAGCCTACGAACAGAAGGGCCTATTTTGCTTCACAGTTCTAGGGGACAGTCCATCATGATGGGGGTGTCATGGTGGCATGAGCTTGATTCCAGCCTATGGGACGATTGGGACCACCTCAATGATGCAATCTAGGAAATCCTTGATAGGCATGCCTGGATGCTTGTTTCCATGGTGATTTCAGATCTTTGCAAATTGGCCATTAAGATTAACCATTGCAAAGGGTCTAGTCACTAATAAAATTGTTATGACAAGATAGACTGCTGATTGTCCAAGAGACTCTCAGCTAAGTGAAACCCAGGTAAGGCCAAGATTACCAGCTGTAGTTGTTTGTATCTTTAGTGAGATTTACACTTTATATTACCAGCACTTCCATGGCACAAATTAAATGGCTCCACATGAAAAATGGCTCCACATTCCTGTCTGTCAGGGTTGATCTTTCATATTCTCTTGCTTCCCTGGTTCCTGAGGCCTAAGAGCCTTATTCCCTAGACTGTAGGCTCTGTGGTGACGAATTTCCCTCATTGTTAGACTCTGGCTTTGTTCAGGTCTGATTACTAAGTTATTTCTTCTTTTTCTTTTAGACCCATGCAGTGCTCTGCCCAATTTTCAAGTTTCCATTTCTGCTTTCTTCCTTCCCCACAGAGAATGTAAAATTTTCTTGGGTCAAATCAAAGCCTAGCTTTCTGCAAACAGATTTCTGAACTCCTCCCGTGGCATTTGCTGTCTTGACTGGGCTTCTGCTTGAAGCTCAGTTTGTTCTTATGCAGACATTTAGTGGCCAGAACATTGTTTCCTCTGTGGAGACCTCATGGTTTGTGTCATTCAGGAATTCAGGAACATGTCTGGTTTTTTTTGTCACCAGTGTCTTCGTGGTAGATTAAATAAAAAAGTATTAATTTGAGGACAACATCACATAACAAGAATTCTGGTGACTGATTTAATTTTAGAAGCTGTGTATGTCAGTGCTGTCCTGGTCCCAACCAGGTAGTAAGAGGACTGCTTCTGCCCCAGACACCAAAGTGAGGACTGAGGTGGCACAAATAACTTGTGCTTTATGTGTTTGTCACTTGTTATGGATCATTACTCTACAGATGGAAAGTTAAATGTGTGTTTAAAAGGTTTAAAGAGAAGTGGGCATTAGTAAGCTCAATAGAAGTAATGCTAAGTAGACGCTTGCATATAAATGTGTCTTGCTTTAACATAATTCTATAAACACTCTCATTTATAAGTTAGACAGCCATTTGTGTTTAGTCTTTAAATCTTGATTTTTCAACCCAGCAGAAAATTTGTCTTCAGAGTTCCCTTCTACAGCCAAGAGTATAATTAGTCTGAAACAACGTGTCCTAATGACAAACTGACAGTTACTAGGATGGACTTGAGAGACACCTTGAACAATTTCTGCTTCTTTTGTTAAGGTAAAGGATCATTCTTGACACATACTCAATGCCAGGGAGCTCACCATTCCTCCCATTAATGTATTTATTGGATATATGAAGAGCTTTCTTCTGCACCGACTCAATTTAATTCTATTCAGCTTTCCATCTGTCATAGTTCATATTTGTCTGTCTGTCGTGGGTAGATCTGATTTTGTAAGAGCACAATTCCCTGTTTTGCATCATCATGCATATATTGTCACTGCGTGGTGAGGAGGAATGAATGTGCTGCCACAAGATCCTGAACTCAGATTCAAAGGCCTTTGCTGCCTAATGGATTAATTGTTCTTTAGAACAATATTGCAAAGTGGATAAACTTACAGTATGTGGGTGTCTGATTTGTAATTTCCTCTTTTCCATTGACTTCAAGTATTATTGCTCTATAAGCAGATTAGCAAAAATCTGCAAGTAAAAGATTTGTAAAATTGCAACATTTTCTTCTCTGTAAGTTAGAATGGTTGTGCTTTTATATACATATATTAATATTCTCTTGTTTGTTTTGTTTAGAGACTGGATTTCACTATGCACCTCTGGTTAGCCTGGAACTTGCTATGTAGACCAGGTTGGCCTTGAACTCACAGAGATCTTCCTGTCTCTATTTTCTGAGTGTTGGCATTAAAGGTATGCACTACCATATCCAGCATACATGTTTTATATTTTTTTGGAAAGGAGTGATATTGTTTAACTTGGTGTACTGAGCAGATGTACTGGAGGCAGCCCATTTCTTCCTTTTCATGGCATAGTGAACAGTGATGGAATTCTTTAACTTTTATTCATCAGTGGAAGGATGAGAAACATGATAGCCAGTGAAAAGGAAGAGGTCAGGTGGGGCTGAATTGACACTAATGTGTGGGAGCTTTATAAGACAAAGCAAATGGGTCTCATAGGTCATGCTTTGGGCTTTGAGCACTGAAAGAGACAGAATCCTCTGAAGTCATAGCTGGGCTCAGCTGCTCATGTCACTGTGCAATAGAGACCAGGGAGGAT
Source organism: Phodopus roborovskii (assembly GCF_943737965.1). Lineage (NCBI taxonomy): Eukaryota > Metazoa > Chordata > Mammalia > Rodentia > Cricetidae > Phodopus > Phodopus roborovskii. Next base: position 14,241,734 of record NW_026126540.1, read on the forward strand.
ACTGATTATAGCTGTGGGTTTCTGGTTTTGAAAGAAGATGGCTTCTAAGAAAATATTTCAGAGTTTATAAGGTGCAGTATCTCATGAATGGAGACACAATGCTGGTCTTGATAAGAATTCCACATGAGAATAGCTCCCATAGGCTCATATATTTGAATGTTAAGCCTTTAAGTAGTGGAATTATCTGGAAAGGATTAGGGGTGTGGCCCATGTTGGAGAAGATGGGTAACTGATGGTGGCCTTTGAGGTTTCAAAATCCCATGGCATTTTCAGTTTTCTCTTTGCTTTGCACTTTGAACCAAGATGCAAGCTCTCAGCTACTTCACCAGCACTATCCCTGCCTGTTGTCATGCTCCTAGCCATGATGGTCATGGCCTCACCCTTTGAAACCATAAACCCCAAATAAACTTTGTTTTCTATAAGTTTCCTTGGCCATGGTGTCTCTTCACAGCAATAGAAAAATCACCGAGGCAACATTTTATATTCTATTTCCTTTCATTTTAATTTCATTTGTTTCTTTTCTTTCTACATTTTGGGACAGGCTAGCTCTTAGTTATCCAGGTGGCTCTTCAGCTTTCTCTGCATGAAGCAGACCTTGGACTTGTGATCTGCCTGCATCTGCCTCCTGAGTAGCTGGGATTACAAGTCTGTGCCATCACACCTGGCTATGTTCTATTCTTCAAGAACTTTTCTGAAATGCTCAGTTATTTGGGGGACTCAGTTTCTGGGAGCAGGTAGCCTAGTCTTAATGAGAAACGGTCCTTGTTCTCATGGAAGGTTAAGTCCACTGAGTTCAGATCAGCTCAACTGTGAACCAGAGTTAACCCTTATAACTTCCTATAGTGTAAGGCTGCCCTTCCCCCACCCATCTTTTTCAGCACTTCCTATAAATCAGAGCATGGAGAGGAAGATCTATATTGCTTTTGAGAGTGTACTGATGTACTGAGTTGGAAATGTCAGTACTTCTAATAGGGTACTGGTTGACATCAACACTATCAAAATGTTAGTTTTGTGGTCCTTAGAGCAGTGGAATTTTTTTGTTAAATAACATTTAAAGACAAAGAAGTAATTAAGCAAAATAACCATTTCTGTTAGTATGCCTTTCTCTTTATCATAGAAGCTGGCTGCTTTCCCAAAGGGAAAGAGGAGCTAACAAGGTTACTAATAAGGGATTTAGTAGTAAAATTTGACAGCTGCTAATTAGACGGCCATGTCATTTGGGTGTTGCCAAAAATCACATCAAAGATCATTTTATTGCCTTTTCTGTGCTGGGGTGAAACTCAGGCCCTCATATGTGCTAGGTATGCACTCTGCTGCTGATTCCCAGGTCCTGCTCCCCACCCCCTGTCTCACTAAATGACTAATTGACAGCTGGGTTTGAACTTTTGATCCTCTTGCTTCAGCCTTCTGAATAGGTTACATTTCAATTTACTGAGATGGCTAGTCAAATTGGCTTCCCCTTCTGGTATATGAGATATTTGCTATTCCTTTGTCTTCCAATTTTATGGAAACAGTCAATTTACCTGAGTTTACTTAGCAAGAGCCGGATATTCCGTAAAGATTTGCCATGACATCAGCGTCTTAGAGGTGGCCCATTGTAGTTTGCAGGTTGAATGAGTCAGTTAAATATGGGGAGGACAGAATTTAATCCCAAAGTTTGCCTTTATTTTGTAAGTCATTCTGAATTTTAAGTACACACATTTCACAAGTCCTTTTTTCACACACAACATTAGGTTGGCTGTTGATGGAGGAAAAGGGTAACAGAAAGGAAAGAGAGAGGGGTGTGGGAGGAAGGAAGAGTGAAGGAGAAGTGGAAGGCAGAAAAAGAAGTGGAAGGAAAAAAAAAAAAAAAAAAAAAAAAAACCGCTGGAAGGAGGTGAGGTTAGTGAGGAGGAAAAAAATAAATAAATAAAAGGCAAGTACCGTGGCTCTGTACCACTAGAGGGCAGTGTAGCACCGGGTAGAAATGACATCTTTAGCAACCAACATTCTCCATTCTCCTTAAAAAGAAACCTTGGAAAGAACGACACCCAAATTCCCAAATATTGTCTATAAATGTTTGTTTTCATTTAAATGGACTTGGTTATATAAAAATAAATAAATAATTAAATAATTAAAAAAGAAAATCAGAAAAAAATAGTAAAACAAACAAACAAACAAAGAAAGAAGCCACAGGCTGAAAAAGAGAAAGGGAAGGGGGAAGGCATGGAGATAACTAGGAATGAAGGGATAGCAGTACGAGGCAAAACATGTTTTATTTCAGACTCAAGCGAGGAGAGAGAGGAAGGATTGTCTCCATGTACTTTGACAAGACTTAGATTGAAGTCCACCAGTAAACCCGGTGAATGGCAAGGACTGAAAAAATGCTATTTGTTGACCACCTAAGGATTTCTCCCCGGAAATGCTCAGCCCTAACAACAGACCTTTTCAAGAACTGTCTGGGAAGTATAAGTGACCGGCTAGTACAGTGTTAGATCTCGAGGCTGTGATTTGTTTTCACTGTTTCTTGACTTTACAGAGGATTTTTTTTTTTTTTTTCTTTCTAAGTTGGGGGCTCAGAAAACTGGAACAATGTTTTTCCCTTTTTTCTTCTCTCTTTCTCTCTCTCTCTCTCTCTCTCTCTCTCTCTCTCTCTCTCTCTGTCTGTATGTGTGTTTCTCTCTCTTTTCCCCAGACAAATAACTCAAAAACCTAATATTTTCCTTTGCAACTAATTGTCATTTCAAGAGATTTCATTTAAATCCACATAAAGCAAGGTGCAGTACATCACAATGAAATACCCCCTTCCCTCCCTGATTTTTAGGATATAACCCGTTTTAATGACTGCATTGATATACATGCCACAGCGTCTTAAAATTCAGAAATTTATGTTTCCCGATTTAGATTCAGAATCAAGATATGAGGCATTTAGTACAACATATGTTTGAGCAAATGATAAAGATGGCATCGACTTAGGGCTTACAAGGGAACGTGCTGTAAAGACTCTTACTGCCCGGGAGAAATAGCTGCTCCTGTCTTTAATATCTAAAAACTATACGTGTGTTTTTGTCCATTATCACTTAAAAATTAAGTGGGCACCAGTGGTAAAATGTGTCGGGAATGTCTGTGGAGAATGTTTCAAGACAAAGAGAAAGTACAAACAGAAAGGAATTCAACTGTATGTGTGTTTCTTGCTTTAAGGAAGAGCTGCATCAGCCAAAACATATCTGTCAATTGATTTCTTTTTCTAAATGGAACCATTTCTTTTTATTGGCGCATGAAAATTTGAGAAATGCTTTATTTTTATTATTTTCTAGTGATGTCTAACACTGAGTTTGAGGGTTTTTTCTTCCTGCAAGAAAGCAACCTTTAAACAAACCCCCGAAGCCCAGCGGTTACCGTTTAATAAAAGAACCCCAGGCAACTGCTTTCAGAATAAAGAATAATTTGGCAAGATGAAAGGATTAGCTGTTTTATCCCTTTGTAAAATGCAGGACTCGGTTTCAGTGGTCTGAGAACAGGTTCTCTGTCTTCCTGCATTTCAGTCAGGGATTCATTTACTGGACAAAGCTAAGGCATCGCTGTGCACACACACAGGTCTCTGTTAGGTTACAGTAACATACAGACCAGGCTCAGGCCACATTTAAAGACAACTAAACCGTCATCCCAGGTACAGTTTTAGTGCTATACAACAGCTGCCCTTTCTTTAGCAGAGGAATGTTTGAGAGAAAAGCAGTTCCTGGGTTATCCGGTTCGTGATGGCAAGCTTTTCCGTGATCTTTTCTCCCTTAGCAAAGGAGCATATCCACATGACTTTGCCAAGAAAGAACAATGTCATTTTTCCTGGGACCGGGGCATTTAGGGCTTGGGAAGAGTCCTCTTCAAGGTTACTGTGATTGTATTAAATTCATAAATAACACATTTCCTGAAAAAAAAAATTCAAAGCTGTTGGGTAAAATTCAAGTATCTGAACACAAGTGTCTGGTGGGTTTTTATTCTAGAGATTTTTCTCCCAAGTGAATTTAAGATACATTAACACTGGGTATGAAAAAAAAAATAAAGAATGAGAAATATAACTCTTATCACCTTTATATGCATGTAACATTAATTTAAAAACACAGTGTGAATAATTTGTGTCAACTTTTTTTTTTTTTTAAGGAAACCTAGTTTTTTTTTTTTTTTTTGTGAATTTGAAATTCTGTGTATACTGTACCTAGTTTAAAATGGTCAAATGTTGACAACCGTTATTGTAAAACCAAGGCTGAGCCAATTAGGGTCCACCAGTCTTCTTGCTTTCTTCACACAACTGGCTGAGTGTGGCAGCAAAATTTTTCACCTTAGCTTGGGAGACAAAGACAGATAGATCTCTGTGATTATAAGACCAGCCTGGTTTACATAGTGAGTTCCAGGACATCCAGGGCTGCAGTGTGAGACCATATCTCAAAAGACAAACAAAACAAAGAATCAAAGACAGAGCATTTGTAACAGTGTAACATACACTCAATGAATCAACACAGCAAAGATTAAGGAGTAATGTTTAATTTTATTTGAGGGGTTACTAGTGAGATGCTAATTTTGGCATCATTATTTCTGTTATTATTTCTCTAAGTAAAACAAGCAGTATTTGTTTTTCTCTGCATGCCTTATTCCACTTGACATAATGTCCTCTGGTTCCTCAGGAGGATGCAGACAATGGACTACAGGTTATACAATATCTCATTGTATATCTACAATATAGTCTTTATCTGTTCACTTGGTTGGTTCTACATCTTAGGTATTGTGACTGGTGCATAGTGAACATACATGCAACGGGAATTCACATGCTGACTTTATTTCCTTTGGAGACATGCTCCAAAGTGAGACAGCTGAATCATACAGATCGACTTTGAGTTTTCCTTTTAAGGAACTTCCATATTGTTCTCTATAATGGTCGTGCTACAATTCACATTAGTGTTCATCTGACCAAGAATTAATATTCAGAATGCATGAGGAACCCCCAAACTTAGACCCACATAATTAAAAGCGGGTAAATGTTCTGGGCAGAAATTTCTTAAAAGAGGAAAGAGGAAATACAAATAATGACTTTCTTCATAGCTCTGTGAGTAGCAAATAGATTAATTAAATTAACCATGTTAACACAGCTAATTTGCAGAGAAGCAAGAAGTCAAACCTCTGTAAGTCCCAGAGGTCACAGACTCAGCTGCACACCATTTCAGGAGAGGTGTTGACCAAGTGGCATGCTTTCAGCAAAATGGCATCAGGGACATGCGTTAGAATGGCTGACCAGTTTTGGCTGAGCCATTTATATTGCCATATTTCTATGCTCAGTTTACAGTTGCTTTGTGTTATGTGCATTTTCCATTGAGTCTAATTAAAAATATTTCAAGACTTTTCATATTTTTCAATTTTGAGAAATACTTTGGCATTTTTAATCAGACACATTAAAAACAACTTGTAATATGAGAAAGTCTTTAGCATTTACTGCTGAAAAAGGAAAGCGTTTCTTTCAGTCCATATATTCATCAGTCATGAAGCTTCAGTCAGTCAGATTATTTGAGACACTGACTGTCTCAGGATCACATGGCTTGGGACTTTTTCATTGCTTAACCAAATTCTGTAACCCTCAAAGGTCAGCATGATTCATGAGTGAAATCATTCATTCAGAAACGCCTGTCAGCAATCCACAGTATTATGTGATTCAGTATTTTGTACAGGTATATAAAGAAAAAGTGGAAGTAGTTGTTTAGTCATACATTGATTTCTTTTCAAATCAATTTTCTGTAGTGATAATTATTTACTTTTGTTTTGTATGGAACTACTGGATAAAGCATAGGACGGACAAAAACCTTTGAAGGGCAGTAAAAACAATGCAGTGGGAAATGTTTTCCCTGAACATGATGAACATAACACATACAATTAAGTATTTGGAAACAGTGTCCTTACAAGTTATTTTAATTTCTCAGAGAATAGTTCTTGGCTGCAGGAAACTTGGGACACATTCATGTCACAGATACAGAGATTGTGAAGGTGTTAACAACTGTTCTTATCTCTTCTGGCCCAGACTCTGGCTATTTTGTTTTATATGTCATTTTTTTAATATAACAATCTGTTTCATTATTGTCATTTTTATTAATATTCACACATATATGTGACTATGTATTATATATATATGTATACACACACACACACACACACACACACACACACACATATATATATATATATCTGATTCAGGTTGATATTTGACACAATCACATCCAACCTTTTACCTTACCCTATACCCTTTCCATCCTCTGTCAATATTCTACATTCAGTTGACAGTTTTTAGCTTTCAGATGAGGGGGACAACATACAGTTGTTATATTTCTGTGCCTGACTTATTTTACTTGACATATTGTCTGTATGTGTATCCACATTGCTGCAAATGGCAGGGTCTCCTTCTTCATAGATAAATAAATACAGATAGGCTTATATTAATTATAAACTGTTTGGCCAATGGCTCAGGCTTCTTATTGGCTAGCTCTTTCTTAATTATGTATCCATTTCAATTCATCTGAGTATTTTCATGTGGTCTTGGCCCACTGGTGATGCCCAGGCCATCTTTCTTCTTCTGCAGCTACATGGCACCTCTCTCTTGACTTAGTCTCTCTCCACATTCCACTTTCCAGCATTCTTCTAGTCTGGTAGCCTCACCTATTCTTCCTGCCTGGCTACATCCTGACTGTCTATAGGCACAAACATCTTTATTCATCAACCAACAAGAGAAGCATACATTCACAGCACACAGAAGGGCATCCCCCATCGCAGATCTACTCAAAATTCTGTTAAGTGCTACCTACCCTGATTCCATATCTTATTAGAACACCTCTTGATCTGGCTTTTCCTTCTGCATAGGGCACTTTCACATCAAACAGGGACACAATGGGATGACAGGTGATGAACCCTCTCATTTTAGTTATACTTTCTGAGTTTTTTAAGACTCCTGGTAGCTCTCAAGTTTTCATTGGAGTTTAAAAGAAGGCAGAGGAGAAATAAAGCATAAGGTAACACACAGAAGAATTAATTCACTTTTCCCAGCATCTGAGCACTTTGATTCTGAAGGCCAGAGAGCAGTCATGGATAGGAGATAAAATATCTTTTTATATATCTTAAATATCAAGGCTTGTAGCTTGGGACAGGTGGTGTAGTAGAAAGGGCAGGCAGATATGGGCCTCAGTATGCCAAGTTCTTTTTCCTGGATTTCCACCTTAAGAAAATCTCCTCAACTCCAGGGCACACTTGCCTGTTCCTGTTGGGGAAATAAGATCTTCTCTTGTGTGTTATTTCCCCTCTCACTGCTGACCTTGGAGACTTCAGACGCTGTTTTATAAATGTTTCCAACTGTTCATTTATTATTTCTGATGCAGTTGGAATCCAAGCAGCCCTCTTACTGATGACCCTTGGTTGCTGCCTAGTGTTTGCAACACCTGCAGTGACATCCTACTAAACTTTGTTGGCTTAGGTCTCAACCCAGTGCTGAGACTAAGCTGCTGAGGCGCCAGCTGCCTTCAAGCATCACTGAGGCACTTAAGCCCAGCCTTCTCCCATTTGCCTGTAATTTGAATATTTAATAACGTAGGTATATACCTTCTATTATAACATGCTAGATACTACCATAGTCAATGTGTTGCTTTTAGTGTTTCATTATAGCCATGAGTAGCATGGGAGTACACATTCACACACACACACACACACACACACACACACACACACACACACACACACTATTCTTATGCTGCTTATGATAAAAGAAACAAGATATAGCAAATAGTTAACTAAGGGAATAACCAGTTTCTTTTTTGTTTGTTTGTTTTGCTATTTTTCAACACAGAGTTTCTCTGCATAGCTTTGTAGACTAGGCTGACCTCAAACTCACAGAGATCTGCCTGCCTCTGCCTCCCGAGGGCTGGGATTAAAGGTGTGCAACCCCACCACCACAGGGCTGGGAACAACCAGTTATGAAGGGCATTGGACATGCATGTAACTGTAGTAGTAATAGAGAACAAAGGAAAACCTAGGGTGAGACTGTTAGGGGAGGCGTCTACAAATATGCATCGATCAGTTGTTACCCCAACCCCCACCAAGTGTCTTCTGTTTTTATCACATTTTGGTGTCACTGTCACTCTCAGTTAAAAACTACAAAAGTAGCCAGACAGAACTCATAAGGAACGGAAGTTGGAACTGTAGGAAGTGGCATTTGGAACTACAGGAAACGAGTATTGCTTGTAGTTCTTCAGCGTGTACAGTCTCAGTTCTAACGTCTTCAGCTCTGCAGTAGTCCCTCACTCTAAGTCCTATTCCTAAAATATTTACTCGTAGTAATGCCAAGATTTTGCTGATGTGTGTGAAAAGAAAAGGCATGAAGACAATGATAGCTTGTTGTAGAGGGATTTATGAGAGCGCATTCCAAATTTCATCGTATATGCTAGGACAATGCTACAATTAGGGTGAAGGGCGGATGTTGACTGTGCTTTCATTCACTCAAGCAGCACAAACTCTGGGTTGCTGTTGTATATAGCACAGTGGTTTTCCAGTCTTCATGTTCAATTAGAAGTTTCCAGAGCACAGAAGGTGTCAAATTTCCGGCAGAGTTTGAATAGGAAAACAAGGAACACAGTCATGCTCCTGCCATTTTTGGCCAAGTCACTAATTGTAACTGCATGGCTTTCTGAACTCTGTTATAGAGAAACTGAAGAAGTCATATGACAATAACTAGGAAAAGTGGGAAGGAACCCTTTGTCACTCTTGAGCACCACTTGAGACGTTTCAGCTGCTTCTGGGAAAACAATGCAGGAGGAAGAACAGTATACAAAAGTTCATCATATATGATGAATATTATTGGATAATAGATTTACTACCTTTAGATTTAACAACATGCACACTTCATAGTGCTGAATAATAATAATAATAATAATAATAATAATAATAATAATAATAAAAACTCTGTGTAGCAGCTACTCAAAGTACTTAGCAATTGTTAAGAAAACACAATAATCTTCAGAATGCACCACAGATATTCCAGAGACCACCCTGAAAACCTTCTGACTTGCATTAGGGGGTGTCAGTGAAAGCAAGGGAACCCCTTGCATCCTTTCACATCTTGTCTCTTAGATATTTTCTCTCCCTTTAGCTCAGGAATCCATGTGTCTCAGTGTCTGAAGGTAGCTTAACTAAAATTTGCTATAAAAAACTCACAATCCACTATAAATCTTCTGTAAGACACACATTATTCAAAGAACAACTCACCATATAAACAAGAAGTGGGCTGAAATGGGAACAAAATAATATAACTTACTTGATTAGCTGGTGGAAAAAGTTAAGAAACGGAAAATTGTCTGCTTGCTATCCTAATGGTCTTGTAGGCATACAAAGAAAGACTGATACGTATATTGACCAAGTAAGTAAATATGCCTGTTTCTGTACTAATTATTATTGCTACATACCAAGTACCAAATTACTACTTACTGGCTTACAGACTTATTATTTCCTGGTGCTCAAGAATTAAGAATTAAGAACTTGCTGAGCATGGTTAGCTCTGTGTTCTATCTACTTCTGGTTCTCTGACAAGTGGAATCTAGTATTGGTCGATATAGAAGTCTAAGGAGAAGACTTGACTGCATATCTGTGCCTACTTTTGTGGATATTGATAAGATTGTAGTCCTAGGGGAGAGCAAGGTGTAGTATCTATGTTCTTGAGAGCTATATGTTGATCACCACTCCGTATTCCTTTCTTTGGGGTGGCTACTCCAACATGACTGTTTATCCCAAAGCAGAAGTCATTCTTAGTTCACTGAGTCATAGCCAGGGTAGCTTGTTATCTTTATAATATGCTATCGCTGTGTGATGTAGATCCAAGCTGAAGTCAGGGTAGCAGGGTGGAGTGGTGGCACACACAAGGACATGTGTGCCACTAGGTGACAGGATGCTTTGGGAGTTGTCTTGACAGCTGTTTGCTATGCCTTTCATTTTTATTTTCTGTGATTGCACTTTTCTGCTCCTTAGTTTATTCACATGACAGAGACTTAGAAGAGACAAAATGGAATAGGTCATGTAATTCCCAGTGAGAAATGTACAGCTCTATTTCTCTACTTCTTTGAAATATGCCTTCATTCTGCAGAAAACATGAAGTTACTAAAAAAATACATAGTTAAAAATGGAAAATATAAAGTAGAATGGATTGTCACAATGACACAAAAGAAAAATAGAATATATATTATCTTGCACTAAAGTTTCAACAGATATTATTCCTGCTCTGACATTTTAGTTTTGGTTATGCATGTTTTAGAGCACTAAAAAAAAATGACTGCTTACAAAGTTATCTACACTTTGTATTAAATGCCTGTCATCTTTTAAGGATGCAGCATATTTTTCTCAAGCTCATTATTCTGGTTCTGTTGTTATTTTAATGATATTTTTAAAGCTCACATTTTTTGATATGATTTAAATTCCCCCCCCAAACAACAAACTTCTATGTATAGAGTTCAGATATCATGATTAAAGAAAACAAATAATCACTTCTTTCAAGTTGTTTCTAGGCATTGAGTATCATATGGTTGTTGCCATAGTTCCTCCAACATCTGTTGTGTGCTGTGGCAGACAAGTGCTTTATTCCGAATCTGATCAGTTATGAGGTAGACAATCCCAGGAGTCACACATCTATCCCAAAGGCTTTGACATAATCTGCTCCATTCTATAGTTCTTGCTTCATTGTATCCAAAGAAACAACTTTATTTCCCAGTGCCCTTATCACAAAAATCTCATACTTGTCAGATTCTACTCATGAAATAGGCCAAGTGAATCAAACAAGTCTTTATTGTTTTGATAAAATGTGATACATGCCAATTTATCATGCATAAAATGGTTAAAAGAACTTGAATATGCTTTCCTTAAAAAAATTGACTCATATTAAAGGAAGAATATGGTTAAATGGAAGTGTATTCGGTCATTCAGGATTTGGGCAAGGTAATATGAGGATTGGGTTGGGTGGAGGAAATCTTGACTCTCTGGTTAATACACCATGACTTTTGAAGCAACATCATTTTTTTTTTAATACAATTCACAAAGTTCCTCCTGCAATAGTCTTAGGATTCTTTTTCAGAACTTCCAGCCAGAATTCCACTTTCAAACTTAACTCACCTTGGCTGGGATGTACTAAAGGCCTTAAGAGTCTACAGCTTCAATGAGGCTACAGTACATTGCATATCTTACAGAAGCATTCTTATCCACCCCATGGTGATGGTTGTTTAACAACCACAGTCTCATAAAGAGATATTGACATTTCTGAAAGTTGACCAATTTTCACACGTGGTTTTAATTGATAATTCTTATTGCCTAGATCTGGTTTTTAATAATAATAATGTGAGACAGATATCTACAAAGATGGTGCTGAGATGGCTCCTTTGGATTTCTGCCAGGAGTGGAGCTCACCAGCCTGGTCTTTTTTTTTTTTTTTTTTTTTTTTTTTTTTTTAACAGATATCAAGGAAGGCCAGGATACTCATGGTGAGGCTTAAATATCTTACACATTTTACTCCCAAACACTGTGGAGTAGAAGAACACTGATGATTATTCTAAAATAATGTATTTTGGTTTCCTCAGTGCTATTTTCATTGGGATTTATAAGAAAAAGTCATGGAAGCCAGCTCAACAAATGTAGCTATTAAGGCTGACAAGCTATGCTTGGTATAGTTTCCTATTGAAATCCATAGCTTATGTAAATACCTAACTGACTAAGCTGAGGTGGGTTGTTGTCCTCCAAAAATCATAATAATAATAGGGTCCAGTTAAGACCCTATTTTTATCCTTGAAAACAGTCGAACCCATGTACATTCTAAGCCTTCAAAGAAACCTAAGTGCATGCCACACTTATTATCTGGGCTTTGTAAACATTTCACCAGTGAACAGTTAGGTGGTATACTCACTGGCCAAAGCCTAGTGTGGCAGGGAACTTGCTTCCTTTAGGGACCACACAAGGATGGTAGAACTGGTATTCTTCAAGAAACTGAAAGGAATAACATATGCCTTAGTTTGTTTTTCATAATAGGAAATGCCTGGAAATTCAATGAATAAATTAAATCATTGAACCTGCAGCCGTGAAGTTTTAGGCATATGATCTGATAGATATCAGGTATTTAGTCTGTGTATGTGGAAGAAACTTAGAAGTTGATGCCTTTTAGGCTCAAACCATTCTCGAGCTTTGTTCATTACCAAAAATCCCTGTACTTGAAGACTGACTGAATTGCTTATTTTCAAATCTGTTCTGTTTGTGGCTTTTGAGGAAGGAAGTGAATGGAAAACTGAAATAAATGTCAGTGCAAGTAATAATCTTTCATTCTCATGGTATTAGTAGAAATAAAATGAAATCATGTAGCTTTAGAAGAATCAGCTAAGATAGACCACCTAACTCCAGGTCTGTAACTTTTTAGAAAGATGTTAAAATTACACCCTGAAGAAGAGACAGTATCTTCAACAAATGGTGCTGAGAAAACTGGATATTAACACTAAGTCGAATGAAGTCAGATTCTTACCTCTTATCCTGAAAAAAAAATGTTTGAAATGGATCAAAGCCTTCAGCATAAGAAGGATAATTTAAAACTACTAGAGGAAAAGGTAGGGTGCATACTTCAACATATAGACATATTTAACAATCCCTGTTAGGACTCTGATAGAACAGGACACCAATGGCAAACAGGGTCTCAAGAAACTAAAAATCCTCTATATAATAAAAGAAACTGTCACGGGAATGAAAATGTATCCCATAAAACTGGAGAAAATGTCTTTGCTAGGTATGTACCAGACAAAGAATTAATATCTAGATTGTACAAGTAACTCCAAAATTCAATATAAAAAGGAGATAAGAAAAAAATGGGGCATCTATTTCAACAGAAGATTATCAAAAGAAATACAAATGAGGAATAAACAGTTTCCAACATCCTAAGACATCAAAGAAATCAAATTAAAAGTATACTGAGATTCTGTTTCATCCTAGTCACAATGGCTATCACCAGGAAATCAAGCGGCATCAAATATTGATGAGGATATGGAGAAGGAGAATTTTTTGCTGTTGGGAGGGGAGTGAACTGTTGTAACCCTTATGGAAATTAGTGCAGAGGTTCCTTAAAATGCTAGAAATAGAACTCCAATTTGATCCAGCTATACCACTCCTGGGCATATATCCAAATGACTTTATAGTTTACTTTAGAGATACTTGCTCAATCGTGTTTATTGAGTCTCTATTCAGCATAGCAAGAAAAGGGGTTTAGCCTATAGGTCTATTAACAGATGTTGAATAGATAGGGAAATTGTGGTACCCTATTTGCAACAGAATAGACTCCCAACATCCATGGCTATCTCAGTCAGTTGTGGGATAGGGAGGATTTTTTGAGGTCCTATTCCTGCCTGTTGAATTACTGGCTGCTGTTACATTCTGGGGATGGAGTGGTCATTGTCTTCAATTGTGACCCCATCAGGTTTTAGCAGATAGTGCCAGACCTGTGACCTCCCAGATAATATTGGTTAAATTTAGTCTCAAAAGAAAGAAAGGAGGAAGTGAGAAAAGAAAAGATGAGAGGAGAGGAGAGAGAGGAGGGGAGAGTAAAAGTTGTGCATTCAGAAAGGGAGGAAGGAGGCATAACAGAGACGACAGGGGGATTGCAGTATTATCATGATAAGAGTTCACATTGTACACACATAACATCACAAAGCAAACTCAATAAAAGTTAATAAAAAGATTTGAGAAAGTAACTATGTTGGTTAGCTTTGTTTTCAGTTTGATACAGACAGTTATCTAAGTAAAGTGAATATCAATTATGAAAATCCCCTCATCAGATTTGCCTGTAGGCAAATGTGTGGGGAATTTTCTTGATTGATGATTGATGTCAAAGGGCCCAGGCCACTATGGACAGTGTCATCCCTGGGAAGATGGTCCTGATGTGTATAAGAAAGTAGCTGAGCAAGCCAGGAAGCAAGTCATTAATCCGTACTCCTCCATGGTCCCTGCTTCAGTTCATGCCTTGAGTTTATGTCTTGTTTTTTCTTAGTTTTGGGCATACAAACGCAGTGTAACATTTTCCTTCCCAAGCTGCTTTTGGTCATAGTCTTTGTCACAGCAACAGAAAGGAAATGAGGCTAATAAGCTAAGCATAAAGAAGACAGCTAGTGACAGGAAGTTTTAGGAAGCTGAACTGTGCCATGTTTGAATTTGTGTGGAACACATGTAGACTGCTTTATTTCTTATTGTGGCTTTCACTTGGGTTAGATTAGTACCTTATTGCTGTTTCAAAACATTTTGTTAGCATCATGGGTTTTACTGGCAAAGATTTGCCAAGTATCTTTTGTGTGGAGAGAACTAAGTTAAAATTAGATAGGAACAAGAAGACTAGGCATGGAATGACTCAGTAGCATAGCTATGACTGAAATAGTGTACTGTACCTGTCAAGGCACCAAGACAGATTGGAGATATGGCTCAGTAGTCAAAAGCGCAGTGTGCAATTTGATTCTCAAGACCTACACCAGGCAGCTCAAAACCACCTTTAACTTTCCAGGGTATCAGATGCTCTCTTCGGCCTGTTAGCCATGTATACACACATGTACATATCCCTCATTCATACATATGTACATAATGAGAAGATAGAGATGCATCTTTAAAAAAAGATAAATTTTTTTCATCATAAAGTATAAATATTTGAGAAGATATACATGTTAACTCAATTTAAACTTTAGACAATGTGCATATGTGTTGAAACATTATACTACCAAATTAACATACAAAATCTTGTTATCAATGAAATTAAAAGTAGAATTAAACAAAGTGATATAATCATTCACCAAACAAACTAATAAATAAACAATAGAGAGCTTCAAAGTTGCTGGGAATTCATAGTAACTTCTATTAGAAAATCTAGGTAGGAAATAAGTGTATTGGTAACATATAGCATATATTCATCATACATCACAGTAAACATGTGCACATGGTATGTACTAGTCAATAACAAATGTGAAATGAATTATGATGTCATATGTGTGCTTTTGAGTTGGAACTGAATGAACAAGTACTGTGGGGCTAGTTGTTGATAAATCAATCTAGACAAAAAGCATCACTGAATGATTACCATTATATGGAAAATAAATACAAAGATAGAAGAAAAATTCCATAGGCTTAGTCTCTTGGCCAGATTCTCTGAGGCCTAATATTATGGGATATATTTTATATTTTGGACTAAGAAATTTAGTGATACAAATGGTGTTATAATGCCTTATTTTTTTTTCTGTTTTGTTCTTTTTATTTTACATATTGATCCCAGTTCCCTCCCTCCCTCCTCCCCTCCCTTCCTCCCTCTTCCCCTGTCTCCTCCCCTCACATGCACCTTGACCACCTCCCCTCCCATCCCCCCCATTCCACATAGAGGGAGATGCCATCCAGGAGGGGTCATCTAAAGCTGTCAAGTCATTTGAAGTAGGGACTAGAACTTCTCTCCTGTCTCTAAGTTAAGGGAGTATCCCTCCATGGGGGGATGTGCCCACAAGGTCCTTTTGTGTACCAGGAATATATCCTGGTTCCACTGTCTGAGGTCCCTTAGACTGCTCAAGCCTTCTAGCTGAGACCCATGTTCAAGGGGTCAGAGTCAGTCCCATGCTGGATTCCCAGCTATCAGTCTGCGGGCCCATTAGCTCCTCCTTGTTCAGGTCAGCTGTCTCTATGTGTTTCTACAACATGGTCTTGTCCTCTCTCTCTGCATCTTGATTCTAGTTTGACTCAGTATTTAGTTATGGCTGTTTGCTTCTGTTTCCAACAGGTACGAGATGAGGTCTCCATGATGGTGGATAAGTTAGTTGTTGATCTCATTATCAGGGAAGGGCATTTATGGTAGCCTTTCCAAGGTTGCTTGATTTGTTAGCTGGAGTCAGTCTTGTAGGTCTCTAGATATTTCTTTAGGTTCAGTTTTCTCTTCAAACCTATAATGGCTCCCTCTTTTATGTTCTCTCTTTCTCTCTTTCTCCCTCACTCTCTTTTCTGTCTTCTATTCCTCCCCTGACTCAATCTTCCTAGTCTCACGTGCTTTCTTCTCTTCCCCTTCTCTTAACTCATCTATCCATTCTGCTCTGCCATGGACCAAGGTTACATACAGAAAGGAAGGCAAGCATGCTAAGGCTCAGTAGAGGACTACTTATAGTTTTAGTTGATTTTGCTATGTTGCTTGGATTTTGAGATATGGATGTATAATTATGTATGTCTGTTGTGCAGGGGGTTTTACACAGAATGTGAATTGATATTATGCCTACTGTGTGGTCACATGATAGAGGGATGGTGTTTCTTCATTCTGAGAGGCTTTTATATGGCCAGGAAACCTAAGTACAGACAGAAGAAACCATATGAAGTACACATAATTGAATAGTCAAGTGGAACTATTTCTAGCTTGTTGTGATGAATACCACCGGGCTTGCTTGATTGAAAAAAAAAAAAAAAAAAAAAAAGCAAAGTGGAGAAAAACTCAGGCAAGCATCCCAACCCAGCCCTTAGCTACCAAATCATTGACAAAACATGACTGCTTACTATTATCTTTGTGTTGACAAAACGCTTGAAGACTAAATCCTTCACATATTGGCTTTACTTTCATATTTGCATAGCACATTAAGTTTCATAACTAACTTCCCCATTTATCTTACTTGGTTTTCACAGTAATTCTTTGAAGTAGGTATGTATTTATTATCACAATCAATCAAAATAAAGCAAGGAAAAGTTTGAGGGCTGGAGAAATGGCTCAGTGATTAAGAATGCATACTTGTCTTCCAGAGGAACTGATTTTTCACTCTCAGAATCCATGTCAGACAGCTTACAACTGCCATGTAATTCCAGCTCCAGGGGATCTGATTCTACTGGCCTTTGTGGACACCGGAACACACATGCACATGGTTACACATAGAGACACATAACTAAAAATAAAATAAAACTTAAAAAAAAAAGACTGGGGCTGAAAAGCCTGCTCCGTGGGTAAGTATAGTCACTGCTCTTGTAGGGGACCTGATTCAACCATGTGCATGAATGTCACAGCTCACAGTGCTTGTAACTTTAGTGGCAGGGACCCCATCACCTTCTTACTGTCTCTTTGGGTAGTACATTCACACAGTAGTAGAGACACATATGCAGTCAAAATACTCATACACAAATAATAGTAACAATCAAAGTTTGAAATGTTTAAAAATTAAAAAAAAGAATGTTTGGTTATCATTTGGAAATGTCTTTGTTTCTTTTATTTTTTATTTTTTTTCTTATTTTACATATTGATCCCAGTTCCCTCTCCCTCCCTCCTCTTTTCCTCCTTCCCATGCCACCCAACCACCCTCCCATCCCACCTCCCCCACTCCACAGGGAGGGTGATGCCTTCCAGGAGGGGTCAACAAAATCTGTCAAGACATTTGGGGTAGGGACTAGGCCCTCCCTCCTGCCTCTAGGTTAAGGGAGTATCCCTGCATGGGGAATGTGCTCCCAAGTCCTTTTGTGCACCAGGGATACATCCTGGTTCCACTGTCACAAGTACAGAAACCCACAGAGATAGTTGACCTGAACAAGGAAGAGCTCATGGGATTCCAGCATTGGACCGACTCAGACCCCCTGAACATGGATCTCAGTTAGAAGGCCCAGGCAGTCTAAGGGATGTCTTTGTTTTTTAATTATTATATGTTTGCTTTGCATTTTTTGGGGGGGTAGGACAATTTGATTACATTGTTAATTCATTGTGGTTGTGCTTAGTAGAAATTAATTTTTTAAAGACTGTACTCCAAGGTGTAATTTCCTTCCTCACTAACTTTCGGCTCTCTGTGGCATGTCAGGTTGGTGCTACTTCACTGGAGGGTGTTGATGAACATGATCTTATTAACTTCTTGTCAAATGTGATTTCTTGGGATGTAAGTAACCTCTGTCGATTGCCTGTCAGTATAAGAATAAAAAGTTACTGCTGTTTGCTTAGTGCCATTCTGAACCCAACAGGGAGAATAAAAATAAATGTTCTCATTTTTAATCGCCCCAGGAAAAAGCTCAGAGTATTATTAACCTGGTAAGATGTTGTCATACAGTCACTACTATTGAAAACTTTGGTCCTTGAATGACTTAGGAGCTGAAACTGGTTCCTCATGTTAATAGTGTCAAGTTCCACAATAGCCATTGAACTCTGCTGTTAGTGTCATAAAGGGACAAGACATTCTGACACGAGAAATTAAAATAACTTTACATATAAAATGTAGTCAATGGTAATTAAGAGAAGTGCTATATTGTAGTCACTTTTTGAAATTGCAAATTTTATCAAATTTGTTCTTTGACAATTTCATGCATCTGTATAAATTATTCTGGCTACCCTTGCCCCTACTATTTCTTATTTCCCTTGTACCTGCTAACTCACCCTTTTACTATAGGTTTCCTCCCCACATTTATGGCCTTTTCTTTTTGTGTGACATGCTAAATTTATCCAGGGCTGTCTAGTCTGTGTGACCATGATTTTGGAACTGTTCATTGTCATGTTCCTCTCCCAGGGTCCTCTAGTTGCCAATAATTCATCTAAGAGTCCTAAGAGTCAGTTCCACAATCCAAGTCAACTTTTGAATCTTATATATGATAAGAGAAATGATACATATTTGGGATTGCTTTGGAGAGATATATTATATTGAAATAGGAAGAAAAGAAACAAACAGGAAAGGCTAATGTTTCAATGTTTATGCCTGAGCATTCTAAGTTCATATTAAACATATGCACCATAAACGAGATTTCAGATAACACCTATGAATTTATTTTTTAACATTTATTTATTTACTTATTGAATGTGTGTGTATATGTGTGAAGGTCAGAGGGCAACTCTCGGTAGATGGTGCTTTCTTTCCATCATGTGGGTCCATGATAGTGAACTTAGGTCCCCAGACTGGGTGGCAGGTATCTTTCTCCAATGAATCAAGCTATAGGCTTAGACTTCAAACTGTTCAACATGGGGCTTAAACTTGCAACTGTGAGATTAAGAGTGCCATGCTGTACTGACTGAGCTATCTGGGTGTCATAGAAGTTTAGTGTTTTTATCTTCAAATTGCAGATCCGGTTTCATGGGTCATAGCCACAATGAGAAAGTACTGAGGCAATAGCCACACTGGCTTTTCATCCAGTTGAGCATGGAGAGATGATGAGTCTTGTTTCTCTACTGTTCCGTCCACTTCATCTGTACCTTTGTGTCATCGAGTGTAAAAGTTAACAGTTGTTGAATAGTGACATTGTGGGGAACTCAATACTTGAATTTGATTAAGTCACACTGTAAACCAAGCAAAAGCATTAGTATATACTCAGGGAATGGCTGGAAATTTGTTTGTCACATTAAAGAAAAAAAGCATCCCCTTGTGTTTTAAGATTTCATTGACTGCGAGTGGCAAAAGTTTAGTAGATGTGCTGAAGGGAGAGTGACTGGAATCTGATCTTGCCTGAGGGTGTTGTCCTGGCTTTCAGCATATTGCTCACCTGACACTGTCTGCCATTAGGCCTTTGCCTTGGTGATACGCTGTGAATGACTGAGCAGCCTCTAGCCCTGTGGCTCCACTGCTCACAGCTATCATTATACAGCCTATCCATGATGGCTTCTGAGCTTGATAGTGGGCAGCCCAGCAGACAGAAGAACCCAGTGGGGCCTCCAAGCACCTCGAAGCTGCCAAGCCTGTATCTGAGTGAAGGCCAAATCCCCTATAGAGGAAAGATAACTCAGTGCTGGCTCCAGTCCAACTTCCCTTCTGTCAGGAACTGCCAATTGAGCTGTTTTGGTTTAAAACAGGATGCCAAAGCTAATTTTATCTTTTTCTCCCCCTGTGCCACTCCTTTGTCCAGCTCAGCAATTTACAGTTTTTATTTCTGCATGAGACTGCATTTCAGAACTAGGAAATGATGGGCTTACCAAAGGATAAACCATTCACTGGAAATGTGGGGCAAGCATCCAAATCCATTTGTCCTTTCATGTTTCACTTCCTCCTTGGAAAGAGAAATTGGGCAGGGCATATGGTCTTCAAAAATAAAAACTACTTTTTCCATCCCATTTGCTAGACCAGGTAAGGCTAGGTGACTGCTTCCTAGTCAAGGAGGTATATGTGGAAGTGGTCTAGAGAAATCCCAAAGAGCATCCTTCAGAAAAAAATTTGGACTTTTTTTTTTTGCCACTCCATCTCTTCTTTCTCCATCAGTTGGTTTGGAATGTGGATATGATGGTTGGATCCACATTTTAGAATATGACCAGGAGGGCAGCAGAAGAGAAAGTTTCAAGGGGTCTGAGGGTACTGGAGTTCTGGATGGAATGAAAAAGAAGAAGGGAGGCAGGCAACCACATGTATTTCAGCACTGGTGGCTCTTGGTGTCTGTCTGCGGATGCTATGGGACTAGCCATATCACCTTCTTTCTCCTTTGCTTTTCCCACCACAACAGACTGAACACTCAAACTATGAGCCTAAATAAACTTCTCTTTCCTTAAGTTGTCTTTGTCAGGTATTTTGTCACAATATTGAGAAAAGTACCTGACATAGTTAATAATGATGCAACTCAAATTCATTTTTTTTTGTGTGTATATGCATTCTAGCTGGTAGGGCACTAGTATATATTAATTACACAATGTAATAGGCTTCATACATATATGTAAAGTACTGTGATTATACCTTTTCCCCAGTTACTCACATTACATATAGACATTTTATTTGAGACAAGATCTTGCTCTATAGCTCTATGTTGAAAATATGATCATCCTGCCTCAGCCACCCAAGAGCTGAGGGATTACATATGTATACCACACATCTAGTATTTTAAAATTATAGTTTGAAAGCCTCCATACAAATAAGAAAGTCAAGTAATCTGAAAATATTTAAGTTTATTCAAGGGCAAATTTTGTTTAAAGTTTTAAACAATATATTACTACTAGTGTGGGTATGTGTATGTATGCATACTTTGTGTGTGTGTGTGTGTGTGTGTAGGAGATCATCAGTAACCCTAATCATAGTGTGAAAGTCAGAGAACAACTTCATACATTTGGTTTTCTTCTTTTATCTTTAAATGGGCTCTGAGGATCAATTCTGGGCTTGTAATCAGATTGGTATAGGTTTTCTAAATATAACTCAAAACAAACAATTTGCGTTATAGTTTATCTCAATCAAATATAGTAGAAATTCATTCTTATAAAATTGCTTGCAATAAAAATTTAAATAATCTACTTTGACTAAACACTTTTATTTGAGGTAGCAATTTTTATTTGCAATTCTAATGTTCTTTCACTTAGATAAGAATATTGCCACAGAAAGCTGACCTGAACAAAGGGGAACTAATGGGCCCTCAGACTGATAGCTGGGAATCCAGTATTGGACAGACTCAGACCCCCTGAATATGGGTATCACAGTTTAATAAGGACCAGGATAAACAAATAGGTCGAACAAATAGGTTCATTCAGGGAGAAATAACTTACAACCTAGATAGATGAACATCAGCAGCTTCCACCGGATGCTCTCCTCCCCGCCAGCAATACAGTGTTCCCAGGTTTCTCCTCAGACATAGTTCCACAGGTCATTTCCACCCCTGGCTCCACCCCCAATGGGCATGGTCAGTGTCACAGAAGCAGACAAAGTGAATATCTCACTACAATTCCCCTTTTAGTCTAAAGAAAAGATTTCGACTTGATACAAAACTATATACAAAACAGTGAATACACAATTGTGCTCTAACAAAAGGAAAATCAAGAACAAAACAATCTACATATCTAGTCCTAGAGTGAAGGCACAACAGAGTTTACAATAGAGTTGTCCTAAGCTGGAAAGCTTAAGTCTAGTACCTAATATATTTAACTAGGAAGAGAGAATAATAGTTGTGATAGTTTAATTTTCAACCTCATCCAGACTTGAGAAGGAAAATAACAATACTAGGGTAGACAGGAAGTGTGGATGGGCAACTTCCAAAAGGTGCAGTGAGGACCGAAACATCAAGCTACCTGGATAGTCAACCAAGGTCTCACAGTGATGTTGGTACACCCAGTTTTAGCTAAAGCCAAGAGTACTTGACAGACCACAACAAAAGCAGGGAGGTAGAATGGCTGTCTTTCCCTGACTTGGCAAGGATCAGCAGTCTTCTATGTTTGTCTCCTGCAAGCACATAGGACCACATGTCCAAATCAGTGGTCAAAGGTAGGGGCAGTTATTTGCCCAAGAGGCCATTAGCTGAAGCAAGGATGGACTCCAGAAGGAATGACAACAGTGTCCAACATATTTTTGGGAAAGTACACAGTGCTGTCAGGAGCAATAGTGTCTCATGTCAATGGAATACTAATATTAAAACATTTAAATGCCATGTTCTGCATGTCTATGAAGTGATTGAAGATTAAGCATCTGTGTCTGACTAATCTCATAGGTAAAGGAAACATGGGTGAAGATAATCTGTAATACTCAGGAACTTAGCTAAAAAACTGATTAAGACTTCCCTAAGTAAAGCAGGGACAAATACCTAAGCAATATAACTATGTAGTTATATATACATGTAAATCCCCAAAACAGAGGTAGAGTAGAAATGTCTAGTAGAAATGTCTAGACAAGAGGTAGAACTATAAAGGGCAGCATGATAAAAATATCCTAAATTTTATCAATATACAAAATGTCTTGAACATAAGTAAAAGTATACATACATAGAATATGATAAGGATAATGTGCATAAAACATCATAAATGGAAATATTTTACACGATATGGCAAAAATATCATATATAATTCTTCTGGGATGGGAATATAAACTTAATTTTACATAGGTTACCACAAATAAGAATATATAACAATGTAGGCTGTATAATACTAATATCTCACTATAGTAAAATAATTCATAAGAAGATAGGCTAATCTACCTATATCCCATCTAAACCATACCTTTCCCAACCATACACTATTCCTGTCTAAAAGAGATATCTGAGTCTATCCTTCCATTCCCAACCCTAAGTAACTAAAACCAACCCTAAGAAGATGAATATTATCCCTAAATTCCAAGAGCAGGGAAAGGGGGCATCGTTATCTTAAGATTACTTCCTGCTGAAATGGGACAATGATTGCTCCATGGGATCCTGTAGGAAGAAAATTATTTATTTATTTACATATTTATTTTATATAACCAAGTCCATTTAAATGAAAATAAACATTTATAGACAATATTTGGGAATTTGGGCGTCATTCTTTCCCAAGTATTTCCTGCTGGTAAGGGGCACTGTCATTGGGGATTCTAAGAAGATGCAGAAATTCTGGCTGTAGTCTGCAAGGCTGCTTTGTCCAGCTGTTTTGAATGTAGCAGCTGTTTTGAATGTGGGATCACCTGGTACTCTGTTTCAGGGGGTCTGGCTTGATCAAACCACATTAGTCTGGAAGGAATCCACAGCTTTTCATTTTCTGTGGAAACAAAAATAGAAATCCTTTTCCCCAGTAATATGTCCTTGAACTTAAATTTTGGAGTCAAATCATTTTTTTAAATTTAATTTATTATTTTACATGTCGATCCCAGTTCCCTCTCCCTCCCTCCCTCCTTCCTTCCCTCCCTCCCTTTTATCCTCTCTGCCCTCTCACATGCACCCTAACCATCCTCCCCTCCCATCCCCCCACCCCAATTCCATATGTAGGGGAATGCCATCCAGTTGGGGTCATGTAGAGCTGACAGGTCATGTGAAGTAGGGACTAGGGCTTCTCTCCTGTCTCTAGGTTAAGGCAATTATCCCTCCATGGGGGATGTGTTCGCAAGGTCCTTTGTGCACCAGGGATACATCCTGGCTCCACTGTCTGAGATCCCTTAGACTGCTCAGTCCTTCTGGCTGAGACCCATATTCAGGGGGGCCTGAGTCAATCCCATGCTGGCTTCCCAGCTATCAGTCTGGGGGGCCCGTTAGCTCCTCCTTGTTCAGATAAGCTGTATCTATGTGTTTCTGCAGCCTGGTTTTGTCCCCTCCATCTGCATCTGGGTTCTGGTTCGACTCAGTGTTTATGTATGGGTGTTTGCTCCTGTTTCCAACAGGTATTAGATGAGGGCTCCATAGATAAGTTAGTTGATGATCTCACTATCCAGGAAGGGCATTTATGGTAGTCTTTCCACGGATGCTCAAATTGTAGTCTTGTAGTTCTTTAGACCTTTCTTTGTATTCAATTTTATCTTCAAACCAATATTGTCTCCCTCTTTTATGTTCTGTCTCTCTCCTGTCTTCTATTCCTAACTGGGCTCAATCTTACTAGTCACAAATGTTTTCCTTTCCTCCCCCTTGTTTTCTCCTACTTCTCTCTCCATTCGCTGCCCCCCACTTCCCCTGAGCTCTGGGGGACTTGTCCTTCCATGTTCTGTAAGGGACTTTAAATGAACCTCTTAGAATACACCTTGTATCCTAGTTCCTCTGATGGTGATCCTTTGCTCTAGGTCTAAAATCCATATATGAGTGAGTACATACCATGTTCCTCTTTTTGTGACTGGGTTACCTCATTCAGGATGGTTTCTTCAAGTGCCATCCACTTGCCTGCGAATTTCAAGATACCATTATTTTTTTCTGCAGAGTAGTATTCCATTGTGTAGATGTGTCACATCTTCATTATCCATTCTTCAATTGAGGGGCATCTAGGCTGCTTCCAGGTTGTTGCTATTACAAATAGTGCTGCTATGAACATAGTTGAACAGATGTCTTTGTTGCATGGATGTGAATCCTTTGGGTATATGCCTAAGAGGGGGATTGCCAGGTCCTGTGGTAAACTAAAGGAAGAAAATTTTTAGCAACCAAATTTCTCAACAGAACTGGCTATGACATATGTAGCTATTCACTGTGTGGCAGAAAATGCTTGACCAGAGTTCAAGGGTGTAATAAGAAGGTGCACCATTACAGCTAGCTAGTCATGAGTTGTCTCAAGCAAAACAGTCTCAAACCGGTTTTAGGGTGATGTTTGTAGTTCAGATGCATCAGGTTGAGTCAAGTGGAAATTTCGAAATGGGGCCCCATCTTCTTTCCAGAGATTTCAAAGCTTGATGTTAGGAATTGTTTTAATTCCTTGTAGAAAACTTAAACATCAATATCAAAGTAAAAATTTCAAGTTTGAAGTTATGCATTAGGGAAAGACAACAATAAGCATTAAAATGTATATGAGAAAATTAGGAGTGTGAGGCACAACTGCTAACAAAATGGAGCCGAACGTGGACCTGAGAACTTTCTCTTAAAACTTGATAAAAGCTTAAAAAGGGATTTTAGAAACAAAAGAACAGAGACAAGTAAGACTTCTTGGTAGCAGCATTTTTTTTTTTTTTTTTTTTTTTTTTTTTGGGTTGGACTCTGTTTTGCTATAGACAAGAAGCAGAGACTTGCATGGCTCCTTTAAGGGAGGTTTCCTGACTCAGCATAAGTGGTAAAAGGAGCTCTGCTAACAACCAGATGGTGTGTAGGAGAGCTGGCAATGGCAGTGACCACATCTCCAAGCAGGCAGCATGCTGCTGGATGGCAGCATAGAGTAAGGTAGTGAACACAGCTCTCAGTTCTGGCAGTAAAAGTACCTGCAGCCATCTTGGATAGACAGTTGCTAATACAGCTGTGGCTTTCATTTTAGCAATGTCGTTGTTTACCAGATAGAGACTCATGGCCAGAAAAAGATAAAGATTTACAGATTCAGATTAAAAAAAAAAAAAAAAAAAAAAACCTCTAAAGGTTTACACTGTGTTTTAAAATATATGTAGGCTTGGGAGAGAAAAAGAATAAACTGGTTTTAAAAAGACAGAGAGTAGCTGAGTGTAGTAGCACACGCCTTTAATTCCAGCACTCAGGAGGCAGAAGCAAGCAGATCTCTGTGATTTGAAAGTAAACCTGGTATACAGAGTTAATTTTAATTACAGGGCAGATAAAAGTTACACAGAGAAACCCTGTCTCAAAAGATATGAAAAAAAAAATAGAAGTAGAAGAAATAGAGTAATAAAAAAGCCACTTAAAGATGGAAAGCACAGAGAGATTCTGGATACTGTATGGTATTATATTGTCTGTGTATTATTATACTGCTGAGGAAATAACAACTGTTAAAAGAAATACTGCTGTATTAATTCAACTTATATATTTTAAAAATGCTTTGACTCCAAAATTTAAGTCTAAGAACAGGTTACTTGGGAAAAGGATTTCTATTTTTGTTTCCACAGAAAATGAAAAGCTGTAGATTCCTTCTAGACTAACATGGTTTGATCAAGCAAGACCCCCTAAAACAGCATCCCAGGTGATCCAACATTCAAAATAATTGGGACCAGGCAACCTTGCAAACTACAGCCAGGATTTCTGCATCTTCTTAGGATCCCCAAGACAGCACCCCCTACCAGCAGGAAGCAGTTTGGAAAGAACGACGCCCAAATTCCCAAATATTGTCCATATATGTTTGTTTTTGTTTAAATGGGGTTGTTTATAAATGGTTAATGACCACAACCAATCTTTTTTTTAGATATGAATACTTTGTTTTATTGATACAACTTAAGGTCAATTTTGTGATACATGTCACAATTTTTCCTCTTGTTTATATAGCTCATTTAAAAATGAATAGATTATAGATAATTACCTATGATAGTCAAAACTTAGAGTTAAGTTAGTTAGGTTTTCTAGATATACAGAGATGTATTTGAGATGAATAGGCATTCTTCAAGCCTTTTGAAGACCTACAGAATATGGCATTTAAAATGGTTTAGGGTTTTTCTTGACAGACATAACTGCTTCTGGCAACACCATCTGAGTCAGAAAGGAAGATGGACATAGAAGAAAAGCATTACAAATTTTGCTTTCAATATGGCAAGAGTAGCTATTTGGGCAAGATACTGTTCTTGTCTGGACTGTTTGTCTTTATGCTGTATAAACTGGACATGCAGGACCCACAGGAAAATGACTGCTGATGCAAGATGGACAATGCTACAGGGTTCCTCCTTCATAGAAAAGTCTGCCAGACATTCTACAGGACACAGAGAAAAGTGACTGACAAACTGCCAATACAGGTGGACAGTTTAAAGTTTCCTGCTTTGCTGAGAAGTCTGCCAGAAACACTATGGCCTATAGGCTGAAGATGAAACATTACCGAAGATCTTCGGGTGACTGACCAGGCAGTGAGTTGTCTCTGTCATTTCTAGAGTTTATATATTATCCTTCTGTGGTCTTTCAAGGAGTTGAAGACAGATAGTTATGGTTATAGTTTTCCTTAGTTAAAAGTAAAGATTTTACATATAACACTTTAGACTCACTAAGATAGGATAGATGACAAAATATTTAAATCTTGATAATGTTAATGAACTAAACATTATTAACTGTGATTCTTATTTGATAACTAAGATTAAAACTCTTTATTTTAGACAGAAAAGAGGAGATGATGGGAGATGTCATTCTGTAAATATGTTTCTCTTATTGGTTAATGAATAAAGCACTGTTGGTCAATAGGAAAGCAAGATAGGTGGGACTAGGAGACAAGGAGGAGAGAGGAAGTAGGAGGGAGATTCAACATGGAGGAAGGAGAGCAGAATGCTAGCCCCTCTCTCCAGTAAGATGAGACCACGTGGAAATACTTAGATTAATAGAAATGGGTTAATATTTAAGACAGAGCTAGCCAATAAGAAATGCTAGTAACAGGCCAACAATGTTATATCAAATACAGCGTCTCTGTGTATTATTTGGGGCTGGCGCAGCTTTGGATCCAGGCCTGCAGGAAAAAACCTTACTCATAACACATGGGTCTCAGTTAGAAAGCCTGGGCAGTCTAAGGGACCTCTGACATCCCTGGTGCACAAAAGGACATTGGGAGCACATTCCCCATGGAGGGATACTCCCCTAACCTAGAGGCAGGCAGGAGGGCTTAGTCGGTAGTCCAAATGACTTGAAAGATTTTGATGATCTCTCCTGGAAGGCATCAGACTCCTTGTGGAGTGGTGGTGGTGGGTTATGGGATGGGAGGGTGGTTCGGAAGCATGGGAGGGAAGGTGGGAAGGAGGAAGAGAATGAGAGGGGAACTGGGATCAATATGTAAAATAAGAAAAAATAAATACATAAAATTAAAAAAGTAATATTTGCTCTGGCTTTGACCAAACAAAGGTTTTAAACAACTTGTATGAATCCAGATTACATTAGTGAGGACATTGTCTTACTACTTTACCTCTTTATCAATGGGTATCAGTTTTATATAGGGATAGACCTTATGAAAGGACATCATTTTAAGAAATGAGTCATCATCTCAGCTGGACATTTATCTTTGCTCAGTCACTTTTGCAGCACACCATTGTCTCTATTATCCCTCAAGGGTTTTCTTTTTATAGTCAGGGTTTACAGGCAAATACTGAGATGCACATATATTTGGTTTGTTTTAGAACTTCTTAGATGCTGTTTGTTTTTCCTGCTGTACTTCAATGTAAATGTGATGGTGACTTCTGCAAAATTCATATTGCTGTGTAACAGACTCCATGATGGTATGGGGAAAGGAGGCCTTCTTGAGAAAACTGAGTCAGGAGAACTCCACCTTAGAAAGTCAATTTAGTTAGTGCCTCAAGAGAATTCCTATGTAGAACCATATTAAATATCCTTAGTGAGACACACTATTGAATTGTGTACACACTCCACCGTCTATGTTGCTTTCAGTATAAACTCAAGTTTTAGTAGATATTTAGTAGTAATATAGGAACTATATTAGCTTGACAATTGTGATTCTTGACAATTGTTCAGTCAGCTAAAATGGACCAGCCAGAAATGACCATATTGCATTTTACATACATTTGGAGCACGCTTAAAGAAGGACAGTTGAAGTTGACAAGTATCATCTAGGCTCCTCAGAAGGCTTTTATGCCTTCTGCAGTTACTGTGTCATAAATTTTGTAGTGCAAAGCAGGTCTGACACCTATCTCAACAAACAAATGGACCTGAATAATTTACACAGGGAACTTAGATTTCTTTGCAGGTCTAAGTTAGTATATTTTTTAATAATCTAGAAAATGCAGTTTAAATTTTCATGCTAAATTAATTGTGTTCTAAATCACACTTTCAGAGTTTTTTTTTTACAAGTATCAATTAATACAGGACACATGAGTATGCATAATAAGACATGAAGATTTTTTTCTTAATCAAATTCAATTTCTTCTTAAACTGAAAGAAACCAGTATGGTAAAAATTTGTTGGTATAGGAGACTACAGCTGGGGCATCCTACAATATCAGGAACAATTTAGAATCCAATTGAAAGCAACTGTTTACTGTATAATTTTACCCAATCTTTTTGTTACATTACCTCCCTAAATCTAATCAGTTTTCACTCCCATACTTACTGAATTAAAGGAGGCTCAACTCCTTCAATTCAGAATATTATGTATCACTTCAATGCTAAGGAGCTGAAGAAATATATAGATTATAGACTTTTAGTTGTGTTCTTGTATATAACAGTGAGTCTTCAACGAATCTAAATAAAATGAAGAAGGGACACACTGGTGTCTCCTCCTCATAGATAAATTCATTTACCAATTAGTAATTTGTGCTTCATGAAGTCTTTATAAATGTCTGAATTTTGTATTATTTCTCATATTTTGTCTATTTGATTCCACAGGAAAATAAATTCTCATAGTAGTTCTTGGAAATATACATTTTTGGGCCCAAGAGGAAGACATTTTCAGTTGTTTTGTGATCAGTTAGTGAAGAGGACTCCCAGACCCTGGGTTATGCACAAACCTTACCCAAACATTTGTTATCACAGAGAGATCTTTTATTAAGTGGGGAGGAAATACTAAAGTTACTGCTTCCTGACTCAGGTGGAAATAAAACAGCAGCAAATGACCTTGCAGGTATCCTTCTTAAGTGGAGAAGGGGAGGTCTGTGTTGGAAGGGGCTAGGATATGGTGGTAAAGGGGACAGGAAATGCCGGAGTAGAGGAAGGGGACAAGGGAAAAGGGAAAGGGGAAAGGGGCCTTTGTCCCGAAGAGAAAATGGACTGCCTCTGCACATGGGCAAATGGCAGTTTATAAAGATAAAGGGAGGAACCCCTTGTTAGGATGAGGTGTTTAATTTTAATTGGACTGGTTAGGTAGGTGAAATCAAAGTGGGGTTTCGATTGATGGACTTTGGTAGTCAGCCTCAGGAGGAGGAAGTGGCCGAACAAGGGAATAGACCTTGGCTGCAATCTTTAGGAGCATAATCTAGTCTAATGGTTTTTCTAATTTTCTTTTCTTAGCAAGGCATAGGGAATGGTGAGAAGGGCAAGGCCTGCCAGAGCCACATGTTCCAGTGGGCTAGTGTCCATTCCATTAGTGTTAATGGTACAATTTGTTTGAAAACAACAACAACAAAACAAATAGAAAGAAATACTCACCCTTTGATGGTTTTTCTTCTCTTGAAAGTCCAGGTTCTCAGCCTGTTTTTATGTTTAAACTGGAACATACCATGCAGGAACAACTTGGCAGACTCACTTCATTAAAGTTTTCTTCCTAAGTAAGAACTGAACAAAAATTACTAGCTATCCCCCTTCCCATATATACTCCATGATCATATACATCCCATGAAGACCTCGTCTGATTGGCTATTAGGAGGCTATAAGCAAAGCCAAGATAAACATATTACTCAAGAAACCTTAATTCAGAGAGAGGGACCTTAGAGAGGCTGGGTTTGCTTTACATAAAAAGTCTCTAGCAATGGTAGACATGTGCCCACCCTGGCGTTGGTGGTGCATGCCTTTAATCCCAACATTTGGGAGGCAGAGATAGGTGAATCTCTGTGAGTTCAAGGCCAGCCTGGTCTATAGAGCTAGTTCTAGGACAGGCTCCAAAACAATACAGAGAAATCCTGTCTGGGAAAAAAAGACATGGGCTCTAGAATCTCTGTCTCTCTCTGTCTCTCTGCCTCTCTGTCTCTGTCTCTTTCTCTCACACACATACACCATGCTAATGTGCTTCCTTCTAACCTGATGTTTTCTCTCTCCTGACATCACAAGGAAGATGATATATGAAGTCATGGGAAAGATTACCTGCTTAGGAAGACCCACAGAGACAGGTGATCCAACCTAGCTCTCTGCCTGTGGATGACAGTTGTGCAGCTTAGTCTGTTTGTGGGGTCCATAGCAGTGGGACCAGGAACTGTTCCTGGGTCATGAGCTGGCTTTTTGGAACCTGTTTCTTATGGTGGGATGCCTTGCTCAACTTGATGCAGAAGGGAGGAGCTTATTGGTACTTTGACCTGATATGCTATGCTTGTTGAGTTTGAAAGGAGGTATGGTGAGGGAGTGGGAGGAGAGGAGGGAAGGGAAACTGTGGTAAAATAAGTAAAAAAGTTTAATAAAAAAGAAAAATGAACACTCGGTTAGTTTTAGCATCTAACTCAAGGGAAGAGGTACCAAGACATGGTAAGACTGTCCTGTTGGACTCAGTGGCTTTTTACTTTTCTTGGTATCTCTTTTACCATATATACAGTGGCCTCTTTCTTTTCCAGATCATATATTCAGCAGTACTCAGGACTACTGAATTATGCAAAAAACTAATATTAGATGGTGAGCCAATATACATTACAGACCAAGAATTGTCTATTCCACTATTACAGCAAAGTTTTCTGTGGTTATTCTACATGAATAAAATATTTAAAAATTAAAAAAAAAATTAGATTGTATTTCTTGTTAGAAACAGTGAATCTGGAGAAAAATAATAAAAGAAAGTGTCTTAGATGACCCTCATCTTGTGGTATCTTTTTGTTAATTGTGGCATCATCACTCAGACCAAACCTTTGCTTCTGTGACCTCAGCTTTCACACCTACAGTATACTTTCATAGCAATATGTGATTAAAATGGTTTCAAATCTTCTGGGAGAAAATAACCAACACCTACTTTTGATAGTCAATTACGTTTTTCTAAAATATAGAATACTCTTATTTTTCAAACAAACATGAATTAGACGGCTCTGAAATGTAACTTACCATTAATTCTTCAGGCTAGGTCTAAAGAAAAGCAAAAGAAAAGTGATAATACTTTGGAAAAATAAATATATTGCCTATCCATAATGAAGACTACATTTATTTTATATTTCCCATCATATAAATCTTGATACAAACACCTTTAAAGAAACATTGAGTTGGTTATGGTTGATTGCTAGTTATTTAAATGGGCAATCTGAGTGATTAAATAGTTTGTTTGATGTATTGTGACATCATCAGCAACATAAGGTTCTAAATACATTTTGTTGGGCCCACTGACAATAAGGTTAATTGAAAATTTGGCAGGTACCCAGGTAAGCAATCATGGTTAGTCAGAATAAGCAAAGAAATGTACATAAACCACAATTAAACACGATTTTTTGTTTGCATCTAAACCAATGTATCTTTCTGAACGTAGGTACAAATAAATTTGTAAATGCAAATTTAGTTAACATGGGGATACACAAAAAAAATCTTTTTTTTTTTTTAATTGTGATCTAGACAGCAAATATTCCAGATATTATGGTCTATACTGTTTTGGCTGAAAACTAATCAATGTTGTTCTCGAAGGTCAAAAGCAGCCATGGACTTTAGGCAAAAGAGTTGTAGCTGTTTTCAAATACAACTCTATTTTTTTAATGTTCAAAAAATTTAAGTTTCTTTAGCAGCTCATCTTTCTCAAACCAAACACAAAATTCTTAGCTGAGGCTGGGATTTGACCCTGTAGATGAAAGGTCAGTCAGTCACAAAGCAATTTTCAAAATGTAATAAAATATGTTTTGAAAGTTTAAATTATAACCATGACCATGATTTGAAAAAAACAAAAAAAAAAAAACAAAAACAGGGTCCATCTAAAATGAAATTGGTGCATAGATTAAGTTTGCTTGTTTTCCTGGGTTATTTTGTTTCTATTTCTTTTCTGACATATTGACATTTTCATTTACTTTATTTTTCATTTATTCACATTTTAATTGAAAATAGGTTTGTGAATACAATATATTCTGATATGGCGTCTTCTCCTCCAACTCTCACAGATTCTGTCTACCTCCTCACTCACTCAAATCCACAGCAGTCAGTTTGAAGGAGTCTGAGGAACAGCCAGTCTGAGGATGCAGTCTGAGGACAGAATCACCCCTTTGGTCTGAGCATTGCTAGAGATAAGAACTCTAGTGGCTGGCAACTCTGCTTCTCTGATACTTCAGGTTTCACCCCCTGATAGCTGAGTCTGAGTTTTTATTGTTAAGACTATACTACAGTAGTATTTGGAGACAGAGTCTTTGTGATATTATTAGCTTACATCATGAGGGTGGGGACTTATAAAAGGAGATACGAGAGCATATCTGTTATTTAATCAGAATACATAAACACATCTCTGGTACTTAGTCTCAATGGTCTGATTCAGTTCACATGATTATTTTTATCGTGTGCTCACTTGGATATTTGAGACAAATCAACCAATAAGTTGGAATTATTAATTTGGATATAATGTAAGTCTTTTTCTAGTTGAAAACAGAAGCTGTGTCCAACTTTAAATTGAAAGTGAAGACAGAATCCAAGAACAAGAAAGAAAAGAGCTAGAAGAGGCCATGTTACATATATAACATTTGCAATCTATTGAGGCAGAATAGAACTGAAAAGATGGTTTCTGTGTAAACAAATAGTTCAAAAGAATTAAATGGACAATGCATTTTGACAAATAAGCAGTGACTTTGCTTATATATATATATATATATATATATATATATATATATATATATATATATTGTCAACAATCAAAATCAATGAGACCACTTCATAGGTATAGTCACTAAATGCCTTACAACCTATTTAAACATTTTAAATGAGCTTGTGCATGGTGGGTAATGTCTGAAATTCTAGCTTCTGGGAAGCACAGTCAGAAAAATAAGAGCCTGAAGTCAGCTGATCTTCATAGTGAGCTTCAGGCTAACCACAACTACATAGTGGGATTTTTGTTTTTCGTTTTTGCATTGATTTGAGCTTAACTCTGGTTGCTATAAAGTGGCCTATACACTTGCATACAAAGTATCTTTTAGGCAGAGAGGTGAGGAAATATTAGTTTAGTTATAGAAATTGTTAGAAAACTGCAGAAAAACTGAAATATTTTTAAACTCTCTAAAGCATGCATTTAGAATATAAAGAATATGGTACAAAGTAACCAATTATTTCAAGATTTAGGTGATTATATCTATCAATATATTTTTATTTTATGTGTTGTAGTTTTGTACTGGCACTTCTCTGGGCACCACATGTGTGCAGTTCCTGTAGAGGCCAGAAGAGGGTGTCCGATCCTCTAGACCTGGCATTACAGTTACTGATTATTATGTGATTTCTTGGAACTGAACCTGGGTCTTTTTCAAGAACTTCTCGGGACTGTTGAATCATCTTTTCATATACACTTTCAGATGGGTTACATGATTTGAGGTATGAGAAAATGAATGCTTTTATCTCTAAAGACATCCAGGTTTATAAAGAAAATGCTACTAATTTGTGACCTAAAATACGGTTGGGCATAAATATTTTAATATCCTATTTATCCTACAGATAAATCAAGAACTTTGAGTGTTGGGGAAGATATTCAGTTAGTAATGTGTAATTCAGTTAGTTGTGTAAGTATAAGGACGTGGCTTAGATCTCTGTAGCACTCACACAAAAAGCTGGGCATGGAGAGGGGGATATGCTGTAACTACAGTAATGCAAGGTAGAGACAGCAGGACTCTCAGATTTCCTGACCAGCCAGTCGAGCCAAGTGCAGTACTCCAGGTTCAGTGATTGACCATATTTAAAAAAAGAATAAGATGGAAAACAAATGAGGACAGCTAACATTGATCTATGTCTTCTACAAATGCTCATATGGACACATACCCACACATATTCATGCTTACATTAGCACACATTCCTGCATACACACAGTTTTCAGCTGTTAAAATATTCAGTGCATATAGAATGGTAGAAGATATAGAGACACAAAGACAATGATCTTACATTGTTCTTAACTATTATTTGTTGAATCATGGAAGCATTTTATAAAGGATTACTATATTATTAATCTAAGTCCTCGTTTTCCTAAATGAAAGGAATGTTTGACAATTTTTTTACTATTAATCAAAGGCAAAATGGGTATGAATTTAATTAATTTTTACCACCATACACTGCATACATATAAACTGATGAAACTTTTAAACTTTTTTAAAAAAAAGTTTGCTTGGAAAGTATGAAATTCCAGTTAAAATAAAAACTTTCTGAAGCATAATTCAATAATAACCATGCTACATATATTCTAGACATGAACCAACATGCAGAGTGGCTTCATTGAGAGGAATAGTGCTATGGAAATTTACAAGCACTACAAGAAACCTTTCAGGAAAACATTTCCCTATTAGTACTTTAGGAATTGCTTTTCAATTCATGCAGTTCTCCTTTGGATTTTGTGTTAATTATACTGAGTAGACACTGATTGTTTAATTCTCTTGGAAAGACTTCTTTTTTTTATTGTTGTTCCTTTTGATATTTTTGAAGGTGATGTGTTTTTACTATAGTCCTATTTTGTTGACTCAGAGGAAATACTAAGTTGACAATACTTCTTTGTGCTCAATTTAGCTATTTGGAGAAGGCAAAAACAATTAGAGCAATCAGAAGCACTAAAACAATTTGTTACCTTTACATACATTTGGAATGTGTTAGCAATATGAACCAAGTTTGTAACTATGACACTTAAGAAATTTAAAAAACAGAGAATGAGGTTTTGATTAAAAATTTATCACCCAAATTAAGAAGTGCTATGATTATAAAATGAATATCACACTTTCAGAATATTTGATGATTTATAGGATGTAAAATGTCTCACCAACAATTCTTTATTGAAGTGATAACAGAACATGTTGTTAAAATTAATCTCTTATTTTTCCTTACATAATTAAGCTTCTTGAAAGTGTAACATTACAGAAGTGGTTTGTATAGATTCTTATAGAGTGGAACTGTTTTAGAGCTAGTCATTGTGCACAAAATATATTATGGAAAAAATAATCTAGGGTTCCTGAGCCCTAGGAGGAGAATCCTGGTTGGGTATTGTTTTGGGAAAGGTTAAAAATACCTCAAGGGCCAGAACTGTGTTTTCATTTCCATATTTTTGGTTTTTAGCAAGTATTTTTAGGCAATAGATAAATTTTAAATGAACATGGTGCATATTTACATATCAATATTCAGAGATTTGACAAGTATGCATAAATAAAACTACATCTTCAATTATTTTCCTTTTTGTTGATATAAATATCTAGGGAAAATATCTTGGCTGTTTTGTTCCTATGTCCTAGTTTTCTCAAGCTCTTATTGTTCACTCCACCACTGAGAAAAGGAGCCTTGTCCTTTGCCTCTATGGGTTTATGGACTATGCGCAGAATGTGTGACAAACAGCCCTGGAGAGATGACACTGATGGGTGACTGTTAGTCACATGCACTGAATGAGCACTGCACTGGGTGCCAAGGTGCTGCCTATAGGAACAGTGAGAATATAGTCAAGGGATATGTGAGGGAGTTTATTGTCACATCATGTTATCAATGAAGGATGTGATTGGGTCATCTGGATATTTCTTAAGGTTTCCAGAGAACTGAAATCCTATGCTAAACATGAGCAGAAGTGATCTGGTCTCCTAAGAAGAGCACATATAGATGAGTGCAAAAGGAATTTCCAATTAGGCCACCGTCTTCCCATGACACAAGGCATCATAGTAGCATATAACATTTAGCTTTAATTTAAGATGATGGACAACAAGGCAGGCAGTGGTAGCACATTCCTTTAATCCAAGCACTCAGGAGGCAGAGGCAGGTGGATCTCTAAGTGCAAGGCCAGCCTGGTCTTCAGTGTGAGTTCCAGAATAGGTATAGCTACACAGAGAAACTCTGTCTCTAAAAACAAAACAAGACAAAACAAAACAAAAAGAAAGATGTACAACAATCCCTTCCTGCAAAAAATGTCCAGTTGTGGATTTAAATTTCCCTGGTTATGACTAGGATTCATAAACTTCAATGATTTACTCATGCTCAAGGGACAGAATGGAGTCTCACCCATCTACATTTCTCTGATCTTGGAGACAAGCACACAGTCATATACAGGTTTTGCAACGTCAATGTTCTTAAAATTAATAAACTAGAAATATGGCAGCTTGAACATTACCCTCTGACATCATTGCCTTCTTATTTTCACCCTTTCCCTTCCTAAGTCAAGCCTTTTTCTTTTCTGTTAGACACTTAGAAAAGGCAAAGACACACAAAATGGATAAAAATATTGTTTGTGGACATTAACACTGCTAATAAGATTCAGTTGTACCTCATACACATTGTGATTTACAATGTCAGCTGGACACTCAGCTTTCATACTTAGAAATGGAGCTGTCGGTGAGTCAGAAGGAGATGAGAGACAGATGCAAGGGATACATTTCTAGACCGAGGTGTGCGCGAGGAGACAAGACTCCCTTTCAGCAGAGTGAATCGCACTTAACCAATAATTAGGAAATCATGACAGGTGTGAGCAATGAGGAAGTAAGAATAATATGAACTGCAGGGAATGTGTAAACAAATTCTTTTAGAAAGGTCTGCAGTAGTAGCTGTCAAGCAGTGAAAATCTTGAGCTACAGCTTCAGAAAGAAATAGAAGTTTCAGAGTGAGAAAACTCCGTCGTCGTAGAGTTCCCAAGTAACACACTCAGGGCCTGGGCTTATCCTGGATTTATATATGAAGGAAGGAAAGAAGGGAATAAGGCAGGGAGGGAGGGTGGGAAGAAAAGTGGAATAGAAGCCTCTCTATGGGGCCATTAAAACAGAGGGTATTTTAATTTAATTGTGTATTAACTGCCAACTCTGAAAGGTGACTTGAGTTTAGTGATTACTATAATTATGAGTATTCTTCTATAAGAAATATAATTGCTTCCTTATTAGTATAAAGTAACATATTAGGTATTTTCAGATATTTTTGAACTTTTATTTATTTTTGGTTTTTCAAGACAGGGTTTCTTTGAGTAGTCTTGGCTGTCCTGG
The DNA here is from genome assembly GCF_943737965.1 of Phodopus roborovskii. NCBI lineage: Eukaryota > Metazoa > Chordata > Mammalia > Rodentia > Cricetidae > Phodopus > Phodopus roborovskii. The sequence goes on from NW_026126540.1 coordinate 14,279,724, forward strand.
AACTCACTTTGTAAGCCGGGCTGACCTTGAACTCAGAGATCTACCTGTCTCTGCCTTCCAAGTGCTGGGACTAAAGGTATGTGCCACTATGGCCTGGCTAGTATTTGAGTTATTTAAAGATTATGGGACTTTTAAACCTCGGTTGTTGGATGGGGTAGAGGGAACTGAATGGCCGCGTATAAAAGAACACCAGTGGCACTCTGTGAAATCATATACAAAATTAACTTGAAGGATATCAATGCTACTTGTTCTGAGGAGAAAACAAGCCACTTCTTTAATAACACATCAAAAGGTAGGATTCTGTGGGGTCTAGGGAGATGGCTCAGTGTCCTTGTCCAGGGATCCACAGCTGCTTGCCTGAACTACAGACTTAGACACCCAAAATTCCATGGGGTAACTGTATGATGAAGTAGCTTATCATGTTTATAAGGAAGTCTTTTCAATTTAAGAACAGCAGACTTGTTTTAATAATATGTGGTTTGGCACTGAACCGAACTGCTGGAATCCAGTTGCAGAGAGGGAGGAGTGATAAGAAAAGGGGTCAAGACCAGGCTACAGAAACCCACAGCCAGCTGATCTGAACAAGGGGGGAGCTCATGGACACCAGACCGATTGCTGGGAAACCAGCATTGGACTGATGCAGACCCCCTGAACATGGGTCTCAGTTAGAAGGCCTAGGCAGCCTTATAGGACCTCTGACAGTAGAACCAGGATGTTTCCTGGTGCACGAAAGGACTTTGGGAGCACATTCACCATGGAGGCATACTAGAGACAGGGGGGAGGGTCTAGACCCTATTCCAAATGACTTGACAGATTTTGATGATCTTTCTTGAAAGGCCTCACCCGCTCTGTGGAGTGGGTGGGGAATGGCATGGGAGAGGGGAGTCGAGGGGCATGGGAGGATAGAAGGGAGAGGGAATTGGGATCAATATGTAAAGTAAGAAAAAAAATATGTGGTTTGGGAAGGAAGGCTTTGTTTTAGAAAAGGAAAGGAGTATTGGAACAAGCTTGGAGAGAAAAACCATGATTTCTTTGAACCATTTACTTGATTAAATTAAATGTGGGAATACCAGTATAGACACTGTATCTTATTTACCTATTTTGTCCTATGATGCAAGTACCATTATTTCCCATACTTTACACATGAAGAACCATAATTAAGATGAAGCTGAGAAGCCATAGTCGTCTGGGGGTTTGTGTGAGTATAGGGTGGGGGCAAGTTTTCTACATAAGCCAGAGAATAATTTCCTGATATAAGGACATCTAAAAGTAACATACTTCAGACAATATACTGGACTCTATTGTTAGGGGTTCTTTTGAGACAGATGTATCAGCTGTTACTATTAACAAATGTGTAGACAACTTACTCATTTATCTTATGGTTTTTAGTCATTCTTTTAGAATTTCATACTGAACATTTTATTTTCTACCTCCCAATTCTTCTCAGATCCTTATCACCTCCCTACCCACCCAACCTCATGCTTGTTCTCTCTCTTAAACAAATAAACCACCACCAGCAACAACAAAAAGTAAAAAAGTCACTAAAGTCCTGGAGTCTGAGTGTACTGGACAACTCCTCCTGAGCATGTGACCTACCCTAGAGTGTGGTTTATATACCCAGTGGCACTCAGAAATTAAGATGCTCACACTATGATGTTTTATTAATCGATGTCTCCTCATGAAAGTCATTAATCTTGAAGTTCAGAAACTTCAAAATAATGCTACTTCAGTACAGTAAGATGAATGCATATTAGCAAATTAACTTAGAAATATGTAGTTGAGAGCACTCAATTTGCTAGATGTAAGTGAATGAACAACCACACATTAGTTTGATTTTAAAAATTTTGATACAGTTATTTACTTACTTTGGTTTCAGTTTTCTTTACTTTGAGATTATAATATATTGAATTTTCTTATGCTTTGAACTAAACTCATAACTTGCTTTTCTCGAGAGTAGACTTACATAGCTTTCTTGATCTTGGTAGAAAGTAGAGAGAGACTGGTTCAGAATTTTCGCATCATGGGATCCATGGCCAGTTGTCATCCCCATCATAGAAAGTAGTTGTCCAGCAATTAAAAAGACTATTGTAAGACTTTGGCTGCAAACAAGTAACCAAGTTAGTGGGAAAGCTAGAGGAAGGCACTGTGTAAGAAGTGAGAGGAGATGAATGGGAGCTGGGCAGTGTGGAAGGCCCTCCTGCTGTTCAAATAGGGACCTCTTTTCAGTGAAACTTTGTCCTGGGGAGACATTTCCTGTAATTTAGCCTGACCTCTACAGCCCCTTGTCAGGCACAGCACAAAGACACTGAGAAAAGTTAAGTCAGCATTTCTTTTTTTTCAACATATTTAAAACCTGTGGAAATTCTTTTTAAATCTCACTGTGTCATCAAAGCAGGAATCAAAGAAAGTTTGATTTATCATGGTTTCAGAATTCTCAGAACCTGCAGATGAAGAATGAGCTATTAGTGGGTTGAGAAGGTTGTGACAACCTCCAGGATGACAGAATTTAGCACACACTCTTCTGCAAGTTTCCCCATCTTTCCACTTCCGCGAGTTTGGATATGCTGCACAAAACAATACTATTTTATGACCTGTCAAATGGGAACTCTTTGAAAAACTCATAAGACGATTTTGAAAACACTTTGCACTCCACACATGAGAGTCAGTTGATGTTTCTGAGGATAGGACAGTAAATCAACCTGACTCAGGAAATGTGAATGGAATTAAGTTCAATTAGTATTCTTTGATCTTCTCAGAATGATTAATCATTGCTTTGTGTTCTGGTGTAGGGATGTAGACAGAACACGGAATGGGGTTGAGATATTAAAAATCTCATTCAGGACCAAAAGCCCTGAATCAATCATATGTGAAACAATACAACTTTATACAGATGTGACTTCTTACCAATTTACTGCTACAATCCTCACACATACTCCTAAGGAAGCCCACAAAGAAGAGGAGACATTTTTAGTTACCTCTCTAACCAACTCTTTCATACTTATCAATAAGGGAAAAGATAAGTCTTTTAAATTCCTTCATTTCAGGATCAGATTATGTGATCTTTCCTTGAATAAATATTTTTCATACTTCCTTTTATTATTTTCTCAGAAGTATGTCTTTTCAGGCATTTTAAACAGAAATTTGAAGCTGACAACCTTAATATTTAGAAGAAGACAATTTATTGGCATAATTATATTATTTCTATTTTCCACACAAATTGAATAGATTAATTGACTTTTATAATATTAAGAGAAAATACTGTGCTCAACAACACACTCCCCTTGATCTATCAAATGTAGGAAACTCATGTCAAGAAACCAGGAGCCATCAGAGCTTTCCTCCCCTCCCCCAAAGGTCTCTTTAGACAGCTGTTCCTGTTTCTATTTTCCTATGGCCACTTAGACTTGCTTTCCAGGAAACCACCCACTTCACGCTCTCTCCTTCATCTAGTCAGCCACACTGACCCTTCTTCTTCCTATTGTTTTCTTTATTAATTTCTTCTGCTGGGACATCTGTACTGACCCCAGCAGTGTGTAGTGTCTGTTTTCTTATTCAATTCCCTCAGCAGTGTGTGGTGTTCTGCTCACACAGTTGCATTGGCTTTGCTCAGCTCAGACCCACAGGTAGGTAAGTAAGTGCATTTCCTTAAATCATGGAAAAATCAGGTTGTCTTGCTCTCTTCTTGCTGCCATGGCCCATGAATACCAAACCCAGAAGCTTCCTCCCTAGTGAGCATCTGAGCCATGCAGGTGTTTATTGAGTTGTCACTTCGCACTAAATTCCCTGGTTTCATTAAGTGAAGCAACACTTCCAAGTTGTAAATCTAAAGCTAGGTCTCAGCAAAAGAAAGAATAAAAATCTCAGTCCTTAGAAACAGAAAACTAAGTACCAACAGCCAACTTCAAACTTAAAGGAAAATCAGGACTGCTGGCAGGATACACTGAGAAGGGAGATGCACAACTGGGGTATGGCTGTGAGGATAAAGACAAAAGAGGAGAAAGAATAGCAAGGAGGATTTTTTTTAAAGCTGTGTGCTTGTCTGTGTTTTCTGTATATGAAACCACAGAAATATTGGATATCCAAAAGTGAAGACAAATGACACAGAGTGTAGATTGCCTGACAAGGCATCACCTTGACTTTCTTTACATCACTGTTTGTGACTAGTGCTGTGCACTGTGGGCTGCTCAATGGTGGGGGTGCTTCACAATGTATCGATGGCCCTATAAGAACAGCACAGTTCCCAAAATTAGTAACTATTGTCCCATATGAATGAAATAGCTTCAGGTTATATGGAAAGGTGAAGGTATAAGGACACAGTCTACATTTATGGCTGTGACTACTGGAATGAGAGGAATGAACCAAGAAACCTTTGGTCCTTCCAATATACAGACAATTCTAGACTAAAGTTCTAGACTGTTCAAGATTAAAACTCTTGAGATACTCACTCAGCCAGCCTCAGCAAGGCACCAACATTGGTTTCTCTAATGCAAAACTATGTCAGAGCATCAAATGTGGCCTGGTATTTAGTTTCTTTGTTTTTGTTTTTTAATCATATTGTTGTAACACAACCCACATTTATATTTTATCTATTCCCTCATTTTAAATGACAAAATTAAACAGTTGCAGCTGAGCCTGTGTAGCTCCATAAGCCACCTTTGTTTTGAAAGAAAGTTTGTCTCCATAGTGTGTCATCACTGGATGTATGATAACATTAGTCTGTGGACTGAGACCTTTCTTGGATCCCCACTTGCATGTTCCTACATACAGGAAAATGAAAATAACACAACAAAGAAAATAAAGATGGGGGAAATGACAGAAAGGGCACTCTCAACAAAAGCACATGCTGTTGGTGTGGATTATCCAATAAAGGGATCTGAGTGGGCTTGAATGAAGGGGTTTGTTGAGAGAAGCCCTTGGCAATTATAGGGAGCAGAGAGGAGTAGGGAGAAGCCCAACTGAGCTGCAGTGTAGGGCTCAGTTCTCACCACTATGATCATCCCATCAGTAATTTTCTGTAATCTCACTGGGTGTCTTCCTACTGTAGATATCTGAAATTTTATTTTCTGTCAGGTACTCTGGGTAAGTAGCAATGCAGTCTGCAGCATACTCTAATGGGGCTACAGATCTATCTTCTTTGAGAGTACTAGAAGGAAGCAGATTTTCTTATACTTAATACATACCATTTTTATTTTTATTGTGTGGTTGGGTATAACTGTCTGGCTTGTTATTTGTGATCGTTCTGTATAGGCTTTTTGGGCTTTAAAGGTTTCTAGCTAGTGATTAGCTGTGATTTAGATCAGCCTGCCTCTACATGTGACCTGTGTGATTCAGATACCTAGGCCTCTATATATGTCCTGTGTAACTCAGATCAGACTGTTTCCACATATGATTTGTATGGTCCAGATTGGACTGCCTCTACATATGAATTGCACTTTCTCTCTTGCACATTCAATACCTATCTTTTGTATAGGATTTTTAGTATTTAACTACACTGTGTCATGTAGAGCATTTTTTTTTTCTGGTGCTGCTTGCTTGGAATTTTGTGAGTCTTCTTGAATTTGGATGGATATTCCTTCTATTGTACAATAGAAGTATAAGAGAAACTTTGAAAATGATAACGCTTCTCTCTGCTTCTGGTGAGCTTGGCTTGGGAAGTAGGATCCCATATCCCATAGCAGCCAAGAAAAAAAAAAAAAAAAAAGAATCTGAACTTAGTGGTTTTTCTGATTCTTGTTTTGTGAATTCACAGACCACAGAATTTGAATTTTAGATAGAGTTTTATTATAGATTCATAGGTGAGAGCTAAAAGGAGGGAGGGAATTGGGGAGAAAGGGGTTGATAGAGGAACAGAGGGAGGAGAGAGACCGAGATAGGTAAGAGACACAGAGACAGAGGGAGACAGAGACAGTCAGAAACAGAGATATACAGAGAAAATGACCCACACACAAGGATCTGCATAGCAAGAGAAGCATCCAGGAAATAGGGTTCCACCAAGCTCCAAGGCTCAGGGCTTTGTTACCATAATTACGACAGAAACCAGGGTGAGGTATGGGAGGAGAACAACCTGGAAAGGCCTGCTGGTGTTCAGAAGGGACCTCTTCTCTGTTCTCTCTACATATCTTATACAGTATAAAAGGCACAAGTACTCATTTAGGAGATAACAAAGAATCAAGAACTAGAACTTCCTTCTGGCATTCCAGGTCTCCAGGAAGGACATCTCAGAACTGTAACTTTGGGATTCCTGCCATACCAGGCAACTTTATGTCTCTTGTTCTCATTATTTTTTTTTATTGAAAATATTGTCTGTGGTTTTGGCTTGGAATTCTATTTCTGTGCCTATGATTTGTGGGTTTGTTCTTTTCATGATGTCCTGAAGTTGCCATATGTTTCAATTTTGTGTGTCTTAGAATTTACCATTTTCTTTAATTGAGTGATTCAGTCCTTCCACCATGGCTTCTATTTCTGATGTACTGTCCTTATATTCCATTTTGTTGGTGAGGCTTTAACTGAAAAATTTTTTATAAGGTTTATTGAGTTTTTCATTTTTCACTTCATTTCATTCTGATTTTTTTTTTAGCATTTCTTTCTCTCTGTTGGATTCAATTTTCATATCTCTCATTCTCAATATTTCATTCAGCCACTTGCTATAGTTTCTGTGAACTTCAATTACTATGTTCATTCAAACTATTTAAGTTCATTCAACTATTTGTTTCATCATTATATTCTTGAACTCATTAAACATGTTATTATTGTCCTTTTTATTCTGAGTCTTTGATTTAATTTATATTGCTCTCTTTATCAGACAATGCTATGAAATGGTAATTTTGGAAGGGGTCATATTTTTTTTTTTTTTCTTTCTTTTTCCTTTTTTTTTTTTTTTTTGGATTGTTGGTCTACTTTCTATGTTTCTGTGATAAAACACTGAAAAACAAGTTGGGAGATAAGAGGGTTTATTTCACCTTATAGGTAAGCCAAGGAAGCAGCACCAGGTAGGACCTTGAATGAGAGATTGCAGAGGAATAATCCTGACTAGCTTGATCTGCATGGATTGTTCAGCTACTTTTATTATACTTCAATAGGCCTACCTGTTCAAGAATGACTTCACATATGGTGAGCTACCTGAATCCTGAATCCATTAGCAACCAAGAAATCTTTCATTATACATGGCCACAGGTCAATCTGATGGGAGCAATTCCTTACCTTATGTTTATGTTCTTCCCATGTTTTATGACTAATCATCACAGGGTATTTTTGGTATGCGATTTATTTATTTATTTATTTATTTATTTATTTATTTATTTAATTGCGCACCAAGGATGAATCCAAGGTGAGATGTTGAGCTGGATATCTTAGGGATGTCTCAAGAGGATGGAGCCCAGGCTGGTGGAGTATCCTACTAGATCCAGTCTAATTTAGGCTTATAGCAACTATGTAGGGTGGTTGTGTTCTATGGGACCAGCTGGAGGGATAGCATGGAGTTGGGTAGCATAGTGATGGAGACCTGGAGGGTGGGCTGGAATTACAGAGAGATGGTATCAAAGGAGCTATATGGGATGGAGTAAAAATTATGTATGGTGGTCTAAGGACTTGTCAAAGGTGAGAAAACACTCAGAGGGACTGTGTGGAGTGGTGTGGCACAGAACAGGAGGCAGATGGAATGGAACAAGGTCTCTTGTTGGGTGTGTAGTGATTTATCTTTTGTAGTAGCTGTGAAGGGTCCAGGTCTTAGAACACTGGATGTCTATTTCACCATGAAGGTGAGTGGTTCTGAGGTAGCATAGAAATGTGGAGAAATGAGAAGGGAAAGGCATCTCTCATTCAGAAGTCCAGTTGAAAGCTCTTGCCAACAGAGACACACAAATTCCAGCACAAGCAACAAATGTTAAAGACCTTTCTCCCTTCCCAGCTACAAACTTGTAATTTGCTAAGAATCCCACACTTAAAAAAACAAAAACAAAAACAAAAACAAAAAACAAACAAACAAACAAAACACCCATTTACTCAGAAAATGCATGGACTTGTGAATCCTAATAGCTTCTGGGTTTATCTTCATTCTGGTAACTAAAAAGAAAGAAAGGTTTGGAGCCAGATATGCTTTACCTCTTCTTTGAAGGTGCTCTTTCCTTTGTATTTAACGTTTAAGGACAGCTATTGGTTACACAGAGAGCAAACAGGCCCAAGTTGCTACAATCTATAAAGCTAAGGGAGAACCATGGGGAAAGTGCTTAGTTTGCCAGAGCTCATGTATTACCCTTCCCAGCATTCTGGTTGTTGCTAGCTTGCTTTCCTCCACCACTTGGTCCCCATCATGTGGATTTTAGTGGCTGATGATCTAGAAGTGGCCAGTAATTTCCTGTTCTTGTTGAGTTTCTGCAACATAGGCTGAATGTGCCTAAGGGATTAACTTCCCATCTGCCTTTATAACATCATCCCAATGCAGGAGGATGCTACATTCTGCTCTGTTTTCTTCATGAACTATAACCTTAACTGAGCATACAAAGAAGTGTGTTTATTACATTTACTGTTCTTAGGAATATATCTTACATGGACAGATTGGTAGGCTTCCCTAATACATTCCTTACCCTTTCTTTGAGGAAAATATGGCTTTGGAAATGATGCTCTTGCTCTCTTTGCCTAATGTAGGTAATAAACAATTCTCTACTATTTTATGTCTTGGCTATGTTTATTTTGGCTTTGCACTCATAAGGATATGAGCCCATTGTGGAACTTATTTGGTTATACTATCAAATTATAATTCTATCTAAGACATGTCTTAGCCACCCTATAATCTTACTTATTTAAAGAGAGAGAGAAAAAAGGAAAACAAAAGGTTTCTTAGCAATATTTTGTGTGAGTCATAACTTGAGAGTCACTGAAATGACATCTATGGATAATGATGTGGTGATTAATTACAACTATTCCTTTAGGAGCTCATACACACACTTGGTGTCTCAGTTTCCTCTACTCTGCCTTGGAAAGCACATGCCCACATTTGGGTTTGCCTTTTTCTTCTTTGGTTTCCATTGAGAAACACTTGCCAACACTATTAAAGCATGTTTAATAGAACTCCAACTCTGTTTCAAACTTCAAACTGGTTATGCCTGAAATTCATTTCTTCATTAAAAACACAAATACAGATTTGGGATGAGGTGAGTTTCCTAAAAGTTTAAGGGAGCTACTTTGTACTGAGGATGACAGTGAGGAACTCTGTCTCTGCCCTTTTGTGGCAGATATTTCTCTCTCTCTCTCTCTCTCTCTCTCTCTCTCTCTCTCTCTCTCTCTCTCTGTGTGTGTGTGTGTGTGTGTGTGTGTATTACTTCCTACTTGCCAGAATGCATGTCCTACCATGCATTTTTTATTTTTAGCTGCTTCTGATCATCTCATCTGATTGAAATATTACTGATATAATGGACCAAGATAACTGTGTTGGATAGTTTTATGTCAACTTGACACAATGATAGTTATCTGAAAGAAGAGAATCTCAAGTGAGAAAATGCCTCCATAAGACCTGACTGTAGGACATTTTCTTATTTAGTGATTGATGGGGGGAGAACAGCCCATTGTGGGCGGTGTTTTCCCTGGGCTGGTAGTCCGGGGTTCTATAAGAAAGAAGTCTGAGAAATCCACAAAGATCAAGTCAGTTAGTAGCATCCCTCCATGCCCTTTGCATCAGTTTCTTCAGTTTTCTGCCCTATTTGAGTTCCTGTCCTAACTTCCTTTGGTGGTGGATTATGGATATGGAAGTGTAAGCTGAATAAACCCTTTCCTCCTTAACTTGCTTTATTTCATGGTGTTTCATCATAGCAGTAGTAACCTAAACTAAGACAGTAACATTCTAATGAATGTGCAAATGCATTTCAGAATGTTTCCATGTAAATAATTTCATTTGATGCTTTAGGGAAAAAAATGTGAAATATGTTTTAACAAACCCTATAAAATAATCTTTGTTTTTGTACTTAAAATGTATAGTTTAGTGGAATTTCATATAATAAAAAACATTTTTGACTAAAGTGTATTGAACTTAATCAAACTGGAATTAGCCATAGCATCTGCAGAAGTGAGCCTTTTCATGGGTCCCACATTTTAAAGGCCAGGGATATCCTATTCCACAAGAAGGGGAGTCTTCATGGCTTTAAGGGATTGTGGTCCCTTGGATTTCTTCATCTTTCATCTGTTCAGACCATGCTCTAGGCTTGGAGTTGGGAAAATATCTCCTCAAAAAGTCCAGAGTATACTTCATAATCTTTATTGACTCTTCCTCCGCCAAGTTTGTGTTATCATTGTCTTTGAGAAGACTAGGTATTTTTATTTAATATAGAGGTATTCTAGTTAGGAAAATACTTAAGTATTAGTATGGTATAAATTCTTACTTAGAGCATAATTGATCATTGCCTTATCTTCTTGGAGAGGAAACTACCTTTACCTAACCCATGGCAACTAATTGGACAAAACCAATATAGAGATAACATATAAAGGTTACGATGATGTTATGGCTTTCAAGCAGAAAGATAGGTGGAGAATCACAGTGACATTACCAGGGATTCCAGCAATTACCCACTTTCTAAATGCAAGTGATCTTAGCAGATGTACCCAGAGTACATGGGAAGCTGAAGATTAATTGAAAATGGGGTTCCATTATATAGCTTCCATGATATTGTTATTCACAGGAGGAGAAGACTTTGGGTGATGTAGCATTTTATAATTTCCCATCACTCATTCTCTGTAAGTCCAATGAACTCATTGGTCCACCAAATTGGACTTCAGTCACATCATTACTTTGATAAGATGTCATTGCCTTATCTGGGGTAAACAGATATTTGTTCATGACCCTCCAGGAAAAGTTAGTACAGCAAGGAGTTGTTTTATGTGCAATTAGGAGATAAAATCCATCTGTAAACTCATTACATCATTTGGGTTTCAGATGTTTCCCTTCTCTCTGCTTAGGGGCAGAGTAGCATTCCAGACTTCTATATATTGCTGAGTTCAGGAGTCTGAACAGTGTTCTGTTTTCCCAAAGATATCAAATTCCTGTTCTGACCCTATCCCCATAATATAGTAATATATAATATTAGAGCCAATGTATGTAGATAGATATTGATAATCTGCATGTAAATTATATATAATTCATGTGATATTACTTTATTCCAATTGTTTAGAGATTTAAATATAACATTTCATAATTATATGAATTGTATGGGAATTTTTAAACAAGGAAGATTCCTATTTATGTTTCTTTGAATAGTTCCTTTGCAGAAGCATGAACAAGAACATTAATAAATATACTTAAATGTTTATGATGATAATGCTGATTGAGGAAGATATGCTCCAGTACTCTTTGCAACATTTTCCAAAAGGTGTAATTATAGCAGACAAAAGGCTCCATTTGAAAGGCTCTGATGCATTCGTTGTAACTTGCAACAAAACTATGTAATTATTCTCACAGCTCTTTAAATATAAGGATTTGTTCCCATGAAGCCTGAAAGCCCATCTGTGCTCAAGTCTTATTTCCTTGATGTTAAATTTATAAGCACTTGATATTGGAATCTTTTAAACTGCAGAAGCTATATTGCAAATATTCCAGCTTCCATTATCTATAAGCTTAGTGCCATACTTTATATTCTTGGAGTGTCCTGGGCTGATTTCTTCCCATTTCTTGCAGGTACATACCACAAGCTCACCTTGTTTGTTTTCTGGGACTTGTCTCCAATTAGCCTCACTTCCTAAGATGCCACTTCTGAAAAGGCCCAGAAACCAATGGGTAAGACCTGTAATCAGATGATAAAAACATCTAAATGTGATGTGACAGCCGTATTTTATTCAGTTTCTTCATGTCAGAACAATTTTTACTTTTGGGCAAAACACCCAAACAAAATTAAACCAAACGACTCATATAATGTTCTGTTATCAGTGTCCACAGCTGCAGAGTCAGGTTGTCCTGAATGACATGCTGTACTGGAGAAGGCACAAGACAGAAGAGTGTCATGGCCCAGTGTATTTATCAAATACATGGATAAGGGCATCAGGTAGGCAGACTATAGCAGGGTGGAGAAATGTCTACCACTAATTTTAGAACTTAATAACACTCTTTCCTTTAGGGTTTGTGCATGACTGTGGTCTTCTAAGTTTATCAAAAAATTCCAAAAGTTTTACCCACTCATCTTAAATATGTTAGGGCAGTTGGAGAGATACAGTATATATCTTTCAATGGTGCTAAACTAGTCTGTGATAATTCTGCCTCTCAATCTGCAGCACTTCTTTCCAAAATTCTGGGGTTCTAACCAGCGATTCTGTGGAATCTTCAATACAATTGTAGCCTTTTCAGATAACCTCAGTTCACACTTGATCATAAAGAACTTCAGTATAGAATTATTCAGAGAAGAAACCAATCTCTGTATATCCAGGCTGTTGTCTGAGGAAGATTTATTAGATAGTTAGGATGAAGGCTATTGATACCAATATAGCTATGTGTATATTAATTACTGTCCTATTGCTATGAAAAATACCTTAACCAAGACAAATTATAAAAGAAAAACACCTAATTTGAGGCTTAGAGTTTAAAGAAAGAGCTCAGTGATGGCAGTGCAAAGTCATGGCAGTTCCTATCTGGATCTGCAAGTTAGAGGCATAAGGAGAAATACTGGAAATAGATTTTTGAAACCGCAAAACTCTCTCAGAGAAATAGACTTCCTTCAAAATCACACCTTCTAATTTTTATCCAACAATTCCACAATTTGGGGACCAACTATTCAAACATACCAGCCCACGGGGGATATTCTCATTCAAACCACTACAATGTGTTATTGAGGAAATATGAATTAGAATGATCATTAATCTCTTTTAATTTTCTTTATTCTCTATTGCTATCCACCTATATACGTACCTACCTACCTATCATCTATCTATCTCTACCCATCATCTATATATGTCTGTCTCTATCATCTATCTATCATCTATTATCTGCCTGTTTACCTATTTTCTTTGACATCTTTTGTTATAAGAAAAAGAGGCAGAGTCATTGAAAAGAGACATTTTACTCTTCAAAATAAGCTTTATTAGGAGAAAGAACTTCATATATATATATTTAATTTAAATTTGAAACAAGCTTGTTTTACATATCAATCCCAGTTCCTAAACACTCACATCATCTCTTGTCCTCTCCCCCCACAAATCCCCATTCTGCTCTGCTCCCCAGGGAGGGTGAGGCCTTCTATGGAGAGTTTTCAAAGTCTGTCATATCATTTAGAGCAGGGCCCAGGCCCTCCCCCATGTGTCTAGGCTGAGGGAGTATTCTTCCATGTGGAACAAGCTCCAAAGTCCATTTGTATACTAGGGATAAATACTGATCCACTACCAGAGGCCCCATAGACTGCCCAGTCCTCCTAACTAACACACATTCAGGGAATCTGGGTCAGTTCCTATGCTAGTTTACCAGCTATCAGACTGGAGCCCATGAGCTCCCCCTTGTTCTGGTCAACAGTTTCTATGGGTTTCTCCAGCTTGGTCTTGACCCCTTTTCTTAACACCCCTTCCTGTCTGCAACTGGATTCCAACAGTTCAGCTCAGTGTTTAGCTGTGGTTGTCTACTTCTGTTTCCACCAGCTACCAGATGAAGGCTCTAGGATGGCATATAAGGTAGGCATCAGTCTCATTATAGGGAAAAGGCATTTAAGGTATCCTCTCCACTATTGCTTAGATTGTTAGTTGGGGTCATCCTTGTAGATCTCTGGACATTTCCCTAGTGACAGATTTCTCTTAAAACATATCATGGCTTCCTTTATTATGGTATCTCTTTTGTTGCTCTCCTGTATTCTTTCCCTGACTCAATCTTCCTGCTCTGTCATGCCCACCTCTCCTCTCCCCTCCCCCATGCTCCCTATTTGCTTGGGAGATCTTGTCCTTTTCCCCTTCTCCAGGGAACCATGTATGTCTCTTTAGGGTCATCCTTGTTTCCTAGCTTCTTTGGAGGTGTGGATAGTAGCCTGGTAATCCTTTGCTCTATGTCTAAAAACCATATATGCGTGAGTGCATACCATGTTTGTCTTTCTGTGACTGGGTTACCTCATTCAGGATGGTTTCTTCTAGTTCCATCCATTTGCCTGTGAATTTCAAGATTCCATTGTGTTTTTCTGCTGAGTAGTACTCCACTATGTAAATGTACCACATTTTCTCCATCCATTCTTCAGTTGAGGGACATCTAGGTTGCTTCCAAGTTCTGGCTATTACAAATAATGCTGCTATGAACATAGTTGAACAGATGTCCTTGTTGTATGAATGTGCATCGTTTGTGTATATACCTAAGAGTGGAATTACTGCATCTTGAGGTTGACTGATTCCTATTTTCCTGAAGAACCACTATACTGATTTCCAAAGTGGCTGTACGAATTTCCACTACCACCACCAGTGGAGGAGTGTACCCCTTTCTTCACATTCTCTTCAGCATAAATAGTCTTTGATGTTTTTGATTTTAGCCCTTCTGATGTGAGTCAGATGATATCTCAGAGTTGTTTTGATTTGCATTTCCCTGATGGGTAAGGATGTTGAGCACTTTCTTAAGTGTCTTTCAGCCATTTTAGATTCCTCAATTGAGAATTCTCTATTTACTTCTGTACCCCACTTTTTAATTGGATTATTTGGTATTTTGGTGACTAGCTTCTTGAGTTCTTTGTATATTTTGGAGATCAGCCCTCTGTCAGATGTGGGATTGGTGAATATCTTTTCCCATTCTGTTGGCTGCTGTTTTGTCTTGTTGACAATATCCTTTGCCTTACAGAAGCTTTTCAATTTCACGAGGTTCCATTTATTGTTCATCTCAGTGTCTGTGTTCCTGGAGTTATGTTCAGGAAGCAGTCTCCTATACCAATTCCTTCAAGGGTACCTCCCACTTTCTCTTCTAAGAAGTTCAGTGTGACTGTATTTACGTTGAGGTCTCTGATCTGTTTGGACTTAAGTTTTCTGCAGGGCGATAGACATTGATTTATCTGCAGTCTTCTAAAGTCAGCATCCAGTAATGCCAGCACCATTTGTTGAAGATGTTTTCTTTTTTCCATTGTATAGTTTTAGTTTCTTTGTCAAAAATCAGGTGTTCATAGGTTCGTGGGTTAACACCAGGGTTTTCAATTAGATTCCATTTTTTTTTTTTTTTGTCTATTTTTGTGCCAATACCAAGTTTTTATCAGGACTATAGCTCTATATTAGAGCTTGAAGTCAGGGATGGTGACTTTTTTAAGGACTCAAAGTTCTTAATATGTAGGTTTTCACTTGTTTGGTTAGCATTACCCCAAGATATTTTATGTTGTTTGTGGCTATTGTAGAAGGAGATGTTTCTTTGATTTCTTCCTTAGCCCCTTTATTGTCTGTATATAGTAGAGCTACTGATTTTCTTTTTCTTTTTGGTGAGTTTATCTTGTATCCTGCCACTTTGCTGGGCACCAGAAGGCAGGCTCCTTCCATGGGCGGAGGTGGTACCAGGACAGTGGCAGACTCTGGGAAGGCCAGTTCCCTAGGATGGGCCCCTCTGCATGTAGTCCCCAGTCCTCAGGAGCAAGAAAGACCTTCTTGAACTTGGTATATAGCAGGGGCAGTGAGGGTGTGAATGGCCTTGAGGTAAGAGAGGATTAAGAGGGATAGTGCAACATACCTGTGGCAGCATGATGAATGAGTACTTAAAGGGAGGGAGGAACTAAGGGTGAGGAGAGAGAGAAACTTTCTTTCAAAATCCTGAAGAGGAGCTTTATTAGTAGAGAAAGGGTATCTTAGATGTTTTAGTGAAATCCTCCAAATAAAGTGAATTTCTGACTTTTAACGATTTTCAGGGGATAGCATGAGGTTTTATATTAAGTGACTTAGAATGGCTTAGCCTATGTGACTAGGAACATAAGGGAAGTAGGTACTAGATAGAGCCATAAACTGATTTTGAACCTGTAGCAGAAGAGGACTTAGGTATGCTTTCTTCAGGCATGCATGATCTAAATTTCAGAGCTGAGGCTCATCAACTGCAGGGGTATGGTCTGATTTCCAGAAGAGAGAAAGGCAGCCGGAGGGTTTATGATCTAACAATTGTTATATTGTTATTTAAAAGTAAGGCCGCAACCCCCCACAATATACATACATACATACAAACATCCATACATGCTGTTATGATAATTCAAGAGGGGAACCTTGGTGGATCTCATGGCAGGTGAGGGTGATGGTGTGGGGGGAGAGGGGACAAACATGCCAGGCAGACAGAGCTTAGTGAGCTTTATTAGAAATGGAAAGTGGGGAGGGGAGGTGAAATGAAGTAAAGAGACACAGAGATAGAGAGAGGATATAGAAGAGGGAGACAGGAAAACTCCTGACTGCCCCAGGTAAACAGCAGAAAAGAGAGGGAAAAAGAGAGTATAAGCGGACAGGGTCTTCCTTTTAAAGGTGTGCTTTGCACCTGTGTGCAGACTACTTAGCCATGGAACCCTGGGCTGATCAGCGTACTACCTGAGTGCATTCTGCCAGGTGACAGGGGCAGGCCAGCATAATGCCTGCCTGCATCCTTACACACACACACACACACACACACACACACACACACACACACACACTATCTTCTTAAATAGTTCTTTACTAGTCTTATGTTATTATCATTATCAGAATTTTCATTATATTAGGGTTTTTTTTTTTTGTTCTCAAGATTTTACTCAAAATTTGTTGTGTATCCTCAGAAGGTCCATCTGTGTCCCTTTAAAAGTTACTTGTTTTTATTTATGTATTATAGAGGAAGATTGTGGAAGGATTTGAGATTTTGAGATGCACTGCTTGGTCTGCCCAACTCCTCTATTTGAATTATATCTGCCCCTGTCTTTAATTAGGCTGCTGGTAATTGCTCAAGGATTGATGTGAGTTCCTAGGAAGATGAGAGCTATGCAAATCATTTCTGTCCATAGAGATGCTAATTGAAGTTGATGAAATGCACCTGAGAGTATTGTCTGAATCTTTTAGGGGTGCATTCTTTTGTAAATACATTTCAGTGTCCCTTCTCTCACTACAAATGTGTGTGGCTTGTGTTCTCTTTTAAAGCACTGCAATTTTTTTTTTGTCCTCTTATGTAATGAAGTAATAGAAATTATTTTTAAAAGGCATTTGGCATGCTTTTTTATTTGTAGGAAAGTTCTGGTTTTGCTGCTTTTAGAAGATTTTTTTTTTCATGTTTTTGAATTCAAGACTTAATTGTGGTTCCCTAAAATTCATTGTCTTGAGACATCATTGCCTGAAACTCCCTCCACCTCACCAGAGCAACAAAGATCTCTTGGTCTCAGCCACTTCTGTGATCTCATGGCAGTTTTGATCAAGAGTGGCAGAGCTAGAGTCAGGAGAGGGGAAAAATCTCAAGGTCATTTCTCAGAATTGTTTTTTGTGGTCAGTTTTTAATGGATATTCCTGGGTCTCATATTATTGTGCTTCAAGATCAGATCATTAATAACTCCAAAAAGGAAATGATCTTGTGGACTAACTTTTATTTGAAAAGAACATTGAATCAGTTATTGAATTGGGGAACCCATTCATAGACATTGCACTAAAAAGGAATCTGAAACAAGAGCAACAGAATCTATGCTAGATTTATTTATGTCATTATTTAGATGTGATTTGTTAGGTTTCAGTGTTAATTGTCTTTGTTACATCTCTAACAAACTTTTCTAGAATTTCATTTATCATTTTTGTAGATGTAATTCCCATACAGGTATATACATACATACATACATACATACACACACACACACATATATACATACACACACATATGTATGTCTATCTGTCTATCTATCTGCACTACTATTTACTTGGTAAATGTTCCTCTATCTCCACTTAGTTCATATAGTCTTGGTTTTGCAGAATCAAAATATACAGCCCTTTCCTAGTAAGTGCTAGTATTAGTATTGAAGCATTTTATGAAAACAAAAGCTAATTAAAAAAATTTAATAAATAGTATGATTTAAATATAATATAATTTATTATCTAACCAACATTTTGGAAGTAATTAATTTCATGAGGATATATCTATATGCATATATGCATATTTTAAAAATATTATACCTAAGCTCATAAAACACATGGGTCTCATCACCATGACGTAAATACACATAATGAGACTTTCACAATATAATCTAGTTTCTTACAAGTTTTGTGATGGAACAATACCTAGGAGAATGTGTAAGTATAACTGGGACAGTTGCTCTAAGAGTGTGTTATATTCACCTCTTGTCTTCCTTGCAGCTCAGCACAGAGCTGAGTATTATTAGCTCCTTGCTAATATTCTATTGGTGGTTTTACTAGAACAGTTTTCAGAAAGGGTCTTGTTTTCTTTATATTAAAGGAAATGTGTCTTTTAGCCTTCACCTTCTTCCATCCTTTTGTTTGGAATGTCTTGTTATTGATATGTGGGAAACCATATGGCAATCACAGGCCAAGATGACAGAGCAGGTAGGAACAAGGTGCACCTCTGATGACTTCCATCAGCAGGTATGTTATTTCACACATTTAACTGTGAATGTGATTATACATTAAGCTAGTAACAGTTGGCTTTGTCTAATACCTCATATTCTGGACTTTTATTACATATAGTTAACAGAAATTTTGTAAATATATATAAACATATATAGTATATATATATATATATACAAATTTTGTATATATGTATATAAATATACATATTTATATCTCCTACAGATTCTATTATGTACCTGTGTGTAGGGCTCACTTTTTGGGATTGTATAAGCTTTGAGAGAGCTGGATTCTGTTGAAAACTGCTTTTCCTTGTGTTACAGCTGAGGAATGATAACAAATTTGGGGGGAAGTGCTGGAGGTAGAAGTGGAGAGGAAGAGAGCAGGAATAATGTAATATAGTATCCACAAATTGTATAATGTAATATAGTATTCAGATATGAAGTAATGTAATTCAGTATTCACATAAGAAATAATGTAATAACATATACACATATGGAATAATGTAATATAGTGTTCACATATGAAATAATGTAATTTAGTATTCATATATGAAATTCTCAAAAGATACACACTTTATCAACCCCAAGATCTCCAAAATATACAAAGAACTCAAGAAGCTGGTCACCAAAACACCAAATAATCCAATTAAAAATTGGGATACAGAAGTAGAGAATTCTTAATTGAGGAATCTAAAATGGCTGAAAGACACTTAAGAAAATGCTTAATATCCATACCTATCAGGGAAATGCAAATCAAAACAACTCTGAGATATCATCTGACTCACATCAGAAGGGCTAAAATAAAAAACACCAGAGACAGTTTCTGATAGAGAGGATATGGAGAAAGGAGAACACTCTTCCATGGTTGGTGCAGGTACAAACTTGTACAGCCACTTTGGAAATCAGTGTCTCAGGAAAAGGGGAATCAGTCTACCTCAAGATCCAGTAGTTCTACTGTTAGGCATATACCCCAAAGATGCACATTCATACAACAAGGACATCTGTTCAACTATGTTCATAGCAGCATTATTTGTAATAGCCAGAACCTCAAAACAACCTAGATGCCCCTCAACTGAAGAATGGATGGAGAAAATGTGGTACATTTGCATAGTGGAGTACTACTCAGCGGAAAACCACAATGGAATCTTGAAATTCACAGGCAAATGGATGGAACTAGAAGAAACCATCCTGAATGAGGTAACCCAGTCACAGAAAGACAAACATGGTATGTACTCACTCATATATGGTTTTTAGACATAGGGTAAAGGATTACCAGGCTACAATCCAAAGAAGCTAGGAAACAAGTATGATCCTAAGAGAGACGTACATGGTCCCCTGGAGAAGGGGACAGCAACAAGAATGACTAAACAAATTAGAAGCATGAGGGAGGGGAGAGAGTGAGGGAGCTAGAAGAAAGAGGAGGGGAGAAGAGGAGGAGAGAACATGAGGTGATCATCAGGAAGATTGAGTCAGGGGTGAAAATAAGACAGCAAGAAAAGAGATACCTTAATAGAAGGAGACATTATAGGTTTAAAGAGAATTTGGGCACTAGGGAAATGTCCAGAGATTTACAAGGATGACCCCAACTAACAATCTAAGCAAAAGTGGAGAGGCTACCTTAAATGCTCTTCTCCTATAATGAGATTGATGACTCCCTTAAATGCCATCCTAGAGCCTTCATCCAGTAGCTGATGGAAACAGGAGCAGAGATCCACAGTTAAACACTGAGGTGAAGTCCTGGATTCCAATTACAGACAGGGAGGAGTGATGAGCAAAGGGGTCAATACCATGCTGGGAATACCACACAAACTGCTGACCTGAGCAAGTGAGATCTCATGGACCCCAGCCAGATAATCGGGGACCCAGCATAGAACGGAAACAGGTCTCCTGAACTTGGGTGGCAGTTAAGAGGACTGAGCAGTCTCTGGGGTCTGTTGAAGTAGAACCAGTATTTATCCCTAGTGCAGGAATGGACTTTGGAAGCCCATTCCTCCATGCAGGGATACTCTCTCAGACTAAATACATGGGGGGAGGGCCTAGGCTCTGCCCCAAATGATGTGACAGACTTTGATGATAGCTCATAAAAGGCCTCACTCTTCCTAGGGAGTGGATAGGGAGTGGGATGGGGAGGGAGAGTAGGTGGGGAACAGGGGGAAATGGGAAGGAGAGGGAACTGGAATTGATATGTGAATTAAGAAATAATAATAGTAATAAATAATAATAATAAAAACATGTTTCCTCTCCCTGCTCTTTATCTCCCTGTGAAACTTCTGCATTAAATCTATTATTTCACTCTATTTTTATGCTCATAAATTTTGTCAAAACATTTTGCTTTTGGATAATCAATTCTTTCTTTTACTATTATGCCAATCAATTGATTACATGCATTCAAGAGGGAAATGTATTATTTGTATTTGAGAAATAAAAGTGATTTGGATTTTTTTTACCAGAATTTTCAGTCTCGCTTGTTTATATGCTAGTCTTCCTGCCTACCTTAATAATAAAGGGATTCTTTCTGGCCAATAGTGATGTTTTGTTGTTATGCTTATGTTGTGATTATTGAGCGTTTGTTGAACAATGAAATGAAAAATATGTACAATGGAGATTTGAAAACAGTTAGTGGTTTGCAGCAGACTGCCCCTAGCTTACTGTTGGCTTCAAGGAGCTGAGGTTTAGGCATAAAGAGGAATGACAAAAGAATAATCCTCTAAATATTTACATTCTCTGTAAAGTCTGTGTGTGGAGAAATGAAAAACAATATGAAGGTTATAATGATGCTTTTGATGTCTTTGACATCTGGCCAAATATCAGAGAATAAGATGTGAACAAACACTATTCTTGTTTTCAGTTTTACCAGTGTGTTAGAGGAGTGTTGTCACTCAGTTGTGAGTAAGGAGTATTATTATTATTTTTTTTAAATAAATGAATTCATTCACATAACCTTTCCAGACAGAGTCAGAATTTGAGAGAAAATTTCCAGCCCTTAAAGCATCAAGCACTGTTTTAGGCCTTTTTAGGTACACACACACACACACACACACACACACACACACACACACACACTATATTTTTATCAAATATAATAAAGATAGTACATAGGCAAAGGTTCATTTGAAATGCATATGGGCCACAACTCATTTGTTTTCTGTGTATGAGAACACTGAATCTTCCAGAATCTTACATGGCAGAAACTTAAAAAGATGATTAATCTTTGGGAAATGAATATGTTGTTCATTATCCCTCAAAGGAGAAAGATTTTTGTCAGGTATCAGGAGATTGAAAGAATGCCCATGATCATGGATCAGTAGGGCTAATGTAGTGAAAATAACCATCCTACCAAACCAATGTACAGATTCAATACAATCCCCATCAAAACTACAATGCAATTCTTCATGGAAATTGAAATGACAACTTTTAGCTTCATTTGAAAACACACAAAAAATAACCACAGGACAGTTAAATTAATCCTGCATATTAAAAGAATTGTTGGAGGTGTCCCTACCTGTGACCTCAAATTGCATTACAGAACTATAGTAATAAAAATAACATGGTATGGTGAAGCTCTTTTCTCATTCCATAGGCTGACATTTTCCTCACAGAAGCTTTTCAGTTTCATGAGGCCCTGTTTATTAATTGTCCTTCATAGTGTCTGCTCTATTGGTGTTCAATTCAGTAAGTTGTCTCCTGTTCTAATGCCTCCAAGGGTTTCCCCACTTTCTTTTCTATCAGATTAAGTATAACTGGATTTATGTTGAGGTCTTTGATCTACTTGGACTTCAAGTTTATGCAGAATAATAAATATAGATCTATTTGCATTCTTCTACATACTGATATCACCATTGGCACAACTGACAGAGGGCTGATATACAAAATATATAAAAAACTAAAAAAACTAGACCTCCACAACCAATAATTAAATAAAAATGTGGTACAGGTCCTAACAGAATTCTCAACAAAGGAATCTTAAATGGCCGAGAAACACTGAAATGTTCAACATCCTTAGCCATCAGGGAAATGCAAATCAAAACAACTCTGAGATGCCACCTTAACTCCTCTCAGAATGGCTCAGATCAAAAACATAAGTGGAAGCTCATGTGGGAGAGGATGGGGAGCAATGGGAACACTCCTCCTTTGCTGGTGCAAGTGCAAACTTGTGCAGTTACTTTGGAAATGAACACTGCAGTTTTTCAGAAAACCAGGAATTGATCTATCTCAAGACCCAGCTATACCACTCTTGGGTGTATACCTAAGGGATGCTCCATAGTACCGTTGAAGACACTTGCTCAACTCATTTATAGCAGCTTTATTTATAATTGCCAGAGTCTGGAAATAACCTATATGTTCCTCAACTGAAGGATGGATAAGGAAAATGTGGTTCATTTACACAATGAAGTATTAGCTGTTAAAAACAATGATATCATGAAATTTTCAGGCAAATGGATGGAACTAGAACAAAATCATCCCAAGTGAGGTAATTCAGATCCAGAAAGACAAACATGGTATGCATTTACTTATAAGTGAATGTTATCTGTAAAGGATAGGCATGCTACAACTACAGACACAGGGAGGCTAGGTAATGAGGAGGATTCAACAGGGACACTCAGATCTCCCTAAGAGAACTAGAAGATATTTCATGGGTGGACTCAGTGCAATTAGGGATGAGACCATGAGGGATCAGGTGGGATGTGATGGAGGAGAGAATACTGAAAGAGCAGAGTGGAAAGGGGATCATTTCAGGGTCAGATTGAAACCCGGTGCAAGGAAAACTCTCAGGAATCTATAAGGATGACCCCAGATAAGACTCCTAGAAAGGGAGAGCACATGTAGCCTTATTTGACCACCTCTTGTGACCAAGCAAGAATACCAGTGGAGGGATTGGAACACCTTTCACCTAAGGTCTGGCCTGCCTATGGGATGCACTGGGATTGGTTCCTATCCCTATAGTCATCAGAGAGGCTTCACCCGGTCATTGGTGGAAAAAAATACAGAGACCCAAGTTCAAACATTAGGTCAAGTGAGGGGAATCCTGCTGAGGAGAGGCAGAAAGGATTGTAGGAGCCAGAGGGGTCAAGGACATCATAAGAAAACTCATAGAATCAGCTAACCTGGGCTCATAGGAATTCACAGAGACCAAACTGACAACCAGGGCACCTGCATGGGACTGACATAGGCCCTTTAAATATATGTGACAGTTGTGTTGCTTGGTCTCCATATGGGAGCAGGGATGCCTCTGACTCTTCTGCTTGTTTTTGGGACCCCATTACTCATACTGGGTTGCCTTGCCCAGCTTTAATGTAAAGGTAGGTGCTCAGTCTTACTATAACTTGATGTGCCATGTTTTGTCAATATCCATAGGACACCTGCCATCTTCTGAATAGAAATAGAGGAGAAGTGGATGGGAGCAGAGATCAGAGGAAAGGTGGAGGAGTGGGACAGGAAGGAGAGAAGGGAGGTGAAACTATGCTCAGGAGGGAGATTACAAGGACAGAGTGCAGATAGGACAGGACAGATGAATGGGATCCAGATGCATGATGTGTATGCCACAAAGAGTAAATAAAAAGTTAAACAAAGAATGAACTGCTGGAGATCTCACCATCCTTGATTTTAAGTTGTACTACAGAGCTATAGAAAAACAAAAACAAACAAAAAGAACACACAAACAAAGAAAAAACCAACCAAACAAACCTCATGGTATTGTCTTACAAACAGACATATTGATCAGCAGAATCTATTTGCCAGAAAAGAAATACACACTGGAAAAAAGGACAGCATCTTCAAAAACAAAAAACCAAAAAAAAAAAAAAAAAAAAAAAAAAAAAAAAAACAACAACAAACCATGCTTGTCAAACAACATGTATGCATGTAGAATAAAATAATGATAATAGATCCATATTTATTACTTTGTGCCAAACTCAAGTCAAGTCCTAGTGGTTCAAAGACCTCAACATAATACCAGGTACATTTGAACTTGATAGAAGAGAAATTCTGAATTTATTGGTACAGGAGAGGACTTTCTGAACAGAATACCTATAGTGCAGGCACGAAGATCAACAATTAATACATGGGACTTCATGAAACTGAAACACTTCTGTAAGGCAAAGGATGTTGTCAGTTGGATAAAGTGGCAGGCTACAGAATGGGAAAAGATTTTGTTTTTTATCAACTCTAATTCCAATATAGGACTAATATGCAAAATATATAAAGAACTCAAGAATGTATCTATTGAAAAAACCTAACAATTCAATTTAAAATGGGGAGTAGTTCTAAACTCAATATTGGAGTCACAAATGGCTGAGAAATACTGAAATAAATGTTCAATATCTTTAGCCAATAGGGAAATGCAAATCAAAACTACTTTGAGATTCCATCTTACACTTGTAATGATTAAGATCAATAACTCAGGTGACAGTCCTTGATGGCTAGAATGTAGAGCAAGGGGAATACTCAATTGTTGATGTAAGTATTACAGCTTTGAAGGGAAAGGTATCCTGATTGTTAGGATCCAGGCTATAGCTGTGAAAGGAAGGCATCTTGCATACCTATAGCTGTGAAAGGAAGGTAACCTGGATATCTACAGGTCTGGAGAGAAAGGTATTCTGACTCTCAGGAGCCAGGACATACCTATAGCTGTATTCCTTTGGGGAATGGCTTCCCAATAGAAATTTTGCAATGTTGCTCCTCTCTGGAGAGCTGTCACAGCTCAGCTCTGCTCCAGTCTGCTAATAGAGTTTCCCAGCAGAGAAGTTCATTGCCTTTCTGCTCTGGAGAAAGTTGTAATTTCTCTGCATCATTCTGCTAAGGAGGAAACACCTGCAGAAATGTAGCAGCCTGATCCTTCCCCTGGGAAAGTTGTCACTTCTTTACTCTACTCTACTAAGGGAGTTTCCCAGTAGAGATGTCCATTGCATCTCTGCTCCACTCCACTCTGGTAAAAGAAGGCCTTCACCCAAAATTCATCCAAGAGATTTATTGGGAGGGAAGAATCCAGGAGAGTGGCTTCCTCTGTCAGGGTAGAAAAAGGCATCTGAACAGGCATAGGGTTTCTTAGGGGTAGAGTTTTTCCAGGGTGAAGATTTTCAGGGGGTGGGAGTTGGCCAGATTTCAATTCTTGAGCTTGGATAAGCTCAGAGATTGGCTGGACTTAATGCTCAGAGATTGGTTGGTTTCTTGCTCAGAGATTTTTTTTTTTTTTTTTTTTTTTTTTTGTGCTAAGTTGGTCAGGGGCAGACTGTGTTTCCCACGTTTCTCTAGTTCTGATTACAGGGTGAAATTTTGTTTCTTTCACCAATCCTTTTTAACCTTTTGGCTCTGGTTTCAGGGCCAGGGAGTGTTTCTTTCACTTGCTCTAGATTTAGGGCCAGGGTGTATTTCCATTACTGGTTCTGATTTCAGGGTCAGAGTGTGTTTCTTTGGCTGGCCCTTTTACCATACAGCTGATGGGTGTGCAAACCTATACAGCCACTATAGAAATCTATATGGTGGCTTCTCAGTAAGTTGGCAATCATTCTGCCTCAAGACTCTGCTACACCACTCCTGGGCATAATAAGAAAGAATGATCCATCCTACCATAAGGACTCTTGCTCAATCATGTTCATTAGGTCTCTTCATAATAGCCAGAAATTGGACACAACTTAGATGTCTCTCAACAGAAGAATGGATAAAGAAAATGTGGTATATCTGCACAATAGAGTGCTACTCAGCTGTTAAAAAATGACACCATGAAATTTGCAAGCAAGTAGATGGAACTAGAAAAAAAATCATCCTAAGTGCAGTAGCCTAGATCCAGGAAGACAGATTTGGTATGCATTCACTTATAGAGGGATATTACAGATATAAAGTAAATGATGACCAAATTGCAATCTGTAGACCCAGAGAAGAAGTGTCTAGAGTGAACACATGGGTGTCCCTGGGAGGGGTAATAGAGTAGACATTAAGGTTGGACTTGAGACTGGTGGAGAAGAGAGACAAGGGAGATCATGTGAAGTGGAGATGGGGTAGAATAATTGAATGTAGAGAGAGAGGGGAGAGAGAGAGAGAGATCTGGAGTTGGGGGCATTTTGGAGGGTGGTTTGGAAATCTAGTACAGTAAAAACTTCCTGTAAAATATGAAGATGAGCCTATTGATTCCTAATAATAGAGCATATCGAGTCTCAACTAGTCATCTCTTGTAGCCAAGCAAAGCTTTCAGTGGCAGGACTAGGTTCCATCTACTTGAGTTGTTGGCCAAGAGGGTCCCATGGAAATCTCCAAAGAACCCAGGCTGTATACTAAATCAAAAGTTTGCTTTGCAAAATGACAGTGGGTTCTCATTGCCAAGAACAACACTAATACAAGTTGAACATGGAGAAGTAGAGTTGGTGCCTACATGGAGCTCTTACCCCTATTTTCTAGTCTCTATGGTGTGGGAAGGTACTTTGTAGACTGCCAGAAGAAAACATGGACACCAATCCAGCCACAAAACTTTTGACCTACAATCTATCTTGCATACAAAATATGGTAATACTAGTAATGGTGGCTCAGAACTTAAGGGGATAGTCAACCAATGTCTAGTTTGACTTAAGAGCTACTCCATGAGAAGAAACTCATACTTGGCATTGCTTGGGTAACCAAGAACCAGAGACTAGACAGTCCAGAAACCAGTGGAAAACTAAATGCTATTGGTCTAAAAAAAATCAATACAATGATTCCTAATGATATTCTGCTATACTTATAAATTAGTGCCTTGTCCAGTCATCAACAGAGAGACTTCTTCTGGCAGCAGATAGGACAGAGGCAGAGACATACAACAAAACATTATGCAGAGAGAGAGTCTAAATTGGAGGTTCCCATCAAATCCCTCCCTTCTGACCTCAGAGAATCCTGCTGAAAAGGAGGTGGAAAGATTGTCAGAGTCAGAGGGAATGAAGGACAGCAGGAGAACATGGCTCTCTAATTCAACTTAGCAAGGCATGTATGAGCTCACAGAGAGTGAAGCAGCAAGTGCAACACTTACAGGGTTCTGCACCAGGTCTTCTGTGTATATATTAGAGCTATTAACTTTGTATTTTTATGGGACGCTTACATTTCAGAATGAGTTTGTTTTCCAACTCTTATGCCTGCGCTTTGAACTCTTTTCCTTCTGTTGGGTTGCCATGTACAACTTCAATATGATAATTTTCCTTCATTTAATTCTATTCTGTTTTGTCCTGTTTGTTTTTTAACTCTTCTAATGATAAAAAATACGAGAAGAATCTAGATGGGAAAGGAGGTGGGGTGAAACTGGAAGGAGTAGAGGGAAGGAAAACTATAATAAGAATATATTGTATGAGAAAACTATTTCCAATACAATATTCACCAGTTACACATCCAAATATGTAAAACTACTATCTAAATATGTAAAGAACAAAAAGCTGGACATTAACAAAACATGTGATTCAATTAAAAATTTGGTCATACTCTAGAGAAATGTCTAGAGACCTACAAGGATGACCCCAACTAAAAATCTGAGCAACAGTGGAGAGGCTACCTTAAATGCCCTTCCCTGATAATGAGATTGATAACTAACTTATATGCTATTATAGAGCCCTCAGCTGGTAGCTGATGGAAACAGAAGCAGACATCCACATCTAAAAACTAGGCTGAACTCCTGGAATCCAATTGCAGAAAGGGAGGAGTGATAAGAAAAGGAGTCAAGACTAGGCTTCAGAAACCCACAGAGACAGCTGACCTGAACAAGGGGGAGCTCATGGGCCAGACTGGGAAACCAGTATTGGACCTACTCAGACCCCCTGAACATTGGTCTCAATTAGAAGGCCTGGACAGTCTAAGGGACCTTTGACAGTGGAACCATGATATATCCCTTATGCACAAAAAGACTTTGGGAGCACATTCTCCATGGAGGGATACTCCCTTAGCCTAGAGGCAAGAGGTATGGCCCAGACCCTACTCCAAGTGACTTGACAGATTTTGATGATCCCTCCTGGAAGGCATCACCCTCCTTGTGGAGTTGGGGGGCATGGGAGAGAGGGAGAGGAAACTGAGATTGATATGTAAAATAAGGAAAATATTATATATATATATATATATATATATATATATATATATATTAAAAATGGTCATAGAAATGCAGGTCTCCAAACATATACAAATGGTTGAGAAACACTCATAGAAATGTTCATCTTCTTTAGTCATTAGAGACATGCACATCAAAACTACTTTGAGATCATCTTATACCCTTTAGAATGGCCAAGGACAATAAAGTAAATGACAGGTCATTTCTGGGGAGGATGTGAGGAAAGGGAAACACTCATCTATTGCTTGTAGTACAGCTAACTTCTACAGCTACTAGACAAAGCAATGTGGTATTCCTCGGGTATTTGGAAATAGATTCCCTCAAGATCCAGCTATATACACTTGGGGCTATGCCCAAATAACTCTATTTCCTATTATAGAGACACTTGCTCAAGCATATTCATTGTTGCTCTGTTCATAATAGCTAGAAATTGCAAGCAGGCTAGATGTCAGTCAACTGATGAATAAAGAAACTGTGGTATATTTGTACAATGAATCCAGCAGTTATAAAAGCAAAATAATTAAGCTTGCAGGTAAGTTGATGGAGTTTGAAAAAAGTCATCTTAAGTGAAATAACCAAGAACTGTCTCTCCCATGTGTTATGTTATTCCTTATGTACTGATGCTAGCATTAACCCTTTGATAGGTATGATATAATCTGTATGACCATAGAGGCTATCTACAGAATAAAGATGGGAGTGAAGGGAATATATAGTTATGGAAAAACAGGGACCAGACTGGAGCAGGAATATTAAATGGTAAGTGAAGAGGGAGCTAAGAGAAGAAATACTGGGAGAGACAATTAACATTAAGGGCCACATGAAAACCTACTTCTGTAGAAGCTTCTTAAAATATATACATATGTGAGAGGAATTGGTAAGCATACTGTTTTTATCATCTTTTCTAAAAAAATTCAGTTATAAAAAACATGAAATAGGTTATCTTCATAAAAATATAAAACACATTACATCCAGTGCCACTACACTATCTTCTCTGAACTGGAATGAGAAGTTTAATTTTCAAAGAGCACTTTCTATTCACTATGAGAGGAGTCACTCTGGAAAGCAAGTGAAGGGATGATGGCAGTAGTCTGAATATTAGCAGCAGTGATGCTGTGCTTCCTACATTCCCTGCTGCCAATTTTCCAGAAATTGAAGTACAACCGTGAAATAGTTGTTATTTACATCCTACCAGTGGGAGAAATGGTGAGGCATAGAAAGATTAAGAGGTAGTTTCAGCTCACAGAATTCATACTGTATACACTTGATATTGGAATGATGCCAGTTTTTACCATAGTGATGCCTTTCTTTCTTTCTTTCTTTCTTTCTTTCTTTCTTTCTTTCTTTCTTTCTATCTATCCATCCATTATCTCTATCATCTGTCTATTATCTCTATCATGTCTGTCCATCTATCCATCCATCCATCCATCCATCCATCCATCCATCCATCCGTCTATCCATCCATCTACCTACTTATCTCCTACCATTTATCTATTATCTCTATCATCTATCTATATATTTTTATCACCTATAATCTATTTATATCTATCTACCTATCACCTATCTATTATATCTATCTATCTATCTATCATCTATCTATCTAATCTATTTGTGTGTGTATGTATGTATGTATGTGTATGTGTGTGTGCTTTGGAATCAGGCTGAACTAAGCCATGGTGTGTGTATGGAGATATGGTTTGTGTATGGAGATCAGAGAAAAACTACTAATAGTTGGTTCTCTGTTCTCACCATGTAAGTCCCAGGAATCCACCTGGGGTTTTTAGGCTTATACAATAAATGCTTTCTTCCATTGAATAGTCTTGCTGGTTAGATGTACATTAGTTCAGGACAGTGATCATTAAAAAAAGAAAGAGTGAATTTTGTTTTGTGGGTGCTTCAGCTGAGTTGTTGGAGACAACTACTATGCTGTGACCCAAATTAAAAGAATCTATGAAATGTTTCTTTTGGTACATATCATAGTGAGATTGAAGTGACAGTGACACTACCATCAGAGAAATTATTGTGAACACCTATGGATGAGATTCTGTTTGAATATATATGATCCAAAATAATTTTAGCCAGAGAACAATTACCATGGACCATTAATAAGTTACCTGGGATTCATAGGAGCACGGATATTAAATATAAAAAGTGAAGACTGACAGAGAAAGACACTCAGCATTGAGCTTGGTCCTCTGCATGCATATGTACATTGGTGGTGACATAACCCCCCAACATGTACTCACACAGAAGCACATACACTCACAATGGGGGGGGGGGCGGGAGCCTTTTGCAAACAAGAGCATGAAAGCTGAGGTTACAAATGTGCTCAATATGCTCAGTTACAGGAAAGCCATACAGAGGGGAGAGAAACAAAAACATACAAGAAACATTATTTTAGTTTAAAAAACAGGGTCTGAAGTAGAAAGGAAAGTTACTGGTTTGAATAAACACCCATTAGTAGAGAAAGAGGAAACAATTTTGAATTTAAAATAGAAGTAGAAAATACCCAGGAATGGGCTGGAGGGAAATTCAGAGGGAAAGCAGGAACAAAGCTTTAGGCTCCATCTCCTGCGATCAATCCCGAGCTCTCACAAATGAAATGATAGAAAACCAAACTTTCAAGCTCCACCATCGGAGGCGAAAATATTGAAGAAACTTGTGGAAATGTACTTTGCTTTTGAGAGGAAGTGGAAAAAAGTTATTTTCAACAAATAATATTTTTTTCAGTTTGATGGAAACAACAAATCTAGTAAAACATAAAAGCTCAGTGTGTTCCAAGCATAAGCAATACAAAAGCAGGAATAGCAACACCAATTTCCTGACCAACAGTAAAGAAAAATCTTAAAAGCAGTCAGAAAGAAAAAGTGGGTACATTATTATAGAAGAGTACACATAAGGGCACGAGTGTATTGTGTCCAGTCTGGTAGCTGGGAAACCAGCATAGGACCGACCCAGATTCCCTGAATGTGGTGTTAGTTGGGAGGACTGCGCAGTCTATGGGGCCTCTAGTAATGGATCAGTATTTATTCCTAGTATACAAATGGACTTTGGGAGCCCATTCCACATAGCGGGATATTCCCTCAGCCTACACACATGGGGGAGGGTGTAGGCCTTGCTCTAAATGATATGAGAGACTTTAAAGACCCCCCCATGGAAGGCCTTACCCTCCCTGGGGAGCAGAAAGGGGATAGGCTGGGGTTTGGTGGGGATAATAGGAGAGGATGGGAGGGTGCAGGAACTGGGATTGATATGTAAAACAAGCTTGTTTCAAATTTAAATTTAAAAAGATTATATATAATATATAATTGTGTGCTGGAAGACAGGTGAGCCAGAAAACACGGTGGTAACTCCTTACAATCTTTGGAAATACCTTGTTAATTTAAGTATGAATCATATCTTCCCCCAAATTAGGAAGGAATAGAGAATTTTGAAGGTTTTTTTTTTTTTTTTTTTTTGTGAAAGAAAACCAGTTACAAGAATAATTTTAAAAAGGTATTTTCACTATCTAGAAACATTGAAATGAATTCTTGTGTCATAAGAAATCTGATACCAGATGGAAACTTAGTTCCATAAAAAAGTAAATATAGAACTCCAAAAGTAGTTAAAGTGAAGATGAGCATGAAAGTCTTTTCATGGTTTTATGTGCTTCCAAGCATAGGAGATGTTAAAGGCAAAAACAGAAGTTATGCACTTTGGGGTTACAGAATGCATAGAAGTAAAATTTATAACTATAAATAGAATAACAAGATGCAAATTAAAGCCACGTTGTGACACTTTCACACCCACTAGAATGGCTAAAATTAAAAGTACTGTCTTAATACAGCCGAGATAAAGGAACACATCAAGATAACCACACAACCCTGCGTGACTGTTACATAAGATGTTGGCACCCATAGACAGTACAGACATATTTTGGCTGTTGGTGAGTAAGATAACCTTGAGTAAACTGAGCAATAAGCTTATGATTTCTTATTAGTAGGATGAGGGCAAATAAACCTTTGTGGTACTAGAGAGATGGCTCAGCGGTCAAGAGTGCTTGACTGGGTTCAGATCCTATCATCCACATAAAAACCTGGATGTGACCACATGTGCTTGTAATTCTATCATGGAGGAGAAGGAAAAGCAGAAAGATACGTGGGAATTGATGCACACTGGTTTAATTCCAGGTTTAGTGAGATGTACTTTCTCAAGCAAATGAAGCCAAGAGTGATAGAGCAGAATGCCCAAAGGCCATCTCTGGCTCTGTACCATGCACTCTGATATGTGTACCCACACACATCTGAGCACATCATACATATGCACACCTATATACACTACACTCACACACACTATATTCACACTTATATGTACATAAAAAGAACATTTCTTATTTAACATGTTATTTATAATTGCAATTATCATTAATTAATAATATTCATATTAATAATGAAGCATTATCAACTGAAGAAATTAAAATTACAACTTCCTGTTAATATATATTATTATTATATTTTACATATAATACATATACATTAGATATATATTTCTGTTAATATATATTTCTTTCACAATTTTTGTGTTTCTAATATCACTCTTTTTTTTCTTAACTAGACCCAAAGTATATACAATTTAATGAACTTATATACAGTTAGAAAGGGAAATTTAATTTTAATTACCAACTAAAATAGTCTTTAAATTATTCAAGTAACTAACCCTTGCTATTAAAGCTATTGGACAAGATTACCTAGTATAGACTGACTAAGTGCCATTTCATTTCTAATATCACTCTTAAACCATCTTTACTGTGTCAATCACTAATTTTATTACAGAAAGAGTAAAGTTAATTTCTCTATATTCACTGACATCTTTCAAAACAATTTCATATATATATATATATATATATATATATGTACATACATGTATATATGAAGCTTATAACATTTGAGATTCATAATATTCAAGTATATGCTATAATAATTAGAAACATAGACTTCAGTGTGTGGATTCATTCAGCTTTTCGACTCTAGAATTTATAGGTCACTGAGAATTACAATGTGGGATAGAGTTTTTTGTATTATTTCAATATTTATTCTTCATTATGCAAATTAAAAACTGAAGGTCGTTCAAAGGCAAACAGCTTTTTGAGCATTGTTAAAATGAAAAAGGTGAATGTTGGGAAACTGATACACAAAAGCCTGCATTGAATTATTATTGGTGGCTTTATTTTGATGCCTGTAGATACATACATAGCTTAACACTCACTTTAAATTTGGTCAAGAAGCACATAATGTGATAATTTTTAACCAAAGTTTGAAGAAACAAGTGTCAGACTAATCCGGAGGACTGGAGAAGCCTACCTCTGTGATAAGAAGACAGGCTCCTTCTTGAGAAGTTCTAGGTTTCCTTGACAACTGCTAGTCTGGTGTGACATTTGGAAGGGCTGTGGTACCCTTCCACAGTAACCAGGGCCACATGTTAGCAAACACCTTTGGAATGTATGTGAAGTTTCCAAATGCATTGGCAATACCTCTCACACAACCACAATTTCGTGGTCCCTAATTTAATTATTAGTCTAAACAGTAATATAGAATAGGATTCATTGCCCCTGGTATATCAGCTAACTGTGCCTGTCTCCTTCTCTGCCAGGTTTTCTATTTTATGGTTTCCAAGAACTGTGAAGTGTGAGCTCATCCCTGAAGCATAAGCTTCCAGAGGAAGGGGAGAGACATATGGTGGCTGTAAAACTATTCTTTCCAAAGTTACATTGGGGTTATAGGGGAACTACATGTACTTCTCAATATACATTTAATGAGATGAGAGTTGTTATGAATCTTTCTGTTTCTTTATATGACTCATGATTTTCTGAATATAAATAAATACACACATACAGAGATACAGATACACACACACACACACACACACACACACACACACACACACACACACCCCTCTGTGTTTGAAAATAGTGGTGGTTTCATGTCATTTCCAGAGACCAAGAG
The DNA here is from genome assembly GCF_943737965.1 of Phodopus roborovskii. Classification (NCBI taxonomy): domain Eukaryota; kingdom Metazoa; phylum Chordata; class Mammalia; order Rodentia; family Cricetidae; genus Phodopus; species Phodopus roborovskii. The sequence goes on from NW_026126540.1 coordinate 14,314,226, forward strand.
GTATGGTTAAGATCTTACAGACTATGGACTGAACATCCTTCATCTACATTTCTTCAAGTATCACCAGTTCTTAATCTTGCACACAATGTCTTCTTGTCAAAAAATCATGATAGAGGACAGTAAGAAGTCATACCACAGAGAAAGCAAATGGGGAAATGTATTAAGTCACACATATGAGATTGTATGTGGGCAGCAGAGCACAAAAGCAAAAACCCCTACCCCTATCCTGAAGGATTCTCTGACCGCATTGTTGTCATTTGTTTGATTCAGGATTCTATGGTCCAATAGAGGGATGATAGACAATATATTTGGAGCCTATCAGCAGAGTTTTGTAAATGATAAATTGCTATTTGTCATCATTTTTTAAAAATACAGAATACATATTTCAAGAAACCCCAAAGGCTAAGAATAGAAATTATTTTGTAGAAGCCTTTCTGAAATTTGTGTCTTTGTTACCTCTTGGTCAATATGTCTGCATTCCATCAAGTTCTTTAAAGAAAAACTATGGGAACCCTATATAATTCTGGGCCTATTTCTAAACTGGAAGTATTTTGAGAGGTTACATATTGAGGATCTGATATGCTAGCATGTGGGAATGGTCAACTTTGTCCAACTTTGAAATTGTCAGACTATTATTCTGGATCAGTAGTATCTTATTAATGGCTATGGAAATTAAGGTTAGGTCACTCATTAATTTACTTTGGACTCATATTCCAGTGAAAATGAAGGAACAAGATGTACTTTGAAATTCAGGCATGCTTAATAGATAAGTGTTCAATAGAAGCAGAATTAAACTAGGAATGAGAGGGCATCTAAAGGAATGCATTATGTGTAAGTGTAAGTGAGACTAACTTGTAATGTAGTACAATAAGGCCAGAGGTAGGAATTCCTCTTCAGCCAGCTTTGTCCAGCTGTTTCGAATGTAGGATCACCTGGTACTCTGTTTCAGGTGGTCTGGCTTGATCAAACCACATTAATCTGGAAGGAATCCACATCTTTTCATTTACTGTGGAAACAAAAATAGAAATCCTTTTCCCCAGTAACTTGTCCTTCAACTTAAATTTTGGAGTCAAAGCATTTTTTTTTTTAAATTTAATTTATTATTTTACATGTCGATCCCAGTTCCCTCTCCCTCCCTCCCTCCCTTTTACCCTCTCTGCCTTCTCACATGCATCCTAACCACCCTCCCCTTCCATCCCCCCACCCCAATTCCATATGTAGGGGAATACCATCCAGTTGGGGTCATGTAGATCTGACAGGTCATGTGAAGTAGGGACTAGCGCTTCTCTCCTGTCTCTAGGTTAAGGCAGTTATCCCTCCATGGGGGATGTTCACAAGGTCCTTTTGTGCACCAGGGATACATCCTGGCTCCACTGTCTGAGGTCCCTTAGACTGCTCAGTCCTTCTGGCTGAGACCCATATTCAGGGGGGCCTGAGTCGGTCCCATGCTGGCTTCCCAGCTATCAGTCTGGGGGGGGGCGTTAGCTCCTCCTTGTTCAGGTAAGCTGTCTCTATGTGCTTCTGTCGCGTGGTCTTGTCCTCTCCATCTGCTTCTGGGTTCTAGTTCGTCTCAGTGTTTATGTATGGGTGTTTGCTCCTATTTTCAACAGACATTAGTTGAGGGCTCCACGGAGAAGTTAGTTGTTGTTCTCACTCTCCGGGAAGGGCATTTATGATAGCCTTTCCACGGAAGCTGAGATTGTTAGTTGGGAGCAGTCTTGTAGTTCTCTCGACCTTTCTTTGTGTTCAAACCAATATTGGTTCCCTCTTTTATGTTCTCTCTCTCTCTCTCTCTCTCTCTTTCTCTCTCTCTCTCCCCCTGTTTTCTATTCCTAACCGGGCTCAATCTTCCTAGTCGCACGTGTTTTCCTTTCCTCCCCCTCGTTTACTCTTACTTCTCTCTGTTTGCTGTCCCCCCCACTTCCCCTGTGATCTGGGGGCCTTGTCCCTTCTCGGTACTGTGAGGAATTTTATACGAATCTCTTAGAATACACCTTGTATCCTAGTTCCTCTGGTGGTGTGAATTATAGGCTAGTGATCCTTTGCTCTAGGTCCAAAATCCATACATGAGTGAGTACATACTATGTTCATCTTTTTGTAAGTGGGTTACCTCATTCAGGATGGTTTCTTCAAATGCCATCCACTTGCCTGCGAATTTCAAGATACCATTATTTTTTTCTGCAGAGTAGTATTCCATTGTGTAGATGTGCTACATCTTCATTATCCATTCTTCAATTGAGGGGCATCTAGGTTGCTTCTAGGTTCTTGCTATTACAAATAGTGCTGCTATGAACATAGCTGAACAGATGTCTTTGTTGCCTGGATGTGGATCATTTGGGTATATGCCTAAGAGGGGGATTGCCGGGTTCTGTGGTAAATTAATTCCCATTTTCCTGAGGAACCGCCATACTGATCTCCAAAATGGCTGTATGAGTTTGCACTCCCACGAGCAGTGGAGGAGTGTTCCCCTTTCTCCACATCCTCTCCAGCATGAGTCATCGTTGGTGTTTCTAATTATAGCCATTCTGGCAGGAGTAAGATGGTATCTCAAAGTTGTTTTGATTTGCATTTCCCTGATAGCTAAGGATATGGAGCACTTTCTTAAGTGTCTTTCAGCCTTTTTGATTTCCTCTATTGAGACTTCTTTCTTCAGTTCTGTGCCCCGTTTTTTAATAGGATTATTTGGTATTTTGTTGACTAGTTTATTGAGTTCTTTGTATATTTTGGAGATCAGCCCTATGTCGGATATAGGACTGGTGAAAATCTTTTCCCAGTCTGTGGGCTGATGTTTGGTCTTGTCCACTGTGTTCTTTACCTTACAGAAGCTTCTAAGTTTGAAGAGGTCCCATTTATTAATTGTTATTCTCAGTGTCTGTTGCCCTGGAATTATGTTCAGGAAGTGGTCTCCTGTAACAATTTGTTCAAGAGTACCTCCTACTTTCTCTTCTAAGAGGTTCAATGTGTCTGGATTGATGTTGAGGTTTTGATCCATTTGGACTTGAGTTTTGTGCATGGCGACAGACATGGGTCTATCTGCAGTCTTCTACACACCCTCATCCAATTGTGCCAGCACCATTTGTTGAAAATGCTGTCCTTGCCCCATTGTATAATTTTAGCTTCCTTGTTATTTATAAAGGACACGGTCTCACAGCAGACTTCTTGGCCCTTAGGTTCTTACAATCTTTCTGCCAACTGTCCCAGCTTCTTCCTTGATCCTTCTGAGTAAGGGTTGTGTTGTAGATGTATTTTCTGAGAGTAAGTACCTCACAGTCATTTGTTCTCTGTATTTTTACTAGTGGTGACTTTTTTTCAGCGGTGACTTTTTTTCAGCAATAGGATCTGACTTTCAATTTTGAAAGGCAATCAAAGCCAATGAAAATAGCTTGCGTTGATTGTGTGTCTCTTGAATTCCCCTAACAAACAGTTGGCTTTTTAAATTTCTTTTAAGTTCAATGAAAAACTAGTGCAAAGAATAAAACAAGAAGATATTGATACTCTCTTCTAAAATATCCCTCTGGCTAGCATGATTTGAGCTTGTTTTTGTCAAGGAGGGAACCACATGCCAAAAAGACAAAACAAAACAAAGCAAACAAACAAACAAAAAACTGAGGAGAAAGATCAATTAAAGGGACAACTGAATTATTCTGGCAAGGATGGCCATTAGTTTGAACTAAGGTAGCTGATGATTTATATTAGTTAAATTAAAGTATACCTGAGGAGGGACAAATGATCTTTATAAGTACAGATTATGAAATGGGGCTGTCAAGAAAATTCTTAATTCTGAATCATGAATTATGTGTCTACTAGACTGAAATATCACTTTTTTATATCACCGAAGAGTATTAAAAACTTGAAATCAGATTACCAATCATAGCTATTACATGTTCCTCTGCCTATGTGACTGCACTCTGTGTGAGAAGGGAGCAGAGCTTTGCACAGAACTTTTGCATTTGAACTCTCAGTACATAAGTCCTGATATGGCACCTACAAGTAAGAAATGTAAGGAGCTATCAGAAAGATAATAGAATGGAGAGAAGTCACACAAAGTGGGACAATAGGGGGAGGCAGGACAAATAATTGTGAAAGTGGGCCCCTGGAGAGTCATAAGGCTATAGCCAAGCATTGGACTCCCTCCCAGGATGGGCAGATCGGTACAGGTGACTCTATAATTAGGTATATCTGCAATTGACTGTACCAGGGAATGAGATAACACCTACATATCAATTAAAAGGTCATTTTAATGTTTTTTAGTCATAGGACTTGGTGTAATCAAGCTGGAAGTAACCCAGACGCCTCCTCCCTGATGACTAGCTCTCATAATACCTGAAGATGCTATTCAAACCACCAAATGATTTATCCTCACAGAAAGTGGCTACGAGATCAGCCTTTACATCCTTCATAATCATTCAGTGGTTTAAAGTATAGACACCACATTACACACACACACACACACACACACATACACACACACACACACTATACACACACATAATAACTGTCATAAAACTTCAATTTTTGGTTTATAATGATAATTCAAACATATTTTAAAGTAAAAAAATGTAAAATTGTTGTCAATTTCTTGCTCTCCAGTGTTTAATTGATGTAAAAATTTAGTACTTTTGCAATGCAAAAATATAAAAGCTAACTGTTTCCAGTTATCAGAGATAACTGTAAATAACATCACTTACTGGTAGCAATTATCATTATTAGCTGAAAAAAAAATATGTTCTGAAATACAGTGCTTGATCTCAGTGCAAAGGTCTTAAAGACTATGTATGGTTCCTTTTTGACAAGGATATTGCACTGCCAAGAGAAATGAACTGTACCTGAGATGGAATAGGGGTATGGAGGGATTAAATAAAAGGAAAATAATAGAAATCCCCTGTCTCTTGTTTTATTTCTTCTACACATTTCTGTATGGTTACGGAAATCATAATGTGGCCATTGGAAAGAGTTGGAAAGATGGCCAAGCAGGTAGAAACACTTGCTGGGTTTGGTTTCCAGTACCCACATGGGGCCTCATAACCCACTGTAACTCCAGTCCCAGGGGACCTGGAGCCATTTTCTGGTTCTGTGGGCAGCCAGCATATACCCAGTAACATGTATATATGCAGGGAAGAAAACATTCATAAACTTAAAAGTGAAAATAAATATTAAAAATTCATAATATGTTTGACACATTGATTAATATCTAATATTTAATAAATGTTGAATATTATAAGAAGTGGATCTAAGTTGATGGATTCAGATAAACAATATCCCAGAAGATAGAGAAACATACACAAGTATTGTGGGCAGTGAGATGTGGACTTAGAGGAAAAGATGCCCACATTAAAATCTTTGGATTAATTAATATTGTCCATGGAGTGATGGCTGATGATCAGTTTAATAGAAATAATCTCCTGGAGATTAGTGGTGCTGGTATGGCCTTTGGGTCTTTGAAGAAGCAAAAGAAGGAGGAGCTAAGGGATGCAGTTGAAGCTGTGATGGACAAGCATTGTGAGGAACAAGAACTATCTTCCTTATACTTCCTGTTCCAGAAGCATCCTGGGGTACTTTTGATGCAGTGCTATAATCAGCATTGTTTTTTTTTTTCAACTGAAACCCCTGGGAGAGTGGTCATCTATAAAGCCAATGATAAAAGAATAACACAAGGAGTAAGCAGATTTACAGTCTGCACAAGTAAGCTGATATTCAAGCAAAGTTAAAAATGTGTTTGAGAAGAATTGTAGGCCTTTCATTTATTGATATACTTGGGCTTGTGAGGCCATGCATTGTAGTTTCTTTTACTTGCTGTTATAAACATTAATACCAAGAGAAAGTTGGGTTTTTGGGTTATTTAAGCTTACAGCTTATTGTCCATTATTGAGGCAAGCCAGGGCAGGAGCTCAAGGCAGGAACTGAAGCAGAGACTATGGAAGACCACTGCCAGGGATGATACTGCTCTTAATGGGCTGAGTCCCTCTATATCATTTAGTAACAAATATATCTTAAAGATGCACACACAGGCAAGTTTGATGGAAAACTTCTACAACTGAGGTTCCTTCTTCCCATGTGTGTCAAGTTAACAACAAAAAAATGCCATTTAACCCCTTGTCATATCTGACACACAACTACATCACTTGAAAGCATAACCTTTCCTTTCTTCCTTGTCCCCAAGGTATAATATTAATATAATGACACAAAATAGAGTGCAAATTTAATAATTCGACAGTCTTTAAACTCCCAGTGCTTTAAATGTTCAATGCATCTTTAAAATAATTTCAACCCTTAAATATGGGCTCCTGTTAAATCAAAATAAAGTCATATACTTTCTTATTCTAGACAGGAAAGCAAAGATGTGGTTACATTTCAATCAAAGCAAAACAAATGTCCAACAGTATGAAACAGCTAAGTGCCCTAGATGTAGGATTCACTCATGATACTCTGGGCTTCAGATGTCTGAAGTATGCATGCATGCACGCATGTGTGTGTGCGCATACACACACACACACACACACACACACACACAGAGTTTGTCTAGTAGGCTCACATTAGCTTTTCCAGACTTGGTGCTGTTCTCTGTAGTCATCTCATAGTTCTAGCATCTCCAATATCCTGAATTATTTACTGAAATTGGAGCTGCATCTTAGTCAATGTCCTGGCCTCTTTCTAAGGACTCAGACTGCCACATGGTGTCAAGGCTCAGCTTCTCTCTTTGACCTTCTTCAATCTTGTTGCTTTCACATTGCCCAAATCACTACCACACAAGGGAGTCTTATGTACTATTTGCCAAGTTCTGATGCAGGCAAAATGCAGCCTTGATTTCCCTTGAACTTCAGGCTCTATGTGCTGACTCTGATAAAATGTTTCCAAACAGTGTTGGCCTCTTATTAGTCACAGCTGAGTTTTAAGCTCCAAGTAAGGAGCATCCATTATTCTAATAAAGCAAAGGTTTTACTTCCACAGACTCCTGTTTAAATGTATTCACAAATGTCAACAATAGAGTCTTTATTTCAACTTATAGATTACAGCTCATCATCCAGAGAAGTCAGCAAGATCTCCAGACAGGAAGCTGGAAGCAGGAACCCTAATAGAGACTCTAGAGCAACACTGTTTACTGGCTTGCTGGTGGGTTCAAGTTCAGTGACTTTTTTCAGTATACTCTCCCAAGTGAGAAATTTCAGAACTTCAGCTCCATTTCTTATACCTCCCAGCCTACCACGGTTTTCTTATTTCACCAATTAGCAATCAAGCAAAGGCCCCGTAAACATGTCCATGGCAGGCAGGGGGGGTGGGGGAATCATCAATTGGGATTTCCTCTTCTCAAGCATGTCAAGCTAACAATTGAAGCTAACTATGGCAACAAGAAATTCTTTTTTACATAAAACGTGAACATAAAGAGATACTTTTTAGAGGAAGAGGCTACATGTCAGCCTTTATAACTCTTATAGTCCTTCACTGAATTAAAGCAAACACACTAGCATCTTGTTGTTAGAAGTATACATGCCTGTCATGTGGAATATGTTCTTGGTTATGCAGATAGTATTTCCATGCACTCATGTTCATACTGGTGTTTGTAGGAGGCAGAGCTCCCACACCACACTGCTTTGGGTTTTGTTGACTTCCTACTCCCAGGTATAAGCAAATTCTGTTCATTGTATTTTGCTTAGTGTTGCTCCTAGAAACAATTAGAAGGTTAAAGAAGATAAGAAGGAATAATGAAAGAGGAACATAAAATACCATGTAACTTGTGGTATTTTAGATGGGAAGGCAAAAGAATTCCAAGTAAGAAGAAATTTATCAATGTGCTCTGTCACAGTATACTCAAATATGAATAAAATTTAAATCACCCATATTATAGCAAGTGGAAAATCAAAATTAAGTGTGAGTTTTATATACAGGAACAGGTGGTAATAATAGTGGGAAGCGGCAATAGAAGTGACTGGCTTATCTTAGCTAGTTTAAATACAGATCTTACTCAACACTTGCTTACTTAACACATTTGAACTAAATGTTTTTAAGTTTTATTTTGATTTGGGGTGCTTGGATGATAGTTCAGTCAGCAAAGTGCTTGTCATGCAAACATGAAGACCTAAGTTTGATCTCCAGAACCCACATACATACTACAGCACATGGTTGTAATCTGCTGCTAGGGAAACAGGCATATCAGCTTGGCTGGTTGGCCGGCCAGTCCAGCTCACCAAATGAGCTACATGCCTGTGAGATAACCAGATCCAACAGGCACAAGTATGACCATGAGAAGATTCCCTCATAACTTCTTCTCTGACTTGAATAAAGGCTATAAACAAGGATGCCATTATATACATGTTTTAAGGACTTTCTTGGATATGCAAATTGGAAATACAGATAAAGTCAGACACCTGATATTTAGCCTTTCCTTTGTATTCCAGATAAGCATTCCAAACTTAATATGTCTTAATTTTTGTTTCTCTTTTGCTTTTTGAGACAGGGTCTCTTGATGTAGTACTGGTTGGGCCAAAATTCAAAAGCCTTAGACATATGGAGGTCTATGATCTCTGCCTCCCAAGTGCTGGGATTAGAGGTATATGTCACCACATCTGACTCTTATCCTTACAGTTCTCTTGTCTCATTTTACAGATATATTTTCCCCAGGAACAGACAGAACAATGTTCAAATACTGTTAACAGCAAAAATGTAAATGTTTTTAACCTTTGAACTTAGCTCTCTCACCAAGATGCCTAACAACCTCATAAGATTGGAATGGGGTTAATGAGAAACACGTATGGAACTGCCTAACATTGGCCAATGAATTTCATTCACAGCAAATGCCTAATTCAATTATACACATTAACACTTAATCTTGAAAATGGTACCTATAAGGTAACTTGTTCTCACTCGTCTATGTATGAACTGAGGGAGGTATGGAAACTCTCAAAATGCTAGTGGAAGTGTTATGTCTTGCAGGAAGAAGCAGCACATGAAGATGATGCTAGTACATATGGGTACAAGGTGCAGCCTGTGGTCATTCTCTGGGTACCAGGAGCAGCCTGTGCTGAGCTTTTATGTGTAACAGGTGCAGCCTATCGTCAACCTCCATTCTTTTGAGAAGCCTGATGGACTGTTTTTTACTGTTCCTATTAGATCATCAACCTTAGTCTTTTACCTTCTGATGGGTCACCAAACTCTTTGTAGATTTGCTTACTCTCTTTCCTTTGGACATATTTTGTTGGCATTGTAATCTTGGGTTATATACCTTAAACTGAACAATAAAACTAAAGAATTATAATGTTAAACTTAGGAAGACAAATACTTAAAAAGGTTGGTCTTTGCCCATAGAAGAAGTGACACTGTTTAGATTCATTTTTTTTGTTTTTCCCCACAACTCTTTCCTGTGGTTTTTATTTTAGTTCTGGTATGTAGGTATTGGCTGCTATGAAGGATTAATTGTATCCTATTGACCCGTGAGCTCCCAATATGCTTCTAGGAAAACTTCTTTTGTATAATTCTTTAAAAGAGTATCTTCTGCTTGACAAGAGTTATCTGGGACTGATGTTATGATAAGCATCCTCTTAAGGTCAAAGTCTTTCTGAGATTTTGGACTTTACTGAATAAAGGTAGAGTTTTGTGCTCATAAAAGTCAGAACTGAAGTCTCTTATTTGAAAGATGCCAGAATTAAAGCTGTTGATAGAGTAGTGTCTGTGCAGAAGAACCAACACACCACGGGAAGTTTATCAAGTTGAAATTTGTGGCAGAAGCTGCCAAACATAGGAGTATGGTGATAGGAACCAAGCCTAAGAACCAGTCAATGCCAACAGTGGAGGTATAGAAGGGAAGTAGCTGAAACAGAAATCCAAGACTTCAGGTTAGTTTTGCTTAGCTTCCTTCCTCTGCATGGGATGTTGACCAGAATAGTCAAATAGCACTGGCTAGGGAGGGAAAGAAAAGTGCCTTTTCTTCCTACAGCATTCTACTTGTAGCTTTAACACTACAATTTTACAAACTCATAGGATCTTTGCTTGAGGACAAGCTGGGTTGATCTCTCTAACAACAATTCTTTCTCAATTCTGCTCAACATATATGGTTTGACTTTTCATGCACAGTGAATTTGATCAGTTCTATAATGCACATTTGATACTACAACCCCAGTTGTAATTGTGTCATTTGTATTAATTACTCCTACCTGTAACATAGTGTTTTTGACAAAAATGGTGTTTTTAAATACCAGATGAAATTATGCTAGTTTTATAAGGTCTGTAAAATATAATATCAAACAGTAATGCATGTTTAGTTCCAAAGATACTTTATATATGATGAGAACTGCCTATCCAGTCCCCCTCTGTTTATTTATAAGACTGGACACTAGGGACATCTTCTCTATGATACAAGTGATACAAACTTTTGGGCTTTGGTTGTCACTTAGTAGTAAAGTAATTTCTGGGCATAAAGGCAATATTGGCTTCAGTTCCCAGGCCTGAAAAAGAACAAAGTGGCTGCAACAGTTAGCCATTTGTTTTTTTAGAGGGTGCATTTCAGAATAAAGATTGATTTTTCTGTAAAGTTGTACATATATTGCTACTAATAATGTACTTGATATTTTGTGCTGTAAAATGCATGCCTTTAAAATGTAACAAATGGTGACTGGTCCCTCTTCCTTCATTTTTAGCAAGGGCATTTTCCCCCGAAGTCCCTGCTCACATTCACTGTCAGAAAATGAAACAGAATGTTAGTTACAATAACCCATTCCCAGACACTATGGGAATACACGTGACTGAACTACAAACACGTATGTTTTGCATAAAATCATTCCCTGTTAGTAAAACTGAACATAACACAGTTCCATATTTAATATAATTATGTGCATGAATTTTTGAATACCATTCTTTCACATAAGAAATATATAAATGAAATCTGGAGCAAGGATCTTTAAAAACCTGTTTTAGCTTTTGCAGCTCCATGCAGAGCTTTCCACAACTTGCGCAGCATCGATTTTGGGCAATACCACAAGTAAATGTAAGCTCTTTCAAGCCTGTTGAGATTGTATCAGAAGACTTCTGCAGAGTGTCAGCATTTAGGAAAGGGGTAGAATATGAATGGTATTTAGGAATAAAAGCTTGATAGAGATCTTTTGCCCCGATGCATAGAATTGTTTCAGAGAAATATTATCCTTTGTTTGCTTTGAAGCTTTGTCAGACTTGAATCTAAAAACATATTGATTTGTTGTCAGCACATTGCCCATGCTGGATGAATCTGTTTTAGCTCTATTGTATGAAGCTTTTTGTAGTCTCCTGGCTCGAGGCAGATAGTACTTGAGGATTTATCTACACATCCCCTTTGACACTTAATTCTTTCATGCACCTTGAATATGATGCATACATAAAAGGGTCAGAAGAATCTGTCTTACCTATCTTAAATGTGTACAATCTTGAAGCAACATACTCTGGAATTTATCTCCCATTGCTAATGCTAAATGGTTAGGATATGGTCTGTGGTGTCTCTTTAGAAGATGAACCACATTGAATTTATGAACTGCTAATATTCCCTTTCTTACTCTTTATAGAATAGAAGCTGACATATGGCATCTCTGTAGTACTGGATGCACATGTGCACCATAGGTAGGCATGATTTCAAGTTTATTGAGTAGATTGCCTGTGTAAGTAAAATAATGCTTTATGATTATCTTACTAGTTTGGAATGAATCTTCATACTCATGTAGTCTAGGATACATAGTGTGCTGTGGTTCACAAGAAACAGGAGAACCAATGAGCCAAACATTTTATTGAAAACAATTTCAAATAATAGTTTTGCTCACTGAAATTTAATGCATTTATGAAATATATTTTGATCATAAATCTTGCCACCATTATTTTTCCCCAGGTCCGCAGATAACTCACCTTATCTGTCTCCCAATTTTATGTCCTCCATTTTCATTGTTATTAATAACTCCCTGCATCCAATTAATGATGCTCATATGTGCATAGGAGTGGTACCATCATCTGAGCCGTGGGCAAGGTAACAGGGGCAAACTCTTAAAGGAGCCACAGAGGTAAGAGTGTTGGATACAGAGAGAAAAGGAGCTAGGGTGCTGCATTTGGGGAACTTGTACCCACAAACCAACAATGTTCTCTGTCCTGCCTGCCTCCTGACCCCTCTCTTTTTAGATTGTGTTTTACTGGCTGACTCAACACTCATGCTTAAGTAAATATGATCACTTCAAGATTGGATAGAGGTTTGCACGACTAAGGGGAACACTTTGCCAGTAGCTTCAGGACTTCTCTCTTTCACTCACTGGAAGATTCTCCAGAGACGTTTTTGTCTACACTGAGAACTACGCTTCCAGAATTCAACTCTGAGCCTGCCACTAACAGTGTGCACTTCCTCGTGTTGCATGCACTTATAAAACTTCTCATTAATTTCTCTCCATGTCTTCCTGTGACAGATGCCATGAATGCTGGCAGGTTGCATGCCCAAACATAATTCCACACCACTGTGTTTGTATCTGGGCCCCTTTCGCCTTCAATATATTCATTTAGAAATGATGTCAACATTATCTAGGCTTTTTGTGTTATAAACCATAGAAATATTTTCTTTTGTATCTGCTTACTCCCTTATAAGAAAAATGGTAGAGGTTTTTTTTGTTTGTTTGTTTGTTTTGTTTTGTTTTTGTTTTGGTCAGGCTTCTCTATAATTAGTTAGTGATTTTATTTTGATCTCAAAAGCTTATTTCATATTTATTATTTATCCACACAGGATGCCAGCTTTAGTGATGGTGAGGATTATAGGCACTGACAATTCATAAAAGAAAAAGATCTTATAAAGATGTTGAGCATGGATGAGGAAGCCAGGGAAATTTCTAGGTTTTGATAGGGTTGGATAACTAAGGGGGCATTGTTTGCTGAGGTATTATCTGAACAAACATCTGACTGATACAAAAGAGTGGGTGGAAACAAAACAAAACAATATAGAAAAGCAATCACACAAGATGAAGAGGGAGGGTATAGCCCCTAGGAACAGTGTGTATGGGGAATATAAAGGTGGTTGAGAGGATAGCTTACAGAAATCAAAAGACATGGTCCAAGGGAGAAAGAAAATGTTGCTCAGGTCAGATGAGATGCTGCTTGAAGACCTTGAATTTTCCTTGAAAGATTGTGGGTTTTCTGGGATGCTACCGGCTGATTTAAGTCAGGATCTGTCATGTTCAGATTTAACAGATGCATTCTGTCTTCTGCATGAAGAATAGATACCAACTGGAATTACTTTGTTCCTCTTGATTTCATCTGAAAGATCTTGTACAGGGAAAGCAGACGATGATTTTTTTTTAATACCCCTCTCCCTACTTCTGTGGGTCTTTAGCATTGGACTCCAGGATCTCTGACATTCTCTGGTTTCTTGAATTGTGGTTAGAAGAAAAGTTATAGAAATGTGTGTCTTGTAATTTGAGCTTTTATAGCAAGAAGCCAAGTTTTCCAGGGTATGTGCTTCCAACTTGAAAGGGTTCAAATGATAGATGTCTCATAAAGTGGCAAGTACTCACATAAGAGTCCACAGAATGAGTATGGCATTATCAGAGAGACAATTGTCAAGATTTAAAACCATTTGTATAGGGTTGGTTATGATTTTTGTCTACATAAGAAAGATGCAAAGAGAAAGCAATAATTAAGTATAATTACTAGGCTTGTATGGAGAATCTGGGTGGATGGCGCAAACACCAACTGAAACTGAAAAGAAAGAGTAAAGTTGGGTACATGTTTAGCTAGAAAATTAATGCTCTTTTGGTTAGTTTGTATTTGAAAATGCTATCAAAAATTTCCAAGTTCTATCAATTGTACAATCTTAGGGCAAAATAAAGGATGGTAATATCAACATGGTCTCAAGCAAACCAGGTTTCGCTGAGAAGACATTTTGTTCACTGTAATGTAACCATTTTCCACTTGAAAATCTTGCTTTAATAGAGACGATTTTCTTTTTAATAACTTAAAGTGGCTGTGTAAAATATCACACTCAATATAAAACAAAAACTCACCTATTTAGGCTTTCATGGCACCCTGTGGTATGACTGCTTGGCATATTCATATTCATAACTTTTCTGGAATGCATGTTTCTGCTCTGCAGATGAGGACAACCCCCTCCCAGGATATCCTATAAACCTTAGGAATTCCTCACTCCAATGCACCTCCCTGTCATTATTTTCTCTGCCTGGAAACATTAGAACAGAAAGTTGGAGAGAACTGAGGTGGATGACAGAGCAGAAGGGCCTCGTGGGCTCTGCTTGTTATTGGCTGGTGACCTGGGGATTCATTAAACCTCTCTAGTCATCATATGAAAATGAAGCTAATAATACCTGTTCCACGGGGATGTGGTAAGATTAAAAGAGGGAATGCTTGTATGCACTTGACACGCATTGCAGGTACTCCATAGACAATAACTTTAACTGTTACTGTGGGATGTTACTGTACCTTTCCAAATGCAGTAACCTTAAGTGCCAACTCACCAAACTCCTTACTGACTCTAAGGCTAATGAAGGCTATAATTGAAACCAGCAGTAATGTCTACAAAGATCTGTAGCAAGAATGAAAAGAAAAAGTGTGAATATCTACAAAGCAGAAGCAGAGTCATCCCCTTGGGTCTGAGGTGGAAGTAGGGCTCAGCGTAGCCTTCATCTTGCTATGGATTCTGACACCTCTCTGATGCTGCTGAGTACTTGCACCCTCTTTGTAAGTTCTCAGTTTGTCTGTTCATGAAGGACTTCTCTGTCCTCCCATATGTGACAATTGTGTGTACCCATGGTTTACTCTGATTTAGTCTATCCTAGCTCCATATGAATTTTAGGTCACATGAACTGGGACCCTTATTTAAAATGTCCATGACATTGCTGTAAATTTTCCAGAAACAAAAATCTTGTTCAGCTTGTTCATGATTTCTCTCTGTCCAATCCCTACTGTAGCCTGGGTGAGAAAGGAGGCTGTGTCATCTTAGGGTTACACCTTCATAGAAGATTTAGGTAGGGCAGTAAGAGATAAAAGGGATTTTGCATACAGGGAGCAAAGTGATTTGTTGTCAGAGTAATTTTTTTTTAAAATAGAGAATAAAAGGCCAATAAAAGTGTCTGAGATAACTAAGGATACATGAGGGACATAAAAACACAGGACATGTAATAACATTCTCCACAGAGGATCTGGAGCCTCAGAAAATTGCATCTCTCTTTTGCAATCTGATTTTCCTCTTGGCACACTGGACACACTTACTCATTGAATATTACTAATTGTCTACCTTTTGAATATTACCAGTTCTCCATTCAATGCAGGCAATACTTACACAGGCACTGAACTAAGTTTTCTCTGACAGCCACAGGACCAGAGCTCTATAAGTTTTTCTCATTCCAATTCATCTCCACTAATTTTGTTAATTGTGACACAGCAGGGCTCAGGATTCAGACTTTGCTTTCATTTCCCAATGACCTTATCTAGTGTTAAAGCTATGAATTCCATGCACTTGCTGATAACTACCAATTTGTATTTCTAGCCAGGTCTTCACCCCAAACTACAGACCCACATGGCTACGGACCCACATGATTTTTCAGCCTTGATTTGTAATGAGCAGCTCAAATATGACTTTCTCCAAGTACTGCTCTGCATTTCACCTCCCATTGCAAATGTACTGGTTGGGGTCTCAACTGAGCTACTTCTTGTTACATTTTCTGAGCACTATCTGCTGTCTTTGGCCTTTTTTTTGTGTGTGGTGTGTCTCAGACCTCCTAATATGAAGTCAATGGGCAGTCAAGATTGCTCTTTCTTTTTAGTACATTGTCTGACTACTCCTCAGCTCCACAGCCACTTAAGACAACTGCCCTCTGACTCAGGTTACTTCACTGAAGTACTTTGCTTCCTTGCTTCATCTCTGGACTCAAATACTCTCCCTTCTCAATAGATTTTAGAGTGATCCACATCAACTCATCTGTATTCTCTGTAAAAAAAAGAGCCTCTGCTTTGGGGTCATAACCCATGAAAAATGGAAATCTGTGTTCTTACAGTCCCATTAAGGTACGTAAGACCTATTGCTCCCCTGTTCTTGGGACTTTTTGTATTACTATTCACCTTAGCTCTTTCTCTTGTTTCATGAATTTCTCTGCCTGTCCTTTGACATACCAGTCAAACCTAAGTCTCAGAGCACCTGCACCTACTTTTTCCTTCAGCCTGAAAATCCTTTTTATGTTTCTATTCTCCCATTATATACATTTGCTTGAATATTATACTGTGTGGATTTCCTTGCCAACATTTTAATACCCTGTGTCTTCATCTTGTGTTGTGTGATCCCTACTTTACCCACAACACTTAACAATGTGCTGAGATATCCTGTATCTTCTCATGTAATAAGGTTGCAGTTCAAGACTTCTGGTTATTCCATTCACTGCTCTGACCTCAGGACCCAGAAAGGTACCTGAGATTTTATGGGACTCAATAATAAACAATACATGGTAAATTAGTGAGTGTATTAATTAATGGATACTTAGATACCATTTTACCATGCTACTTATTTGCTCTGTGGGGTATTCATAGACTACTATTCCACCCACTTCAAAAGTGCATCTCCAGTTCCTGAATCTTTCTAAGATTTTAAGTAATTTACCTCAAAGAGCAGCAAAGCATATACATTTTGGTATCCAGGCCCAAAGTATACATTGCTTTGGTTCAAACCATTTATTCCCTGTTGATCTCAGGCAAGCAGTCAATTATGAATCTAATACTACCTGTAATAGAGCTGTCAGTACAAGAGAAGTACTTACCTCATACCCAGCTGGGTGCTTGGTGAGTGTTTAGATCACACACTTTTCAAGTTTGAAAAATTCACTGATACTGATCAACTACCCTTGTATCCACTTTTATCTTTTTGTCTTCAAGTATTAAAAAAAGCATCTCCTAGTCCCTTCCTATTGATTTAACAATATTCTGAGAGAACATTGAACTAAATATACATACTTTATATCCATATTTAACTCTGGTTCATTAATGAGCACTTTAGTCTACTGCTCTCTTACACATCAGTGTAGTAACTGAATACTCACCTTAGTAGTCTGTCTGGAATGTGAGTATCTTTAGGAGATGCCTTGCCTCCCAGTCATTCTTTCAGAGATGTGTGCTTTGTTGATGAGCTCTAGTCAAGGCACTGAGAAACATCTGTGCTTGCTTAGATCTCTCCTAATTTCCTTGTTCTATAGTTACACTTCCAATTCCAACTTAAGGTGACATTTCTTTTCATGCTTGATGTTCAAGGTTTGTGAGATATCTTCAGACAAACAGTATTTTGTTTGTCAGAGGTCAAATTCCATTTTATAGCTTTTAATCCCTCTCAGCTTTTACCTGCAGCACTCAGGGGTCAGCATGATATTTTCTTCTGTTCTTTTCTACAAGATTTCCCTCTTGAGCCTTTACCTTATATATCTTTTTTGATCTTGCTTCATTCATTCTTTAAAATTGGAAGGTGAACTTTTAGTGAAAATTTACAGCATGACTTGATATAATATAAAATATTATGATTTGATATATGGCAATAATAAGATGATGGAAGTATTTATATTAAACTCACTGGAAATTCACCAGCAAGGCATCAATATCTGAGTGGATATGATTTTCTTCCTTGTTGTTAGAATAGGGTTTTTAAATTTCTTTTTAATTGTGCATTAACAAAACATTCCAATTTTACCCTAGTTGCATATCAAGCTTCATGTTCTGAAACAAGGAACTGGAAGAGGTTTTTATCCATAGTTTATTGTACTGCAATGATTCTGTGAAAATGTCATTTTCATAATCACCCTCCCCTAGCACCATTGCCATCATGTTAAGAAATACACAAATATTTACTTAGAAATCTCTATGAGCATAAAAGGTTTATGACTGCAATATATTTAATCTCTTCTCCCAGGGCCTTCTAAAAGAAATAGCCATTATGAAGTAGAAGAAAACGTGTCAAGATTTCAGATTTTATCTAAAAGTCTTAATAATACAGGCTGCATAAGGTGGAGGAAAGACAGAATGGGGAGTGTGCAGTGACCTTAGCAGAAGCCAAAGGACTATAAACACCAGAAGGAAAGCTATGGCATTTGGAGTAGACACCTCCTTGTTAACCTGTCCAGTACTAATCTGGTTGCAACTGCTCTTTATGCGGTCATTCACTTTGTTACAAATGTGCCTACTCTTAGTCCAGATACATTGTGAGAGAAGAGGTATCTTACCACTGCATATAAGTCAGCAAAATTTCCTTTCACCCCCAATTTTAAAAGATTTATCCTATCTCTATGTGTTTGCATGTGTGTATATTTATCTCTATGTACATGTACACATGTGTACCTGCAGAGAAGTGAGGACAGTGTTGATCTCCTGAAGCTGGGGTGCCAGGTGATTGGGAGCCACCTGACTTGGGAGTTGGAACACAACCCCAGCCCTCTGCAAGAGCAGCAAGTGCTCTTAACGTAGAGTCCTCTGCTCAAGTCAAGATTTCTTTTTATAATCCTTTAGCAAGACAACAGTAAACTTTTCAGAAAATGTCTTATAAAAAACAAAGATGTTTGTAGAAGAACAGAAGGACAAGGAGATGGAAAAAAGTGGGGAAGAAGGGGGGGGGGAGAAATCATGAGAGATCAACTCTCATTATAGGGTTCCTCCTTGTAAGCCCTGATGTACTGTTAAGTAGGCAGATTGCTAATGTCATCTGTATGCATTAAGCCTGCAGCATGGAAAGTTTGTCAGCCAAACACAGGAATCATGTTGAGATCAAACAGAGAAGAAGTGCTTCTACTTCGAGTTCTTACTCCTTATGGGTTTTGTAAATGCCAAATTGATGTTATAAGCACAGATATGTGGGCATTCAAAAGTTACAATATTTTCCATGTCAGATGCATATGATAAAATATGAAAAAAGTGAGAACTTTTCATATTTTGATTTTATTATCTGACTGGTAATGGAGAGAGGTATAACTATTATGTCTAACTCAATAAATTCACATAGTATACTGAGTTGGATTATAGCTACTCAATAGTTATATAATTGTATTGCTCTGCTAATGATTGTTTTTTTTTTGTTTTACACACACACACACACACACACACACACACATTTGTGCTGTGCATACATCAAACATTTGTGTGTTCAAGTGTACATGCATGTATGTGGAGTGGGTTCAGACTGATATTAGGTGTCTTCTTTGTTACTCTCCACCTTATATTGAAGCAGGGTCACTCACTGAACCTAAAGCTTGCTATTTTTGGTTGTCTGACTAGCCAGTCACTCTGGGGGTTCCCAGTCACTGCCCCCTGAGGGCTGGGACTGTAGGTGGGCTGCCACACCACTTTGACCTGCTGGAGACCCATTCTATTGAAGTTATAAATCTCTGCAGTAACTGTCATATGTAGCACTATTTTATGATATAGAGATAGTGACTCTTAGCTACCCTCCAACATTCACAAACAGAATTTCAGTGTCTGCATGACAACAGCTTGGGGGCTTTGCATAGAGTACAGAAGATGAGCTGAATAAGTTTGTGCAGCTTCCATATCAACCAAGAATATCTTGATGAAATGGGTGGGCACTCATCTGTTTGGAGTCAGTACAGATGAAGCAGTACTGATTAGTTCTGAAGCAGTGCCATTGTTCTGAAGAAAAGTTAAAAACAGAAAGTGAAATGAATACATTGTTCTAAAAGGATGGTAATGTTACCGATGTTTTTAGTTGATGTATTAATGTATAGAGCTAAGAGTCCTCAACATCATCTTTGCAACTTACTGTATAATTGTGACTCCCTTCACAAGCCTTCAAGTGTCAGTGCAGTCACTCAGGCTGCTGCATCAGGGTTCACTTTAAAAACCAGTACTCTGTAGAAACATTGGAAAACCAGATTCACAAAGAAAAGTCTACTTTGCCTTCAATGGTGCTTATATTGTAAATATTCTAGCTAGGAGAAGAATGGGGGAAATTCTCCTTTCCCGTGTTGTGTCAAGATTTGCTTGGAAATTTGTCCTTCAGTGGTCACTGTGACAAAGCCTTGGAAGGCCTTCGTCAGCCCCATCATAAGGGCTCATTTTATAAGGATGTGCAGTGCAGGCTTAAGGAAAACTACTTATGGGGGATATACAGAAAATCCTGATATTGATCTGGTATCAGAAGTGGCTCCTATAGTGTTTGAGGTGATGCTCTGTGAAGGATAAATTGGTAGAATTGTTTAGCAAGAATTGAGTTCCATTTTCTGTGGTGACTAAACAAGAAATGCTTTTGGAGGGAAAAGCTAATTATTCATGCGCCTCTAGAGGCAGCTGGCAACATTCTGAATGTTTTAGAGGCAAGGGCCTGGCCAGATATGGAGACAGTAACAAGCTCCTTCAGTGTCTCAGCTGCACAGTGGGAGGGAGATTTGCAAGTCTGAATTAGTCCTGTAGCATCAGCCTGGAGCACCTGGGAGGAGTCCTGTGTGTATTTTTTTGGGTGACCCTTGGTTATCTTAGCCAAGATCAAACGAAAGATGAGAACAAATTTTGGAAGAAAAAAAGAAATCCATCAGTTTTATGGTGGTTTTTTTCCTGAAGCTGGAGTCAGACTGTGACAGGCTTCAAGCTCTTATACTTCCTTTATATATGTTCTGGTTTATGAGCCTTGCCTACACAGATGTGAACCCAACAATTAGGCAGCCTGGTTATCTGGGTTACCTCCCAATGAGGCACAGCAATGACTCTGAGAACCTAAGGCTCAGCAGCAGGGGGCCATGAAGGCTGAAAAGGCACAGCACTGGGCGTATTTTTCCATTTCAACAGCCTCCCACACTCCCAACTCAATATCTCATAGGCTGTGGTGACAAGCACAGTTTTCTGAAGAATTCTGTCTGATAGTCACATATACTCTGTCAAGGTAATAACCCCCTTAGGGTTTTAGGAAGAAGTATGTTTCCAGGCTGACATTTAAGAACACTGCTGGTTACAGCCTGTGTCCCTCATTTCAGAGGCTGGTACCCAAATGCTTCACCATATATCAGCAAACTACACATGCAAGATGGCATAAGGGTACAGCTATCATGATCGGAGCACCCTCTTCAAACAGTGCCAGGGGTCACAGGTGGGACAGAGAGAACCACTTTCTGTTAAATCAGGCATCCTTGTGGACACAGCTTGACTGTCATTGCAACAACATATCAAAATTATGAAACTTACTGTGATAGTCAAGAGGCCATTAGTCTCCTTGGGAGATCAATCACAATTTGCCATTTTTTCTGACATTTTTAAATAATTCTGAGGTTTCACTAAGTCTGCCTGGATGCTATATTGGTAATGCAATTATCAACTGTTTTCCTATGTGAAAAAAATATCCCTGGAAGAGGGAAAAAAATCATAAGATTTTTTTCAACAAAATGATGGTAGCTTATGTTTCAGGTATGCTTCTCTGATCCTAGTGGTTCTCAACCTGTGGATCTCGACCTCTTTAGCTGTTTAGCAAACCTCTATCCCCCAAAATATTTACATTATGTCTCATAACAGTAGCAAAATTACACTTACTGAGTAGCAATAAAAAATAATTTTATGGTTGGAGGTCACCACAACATGAGGAACTATTTTAAAGGATCATAGCATTAGGAAGGTTGAGGACCACTATTCTATACCCTCTTAGGTTTGACCTATGGTCCTTCTGTGTGCTTGCATCATCTTGAAAGGAGAGCCCTGACATTCAGCCTCATTTAGTGGATGCCTTCCTGTTTAAGTATGGCTCCTGCTCCTTTGCTCAGAGTGTGATGGTCCATTTCCCAAATTTACTGCTGCCTCTTGTGCATGGGACTCTCCATTGTCTAATAGTAAGTTCTGGACCTGCTTAACTGCTTCTGCATTCTTTTTTTCTTCATACATTTGGTTTTCTATTACTTGGTTCAGTTCAAACATCACTTTTAGGAATTTTGCCTTTGCAATTCTGTTGTTACTGGAGTCTAGGGACATACAGTCACTGTCAGTAAAGTATTATAGAAGGAGATTCAAGAACACACAGTGGATAAGTAAAGGTACATAATGAGTATTGCACACAACAATGTACTTCTTGGCTCTTTTGTGCTGACAGCATTTGATCCTGCACTTTCTTCCAACACCACTCGCCAAGTCATGCTCTGTTCTGCTAATGTAAGAATTTATGCATTTTGTACTTTCTCCTAATAAACAAAGGCCAAAACAATGTTTTTCAATTTGAAAGCATGTCTATTTTTTTTTTTTTTTGCAGCAAACAGCATATTTTATGAAGATAGCAGTGTATACCTAATAATTTATTTTTAGTTTCAGGGTGATTGCTGCACAATTGTGTTACTATCTAGACAGTATTAACTCCCAGTTAAGAATGTGATAGTATTTGGGGATTGGCTTGAGGATTTGGTTATTGTTCAGTGAGATGATCTCACCATAAACGTGAAACATGAACGGCTAGAGGCATTAGCAAGAAAGGCTGAACACCTATCTCAAGAGGACCAGAAGGATTCATCAGGGAGGATACCCACTTAAGGGATGAGGACAGTCACCTAAGAGAATGAGAATCCTCTCAACCGCAGAAGGAGGACACTCACCTTAAAGAATGACAGCAATCAGAGGGAGGACACTCAGTTAAAAGAATAAGAGAGCCATCAGAACAGACACTAAGAGGATGATAAGAACTACCAGCAAAGACTTTCTTTTAAAGGGATGAGAGGAATCCATCAGGGAGGATATTCACCTAAAACGACCAGAAGGAGTCACCAGGAAGTGCACTCATGGAAGTTAGAGGTAAACATGGTGGGGGTCACTCAAATTAAGGGGACAAGGGAAGGCTGTGCTACAACTGAAGTACAAGGTGGGGGTTAGTTTGGATCTACATTTGTCTCCTAAAGCTGAAGTTAAGACTTAGTCTCTAGTTCATGGCATTATTTAAGAGATAGGGAGTTAAGGGAAGAAGTTAGGCCTTTATATCTTTGAAGGGAACTCTGAATTCCAGACATTTCTTCTTTTCTTCTTCTTTTTTAAAATCTGTCTCTGTTATGAGGCAATGACATTTCCTCAACCACTTGTCTTTGACATGATCGGCTACCTCACACAGGACTCACAAGTCGTGGAGATGATAAAGCTACAAGGGACTTAAGCCTCTGAAACAGACAAGGGAGGCCTTTGGATTTTTAAAACCTTTTTTTTTTTTTCTTTTTGAATGGCAAGCTGACTAACCAGGATATTCAGGGATCATCAAGTTAGAGGAGATAGGGAGGTACAAGGGTAGGCAATAAATGGCAGTTATTGAGGCTGGAAATGGCCTAGAATAAATAGTACTAGTGACTTACAACATTCCAATCATCTTCAAACTCACTGAGGTTCTATTCAATTCATTGATTTTGTAAAAGGCTCAGTATAGGATTACTGAGTTTCAGACTCTATTCTTGGGAAAACCTACTATCAAATCAAATATTAATGTTATAATTGTCAGGAAAAGCCAAAATTGATAGTTTCTATTAAATGCTTTCCTCCCATTTTTAATTTTGAAATGTCTTATTTTTCCCAAGTACCCATGGATAACACAAGTAAAACTCATAGTATTTATTTGATAAAAACAGATGAACCTTTTCAATGAAAACAAAAACATTGATACTTAGTTTATAACTTTAGTTTTTCAGTGTACTGTCTTTAGTTTTTTAATATATTTATGACAAATTTTACAATCACAGTTAGAAAAATTTTACCACTTGATACGTTGAAGTGCGTTTCTAAACATCTTATGTCTACAGAATACAGGAAGGATGATTCCTTCTGTGGCTTGTCTCATTTCTCCCAGTTTCTCGTGGGATTCTGGCTCTGGTTGGAGCAGGTCATTCCATGAGTGATTCAGGACACTCCCTGCTGACAGTGTCCCAATGTCACATCTCAGAGATTCACCCCCATCTCTCTTCCCTGCCCCACTCTCTGCAACACACCAGCCTCTTGTTTCTAGTCACAGGAAGAGCAGACATCCCAGGAAGAGGACCCCAGGATTGACATGTATGTGTGCTGTGGATCTGAGGTAATTATGAGGCTCCAGCTCCTGTGTCAATTAGTTCTCTGGATAACACATCCCTGCCTGGCCTTTCCTGTTTCTTTCCTGCCCTGCAGGAATTCCTTTTGCATATACAACTTGAACACAAATGTGCCTCTTAGGCTTGGCCTTTGAGAACAAACTTTTCTCCCTTTCATTAAAGTTGTGAGACAATTAATTGAGCCACCAAAATCATTCTAGAGGGAGAACATACCTTTGGAAGCTACTGCAGATAGAAGCAGGGTATAAGTTAAATTCAGCATCCTAGTTGGGATGGAGCCAATGTGGCAGTTATGACATGTCTTTTCCCAGTGCTTCACTATATACACATTGTTTATAAATTCCATTTGAAGGGAAATCTCTGCATTTCCCCTTGTGATTTCACTTCCATAAAGTTCCAAAGAAGCTTAAACCATGTTCTGGTGTTGGTAATTGAGTCAGTAATGACTCTTGGAGAACAAAGGGTGGACTAGAGATTGAGGACAGGCACAGATCACATCTCAGTGTACAGCTTCCATGTGAGCACTGTGCTAGGCAAGTGCTCTACTCCTAAGCCACATTTCCAGCCTTAGCAAAGTATACCTGATTTTCAAGATCTTATACTAAGTTAGGAATTAGGTCTTATCCAATCCTACTGAGGAAATGAATGCTATTGTAGGAACTGACTGAAAGTAACCTATTTTCTGCTTTGTCTAATTACTTGTGACAGGTTTTGAAAGAGGATAATAAATACTAGCAACTTCTTCTTCTTCTTCTTCTTCTTCTTCTTCTTCTTCTTCTTCTTCTTCTTCTTCTTCTTCTTCTTCTTCTTCTTCTTCTCTCTCCTCCCCCCTCCTCCTTTTTCAAGAGAGGGTTTCTCTGTGGCTTAGAAGGTTGTTCTGGAACCAGCTCTTGTTGACCAGGCTGGCTTCAAACTCAGAGATTTGCCTGCCTCTGCCTCCTGAGTGCTGGGATTAAAGGTGTGTACCACCAATGCCTGGCTACTAGCAACTTCTTTATGAAGGTTCTCATCCAAGTGAGAAACAGGACAGGAGATTTGCAAATAAAAATAAAAATATTTAATTTGTTTCTGATATTCATGACTGAAACTCATGACTAGGCATGTTTACTTGTTTCCACAAAGTCATACTCTAAATGTATGATCCTTCAGTTGAACACCACAGTGAAAAAAAGATGAGGAACTGGGCATCTTCTGCCTATTTTTTTTTCAAAACCCAACATAAATCAGTCAGTTTATCTCCGGAGAGGATATGAAAAGGCCACAAAGGAAGCAGGGAACAAGTTATCTCTAAACAATGTTATCCATCATTATTCATTCATCATTGGCACCTATAGAGTGACCACAGGCTTTCTGGTACATAGTAGTTAATAAGATGGGACACTCCCCACCCCTCCCTGCTGGCTAGCATCTGAAACACTAAAGCATTTCCTGTGCAAAATGATGCTTTTCTAATTTTTGATGTCATATCAGAGGATTGTGAAGTGTGAATCACCTAATGTGAATGAATGGTAAATTTCAGGCTATGTACTCCATGAAGTACATAGGTACAGGTTCTGACAGCATGGTGCTGTTAGAGGAGACAAACAAATGTCTGACTCTGAGTGACTCTTCTGCCTGCAGAAAAGAATTTGCCATCTGTTTCAAATCTCTGCATCACTGCTCTTACTCTAAAGCAGAACAGATGTCTTACTTACAAAACCCAAATCTCATTCTCTATCACTCACGGAAGCATTGTTTGTCTTCCATGAACTATACACAGTTAACGCACTCCTCCCTCATCTGTCTGTCTGTCTGTGTGTCTGTTTATCTATCATCTATATTCTATATCACATATCTTTCTAACACCTATATTTATCATGTATTTATCTCTATTGTCTATCAAACCATCATCTATCTATATTATCTATCTATCATCTAGTTATCTTCTTCATCATCTGTCTTCTATCAATCTATTATTTACATATCCTCTTCCTCATTCTTTCCACAGAAGCTTCTTTAATGCCAGCATAAGAGCCCATATTGGTGATTTATTACTCAGTGGCCTGTGTCATATTTTTCTTTTCTGTATTCCCTCAGCTTCACAGTCACCTTGAGTACACTTTAGCTTCTCAAGTGTTCCACACAATGTGCCTCGTCAACCTTTGCATCTGAAGGTCTGATTTCCCAAAATGCATTTGTCCTTTCTTTGGGGTGCTATTACCTTTAGTACTTATTAAAGAAGACATGGTCTAAAGTTCACCTACAGGTGAGCATTTGTCCTTCTAGAACAGTGAGCTTTTGTTTCTCACAGGTGACTCAAATCATCTATAACAACAGTTCCTGAGGATATGATATGATGCCCTCTTCTGCCCTCCATAAGCAACATGCACACATGAGATGCACATATATCAATGCCAGCAAAACAGGCAAACACAAATGCATAGAAATAAATGATAATATTCAAAAAATTAAAAATAAATGTTGCCAGATGTTGGTGAACACTTTTAATCCCACCACTTGGGAGGCAGAGGTAGGCGGATCTCTGTGAGTTCAAGGCCAGCCTGATCTACAGAGCGAGTTCCGTGACAGGCAACCCTGCCTCAAAAAAAAAAAAAAAAAAAAAAAAAAAAAAAAGGAAATGTGTTATCTACAAGTTTGCCATGTTTCCCAAGGTGTTCATGTAGAACTCTCTGGATTTCTCTATGAGGATATGTGATGAGCCTCATTACAGGGACAGGTCTATTTTCTGCTTCAGGACATGTGTTCTTAAACAGCATGAGCTAGGGTCATCAGTGCAAAACCAAAAGTCCCATTC
This sequence comes from Phodopus roborovskii, assembly GCF_943737965.1. Classification (NCBI taxonomy): domain Eukaryota; kingdom Metazoa; phylum Chordata; class Mammalia; order Rodentia; family Cricetidae; genus Phodopus; species Phodopus roborovskii. The sequence goes on from NW_026126540.1 coordinate 14,341,025, forward strand.
ACAGCCTTTCTTGAAAAGGCTTAACAAATAATGCTGACAGAGGAAGGGTGGCCAAAGTCCATTCTACAACTGTTGCAGATGAATTTCAGTCATGTATCATATACAGAAGTGATTTTTCTTTGTAAAAAAAAATATATTCATTTAAAAACTGTTCAATCTCTGTGCCTACACAATTGGCAAGCACATCTTCTCAATGGGGTGAAGAAGGGAGAGGAAAAGATGTTTTATGTAGAGGCTGTGACTATATGAGCAATACATGTTGTATTCTGTGGGTTGCCACTCTTCACAACTGAGATAAGAGAAAAAACGAGGAAGGAAAGGAATAGAGAAGAAAAATAAGAATACAGATTAACAGACAAAAAAGGTGGGGAGACAAAGATGGGCATAAAGTAAGTGACTTGAGGATGAGGAAACCTATTGTGCTTTAAAAAAATACAATTTAGGAGATAAAGATGATTGGGGATAAAGGAAGACTACTTCCTCAGATCTGTTAAATAATGAAACTTCTACTTAATGTTTGTGGTTTTCCTATGGGAAGGAAGAAAAATTTATTGCAGAATTACTAAAACAACAAATACATTATGAAAATTGATCTTTTCATAGTGGAACAATTCTCTTCCTAAAACACTTTAAACACTTAAAGAGGTGTTTGCTTCAGGGAGCTGAGCGGAGGGATTCTGGTGAGACCTGGCACACATCTCAACCCTGTTACATACTAATTTGTTATCAATTTCACTTTCTTCTCCACATATCTGTTATCTGTTCCATTGGAATCATCCTACCTTAGAATGTATATACAAATATATAATATATATTATTATAATAACCCAACAGTGCCAATTATGACTTATCAACAATAGCATTACCTACTCCCCAAGGTCTAGCTCCATTCCCCAAAATAATCATACAACACTTTTTAAAAGAAGCATGCTTTGAAGGAACTCTCAGATCCTTGAATAAGAAGTATGAAGGCTAAACTAGACATTATTTCTTCAGTGAATCAAGCCTGAGTATATTTGAATGTAAACCCAAAATCCACAAGGGAAAGCAGCTATAGACCTTCTGTGAACAGTCACTAATGATGGTCCGACCTGGATTGGAGAAGAGGCCACAGAAGTTTGTCCTCCCAGAAGGCAGGAGAGTCAGAATCTACTGTGATATCTTTGTTGGCAAGGTCCCCAGGAACTGGCCTGGGAAAAGCAGTAACTAACAGAGTAACTCACACTGTTATTTAAGCAAATTACTATTTGCAGTGCTCTTTATTTAAGAATGTTTTAATATCAACTATTAAGAGTTCTGAACAGTAATAGGGAAGGGACAATTGCTAGCCTTCTGCTAAGCACTCTTGCTCACCCTAGTTCATTCTCCAGGGTCTCCAGGGACACTCCAGTGGCACAATGATGATGGCTTTCTCCTCTGCTTCTAGTTTAATAGAGACCTTTTAACTATCGTATTAAGAAATTTATTGCACTTAGTTTTACCATGTTATGCTGTATCAGGTCAATCACTATCCTTTTGGAAACTGCTTATTAAAAATTTACCTGCACAGATATGGAGCCAAAGTAACAGAAGAGGAGCTTTCCCAGCAACTCAAGCTTTTCAATAACACAGAGTGGAATGAACATTTTGTGATACTGAAATACTTACATAAATGCTGCCTACGAGACTGAACTGAGATGAGCTCTTGACTCATCTGCAACATGTAAACTAGTAGGAGGAACAGCTTCAGTTTGGGAGGCTGAAAACTTCTGATGAGAAAAGGCTTTAGTCTCTGGAATGAAATATTTTGCAATTCTAATTAGGGTCCAATCACAGCAGATCTGTTAGTTGCAATTTTTATATTTGTATTCATACCTCAGACTTACAGATATATTCAGAAGAATCCCTCAGGAATTCCACTATTTTCAGATAAGGTTTTTGACTCTGCAGAAATGACTAAAAACTTGTAACTGTTATGAGCTAATTGTAGGATTTGATATAGTCCCATGATAATGTCATTGTTGAGAAAAGACATTGCATTTTCCTTTGGTTAAATTCATGCTTATATTGTCAATAAGTGCCTAAAATTAATATTCTTCTTTGTGAAGACTTTATATAGTATAATTCTGTGTTTTAAATTATAATTGAGATTAAGGACTATTCCAGGATATGGGATTCTGGCATAAGAAAGCAGTTGGGAGCTCTTCCTGGGTAGATCACTTTGTTGAGATTTTGGGTAAATTATTACTTCATGGTTTGGGCTTCTTTTCTGTTCAATGGCAACACCAATTCCCCCATGTTAAAATAGATATGAGAATTTAAATGTGTGAAAACAATAAAATGCTTTGCAAACCTTTATACCGAAGGCTCAGGGAAAATTGAGGAAGAATGATGGAAAGATTGTTATTAACCAGAATATCAGAATATGTGCTGTGAAATATTATCTTTTATATTTGACAGGGAAGCTGCACCAATCAACACTCAACAATATGGCTGCCTGCCTGAACAAGACAGAGAAGTGAGAAAATTTCATTTGTGACCCCACCCATATTTGAAGAACTATAGTTGATTGTTTGCTGTGAGAGAACTGAGGCTATTCTAGGGAAGAGCTCCAGCTTACATTGCCTAATCCCAAGTGATTGGCTCTGAACATATGAATGTATGAGCAAAACCAAATGCATTCACTGTGCAAATGTATATATACATATGTTTATGCATGTAATAATAGAAATTAAGGAAGAGATCATAATTTGGGAGAGGAACACAGAAAAGTTAAGGGGAGGAAGTGAGTAATGCTAGTGCTCAAATATGAAGTTCTTAAGGAAATAAAATTATGAAATTAACAAGCAAATAAAAAGTTCCCAAGATTTTAAAATGGTACCTAACAAACAGCAAGCATTCTATAAATTTTCACTTTTATCATCAACATCATCTCATGCATTAAGTAAAAATTACGACTCCTCTACGATTTAAAACATATTTTATTTTTCAGTCTTAAGAAAATATTATATGCGGTTGCTATAGCAATGCCAATTTGAATTCACTGCCTTCAGTGAATAAAATTTGAAACACAATTCTACACTATTATTATTCCTTGTGCTGTAGTTAAAAATAAATCAGGGAAGGAACAGAGGGCATGAGCTCTTCCCAGGGCTTCTAAATTGGTGCCTATTGTCTCTGGCAGCTGCGATGTCTGTAAGCTCCCAGGTAAATGCACTCACTGGCATTCATATGTATCATGTAGCAACAACTTCTCATCTCTCCAGTGCTGGTCTTCTTTTGGGGGAAAATTGCTCAAGTTCCCATTGCCATAACAACAGGCTGCTCTCCTTAAAACAAGACTCACTCTGAGTCAAAGTAGAATCGTTTCCATGGTAACTGCTACATATTTAAGTGCAAGAGCTTGCTTTTTAGTCAGTCAAACTGTCCTTTGTCAAAAAACAACCACATACTGTTCCTAATAAAATTACATATATTTTTTAGGATATGGCAAATGCATAAAGTAAGAAGAGTTTTATAAAAATGAAAACAAAAACTGACTAATCCTTTTTCATAGCTATAGCTTCCTGTTCATACAATGAAAACCTCCATAATACAAGTATGGGTGGGTCACAGCACATCTCTGTGATGCAGACAAAAAATGTTTCTATTTGTAAACACAGTATTATTGTTGAAAGTGAAAATGTCTGTGGCCCAAGTATGCTTCATATTTTCAGTTTTATAAAAAGTAGTGTACCATGCTGTTAAATATGATTTCATTTTGGAGTTCCTTTCTCTTGTTTGCTTTCAATAATATCACAATCAAATGAGAAGATCATACTCTCCCAAAAATAAATACACAAATGGAGTTGACCTGATGGCTCTGTCTTACCCCATCTGCTTCTTCTAGCTGCTTTTGTGGAGGAGGGAAGAGAGGCTCATGTTCTGGGAACTGGTTTGTGTAGATTTTATTTCTATTGTAAGTGGGAGGATCACTGAGTGCTGGTTTCAGGGCTGTCTTAGGTGAGCAGACTTCTGATTTACTGTCTTAGGGAAGGACACCTGTCTGTGCTCATGCACAACTGTGTTAAAATTCCGCTCTGTGATTTTTATAGCTACATGACTTTGGGTTTAAATTGTCTTATATGCAAAGTCAAGGTACATTTGCATAAATCACAGATTGTTGAGAGATTAGATGATACAATATATGTAGAAGACTCAATGCAAACATTATCTTTTCGGTTCATTGCTAACATAACTAATAATGAGTGTTATTATTGCTGTTGTTCTTATCTGACTTGCATAACAGTAGCATCAGGTAACTGGTATCAGAACACAAATGACACTAACATTTTTCATTTGAAAATATTATTCAAAATATCAATAAAAAACCCTACTGAGTATTATTGTATGTCATCTACTAATATTTAATATAAAAGCTTGCCAGTGCTGTAAGACAAGAGTTAATTAAAATACTTGATGCAATTTAAAGTTGTGTTTTTCACTCAAGTTTTTGAAAATGTAAGAAATGTACTTGTATTTTACTTTTCTCTTTTAGTTTCCATGGCACCCAGAAGCTCCCACAGCTGTAGGCTGGTGTATGTGTCATACTTTGTAGGACAATCTTGAATTCAAATGCTCTATTTCATTGTTCCCACATATGACCTTTACCTATCAGACACTGCATCCTGGCATTGTGTAACAGTTGTTGCCAGTATGAATGAGTGACTTGTACTGTCCCCGACAGTGGCATAGTCCGGTTCTTCTAGTCCAGGGTTCAGGTGCCAATGGCATCTGATCTGAGCCCTCTGTGCTACCACAAACCACACTGGCAAAGCCTCACAATGCCCATCTACCTAACACAATCTTTCAGATAACAGCAGGGAACTCTTGCTCATTTTAAAATATGTTTTCATGAAAAGCCAAAAAGAGCAGGTTGTCCACAATCCAAGTAATCAGCTGTCCACTCTTTCCACTGTTTGATCTGGCATTGAAAATAACTTCAGTGACTATGCCATAGAACAAATGGAAGGATGGCCATTGCTCTAGTTGCTATCTACCCTGAAAGTGCATGGGGCTTGCCAGTCAAGGCTGTCCTTTGCTTTTCAGTGTTGAAAAAGACATCCTCATTCCCCTGGCCTCCTGAGCTCTCAGTTCAGAAGACTCCTCAGCTCCAAACCCATCTCCCAGCTTTTCTGATGATGGAAAATTATTTGATATTTTGTAAGAATAAATCTAGAGGTCAAATATCTTGCTTTTGCAATTCAAATATGGAGAAGAATTTGGACAGGAAGTCAAACAGAAAGGCTTAGCTTAGTCTACTCATGCTAATGAAATGGAAACCACTGTGTGCATAATTCATGTACAAAAGATGTTAACCATTCACAATTCAAAAAACTGGGAGCCTTAAGGATGTGAAGCCAGAAGGCTTGGGTTCCAGTGAAGGCCATTTCTTGTAGATAGTACTACATGGAGAAAGTGCTGCAACCAAGTGACCCAAATCTAGCCACCTGCAGCCCCTTCATAAGGCATAACCCTTACCACCTCAGTGCTATCTCCTGTTAATACCACAGTGGGGCTTAGTTTTCACCATAACATCTGGAGGGCACACATACAAAATGTTTTAAATACTTTGAAACAGCAGGAAAGTTGGGATCTGTGGGTAAGTATGAGACAGAATAGGACGAACTCAAAGAGGGTATCTGGAATAAGCATCCCAGAAAATACAATCACTCCTGTTATGTGAATTTCCTAGGACTGCCAGAGCACGTTGCCAAAACCCCAAAGGCTTAACACAATGGAAACTTGTCACCACACAGTTCAGGAAGCTAAATATATGAATGTGGGGAGGGCAGTTTCTTTCTGAAGGTTTTGTGTGTGGGTCATGAGTGCTGGCTTGTGGTGTGCAGTGGTTGTGCTCTGGTTTCTGTCTGTCTTGTAGGCTTCACCCTACTGTTTAGTCTCTATGCCTCCTTTCCCAGTGTTTAAAACAACAGCTGTGTTTGATGAGGGTTACAGGCATCTTGTATATCATCATTTTTTAACTCCTTACATCCACAGCAATGATATTTCCAAATCAAGTCACAACCTGGGTTTTCAGTAACTATGAATTCTAGGATTAGGGGAGAAGATTAAATCCACTGTATTTAGCATCTCCCTATAAATGAAATATTTTGAAGACCTGGAAACATGTTCACAGTACAAAATAAAGTCAAGGACTATGTCACAGCTGAGCATGGTGGCACATGCCTATAATCTCAGTACTGGGGAGGCTGAAACAAGAGGATTGCGAGTTCTAGGGTAGACTATACAACATAGTGAGACCTTGTCTCACAAAAGGAAACAAAACACAATGATATCATCGAATGACTTGGTGGTTCACTTTTGTACGCTATTTATGTATATCTAAAGCAATGATTTATGAGATGAGTAGTGATAGAGTGATGATTATTATCACAGACTTGACTGCTCTCCATGAGACATGTCACAATGAAGGTTACACAGGCTTTGAAGGAACAGAAGAAAATTTGCTTCAGAATTCAGGTTAGCAATTGTCTCTATAGGAATTGTATGTAGACAAATAGGCATTAACTTTAACTCATTTAATTATTCTATGTGTCAAGCAGAGTAATATTTGCAAAAGTCATCCAGCTCAGTGACCCTATCGTAGTTCTCTTACCTTCTTTTCTAGTGTGACTTATTGATGAAATTATGTTTTCCAGACTAATTTCTCCCTCTAGTAAACACAGGTTCACATCCATTCAGCTGAAGTCAGATATCAACAGATCTGCCTTTTCCATGAAAGTAGTTAAGACAGAGGTGGAAGGTATTCTATATCTTTCCATTTTCATTCTCTATTTTTCCAGAACACACATTCATTAGAATAGAAAAACAAATTAATAAAAACCAATTTTAATATAGGTTTGACTAAAACCTTCTACTATAGCCAGCATATACCATATTATATTAACCATATAGGCCCCTGCCTTCAATAATCTAGAGAGCTGATGCCTAGTTTAAGCATACAGAGTTCTTTACATCTGCTTGGATGAGTAGGTGATTGTAATGGAGCATGTACACTGAGCCTCAGAATTTAGCTGCTTTGAACTCCAGCTTCTTCACATATCTGTTGTGTCCTAAAAGCCAAGTACCTGTTCTATACAGAACTTCTTTGCCACCACTGAACTACAGAATGGGAGGCTGAAGAAGGCCATGTAAATAAATCGGGTAAGCAGTGTTTAAAATTAGAGTGTAGCAACTATGACTTTTTCTTTTTTATGGTTTCCCCTGGGCATTAATTAAATGCACCCTTTTCAAATATTTTCTCTTGCAGAGTTATTTCCTTCTATGTATTAAAATATTCAGGCTATGAATACAATAGATGGCAATATTAAATTCTAATGACTATTGCTGAAAAAAAAAAAAAAGGCAGGGATTTGATCATACCCAGTGTGTGATAGACTCTAGTGAAATTAAAATGTTTTCTCATTAACATGCAGATGAATCAAGTTCAAGATTTCTCTGTTTGTGGGAGAGGCTCTTCTCTCTCTCTCTCTCTCTCTCTCTCTCTCTCTCTCTCGCTCTCTCTCTCTCTAATTGAGAGTTAGAATTAGGGCATGCTGCTAACACCTTTGGATGTCTTTCTCTCTTTCAATCTACTATCTACTACCTGCCTATTTGTCATTTCTCTGTGACTCTGTCACTTATTGTTTATCTCACCTTTTCCCCTTCCTGTCTACCTGCCATTCTCCTTTTCTTCCTCTCTCCTCTCCTCCTTTCTCTCTCCTTTCCTCTTCTAAGTCTCTCTTGCATGTAGACAATTAAGTTTGTTTTTTTGAGACATTGTAATCTATCTTGGATGCTTGAAAATAGTAGCAACAATAAAATAATCTCAATTAAATTAATATTAGACACAGAAAAACTTCATTTTTATTTCTCCAATATTTTCTTTATAAGACATTATTATGTATATTGAAACCAAATCTAGTTTTAAGCATGTTGTTTAATATTTAGCTCACAAATATGTTCTAGCAAACAAGTTTTATGTTTTAAAGCCAATTTCTTCATAAATATTATTTTGAAGTATTCATTCTTATAAGTACTAGGAGGCAAAAAGCAACAAGGGACTTTTTTTTTATTTTACATATTGATCCCACTTCCCTCTCCCTCCCTCCCTTCCTCCCTCTTTTCTTCCCTCCCTTCCTCCCTTCCTCCCTCTGTCTTTCCCTCTCTCCCACCCTCACATGCACCCCAACCACCCTCCCCGCCCCTCCCATCCCCCCCACTCCACATGTAGGGTGTTGCCCTCCAGGAGGGGTCATCTAAATCTCTCAATTCTTGGACTAGGACTTCTCTCCTGTCTCTAGATTTAGGGAGTATCCCCCCATGGGGGATGTGCCCACAATGGCAATGTCCTTTTGTGCACCAGGAATACATCCTGGTTCCACTGTATGAGGACCCTTAGACTGCTCAAGCCTTCTAGTTGAGATCCGTGTTAAGGGGGTCTGAGTCAGTCCCTGGATTCCCAGCTATCAGTCTGGGGGCCCATTAGTGCCTCCTTGTTCAGGTAAGCTGTCTCTATTTATTTCTGCAGCCTGGTTGTCTTTTTATGTGTTTAAAAATCTCTTCCAAAACACCTTATGTAATATAGGACTGATTTCTATTTGGTGTTAACTATCTGTCTAGCTATTTGTCATATTGAAAAAAGTACAACTTATTCAGTATCTTTTATGGGCAGAATCTCTAGCCTGATGCTGAATGAATGCATAAGTTGTCAAGGTGTTATTTTCACTTCTCATGCATTTTATGCCTGAAATATGTTGATAGGAGATGTCATTCTGTATGTTTCTCATACTGGTTAATAATAAAGCACTGTTGGCCAATAGGAAAGGAAGATAGGAGGGACTAGGAGACAAGGAGGAAATAGGAAGTAGTAGGGAGGAGTCAAGATGGAGAGTCTGGAGAGAGCAGTATGCGGCCGCAGGCTCCCGGTAAGAAAAACGCGTGGACATACATAGATTAACACAAATGGGTTAATAACTAAGGCAGAGCTAGCCAATAAGAAACTAGTACCTGGCCAATAGCATTGTAGCAAATACAGAGTTTCTGTGTGTTATTTGGGGCTGGCGCAGTGGCAGGACAAGACCGGGCAGCAGGCGGAAAAACCGTACTCGTTACAGATGGCGCCCAACGTGGGGCACTAAAAACTTCCACTTAAAATTTAACAAAAACTTAAAAAAGGGTTTTAAAAACAAAATAACAGAGACAAACAAGGTTTCTTGGTAACAACATTTTTCTCAGTTAAACTCTGCTTTGCTAGAGACAAGCACGGCTCCTTTAAGGGAAGATTCCTGACTCACCATAAGCGACAAAAAACCACACAGCTTTTAAATAACTCTACTAACAGTTTATTGGTGTGTATGAGAGATGACAATGACAATGACCACATCTCCAAGCCGACAGCATGCTTTCTGGGTGGCAGCGCAGACCAAGGCGTTAAGCACAGCTTTCCGTGCTGGCGGTAAAAGTACCTGCCACCATCTTTGGTAAACCGCGGCTGACACAGCTATAACTTTCATTTTAGCAATGTTGTTGTTTACCAGATAAAAGACTTGTGGCCAGACAAAGATAAAGATTTACAGTAAAGACAGATTCATATTAAAAAAAACCTCTAAAGGTTTACAGTGTGTTTTAAAATATACGTAGACATAAAAAAAAAATGGTTTCAAAGAGACAAAGAAAAACTGGGTGTTGTAACACACGCCTTTAATCCCAGTGCTCAGGAGACAAAGACAAACAGATCTCTTGTGATTTCAAAGTAAATCTGGTATACAGAGTAAATTCCTGGACAGATAAGAGTTACACAAAAAAACCTGTCTCAAAAAATAAAAAATAAAAGAAACGGAGTAATAATAAAGCCACGTAAAGATGAAAAGCTCAGAGAGAATCTGGTTACTGTATGCTATTGTGTTGTCTCTACATTGTTTGACTGCTGAAAAAATAACAACTGATAAAGGAAATTCTGCTGCATTAATTCAATTTATATATTTTAAAAATGCTTTGACTCCAACATTTAAGTTCAAGGACAAGTTACTGGGGAAAAGGATTTCTATTTTTGTTTCCACAGAAAATAAAAAGCTGTGGATTCCTTCCAGACTAATGTGGTTTGATCAAGCCAGACCCCCTGAAACAGAGTTGCTGGTGATACAATGTTCAAAACAGCTTAAACAAGGCAGCCTTGCAGACTACTGCCATCTTCTTAGGATCCCCCATGACAGCGCCCCCTATCAACAGGAAGTAGTTTGGAAAGAACGACGCCCAAATTCCCAAATATCGTTTATAAATGTTTGTTTTCATTTAAATGGTTGGTTATAAATGGGTAATGATCACAGCCGATTATTTTTAAAGGTAAAAAGAAAATTATGGTATTGATATGATTATTTTGTTTTGGAATGGATTTTCATTTATTGATACAATTTAAGGTCAATTTTGTGATGTGTATATTTCTCCTTTTGTTTAGGTATTGTGTTTATATAGTTCATTCAGAAACATATTGTATAATGTACTACAGATTATAGATAATTACCTATGATAGTCAAAGCTTAGAGTTAAGTTAGTTAGGTTTTTCAAGATACACAGAGATGTATTTGAGATAGATAGGCATTCTTCAAACCTTTCAAAGACCTACAGAATATGGCATTTAAAATGGATTAGGGTTTTACTTGACAATGAGACATAATTGCTCCTGGTAACACCACCTGCGTCAAAAAAGGAAGATGGACATTAAAGAAACACGTTATGGAGTTTACTTCCAATATGGCAAGACTAGCCATTTAGACAAAATACTGCTCTTGTCTGGACTGTTTGACTTTGTGCTATATAAACTGGACATGCAGGGCCCACAGAAAAATGACTGCTGATTCACGATGGACATTGCTACAGAGTTCCTACTTCATGGAAGAGTCTGCAAGACAGTATACAGGACACAGAGAAAAGTGACTGATAACTGCCAATACAAGAAGACAGTTTAAAGTTTCCTGCATTGCTAAAGAGTCTGCCAGACACACTATGGCCTATGGGCTGAAGATGAAAGATTACAGAAGAACTTTGGGTGACCAGGCAATGAGTTGTCTCTGTCATTTCTAGAGCTTATATATTATCCTTCTGTGGTCTTTGAAGGAGTTGAAGACAGATAGTTATGGTTATAGTTTTCATTAGTTAGGATTAAAGATAAGTTACTTAGACTTTAGACACACAAAGATAGAATAGATGATGAAATATTTTCTTCAAATCTTGTAAATGTTAATGGACTAAATATTGTTAACTGTGATTCTTACTTGATAACTGTTGTATAATATATTTTGCTATGTTAAGGTTAAAACCCTTCTTTTTATTTAGACAGAAAAGAGGAGATGATAGGAGATGTCATTCTGTATGTTTCTCATACTGGTTAATAATAAAGCACTGTTGGCCAATAGGAAAGGAAGATAGGAGGGACTAGGAGACAAGGAGGAAATAGGAAGTAGTAGGGAGGAGTCAAGATGGAGAGTCTGGAGAGAGCAGTATGCGGCCGCAGGCTCCCGGTAAGAAAAACGCGTGGACATACATAGATTAACACAAATGGGTTAATAACTAAGGCAGAGCTAGCCAATAAGAAACTAGTACCTGGCCAATAGCATTGTAGCAAATACAGAGTTTCTGTGTGTTATTTGGGGCTGGCGCAGTGGCAGGACAAGACCGGGCAGCAGGCGGAAAAACCGTACTCGTTACAATATGTATCCATGATTAGAACATGTAAAGATATGAGAAACTTTCAAAAGATCATAGAAGGTTCCAGAATGTAGTATTTGGTAAAAATAAAAGAAAATTTTGAGTAATAAACTGATAAGGCACATTTTTGATTTGGGCCATTGACTTTGAGCTGTGAATATGAGTCACCTAAGCATACAGAAGGATCCGAGGTACTTCATGTCTATGTTATTGGGTAAGCTAAGTTTTAAGGAGTGCTTACAGTACTCTTCCTATTGTACTAGGGCAAATACCAGCCTTGTTAACTCTCTGTGAAAGAGTAAATGAGTACCACCATTATCGGAAAGATAGTGGAGGTACCTCAGAAAATCAAAACTAGATTTCGGCAATCTGTCTGAAGGGGATTTATCTAAATTAAATGAAATCAGTATGTCAAAGACTTGTCTACATTTCAATGTTCTCTGTAGCTGTTTATAATAGACATTAGCTCAACTAATGAAAAGTTAAGTAAAATGGGCTCTGTATGTCCAATGGAATTTTACTCATCTATAAAAAAATGAATGCTGTTATATGCAATTATCAAGAGGAACTGGAAGCCATTATTATATATGAACCAACCAGGACATAGACATGCAAGTAACATATGAATTCACTCATATGCATGTTCTAAAAATATTGGTCATGTACAATGGTTTTCACATGGTATGAAGGGATAGAAAAGAGTGATTAATAAGTGGTAGGATTTACATAGAATTCAGAAGTTCTAATGTGCTGTTCTCTAACAGTATGAATGTGTGAATGTTAAATTTTTTTAAATAAAATGTCAGGCTATTTAATGATGTTCATAATTTATAATTAAATACCTACATTTTCACTCACTATAGCTATGGATAAAGAGCATTTTAATTGATCAATCCAATAGTTAAACATTAATTTTATTAAATGTGACACATATTTGGCTGTTTGAAAGCTGTATTAGTTAGGGTTGTCTTGAGTAACAGAACTTATAGAATAAATCTCTCTAAATATAGCAGAGGGATTTATTAGAATGGCTAATATTCTATGGTTTGGCTAATCTAATAATGGCTATCTACCAATGGAAGTTTCCAAGAATCAAGTAGTTGTTTCAGATGGGTGTCTCAGTTGGTCTTCATTATACACAAGAATCCCATAGAAGTAGACTCTAATGCCATTGAAGGACTGGACTTAGAGAGAGAGAGAGAGAGAGAGAGAGAGAGAGAGAGAGAGAGAGAGAGAGAGACAGAGACACAGAGACAGAGAGACAGAGAGAGAGAAAGAACAGGCAAAAGACCAAATTTCTTTCTTCCATGTCCTTTATATAGGCTACTAACTGAAGATGTGTCCCAAATTACCTCAAAAGATATGGATTAAATTGGATCTTCCAAAGGAAGTTCTAGGACACCTCAAAGACCCAGGATAGAAGTGAGTCTTCTCACTTCAAATGATTCAATTAAGAGAAAAATTCCCTCACAAGTGTGCCTAGACTTTGTGTTTTATTTAATTTCAGATATAGTCAAATTAATGATCACAAAAGCAATATATAAAGAATCACTGTGTTTGAGTTTTCAATTTTGCACATGCATGGTTATAGCATTTTAGACTTTGCTATTGGACAAAACATTTCACTCTAAAGTTTCCCTAATGAAGACAAGAAGGTAGATTAGATTCTCAGTAAGAAGTGGTTAAGATGATGTGTTTATATGGCATTTACCAAGCCAGGTCATTAGACAGCTTGACCCATTTCATCTACTTAAATAATAGAAGAAACTCTTAGCTATGCTGGGGGATTCAACATAATGAAAAGTTCCATTTTCTTAGTTACTTTTTATATACTGTGAGTGGGCTATTATAGTTAAATATCAATATTTTGCTTCTGTAGTCATTGCATTTATTTTAAATACATACTCATCTGGGCAAGAGGTTATATAGCTGTAAGCACAGCTATGCGGGAGGACAAGGTAGGAGGTCAGCAAGTTGAAGATTAGCCTGGACAAACTGGTAAGAGCCTGTTTCAAAATAAAATAAAAGTGGGCTGGGCCTGTATCTCAGAGAGGGAATGCTTGCTTAGCATATGCAAGCTCACGAGTTCCAACTTCAGCACTAGTGGGATCAGCATCATTAAATATTCCTTTGTATGAGAAAAACATCATGCCACAGAGCTCATTTCAAGCACAGATACCATTTGTTAATAATATTTGTCTCAAAGCAAAAAGCACACATTTTCTTTCATCTGCCATGTGAAAATCTAATGCTTGATTGGCTCATCTCCACCCCTCCCACACACATATATCAGTACATATTTCTCAGATACAGCCAGCACAATTTAACCTTCATGGTTCTACTTTTAGTAATGAGCAAAAAATAAAAACTGTTTTTAATTTTTTATCTTTTTCATTTGAACTTATTTTTGTGTGTACACACATGCACTTCTGCAGGTTTATTTGGAAGCCCATATTGGTATGGATATCACCCATTTCTGCCCTCAGAATCTAGACTTATAGTAAGGCAGCTATGTTCATCCTTTGTTTATGTGGGTTCTGGGATCTGAATTCCTGTTCTCATGATTGTATACCAAGCACTTGAAACACTGAGTCACATCTCCAGACCTGGAACAATGCATTTGAAAATTAAAATGGTATCAATATGTCTTAGGTTTTCTATTGCTGTAATGAGACCCCATGGCCATGGCAACTCTTATGAACGCAAATATTTAATTGGGGTTGGTTTATAGGTTCAGAGATTTAGTACACTCTCATCATGGTGGTAGGATGCATGGTAGCATGGAGGCAGACACAGTATTAAACAAGGAGCAAAGAGTTCTGCATCTCGATCAGCAGGCAGCAGGACAAGAGAGACACTGGCCTGAGCATTTGAAACCCCAACTCCTTCCTCCCAGTGAAACACTTTCTCTAACAAGGCCATACCTACTGTAACAAAGCATCTATTGAAAGCCCATTGTGTGCAAGTCCTATGATAGGTTCTGGGTAAATGGCATCCACTGAGGTAAAAATAAAATCTTCCTCAAACAGTATTCAAAACACCTAAATAATAAACAACTAAGAAGTATAGCAGCTCAGTGCAGACTCAGATGCAGACAGCAACTAAAGAGAAAATGTGGTGTGCTTTCTGCAATTAAGAAGACCAGCCTGCTAGGTTGGAACAAAGGAAATAGGTTGTAATTTATTTGAGAACAGCATGATAAAAGAAAACAGTAGCTCAGTAAGGTTAGCAGATATAATATTGAGAATATGCAAAGAAAAAACAAGCATGGATGGATAGGTATTGTCTATACATCTTATGAATAATTTATTTAATGGACATTTTTGGATGTAGGGTTAATAATAATTTAATATATTTAAGATTTTTGTTTGGTTTGAGTTTTTAGCCTAATACAACTCAAAGCATTTGTTATCTAAAAACATTTCTTTTTAAGTACCCTTTCTAATAGCCTTCAAGTTATTTTTTTTTATAAAGAATTTCTGCTGGCTTTTGAAAGTATAACAAAAAACACCAACAAGAAGACAATAAATATATAGACATGGTAAGAAGGGAAGAAATAAATTGAAGCTACTTTCTCCTAACCAGTCACCCACTGGAAGATGAATTATAGGTACAAAAGTAAAAGAAATATGTGTCAGATCATTGGGTATTAAAAAAATATGAAGGGAACAAGACAACAGATATTGGGACCAATTCATAATGGCTTACTCTTTCTCTACTAATTTCCCATTTTTCAGACTTGTGGGTCTGCTGGGTCCGTATATTGCAGCCACTAATGAATATGTAACTAAAGGGACCTGACTAGAATTGGAGGTTGCAATAAAGCGTAATATATTTGATAAGCTCCTGCATGGCATTATTCTCTTAATTATCTCTGTGGCAGATTGCATTCTTTTCAAATAATTACAAGTTAGCAGTTCTCTATTGTACTCACTGCTGGTGAACACCAACTGCAGAGGGCCCAGCTGAGCCTTGCCTCTCTAGAATGTAAGAGGTGTCAGAATGCAAATGAGGAAAAGACAAGAAACTTCCTAGCTCCAGCAGCCACAGGAATTACTGTTATGCACAGTTGTTTTAACTTACTGCATTCACTGTCAGGCTGTCTCTGACCTGGTGGAGCTGTAATGCTTAGAAGACAGGAAGACAATGTGAAGAACACTTGTTGGAAATTTGTTAAATCAGTTTTCTATTTTTTCTAAGAGAATCTTAAGTGTAGGCTCTGTAAATTCTTTTGACTGGACTTATATTTTCTTAAAAAAAATAAGAAAGAGTTCAGTAAATAAAGTACAATGGAGAACCAAATTTTCTTTTGCCTAATTGGAGTTATAGGTCTGGACAAACACTTCTCCCTTGTTTTCTAAATAAAAGGGTAAAGTCTTCACTCTATTTTAGAAAAATTATATACAATAAGAACAATTATCAAGTAAGAGTTACATTCATGAGTTCCAGTCCAGTTTTATTTGGCAAATTTGGAGAATTTACTCTATTATCTATCTTATATTAATGAGTTCAAAGTTTTATACCTAAACCATTTTCTACAGTAACTTATATTACCATCCTAAAAATATCTTTTTGGATATTAAACCATCCTCTTAGATAAGCAACTTAAGCTTCTTTTTTCCTGTGGAAACAGAAGCACAACCTCTCCCAAACACAACTCATTTTCTGTCTTTTATTCTGAAGTTAAGACATTTAAAAAATATATAAGTTGGATAAAATATCTTGGGGTAACGCTTAACAAACAAGTAAAAGGCCTATATAATAAGAACTTCGTGGTTCTAAAGAAAGAAATTAAAGAAGATACCAGAAAATAGAAAGATCTCCCATGCTCTTGGATAGGTAGGATAAACATAGTAAAAATGGCAATCTTGCCAAAAGCAATCTACAGATTCAATGCAATCCCCATTAAAATCCCACCACAATTCTTCACTGACCTTGAAAGGATAATAATCAACTTTATATGGAAAAACAAAAGACCCAGGGTAGCCAAAACAACCATAGACAATAAAAGAACTTTAGGAGGCATCACCATTCCTGACTTTAATAACCCTATTAAAAATGGGATACAGAACTGAAGAAAGAATTCTCAATGGAGGAAATCAAAAAGGCTGAAAGACACTTAAGAAAGTGCTCAACATCCTTAGCTATCAGGAAAATGCAAATCAAAACAACTTTGAGATACCATTTTACTCCTGCCAGTATGGCTAAAATTAGAAACACCAATGACAACTCATTCTGGAGAGGATGTAGAGAAAGGGGAACACTCCTCCACTGCTGGTGGGAGTGCAAACTCATACAGCCATTTTGGAGATCAGTATGGTGGTTCCTCAGGAAAATGGGAATTAATTTACCACAGGACCCGGCAATGCCCCTCTTAGACATATACCCAAATGATCCATATCCATGCAACAAAGACATCCGTTCAACTATGTTCATAGCAGCACAATTTGTAATAGCAAGAACCTGGAAGCAACCTAGATGCCCCTCAATTGAATAGTGGATAATGAAGATGTGGCACATCTACACAATGGAATACTACTCTGCAGAAAAAAATAATGGTATCTTGAAATTCGCAGGCAAGTGGATGGAATTTGAAGAAACCATCCTGAATGAGGTAACCCAGTCACAAAAAGAGGAACATAGTATGTACTCACTCATATATGGATTTTAGACCTGGAACAAAGGATCAAAACTCAATATTCTTTAAGAAAAGATTAAAACCTTTTTCAGCATCATAATAACTGCAAATCTGACTTCTCTGTAATATTATAGGCCTCCGAAGCATTTGCAAATGTAATGGATAGCTAGGAGGGAAACACAGTTGGCAGAAATGTGTGTAGAGTTGACAGAGTTTTAAATAACTGTCATAAATATTTGAATAATTTAAGGCAAAAGATATTGATACCTGAAAAATGGGGAGAATCTCATTAGGTACAAGGGAGAAGAAAAGGATCAAGTGGAAAATTTAAAACTACAAATCAGCAACAATATGTGAAAACAAAAAACAAAAAACAAAAAAAAAAAAAAAAAAAAAAAAACCAGCAAAAGCACCAGGTAGGTTTTATTTGGCAGAAGGAAAGAATCAGGAACTTTAATGACTGACAAGTAGAAAAGGCTCAAACTGAAAATCTGAAGAAAAAAGTAGAAAAGACCCTGAATAATGTGTATCACAATTTCAAGTGTTTTCTTACCAAGAGACTGAAGTTGGAGACAAAGAAACATACATTCTATGAATATGTTATTGTCAAAATTTTCTATATTTGTCAGAAATGTCTTCAACACCCCAAAGTAGGATTAAGAACCAGAACAAAGAAAAATCATGCTCCTACATAATAAACTGCTCGAAAATTAAAGTACCAGGAAATCTTGAGGCACGTAGGAGGAAAATGAGATTATTACCTCCAGGAGCACAAGGGAAAACCAACTGCACAAGTCAGGAGACCAAGGGGCACAGCTGCTCAAGCTGAAAGAAACGGATTTATTTTTAACTGGCACGTAAATTTTATGTATCAGTGAGGTCCTACATCATGTTTTATACATGTGTACATTGTGAAATATTGATACCAGGGTTACACCCATATCTAGCTCCTCAAAATGCATTACGTTTTTGGTGTGAAACAAAGTCCTTTCTTGTAGCTTTTTGAAATGTGTAGAATATTATTGTTCTCTAGAATTACCCACTGTATAATAACACAGCTGGCTTTGATGCACCCAAACAGTAAACTAGCACCCAATGATAATTTCCACTCCTTCTCCCTCCAGCCTGAATTCACCACCATTTTAGTCTCAACTATTTTACATTTCACCTGTGAGCAAGACAATGCAGTACCAATATTTTAGTACCTCATTTACTTCAATGGGCGTAATAACCTATAGTTCTACCCACATTAGAACAGGCAAAGTGCACATTTTAATATTAGACAAAAATAGGTTTTATGTGAAGGAGTATTACAAGAGTTAATAGGTTGTGTTTCATAGGAGTAAATTTCATCAAGAAGATGTGCATGGCTTTGAGAACACTTAGAAATTCTTCAACATGACAGAATGACAAAGAAATTATTCTTCTGGTGTTCCGTTTAAAAATACCAAATCCATGGATACTCCCTTAGCCTAGAGGCAGGAGGGAGGGTCTAGTCCTACTCCAAATGACTTGACAGATTTTGATGATCCCTCCTGGGAGGCTTCACCCTTCCTGTGGAGTCGGGGGAGGCGGGCATGGGATAGGAGAGAGAGGGAATTGGGATTGATATGAGAGTCACAGAAAGTTTTCTTTCTTTTCACACTCTTTATTTCTTCTTTGGGTCCTATTGATTGATGATGATGTGACATTTGGAATTGTACAGGTATGTTGGGACTATGAATAAAAGAAGTGTCAACAAAACAACATTCAGGCTTCCATGTCAAGGACTGAACCTGAGATGGCCTGTCTCTGGGCATTTTGAATGTCACTAAATGGTGCTTTGTCACCCTCTTACTTTCAGGCTCATACATAAGTATATAAAACTACATATAATATACTATATGTGGTGGTTTGAAAGAAAATGGTCCGAGAGTGAGTGGCACTATTAGGAGGTGTGGCTTTGTTGGAATCAGTATTGACTTGTTTGAGGAAATGTGTCACTGTAGCGGTGGGCTTTGAGGTTTTGTTTGCTCAAGCTGCATTCAGTGTGATACAGTTTTCTTCCTGTTGCCTGCAGATCAAGATATAGAACTCTCAGCTCCTTCTCCAGCACTGTGTCTACATGATTGCCATGTGCCATGACAATAATAAACGGTAAACTAGCCCCAATTAAATGTGGCCATTTATAAGAGTTGCCATTGTCATGGTGATTCTTCACAGCAATAGACACCTGAGCTTAAGAAATATTGAGTTATATATTTGGTTGCATTGTCAATATGAAAATCCTGGGGGAATAATATGTCTGGATATTTTATTTACTTTTCTTCAAAGTTTAAAAATCTTGAGGAAGAACACATATTTTTTTTTTTTAGTCTTACATATGTAAGATATTTCTAACAATCAAATGTATTTGAAAATTATATTGCCTCCACATCACAGATTTATTTAAAAATATGAAGAAACTTAGATGGCATTTGTATATTTTATAGTACTTGTAGATATAGATTATAGTTTCAGAATAATACTGGCTTTTTATTGGCTCTATATTATTACTACATTGTATTATCACATTAGGTTATCACTAGGATTTTAATAATTGACTAAATAAAACAAGTTATTTAAATCAGTTAGAGCAAGAAGTGATCTGTTAGAGGTTGATGCTATAATGTTGCTTAACGTCTTTGCTATTTTGGCTTCTTTTTTTGACTGTTCCCTGCTTGGTGGGGTTGTAAGAGGTCTTCCCTTTGGGGCCTGTTGTCCTAAGTAAGTACTTTGAATTTCAACTCCCATCTTTGTAATTCTTATTAGCAACTCCATATTGAGTCATTTCCAGTGAATTTGAAAACAAAACAAAATTAGCAATCTGTTTTCCTCTTTAGTTCCTTTGATATAATTGAATTATTTTAAATATTTTGAGCAATCTATGTTATACTGGAGAAGTCCCATAAAGGATGGTAAAATTGCATATTTATTCACTGAGTAGCTTTTGTTGAATTATTGGAAAACTAAGGGAGTCAGCCACCAAATAATTTCTTTTTTTAAAAAAATTTAAATCAGAAACAATCTTATTTTATATGTCAACCCCAATTCCCTCTCCCTCCCATTCTCTCATGCCCCCCCACCAAATCATTTCTATGCAAATCTTTTAAGAAGGGTTAAGAAAGGAGTGGTAAAAGAATATTTACATTCAAAGACATTCATAAATAATGGCTGAAGGATGGATTTGATCCAGGATACTTGGGACACTCATCACCCAATGCTACACTGTGAAGTATATATGGAAAGAGTGAGTGAGTAGAGAGAGAGGACATAGAGAGTCAGAAACATAAAGAGAGAAAAACAAAGAGACAGATGAGGAGACAGAGAAAATATATATTTAAATAGAATTGATCTGACTTGGCATGAATTGAATGAATGTCCTGAGAGATGTAGTGTTATTAAGCAAGTCTCCCAGATTCAGAGTATGAGCTTCTTAATTTCAGATAAATTGTGATTGAAGTGTGCCTGAAGTTTAGGAGGACCTGGATGAAATTTGCTTCTTCTGAAACTGCCCATTGTATCTATATGCTCTGGCTGGGTCTGATGAGTGACAGGGAGCCCCGAGCTTAGGGGCTTGGCACTGTTCTTCCATCTCCCATGCTTTGCAACCTGCAATCTTAGCCATCACACTGATTTATAGGCCATTAGCTCTCAAATGATTGCTTCTACCCTGATTTCTAAGCTTACATGCTTACTGCCTACTTAATATTCTAGAGCAAGGTCTAATATGCATGCACATCATTTTTTAATATGACTAGAAAAAATCTTGATGGCTCAACCTTAAAATGTCCCTTAAATGTCACTTCCCCAGGTGTTCCAAACTCAGTACTATTACTTGCCCTTGGTTACTTTCATTTGCTCACATTTTAACCAATGGACATTTCAGCTCTATTCAAAACCTTCTTTTCATTTTTATCCTCACTGGCATTTTCAAACTTCAATTAAACTTCTAATTATTATTTTATCTTCCTACCTGGACTGCCAGTTTTTTCCTTTTACTTAAGATTTTATTTGATGTGTTCTTTATTCAATGTGATGCTGTGAAAACAAAATTCGACACAAACATATGGACTAAAACGTTGGCTTCTTCCATACTCAAGCTGAATTCCAGCATGTATGACATTAACATTTTCAACTATCATCTCCCTACCATACCTACTAGACAAACTGTTCTGAGATACATAGAAATCTAAGATACATAGAAAATCTAGGTGTTTCTTTAGAAGGGATGGTGGGAATGTTCCTGTAGGGCTTAGCAACTCACTGAAGCATTCATCTACAATGCCTTTTACCCATGCTTTCCCAGGTTGACCATTATTTTCATGACAGTATCAGCTCAGAGTGCCCTTTTCCAAACTGTGAATAGTCTTTTCTGGTCACTGTGACAAAACATGATGCTTTGTATGCTTCATGACACTTACACAATGTAATTATCATATTGTTATTATTTTAATTATTTATCTACTGTCTCATTCCACTAGCTTATGTCAGACATCAGATAGTTTTAACTCTCTTGTTTGCTACTATTTTTAACAAACAGAATTATTTCCTATACTCAATAGATATGCAATTAATAGTTATTGAGTAGAATACTGAATTGCTTTGTAAGAAACAAAAAAATGAGATAAATGGGCCTATGACATTAGGCTAGTTCTGTTTTTCATTAGAGAGAAAAAAAGGAAAGGAGAAAATTATTCAGCCAAAAACAGAATGGGGGCCATCTAATCTTGGACCATTGTTTGCCACGTGCTTTAAATGCATGAAACAAAAGAGGAGTTCACTAACAATGGGACTGGCTGTATATGTACCATTATCTTAGTACTATGCCTCTACAGATAATACTGTGAAACATTTTTATGTGCCCTTTTATGTGAAGAAGTCAATTCAGAAATGTCAGGGGGATATGCAAAGGCAGCATCTACAGTGTGTAATAGAATAGATAAATGACATAACTTCATCAGATGGAAACATACGTGGCATTAGTAACATACAGCCGGTAGACTGTTCCTCCATGGATAAAGAGAGGGGTCAAACAACCCTGGTGATGCAAGTGTTAAAGTTGTAAAAATGGTGGAGGTGACTGTCTGTGAGAAAAGATCAGAGAGTGTGGGGAAAGTGAGTTTAGGCTGGGGATTATAGATGTTCTTTGAGCTATGGGCAAAACTACAGGGGCATTAGAGCTGTTCTGGTGAAGCTCTTCATTTCTACAATGGGATACTCATGACCATAGCCCTTAACTGCATGATGTATAGAATCTACTAAAATCCATATGGCTTTTTAGAAAAGTCAATATGGAATTAGAACTCCCTCCCCCCCAAGTATCATTTCATAAAGATAGACATTCAAACACCTAGTTTTAAATAAATTAAAATTTAAATAAGTTTTAGAATGATAACTATAACATGCAATGAAAAAAAAAAACCATGTCTCTCAGTGCTTTCAAATTCCTGGAAGGTTGTTACTCTGAAATTCATTGATAACAAATCAGTATTTCTGATCATTTTCAAAATTATGATTATTTTTAATTTATCTGTACCAGTCTTTACACTCAAATACTTGAATAGCTAAAATTCTTATTTAAATGACAATACCCTATTTAGCTGTACTTACAAAGAACTATAGCTTACCAAAATATTCAAACAGTTCCTAGTTCCAAAATTTATTGCTGTTGAATAAACATGTTTTAAATAATTTACATGTAAGTATATATGTATAAATATACATACATACATATACATATATGTGTGTGTCTATAACAAAGAGTTCATAAAGAAGGAAAAATAATGGGGAATAATGAAATTATAATTCAAAATTTAAGTTTACTAAAAATAATTGTGGTAATTAATATACTTTATATATGAAGATTTTACTTGTCTTGACTATGTCTGCTTTATCCTGACAAAAATTCTAACATTGATTCTCTGAACTGTGGTTCTACATAGTCCACAGCAGCATTAGGTAGCTGTTAGTATTTATAACTTCATTTTCCTATCCCAGTAAATAATTAATATTTTTAATACAAATTAATATAGTTAATTTTGCTGTAGATCTGGAAAGCCATCTTAATGTCCTTGTTTTACAAATCCCTGAGGAATACTTTGCTACCCACATGATGAAGTATAGATGTTTGTCTGGGGATGGGAAGAAGGCTGAGCAGGTAATGTGAGTGCTGTGTAAGCATAAAGAGCTAAACCCTGATCCAGGGCTTTCACATAAAAGACTGGGTATGTAATCCTAGTGCTGGGGAACAAGAACAGGAGGATCCTGGATCTCACTGGCTAGCTAGTTTTGCCAAACTGGTGAGCTCCAGGTTCAGTGACAGACCCTGTCTCAATAACTAACTAACTAACTAGCTAACAACTAACTAACTAATGCACTAATTCAATAGTACATAGTGACAGAGAAGTGTCTTGATGTTTACCTTTGGTTTTCCAAGTTCATGTACATAATGTACACTTAATCATATTTACACTGACATGCATACATCACACACACACACACACACACACACACACCAGTTGATAGGGCAACAAACTACATAGACTGAGTTTTCAAGAAAGAAAAGCAATGGAAAAGAATTTCTGAGAATTGTTGAGACATAGGACCTTTATACCCAAACCTGCCCCTGTAGTAGAATCACTTGGATATCATTAACATAGGTTATGGAATCCTGCCGTCGGACATTTTAATTCACTTGACCTAGGCCAAGAGCTGAGGAGTTTTATAATTGATAGATATTTCTAACAAAATGATCACACACTGGGAACAGTTTTGTAGATGAGCACTGGCTAAGAAGAGGAATCGTGGTACCATGTGGAACTCCAGGATGTAAAAGGACAAGAGTCAGTCCGACTCACTTGTGGACTTGGTTGTGAAAGAAGAGGGGAAAAATAGACAGTGAGATACAAGAGCAAAGGAAGGATGGCTATTTTGAATTAAGAATGGAAAGGGGCATATTTTGTTAATAAAGAGAAGTAGAGTGTCAGTACAAAGAGAATCAACAAGAGGAGAAAGAATGAATAATTTATGCAGAGATGCTCTTGTTAATTAGTTGCTGGAGGGAAGAAATTCATTTGACAGAGAATATTTTAATAGACTTTTAAAAGGTTTATTTTTAGGTTGTAGTACAATTGAGTTGGAAGTATAGGTATTGACTATACCCCCTGTCTCTGTTCTTACAAGTGATGAGCATATAATAGTTGGATATAGTGGTACTGATTTATAACAGCATTACTTTGTAGGCTGAGACAAGAGGATCAGAAGTTTCAGGTTAGCCTGAGCTGTATATAGCAAAACCTTGTCTCAGATGATAGAAAACAAACAAATGATAAACCTACCTTGATTTATCATTTTCCAGAGACCACCATTTATTTTATGCTTGTTCTCCTTGTTGAATATACCATGGGGATTGACATGTGTATGATGGGATATACCTTTTATTTAAAAATAACATTCCCTAAGAATACTCCACTCTGCATATTCCTTCCTCTGTCCTTTGACAACTTTGACAACATCTGATATTTTTTCACTCTCTCTATAGCACTGCCTTTTACAGAATGCCATGCATTGATCTAGGAGGAGGGGAAACATGAGTCTGGCATTCTCGGTATGCTAAGCCCATGTAGAAATGCATATATTTGTAATTATGGGTTAATATTAAGACAGAGCTAGCCAATAAGAAGCTATAGCCATAGGCCAACAGCTTTATAACTAATAGAGCCTCTCTGTGTTATTTTGGGGCTGATGGGCTCTGGGAGCAGGCTAGCAGGAAAGTGCTCATAACAATGTATCTTCTGTATATGCCTTTCTATCAAATAATATATGTTCAGTTTCTGCCATGTGTTTTTGTGACATAGAACCTATATTTAATGATACATGATATCTTCATGTACCACAGGTCATTCCTCCATTTCATCTGATGACTGCAATTTTCATTGCTTCAAGTTCTGGCAATTGCAAATAAGTAATCTGTAAGTATGCTTGCCCAGGGCTGGTGAAGTGTGGCTCATTTGGTGAGACAGCCATCATCTGCCAGCATGCCTGTTGACCTGAGTTTGATTCCCAAGATCCACACAGAGAGAACTTGTTCTCACAAGGAGTCCTCTTATCTTCACATATGCATCACTGTATCAATTTTATTTTAACAAATAGGTATCTGGTTTTTGTATCATTCTTTAGTTAAACTCTCTTTTCTCCATTCTTTACTTTTTTGTCATTGGTAAATTGATTCAAATTAAGCAATCTATTTTTGGGCTCTTTGCTTCATTACATCTATCCACTTGGATACTTTGTAAATTCTGACACACTGCTGTGATGGCTGTAATTCTGATAGCCTTGCTCCTCTTAGCTCTTTGTGTTGTATATTCTAAGGGTTGATTTTTTTATTTAAAATCCTATACTGTGTCAAAAAATACAGATATTAGTTTATAAAAACTCTTTGAGAATTTTTTGTTTTGTACATCTAATAGGTACAATGTATATTTAAAATCTAGAAATTGCCTAGGTTTAAGCAGCTGATAATGGAGTACACATGGTGACACTTGGCACTGCTTTTCCTTACTGTATTTCTGCTTTCTAAACTTCTGAGTCCTGTGTCCAATTAGATGAAGGACAGTAATACTCATCTAAGGAAGTCATCCTTTTTCTTAAGACTCCAGGGAAAAGGAATAATACATAACACTGAGGAGAAACACCTACTTATACCTTGGGTAAGATAGGCACAGCAGGAATTTTAAAACTAGACACATTTAATAGCTATTGAAAGAAACAGACAACAAACTTAACCAAAGTGAAGGGAAGGAATAATTTTTTGATGCTTTATTGAATCATATCTCCAAATATAAACCCTGAATTGTGAATTTCTCTGTATTAATGATTCTAAAATCCTGATGTATTGATCAAAACTTCAGACTATGAGGAGTCGCAATGGTACATAACTATAGCCAAAAATATGTGGGGTTATTTTTATTCCCCTCAATAATCATCCACTTGTATTTTTGTACCTGATGTAATGCCCTTTTGGCCAGCTAGTGAAAGGTTTGGAATGTATATTCAACAGACTACCAGCTTCCAGGAGTTGAAAGCCAATAATATCTACAGATAACAGCTAAAGCCTAGAGTAAAGCCTTCATGCTTTCCAGTCACCTGATTGCCGGAAGCTCTTGAAATATCCACTGGTTTATTAATTTCTTTTGTTCTGTGAACATGAATAGTCCATGCAACAATTTTCAAGGAGAAAGGACTTTTTAGGGAGCAATTTTCAGTGGCCATGTCCACCCATATTAGACTCAGAATAAACTGTTTTATTCCATTCCTTTGAAGGGAAAGGTATCTTTAATATCGGTGATGAAACAAACTCAAGTTTGTTTTCATATTTAGATGCTTCTGTAGGTAAGTGTAATGTGGTTTCCTTAAAATGGTTTTAATCAGAAATGTATATTTATTTCTGTAACTTGAGTATTGTAAACCTAAAATCTTCATATCATTTAAAATATTTCTTGTCTTAAAGGACTATATATTAAGTTTAAACCAAATCAATCTGATTATGTTACTATATTTCTTGAGAATCACTTTGTAAAGAAATAAATCACATACTCAAACATTATAAGCATAGCACACCGATATTAATATGGATTTTCTGTATATTTGAGTTGACTAGATATGTGATATAAAATGTTAACTAAAATAAAATAAAAATTCTTTAACTATAAGGTATTTTTAGTGTTTTCATATTGATTATTTTTCATTTTATATTTTACTTTATATAAATTAAGGAAATATTATAAACTCACATGTATGCATATATTTGACTCTTAGAAAATAGCATTTTTAGTAGAAAACTTTGGCATATTGTATTTTAGATGTAATTTACATTCAATTCACATGAAAGCTATAGAAATTCATTCCATTTGAAAATTCATTGGTGCTATCCTCAGTGTGCCTTTGACAAGGTAAGAAACAGTTGGATTCATTGTAATTTGTTCCAAGCCATAGTAATTAGTGAGGGCGTGAAAAATAGCTCTCCACTCAATTCTCTCTAATTATTATAATACACACAAAGAAGCTCTTAGAAAAGCAAATGCATCAAGTCCACTATATCCAACCTCTGGGGATGCAAATCAGCATCCTTTTGCTCAAGTTTAACAACATAAAGGGAAAAATGGAAGGGGGCTACAGATACTCATGGGAGCCACTCTTAAAGGTTTTGGAGGGGTAGAAGTATGGAATGACTAAGGATCTCAGGAAAAATCACAAGTTTTGCATCTGAACCCTACTTGTCTCATCTGTGTTAATTGATTTGTGGGATATGTTTAAGGCAATATTAACTCACAAAGAATTTAGGGTATTTTCAATTCAATCCTCTAATTGCAGTGTACTTGAATCTGGAAAGTTCTAGCATTTGTACACCTTATTTTAAGTCACCTGAAAAGAAGGGGATGATGCGTTGACTATGGTCACCTTTATCAAGAGCACATGGAGAGATTCTAGTCTCTATATGACACTCGGTAGAGATGTCCCTTGTCCCTCTAATTATCTTTGGGTTTGGTCATACCATGATCTCTAGATTCACCAATAGTTCACTTCTTGTTTGGAGTTTCCCTCACACTTCTTTGGTAGAGGAGTCAGGTGTTTACATAGGTTTTAAAAAATAATTGCCATTTACTCATTCCTAATTAGCAAAAGACTACAGATAAGAACTAAAGCAGTAGGGGACATAGTTGAGGAAGAGAATGATTGAAAACTGGGCTATAAACACATAATACCTGGCGGGGTTTTAGAAAGAATACTACATTTTGTTCTGGATTTAGATGATTTTGATCAGCAGATCAATGGCTTTTATGAACAAATAAGAACTAATTTCTGGCATCTTTGAAAATAATTAGTAAAGGAGCTTTGTGGGTGTAATATGTTTGTGGATCATAGCAACCATTGGGTGGATTTTAATTGCATTCTGTGAGCCCCTAGAGGATGAAAAAGGCACACAAAGGGAAACAGAGATTCCACACATCAAACGCTTGATATGTGACTATTATAAGGATGGGAGAGTGGTTTCTTCTGACAAGTGGAGACAACTGGAAGCTGAAAGCCTGTATTAGTTTGCTATCACTGTGACAAAATGCCAAGACAACCATTTTAGAAGAAAGGTTTTACTCTGTCTCATGGATCCAGAAGCTCCAGGCCATAGTGGTTGGCTTCATTGTTTTAGGCTGTTTCTTGAGGCAGAACATTATGGTGGGGACATATGGTGGTGAAAGCCTTTCACTTCTTCTGCCCAGGAAGCAAAACTCTAGAAAGGCTGGGAACCCATTATCTTCTTTAAGCACATTACCCCTGTGACCTAACTTGTGTCCCCAAGGATTCATCTTTTAATTACCTTAGAACGGTGTTCATGCCTTTGAATAAATGGCCTTTAGGAGGATTCTTTTCTACACCACATTCTCCCCCACTTCAATCTCTCTCTCTCTCTCTCCTCTCTCTCTCTCCCACACACACTCTCTCTGTCTGTCTCTCTATCTGTCTCTCTCACACACATACACATCCCAAAGCAAAACAACAGTTTTACTTTTCTACTAATAATAAGTCAGGAATCAGATTGTCCCAAGCAATGTTTGAAGCAGACCCAGCAAGCAAGGTCCAACTGCTACGTGGGGATGCCATGCCGAGAAAATAAGTGATCTAAGGCAGGCTTCTGACATGCATACCTTGAGGTAATCTATGTTGTTTAAAGCTGTTAGGTAGAAGAAGCCTCCACAGAAACAAAAGACAAATAATACAATAATTAATGCAATTTTCAAAATCTTTAAGAAGGATAGGTATTTTAGGAAAACAAAGGGAAACAAACTTCTTAGCATAAAAAATGTACTTATTCTCACCAAAGTGTATAGTGTATCATTGCTAATTAACCTTAATCTTTACACATAATCAATATTTGACTTGGCCAGTATTTATATTTTCCTAAGTTACTCTAGAAATTGAGGCAAGAGAATAAAATTCTTCAGTTTACTATGAACAGAATGAACACCACATTGCAGTTAAATAACCTTTACGTGATATCAGAATGTCTAGATTCTTTGCTGATTTTGACTCAGATCAACTGGTATTGTTAAATGCTTCAGCCTCCGGGGCTATGCCTGTCATTGTTTGTAAAACAGAACAATATGTAAGATCTCTGCTAGTCCTGAGTGCCTATGGTTCTGGGAACTGTCCACATGGAGGCTGCCAGTGGGAAACAGAAAGTTGGTGGGAGATGCACTCTCCATCACCTTTCCTGAAAAATTGTGAGGACAACAGTAATGACAAAAGTGACTTTGCCTTTCTCCCAGTAATGTTTTTCCAGCTGGGGTTGGGTTATAACTCATTTTCAGTCACCAGGTGCTTACTCATTACCCTATTGTCTATGGGCTACTGGGGCTTCCATATGCCCTTACTCCCTTTTCTGAGTTGAAAAATATTTACCATTGACTCTAAATAGCAAAACAAGTGTGTTTGATGTCATACTTCTACCATCCCTCCACTAACATCTTGTATCTCTTGGAAATTAATGAAAATATGCCTCTTTGATTTTCAATGAAAGCTTACCTTTTAAAAATATTTCATTTTCTGACATTTAAATTTTCTTTCTTTTTTTCTTCTTTCTTGTTCTTGGAATAGGATAACTGCATTAGGCATACTTGTAGATAATTTTTTTTAAAAAGTGGTGTTTGCTCATTGATGAATACCTGAGATTATATACATATGTATATATGGATGAAAGTGATTATTGTGGCTCATAATTTCAGAGGCATCAATGCATAGTTTGCTTCCAATGTTCTAGGGCCCGTGGTGAGACAGAGCATGATGTGTGGAGCAAAGCTGGTCTCCAGAATCCAGCTTTAAGGACACATACCTGAATCAACTGATGCCTTTTCATTAGACTTTACATTTTAAAGTTTCCCCCTTCTTCCAGCAGTGCCACAGGCTGGCCCAAGATTTATATGAGGGATGTTTAAATTCAAATCTTGTCAGATTGCCATTTATTGTCTGTTTCAACAAACACACCCACCTACATGCAGGTCTTAAATAGTATTTATGTTATCAAAATGATGATTGTTGTTCTTTTGATGCAACTAATGCCTATAAAACACAAACACGAGACTCAGCGCCCACGTGGAGTTTATTGAGAGAGGGGAGAGAAAGAGGGGGATAGCTGGTGGCCAACTGAAAGCAGGAGAGAGAGAGAGAGAACAGAGAGAGAGCAAAGAGAGAGCAAAGAAGCAGAGAGAGGCAGAGAGGCAGAGAGAAAGAAGCACTTGGCGCGCTTGCTTTAAAAGAGGCTTGCGCATGCATAACCGAGTCCTCTGGCTGCCAGGTAAAGCTGACATAGTGATGATAGGGCCATGAGCGTCCCGCCCATCGTTGGGGCAGGGGTCAGCTGGCTGCTAGTTCCTAACAATGAACACTAAATTAAATACATGTAAATAAAGCAATATTATTTCAAATATCCAAATCATTTCGAAGTATGAAAAATTAAAATATGAAAGAATATTATCTGTTAAACTAGTACATTTTGTATAATATGGTATATTGGCTAGAGGGGACAGAAAAAATGTTCTGAACCAATTTTTATTATGCAGCTGCTTAATGCGTAATCTATCACACCACAAAGGGGTTGAATTATATTTTTCTAAGCTGGATTACGGCTTCCATGCCCTTAATGTGTTATTTTCTTCAAGACAATTTCTGCATGAATGCACACATGCTAAATCTGTATATGTTTTTACTCTATGCCTACTACAGACTCCTTTTTTTCCATTTTTAAATTTTTTTCTTGATTTAATTTTACATTTCAGCTACAGCTCTTCCTCATACCATATTTAGGATACTGTGTTTTTTCCTGAAATACATAAGAGAGACTACTGATCAGATGTGAATCAAAGACTACTGATCAGATGTGAATCATGAGATGAGTAGGAAGATTGAGGATATATGGTGACATCCTGGATTAGCATACAATGATAGTATGCCTGCAGAGGTGCTCTGTATGTCACTGTACTCTTAGGTGGTGACAGAGATGTCATGGTGGAAGCTTCATCCCAGCCCCTGGCACCCACATATACAAAGAGTAGAATGTTAGGATAGAGGTTCCACCCAAGTCCCCCCTCCTCCATCTGCCCCAAACCCAGCTGCATCTCAGAAAGCCTACAAAATGATGATCCCCTCCCCAGAAATGCTCAAGACCACCTCTCCAGGGTATTTAAACTGCCCCCCCACAGAGAACAGACTCATGGTTTTTCCTGTCTCTCCTCTCTGGGGGGCTTCAAGGTCACCTGGGGGCATTGTATCCATTAAATGTGGGCTTTTTTTTTTTTTTAAATTCGATTTTATTTGGATTGCTACACTGGCAGAGAAGCTTATCAGGGTGTAGAAACTTTTCAAGTACAGAGGAGAGAAAGGAAGAAATGAACTTTGAAAAATCCCAATTTTCAACGGTTAAAAAGTGACTATTTTGTGGGAGGCCAGTGAGTAGAAACTAAGAGCAAAATGACAAAGGAAATTGGTGGAAGAAATTAGAGATTTTGTTTTCTTCTTTCTTAGTCAGAGTATAATTGACAAATTATGTAAGTCAGAGATATATAACATAATTTCATAGTCATATATTTTATGGTGATTATCAAGTAAGTCACTAGCACATTTAGTACATTATCCAGCCATTTTTTTTAGTTTATCATTTTTTCCTGTTATGAGCAGTTAATATCTAATCTCTTGGTAATCTTCATGTATTCAATAAAACATCGCAAACAATACTCACTGCTTTTAAAATTATTATTATTAGTTTCACTTTGTAGCTAAAAGTTTGTTCTTGGCCAACCAATGAGAATTGAATGGGCAAGATTATCCTATGCCACTGAGAAATCAGCTAAAGTACCCTAAAAAGAGTTCTATGCATTTAGGATCTTGAAAGTACTAGATGATGTCAAAAGTAATAAAGCAGTGAGTTGAAAGTGTGGTAGTATATGGAGAACTCAGGACTGAACATAATAACCTACTTGGAGACTTAGGGTGTAAGGGAAGGCAAAGGATATAGCTAAAATGCAGAAAGAAAAATTCTTAAAATGTGAGAACATGTCAACAGAGTCAAATGTCTGAGAAACATTCAAATGGAGACAGGGAAAGGAAAACATGGGTGAAGGATGAATAATTGGTAGAAAGTAGGCTCTCAAATGAGAGAAGGGTAGGTAATACGTCTGGGGCATGAGACTTACTTGTGTAGGATGTTCCTCCACCTTCACAAGTGTTTAGAGTTGATGTGGCCATGCCAATGACAACTAGTCAGCTCCTCTCCCCAAGGACAGTCTTCTTACCACTGCAGTGGTAACCTAAGCAATCCTACTTGAGCTGTAGGCAGTGAGTAAAATGCTTCGACATGAGCTCTTTCTTGCCTGCCATGTTTTTGCATGTTCAAGTCCCTCTGCTTGGGCTGTGTCTCTTCTCTACATTAATGCCCTTTTCTTATGTCTTCATTACATCCCTCCCTTCTCTAGAAACCAACAATTAAGATCTCTAGAAACCAAGCATTAGGATCTGTTGGCATTGCTTAGCATATCAAGACTCTGTGTTTTCACAATGGAGACTTACTCTTCTGTTAAGTTTTAATTTTCCATTTGTATTTTTTACTTTTGCCTCCATGCCTACACATGAGAACCTGCACGGCTTAAGCTTTGTTTCTTCCATAATTTTGGGTGCACTAGTTAGCTTGGAAACATATGATACATTAATGAAAACAAAATACAATAAATGTCTGGCATACACAGACGTAAGCAATTTGAATTATTGATTTGAAATTTTTGTAAATATAACAAAGTTATTTTTTGTTGTTGTTGCTGTTCTCTGTTAAACTTACAGGGAATAAGCAACAACATTGTTAAATGGGGCAATGGACATTACCAATACAATCTTTATCCAACAGTATAGAGGTTGACAGGTCAATAATACTCATTATCATTATAGAATGTTCACTTATATTTAGGGGGAAAAGTTTGTTATATCATAGATTTTTATGTAATTGTTATTTCAATTCATTATTTTATATATAATTGTAATACTAATTTATATTATCTTCTTGAAATTTATGGTTTGTTAAAGCCTACACATCCCACTCCTAGAGACCATGTATGGTTTTCAACAGGTGAAGTTTCCCTCTAATTAACACCAAGAAGAATTACCTACATTTTAGAATTGATTGATGATTAATCAGTCATATTTTCTAAAAGATATCTATTTTGATCAGATGGTATGGAAATTAGCCTGGAATAATTCTTATTTCACTGGATGTTCTACTCTCTCCTCATGTTAGTGGACCCCACTATTTTGGATCCCTAAAAAAACTTGCTCTTCAGTACCTATTACTTTTCTTTAATGAAAACTAATACTTTTTTCCCCAGCTGCCTACTGCTAAGCTAATTTTATTGCAGATGATGTTTGTCAGCTTCATTCTATTTTTATTCCACTGGAGGGTGACTCATTGTCTTTCATTTAAAAGTGTTGTGTTTTCATTATGTTTCAGTGAAGCCTTGTGAAAATAGGTAAAAGTGCCTTTTGAAACCTATATCCTGGTGCAAAGAGGTGGCTAAAATTTAGAAGGCTGCTTTGTCATTTTAAAATTCTGCTTCCTATTGGATAAGAAGTCTAGGTTGGGTATTTAATGCTAAGTGATTGCAGATATATTAAGTTATATTTAGTCATTTGCACCATTACAATCAGTCTCCTAGGTTCTGTTTCAATGACTGGTCTGTGGCGCTTTTCTGCTCAACTTTAATTAGCGTCATCAAATACAAATCTAAGTACAATGCAAGTGATTTGATTGACATAATGAGGACAGGGGCATAATTGCCCTTGTAAACTTCTAAGGCTTATAGTAAGTCAGCCCAAGTGATATTCAGGACTATACCTTTAAATTCCATTTTTTTTTCTTTTCAAAACTGTTTGGAATTCAGATTGTTTACCTTCAATGACTTTTTCTATAAAAAATTTTTAACAGTTGTGTAAATTCCTTAAATAACTGCTGAGGTTTTAAGGCAAATTCATATAATTTTTGTACCATTATGTGGGGATTTTTCTGTGATTATTAAAATTACATTTTATTCTGGCGAGGTGGCTTTGCTGTCTGATATTAGCTCTTGTGGTGAAGGCATTTGTAGACTGATAATCATCTAATTTTTAAATAAAATGTCATAATCACTGTGAGTGTGTATGTATGCACTCTCTCTGTGTGTCTTACATACTCTCACACACCCTCATTCAATTAATTGAAGACTTTGGACCAAAGACTAAAACATCCTAGAGAAGAACAAATCTGCCTCAGGTTTGGCATACAGTAACCATCCCTGAGTTTTTGATTTGTAACTTTGCCCAAGGGACAGCCAACTCCAGACTGCAATATGAGTTCCTTCTTACCTACATGTCCAAACTGCTTTTGTACTTGCCCTTGCAACTATATGGCCCAATTAACTACAATGAAGACCTTTAAAACAGTCCTTTTCACATGAGTAAATTATCATAGTTATCAATACTTCTATCTTATTTTGTTAGCATCTTTGACTCTATCTGTGGTTCTCCAGCCCTTTGTGAGGCCTTGTTGGAGGTGGGGCCTTCTAATGAGTGGTTAAACATTTTTATCACCCAAACCTTTCTCTACAGGTATATTTTCAGGTACTCTGTGTTTCTTTTAATTTGACTAAGATTCTGTAGCTCCTTGGTGTCTCATAGTTGGAACTGTAACATTCTGGAGAGTCAGGGTATGGGATCCATTTTGCTGCTAAGAAGCATGTGGTGTCTTTGCTGATCAGGCAGGTATAGAGTCAGATTTCTCATTCACAAACGGACATTATGATCCATACTTTCAGGTCAGGGCAGAGGCTGCGTGTCTCTGAAGTCAATAATTTCTCTAATTCTGTAAGTGTCATAAGCACTTTCTTTCTTGGCAGCAGAATTTGACTTTGTAGGTGACTTTTGATAACTCATTTCAAATTCTGTCCCTGTAGTTCTTTTATAGAATGTACAACTAACTGTATGTCACTAACTTAGATGAACTAGAGAGGCGATTGTCAGGTAAAATCCTGACCAAAACAAGGCAGTTTGGGATCAATTTTATGTATATGGCTAGTAGTCAGTCACATAGTAGTTAGTTACATAGCAGTTAGTTACAATATGTGTAGACTCTGCATACTTTGGGGGAATATTTCTCAAAAGCAAAGAGTGAAAATGAGAGAGGAGAATTTTTCTTAAAGATTTGGCAGAAATTACATGAATTAGATGAATAATTTGTACTGCTTTAAATTACTTTATATGCTAGCACATTGATATGAATTTTTTTTTTTTTTTGGTCAAAGGAAGTAAAAAGAAGGCAACCTGAGAAGAGATAATAAGTGGTTGTAGCATGTTGTATATATGTATGTGCCTATCTTTATGTGTACACATATAAATATAACAATAGAAATTAAAGAAGAGATCATGAATTTGGGATATGAGCACAGGGGAACCTGGAAGAGGAAGGGGCAGGTGTGATGTAGATACAAAGCTCATATGCGAAGTTCTTAAAAACTAAAATTATCAGATAATGGTGGAAAAGTTTTACTTGTTTTTTAAATTTATCTTTATTTTATTTTTGTTTTGAAAGATAAGGTTTCTCCATGTAACAGCTCTGGCTGTCCTGGAACTCAGTAGACCAGGCTGGCCTCAAACTCATAGAGGTCCTCTCTCCTCTGCCTGCCTAGTGCTGGCATTAAAGATGTGTGCCCCACTGCCTGACTCACTTGTTTTAATTGATAAAGTGATTTTAAAAACTGGGCACAGCAGTTTTCTATGCACCTAAGAGATTAGGGTAAACATTTTAGTCTGTAGTCAGATGCAGACACCCTAAGGAGGAAGACACTAAATGATAAGGAGCTTCAGTCACGTGGACTATGAGCCCATAGCCCAGGCTTCTGAGGACCTAATACTTTTTTAGCAGCATCAGCATGAACACCAGAAACAGGCCATAGCTGCTTGTACTGCTGACGATTTCGGGCAGCTCCAGATCCCTACCGGGTGTCCTTGGTGGGGAATGTGTGTGGGTAATTGTGCCCTCCACGAGCTGTGGAACATCTGTCATGAGCTCTGCATGTGCTGTTTTTTTCTGTCTGTGTCAGCATTCTACAGTGGCCATCTAGCAGATAGTTTGAGCACTAAGTTCTTCTCCAGTTGCAAGGTTAGAACTCAGTATATCATATTTATAAATCATAACCAGTTCTCTGTGCATACTGCCACATTTCTCTTTCAGGTATTTTGACATCTATTTGACATCAGGCAGATTCTTAATTGTATAGTCTGCTTCCATCTTTGAAAACAATCTTTAGTCAAGTTATCCTTTCTTGGTATACAAGCATAGCATGGTCCTCAGTGTTCCCTAATTCTTCAATTGTGACCGAACCATGACGTGTATTTGTTAGCTTCCCTCTATGCAGTAGACTATATTTTATCCAGCCAATTTATTTTTATTTTTAAAGCTGTAGGTATTGTCTTAGTTACATTACTATTGCTAGGAAGAAGCTCCACAATCAAGGAAACTTATAGAAGAAAGTTTGTTGAGAGCTTGTATATGGTTTTAGAGGGTGATTCCTTCCCCATCATTTTGGTGAGCATGGCAGCAGGCACACAGCATGGTATGGGGACAGTAGCTGAGAGGTTACATGTGGAGACAATAACTTTAAGAGTGACGGGTTAGGGGAGAATGCAAGCATGAAAACTGGGAACGGCATGGTCTTTTCAAACCTCAGAGGCTACTTCCAGTAACACACCTCCACCAACAAGGCAATATCTTCTAATCCTATTCAATCAGTTCTACCGACTGGGTGACAAACATTCAAATATACAAGCCGGTGAGGGCTATTAGTACTCAAATCAGCACAGGTGTGATATTTCAGAGATGGCGTTTATATTCACTTCTCTGGAGGTTGAGGCAAGGAGTACGTGTATGGGGGTTAGAAAGCAGCATGGGCAACATGAGGTCTAATCTCTTAAAAAGCTTAAAATTAGAACGAAAGGCTTTTGTATTTCTGTAGTGCAACTGATGTTCATTTCTATTCACGATAGAATAAAAATGACTTTGTTTATTTTCTGGGTGAATGACCATTTGTCTCTTACAGTTTACTATGTAATCTCCCTCTCCTCACCAATTTTAGTACTGATTTTCTTACATATCAAGTATGGCTATTCTTTGTGTGGGTAGATATATCCTCAAGATATTTTCACAGAAATTCATATACTTATTTTACCTTTTGTTTTTAACCTGGTTTTGTTAGCTTTTCTCTGCTAGCTCACATCTATAACTCAGACTACAGAGACAAGGGCAAGTTTTGAAGATGTCAGAGAACAGAGTTGATCCAAATCCATGGTTAAGAGATACATAAGGACAATTCTTGTTTGTTTGAGCACTCATTGGGGGATCTTTTATAGTTCTAACTAAAAGTCAAATGCCAAGTAGCCATGTTGATATAGTCTTTTTTATTCTTTCCTGTTCCTTTTATTCTCTCTTGAGTTTTTCCTTTTCTTGTCTTCTTTTCTTTTCTCTTCTATTCATAACTCTGTTCCCTCAGCCTTTTAAATGTGTGAATTATATGGAATATGATGGAGTTTGGTGGCTAACTTTTATATTTGTTTTTCATGGATACGTATTTACATTTTGGCTTTTTAGCCAAATTTGCAATGAGGTTCTCATAATATTCTACTACAAGAAAAAAATTACTCATGGTTTTATGCCATGTTGAGTACTTGATTTTATTTGTTACTTTGGGTCTTTGTCTTAATTTTGAGAATTTGTATTTGTGTAGTTATTTTCATTAAGTCTTTGGTTTTGATGTTTGGTTTGCATTCAGACTTAGTATTTCTGTCTGCTGCTAGTTTATTTTTCATAATATTAATATCTTATACTCTATTTAGCTCATTAATTTTAAACTGTTTTATTATATGATTTACTTAATCTTGTTAATGTCTCTGCCAATACCCATTTAACTGAATGTGGCCCCAAAGTCCTTTTGTGCACCAGGGATACATCCTGGTTTCACTGTCAGAGGTCCCTTAGATTGCCCAGGCCTCTTAACTGAGACCTA
Source organism: Phodopus roborovskii (assembly GCF_943737965.1). NCBI lineage: Eukaryota > Metazoa > Chordata > Mammalia > Rodentia > Cricetidae > Phodopus > Phodopus roborovskii. The sequence goes on from NW_026126540.1 coordinate 14,379,536, forward strand.
TGTTTAGGGGGTCTGAGTTGGTCCAATGCTGGTATCCCAGATATCAGTCTGGGGAATCCATGAGCTCCTCCTTGTTCAGGTCAGCTGTCTCTGTGGGTTTCTGTAGCCTGGTCTTGACCCCTTTTCTTATCACTCCTTCCTCTGGCAACTGGATTCCAGAAGTTCAGATCAGTGTTTAGCTGTTTCCATCAGCTACTAAATGAGGACTCTACAACGGCATATAAGTTAGTTATCAATCTCATTATCAGGGTATGGCATTTAAGGTAGCCTGTCCTCTGTTGCTCAGATTGTTAGTTGGGGTCATCTTTGTCTAGAGTCAGGTTTCTTTCCAAACCTATAGGGAAGAGAGGAGAACATGTGGGACCATGAAGATTGAGTTAGAGGATGAATAGATGAAAAAAAAAAAAAAAAAAAAAAAAAAAAAACAAAACAAAGCAGAGAGAAAGAGATACCATAATAGAGGGAGCCAATATCAATATTTCAACCCCTCATACCTACTTCCCACAACACATCCCCACCATAAAAAAATGTTGAGCTTATTGCCTTGTTTCATTTTTGTCTATGGTTGAATCAACAATTTTTAAGACAAGCATTTTCTCTACATTTTTGCAATCTTTTTTTTTTTTTTAACAAAGGATGGACAGTGCTCATTTTTCAGCTGCATTATTACATGACACATACATTTTCACGATCTGCTTCTCTATTAGCATATTTTGTATTGGTAATCAATATGAATTTTCAGTAGTACTTTTGAAAATCATTCAAGACACTCATTTTTCCTTCTTTGTACTTACCAATATAAACACATAAGCAGGTAACAGAACTTTAACCTTTTCTTTCTGGGATAGAGTCTATACTAGCTAAGACAGTGGTCTGCTTGGATGCTCTTTAGAGTTTCCAATCTTATATTTGATAGGCAAGGTTACCTGTAGTTTTGACATAAAAGTTATGAGTGACTTCTATTCTCAAGTATTTTTAACATCATAGGAAATATTTTGATGTATGTTTATTTAGTAACTATTACTATCAGAATGCTTTCATAATATAAAATTTTCACATTTCTAAACTTCTTACTTCCAATTTTGTTCATATCGTTACTGTGTTCACTCATTATTATTTGTGTGCCACCTCTCAGTGTACAACCTTTGCCTCTTCATCTATTTGTAAACCTTATTTCTAATATGTATGTAGAAAATTAAAATATTAAGTTTACCCATAGATTTTTATCAATATATGATTGACTTATTAATTTTATTCTTACTGTTGCTCATATTTATTGGGGACAGTGTAATAATCATTCTATAAATATAGTATGTAACAGATCACAGACATAACTTTTGTAACTTCTAAGAATTTAAAAATAACATAAAATAATGTGCACATTTATAGAGTGCTGTATTCTTCTTGCACAAATCAAACTTCCTTATTACTTCCTCTCAGAATACCTCAATTCCTTTGTTTTAGTTATTTATAAAATTTACATTGTTTTTGGCTGATGTCATTTCACTGGACTGAAGAATCTTGCTAGTCTTTGTAGTATAAATCTTCATTAGGTTAATGTGTATTTGAATAATTTCATGCTCTACTAGAAAAGCATAAGTGATAAAGAAGATTAATCATGAAAGTATTTATTAATACTCCAACACTTAAAAGGACATAATGAAAATAAAGCCCTCTACAAAAACATCATCAGCGATGCTGTTCAGCTAGAGTAGCGAGGATTAAACCTCACTTCTTCATTGGAACAAAATTCAAATGGAAGTTTCTCCATCTCATGTTCTGTTGGTGGCACTTTAGGGTAATGCAGAACACAGAAGAGTTCTTGTGCACAACTCACTCTGCACATTCTAGTTTCCTTTAGTTTCTTCTGGTTTTTATGTAATAAGTGGCAATTCTTATGGGATTAGCAGTATGTTTATTTGTGGCCATTAAACCTGTCTCTTTGGTGAATTTCATGCTTGAAACTATTATCTGTGATTCCTTAAAGCCACTATGAGGGCATATCTTCCTGGAAAAAGATCCTAGTAAACACACACTAATATTTCACATTAGAACTGTGAATAATCTTCTTCTTCCTTTTGCTGTTTCTTCCTTTAGTTTTCTTTCTTTTTCTTTTTGATATTTTTTTTTAAAATTTAAATATGAAACAAGCTTGTTTTGCATGTCAATCCTACTTCCCCACACCTCCCTTCCTCCCCTCATCAACTTCCATCCCATACCCATTCTGCTCCACAGGTAGGGTAAGGCCTTCTTATGTGGAGTCCTCAAAGTCTGTCATATTATTTGTAGCATGACCTAGGCCCTTCCCCTTATGTCTGTGCTGAGAGAGTATCCCTCTATGTGGAATGGGCACCTAAGGTGTCATTCTATAAATATGTTTCTCATACTGGTTAATGAATAAAGCACTGTTGGCCAATAGGAAAGCAAGATAGGTGGGACTAGAAGACAAGGAGGAAAGAGGAAGAGTAAGGAGGGGTCAAGATGGAGAGTCTGGACAGAGCAGGACGCCAGCCGCCTCTCCCAGTAAGATAAGACCACATGAAAATATATAGAAATGGGTTAATAATTAAGATAGAGCTAGCTGATAAGAAACTAGTACCTGGACAACAGCATTATATCAAATAGATAGTCTCTGTGAGATATTTGGGGCTGGTGCGGCGGCGGTAGAAGACCAGTGGCGGGAGAAAAACCTTACTCTTTACAAGATTCCATTGTTTTTTCTGCTGAGTAGTACTCCATTGTGTAAATGTACCACATTTTCTCCATCTATTCTTCAGCTGAGGAGCATTTATGTTGCTTCCAGGTTCTGGCTATTACAAATAATTCAGCTATGAACATAGGTTAACAGATGTCCTTGTATGAATGTGAATATTTTGGGTATATGCCTAAGAGTGGAATTATTGGATCTTGAGCTAGACTGATTCCCATTTTCCTGAGGAACTGCCATACTGATTTCCAAAGTGGCTGTATGAATTTACACCCTGACCAGCAATGGAGGAGTATAATCCTTCTCCACATCCTGTCCAGCATAAACTGTCTTTGGTGTATTTGATTTTAGCCATTCTGGTAGCAGTAAGATGGTATCTCAGAGTTGTTTTGATTTGCATTTCTCTGATGGTTAAGGATGTTCCACTATCTTAAGTGTCTTTCAGCCATTTTTTATTCCTCAATTGAGAATTCTCTGTTTAGTTTTGTACCCCATATTTTAATTGGAGTATTTGGTGATTTGGTAATGAGCTTCTTGAGTTTTTTTGTATATTTAGGAAATCAGCCCTCTGCCAGATGTAGGGTTGGTGAAGATCTTTTTCCATGCTGTGGGCTGCCATTTTGTCTTGTTGACTGTGTATGTTGCCTTACAAAAGCTTTTCAATTTTAGGAGATCCCATTTATTAATTGTTGGTCTCTGTGTCTGTGCAACTGGTGTTTTGTTCAGAAAGCAGTCGCCTGTACTAATTTGTTAAAGGGTACCTCACACTTGGATAGAGCAGGGATTACAGGAATATACCTAAACAAAATAAAAGCAATATATAGCAAACAACAGCCAGCATGAAACTAAATTGGGAACTCTGTGATTCCTCTAAAATCAGGAAGAAGACAGAGCTTCTCTCACCATATGTCTTCAATATTGTACTTGAAGTTCTAGCTAGAGCAATAAGAAAACAAAAGGGGGCCAAGGGGACACAAATTGAAAAGGAAGAAGTCAAACTTTCACTATTTACAGATGATATGATAGTTTAGTTAAGTGACCCGAAAAACTCTACCAGGGAACTCCTACAGCTGATCAACACCTTCAGAAAAGTAGCAGGATACAAGATTAACTTAAAAAAAAATCATTAGCCCTGCTATGTACAAATGATAAAGGGGCTGAAAAAGAAATCAGAGAAACATCACCTTTTACGATAGCTGCAAACAACATAAAATATCTTGGGTATCACCAACCAAACAAGTGGAAGACCTATATAGCAACAAGTTTGAGTCTTTAAAGAGAGAAATTAAAAAAGATACCAGAAAATGGAAAGATCTCCTATATTCTTGGATAGGTAGGATCAACATAGTAAAAATGGCAATCTTTCCAAAAGCCATCTACAGATTCAATGCAGACGCCATCAAAATTCCAATGCAAGTCTTCACAGACTTTGAAAGAACAATACTCAACTTTATATGGAAAAACAAAAGACCCAGGATAGCCAAAACAACTCCATACAATAAAGGAACTTCCGGAGGCATCACTGTCCCTGACTTCAAGCTCTATTGTAGAGCTATTGTTCTGAAAACAGCTTGGTATTGGTGCAAAAATAGACAGAAAGCCCAATGGAATTGAATTGTAAACCCTGATATTAGCCCACACACTTATGGACACCCAGTTTTTTGACAAAGAAACTAAAATTATATAATGAAAAAAAATGGTACTGGTATAACTGGATGCTGACTTGTAGAAGACTGCATATAGATCCTTATCTATTACCATACATTTTCCTTAAGCATTTCAATTATTAGAGGTGTATGGATGCTAGTTCAGGAAAAAAACTTTCCCAGGCATTTGAATTATTATCATATATTTAGTCTCATATGCTATTTAAGTTGTTTTTCAGAACATTTGAATCCTATTTCTGTACTAGCCCTCCCATTATAAATCTCACATGAGAAGAAAATCACTTGGTTTCAAAGAGATCTGCCTGGGGATGGATAGCAATAATATCTAATTACTGGAGAAGGCATTAGATGTGTTGTATACATGAGCCCATGAGCTATAATAAAAAATCAGTATTGTACAGTGGAGCCTTGGCTCTGCATTTAGCTCATTTCCCCAGGTCATCAAATCACCTTGCTGCCTCCTAACCATATGCAAAGTGGGGTTTTGGAGTTTTGCTTGAATTTAAAGCAAAGGAGTGCTAAAATGTTCAGCTTTTTCATCACTTCATCATCTGGTAATTAGTGTTGGTTATGAAAACCTTATCTGGTCATATGGAGATTAGTTTGGTTAATTTACAGATATCATGTAACTCATGAAGATGAAGCTTCTTTTGCAGTATAGTTGGTAAATTTTAAAATCTCTTTAAAATACTTTTTTTTTTGCTTTGTCAGCAATATAGCAATTTTAAGGTAGTTTAAAATTTAAGTAAAGGGACTGAGTATGTGTCTCAGTGGTAAAGTAGTTTGTGAGTCTGTATTAAGTGTTAACACACCACACACACACACACACACACACACACACACACACACACACACACACACACACTCGTGCATGAGAGTTCCACATATTACAGGTTGGTCTGTTCATCAGTCACATTGGTACTCTTGTTTTTGACATGAATTTGGTGATGCTTGAACAGTCATTCATATTTTCAGCTTTTTCTTTGATGTTACATTTGTAGACTATGGAAATTATGTTATATAATATACTCAATGTTGTGTTACATTTTAAAATCCTGTGGGGTAATTTAATTTTTTTTTTTTTTTTTTTTTTTTTTTGGTGACCTGGGGTGAATCCATCCTAAGCTATATAGTTCCTTGTGCTCTAGTTAGAAACTCTAGGCATCTATTCTTAGCCAACCTATTGGCTTGTTAGATGAGCTTGGCTTAGCCAATGGGAATGGTGTGAGTTATTTGATTTGAACACAAGTAGCATTTGTAAGTAGGTGCAGTGAAGTATATCTTTTGGTGTTGTGTGGCAAATTCGAAAAGTCTTACATCCAATCTCAAAGACTGGTTCTAGCTGGGAGAGCTGTCATGCTCAACACTGGGATTGATGCTCCTGCCTACTTTCCCAGCACTCAGTTGTCCTCCACTCTCACTGACCTTTGTTCACTTGTGAGTAGAGTTCAGCAAGAATTATCATGTGTACTATATTCCCTGACACTTTTGCTCTTTTAAAATATCTTGATAACAGGGTTATCTAAGCTGACCTGCACTTAATAGCACAATGGGCCTTGAATGTTTGAATCTCCTGCCTCAGCTTCTGGAATAACTGGAATTATTGTTGTTTACCACTGCTGATCTTCTTTGCCTTTGTACCTCTGTTCAAAAATTTCTTTTGCAAAGGAACAGTGTGTTTTGTTTGAACACCAGGAGCCTCGCCCAGCACTTGTATTCTTTGTAGATAAACTAGATGATGATGGTTCTCTAAGCAGCTCCAAGCTAGTGGCTTCTGAGTTCATGTTTAATGCTCTGAAGAAGGAAAAAAAAAAAAAAAAAAAAAAAAAAAAAAAAAAGAACTAAGCAAAGCCAAAGTAGATTCACCGAGGAGGAAAAGTGAGAAAAACCCTAAGTGGGAGAGGATAGCAGAGAGAGGGCTACTGCTGTCCATCCTAGTTTAGTTATCTTAATGAGACTTACAACGAAACCTGACATGGTCTTAGAGACTGACACATTCTTTGAGTGCATCACAGGCAGACACAGTGAAAGGCCTTTGCAACCCTTTGCTTACCTCCTTGGTCCAAATGGAGAGGTGATCAGGAGTTTCTTGTCCTATCAGGAAGTGATCATATACATTGGTGACATTTGCCCACTCTTTTCCTCAATTCATTTTATTTTTTTCCTAGGTTATTGATGTAGTCATCCCCCCCCCCCATCTCACTGTGTGTGTGTGTGTGTGTGTGTGTCTTTTTTAGGAATACATGATTAGTTTATAATTTGTTGCTTGCTTTTTTTTTTTTTTTTTTTTTTTTTTTACTGACTTCCCAGAGGACACCAATTCTTATCTCAAAAGACAAATTTAAACAATCAAAGAAGAATTCTGCTGGAGGTGGAAAGAGAAGATGTGAAAAAAAGTCTTTCCAAAGGATATCAAAGGAATATGGGTAAAATGTAGTATTGAAGGGGAACAGACACCCATTGCTAAGCCTATGTACCCAGCACCTCATGGGAATGTCAAGACATTAGCAGAAAACCTAAAATCCTCCCTCCCATGTTAGTGCTACTGGAAAGTCAGGGCAGACTGAAGACTCATTTAAATGGAGAAAAGGAATGCATCACCCTCCTAGGGAAGCGGCTCTGTGCTTCTAGCACTGGGTACTGGGTTTCTCCATTGCTTTACATTACTCAATAGGAAACATCTGTAACCATGTTTTGGGTGAGTCCCTTATAAACACAAATGATTGTTTTATAATTGTGTTCTAAAACTTAATCCCATGACAGATGATGAAATTCTAATAGTGTTTTAGAGAAAATGATCCATAACCTTCAATATAGAAGAGCACAACCCTAGTTAGCTCTGACTCCTAACACACTTGCAGATTGTGCCTCCTCAATCACTTGTTTAATTAGTGAGCAGACATCTTGAAGCACTATGATCATTCAGATTTTAATTGTCAGATGGTGCTGTCTACAGTCGCTCCATATGTTCCTACAAAAAATATGAACAGTTAAGCCAAGATAGCAACTAGAGTTTTGATGATCGTGGCTAATTGGGTAGCTAGGCACAATTCAGTCTATTATTTATCCAGTTGGAACATAACTATGATTACATTTTCCTCTATCCCATGAGCATATATCTCTTCTCTCCAAAAATTTTTATTGTGTGATATAAATAAGTAAATAAGGTTTCGCTTTCCAGGGGAAGTGCACATCGCTATTTAATTCACTTAAAAGATATTCAGAAATTACAGTATTCTAAGTGAAAACATACACATGAACAAAATAGAATTCACTTAGTGAGATTCTAATAGCAGTGGATATATGTCGAGCTTGTGTATGTGTTAGGGACTCCTGCTACAATTTTAAATGTTTTAAAACTTTCAATCTTCAATTTCACTCATGCATAATTTTTTGGAAGAGAAGGGTGCAATGAATGATTGGTCAAATTTAGCACAAATTACTCACACAGAACTCCTGACCTAAAACTGTGCCCTTTAGCCCTTAGGCAACAATGCCTTTGGTAGTTAGGTACCACTACTAGTACAGTGTTCTGAGTTTGGTTAACTGGAAACTGGCTCAAAATTCAGTGCTGAGTGTGACTATGACTTTTTGATTCTCCCAAATTTATCTAATTCATTTATTTAATAAATGAATGAGAATTATGAAACCAATTCATAATAATACCTACTGAAAAGGGTTATCGTGTTATTTCAAGATATGTGACACACGTGAAAGCGTTTAGACAAGGGATGGCAGTGGAGTATGCTCTTGGTTGTCTGCTGTATGTCTCTTTTTGTATTTGAGAAAACATGTTTTCTTATTCCCTCCCCCCTTTAAAATGGTTGTGGTTCTATCATCTCTCCTCTAGACATGCAAATGGATCAAGTTTTGGCACCCTAGTCTAAAAGCCTCAAAATGCCACTCCCTCTCTTCACCTTGTCACTTTGGTCATGTTTGTTTCCCCTTTGGGTTGGCTTTTCTATTGTGACATTTAAAAAGAAATGACATTCTTTTCCAGAATACCTGCTTTGCAATGCTCTACCTTATTGGATGAAATTGTATAGTTGTCTGTTCCTAATAAACCAATAACTTGTTCATCCCTCTGTTTATCTTTTCGCTCCTCTGTTCCTGCCTTTTTTCTTTTCTCTTTTTAATATTTCTTTCTTCCTTCCTCCATTTATTTTCTTGAATATTTTTTGACATACTGGTTTATGTTAATTAGTATTTTATTTTAAATCATGATAAATTCTAATTTATGAAAGATTTTTTCCAAACATTATAATTTTTCAAGGTTTCATGAAAACTTTCAATTACATCTTTACCTTAATTCTTTAAATTAAAACATAGGCATATATATTCCCAGTCATAATTTTTACAGTTTTGCATCATTGCAAGTATTCATAGAATGGAAACTGAAAGCAGTTTCAAAAGTCACAATCTATGAGATTTCTGTAAAAGATTCCTGAAGCATTCAATCTGATGCTACCTTGATGCTTTGAGTGGTAAGTACCATCCTAATGCATTTGATTACTTGGTACCTGGTTGCTGATGCTGTTTGGGGGAGGTTATAGAACATTCAGGAAGTGCAACCTTTCTGAAGGAAATACATCACTAGGGGGTGGGCTTTAAGAGTTTATAGCCTTGCCCCAGTATCAGTTTACTTTTTCAGGGTCCTCTCTATGGTTGGAGATGTGATTCCTCAGTTTCTTACTCTGGCTGCCTGCTACAATGTATCCCAGCCTCTCTTGGACTGTCTGCCCCCTCCTTCTCTGGAACCTTAAATACAAAGTAAACTCTTTCATAGCTGCTTTAGGTCATGGTGTTTCATCTCAGAAACAGAAGAGTAACTAAACACCTACAGTTACTGTTTTCTCCATAATTACCTAGTACTGGGCTTATGCTAATTTCTAAAGATCTACCCTGGCTAGTTTTACATCAACTGAAACAGGCTGGAGTCATTTGGGAAGACTACCAATTTCTATTGGTAGAATGTCCACACTAAACTGTTTTGTGAGCAAGCCTGTGTTTTCTTGATTGATGATAGATGAGAAAGGGTGCAGTCAGCAGTAAGCAGTGCCACACCTTGGCTGGTGGTCCTGGATTCTATAAGAAAGAAGGTTGGTAAGCCATGGGGAGCAAGTCGTACTTTTCCATGTTGTCTGTATCAGCTCCTGCCTCCTGACCTGTTTGAATCTCTACCCTGATTTCCCTTAGTAATAGAGTGTGACCTCAGTGTAACGAGCAGAAATAAATTATTTATTCCACAGGTTGTTTATGGACACAGTGTGTAATCACAGCCAAAGAAACCCTAACTAAGACATGAGATATTCAAGGATTGAACTATTTAGAAACAGCAATGTATTAAAGTCAGGTGGACTTGATACAGTCTCTTGTGTGGTATGGCCTAAGTCATGGTCTAGTCAAGTCTTGCCCATATTCTAGTGTCGCCTTGCATTCCTGCTGTATTTGATCCCTTTATCTTATTTCTTTAAGTAATATCTTATAACACATTAGTATTAATGGACATATTGTTTGTCTATGAGCAGGAGTAAGTTGCTATCCCAGTATGTGATATGAGTGACTGAGCTGAGAACATTGCCTCTTAATAAATAACAAGCTTACCTCTGTACAAATTAAAATTGTTTTTCTTCAGTATTCCTTGAACACATTTTATTTTTTAGAAAATCACTTTCTTTGTAGTTTGGCAGACTAGATTTTGAATTATAGGGACTTACTCTCCCAGAAGTATTCATGCTTCATTCTTCTGTTCATACATTTTTCTTTCTATTCTCACAAAAAGCTTCAGTGGTAAGTACATTCAGTTCTTCATGAAGTGTAAGATAACATCGAAGCACAAATGTCAAGGGGTATTCTTGAAACTTTATAGTTTATGCTTACAGTTTATGCTGTCAGAACCTTCACCCTTGATGCCATCTGTCTGTAGCTTTTCTGTGTTCCTTCATCCACAGGCAATTGACCTCAAAACTTCATGCTTCATTCTGTAAACTATTCCTCACTAAACTTGGTTTTCTTCAGAAATGGGGCATATTTTAATCTGGAGAAATTAAAGGGACCTTTCAGACCTGGACCAGTTAGTAGATAATGGACATATTTTGTTCTTCATCAAGCAATCCATAGGCAGCCATTTTGTCCACATGTTAATTTGGTGAGTATTAACTACTAACTTTGAGCTGGGACCCCCTCAACTAAGAACTCAAATACTATCAAAGAGAACTTAAAAAGTCTCAAACTCCAGACATTGCCAGAAGTGTAAAAATGTCTCTTTTCTAGGGAGGAAAGAAAAGGCACTACTCTGCAATGATTGAGCACTGATTCAATCAAGTTCATCTTCTCTTAGAAGTTACAAACCATAAAGACAGAGGCTTGCCTACAAATACAGAGCAAAGGTCATGGACTTCATATTTCTATCCCATTCATACTAGTCTTCTGTTGTTGTAATTGCAGGTCAGCATAACTTGACTAGCTTACTGCAACACAAATTTATTATTTTATAATTCCAAACTCAAACATCTTTCTGTGCTAAAATCAATGTTGACAATACTGCACTCTTCTGGATGCTGCCAGGAAAACTTGATCATTTGTTTCTTCCAGTTTCTGTTGACTACCTGGACTCAAGACTTCTCAGTTTGAAAACTAACATCATCAATGTGAATTGTGTTTATTATGAGTCCCTCACTTTTACAGAGACCTCTGCGAACACAGGTCCAATGTACAACCTAGTAGAAACTCCATCTCCAGATGACTAATTTGCTAACATCTGGAAATCCCCTTTTCTCTATTTGAGGGTGCATATTCATAGGTTCTGGGTGTTATAACATGGCTATCTTGGGAAGAAATAATGTTACATTTATAGCATTATGTGAAAATCATCTTGCATTTTTATATGTCACAAATTTATTGACATTATAAATGTAACTTCCTATAAAATATGTATTTAACATAGAAGATAGTGATGTTTTCTGAAGGATATACTTATTGGTGCCCTTCTCTCCATTGTCTGTAAGAGAAAGGGCAATCTAGAAGCATTCTTAGTTGCCATGGAATTAAAATTATTAACGGCATATCTAGATGAAACATCCATTTTAATTGCTCTCCTTTTTACCACCTTTCCCTATCTTTCTTGTCTTTCTCCTCATCTATCCTATCTCTATTACACACACACACACACACACACACACACACACACACACACACACAGAGAGAGAGAGAGAGAGAGAGAGAGAGAGAGAGAGAGAGAGAGAGAGGAGAAGGGAAAGAAGTGAGTGGTAGACTAAATATTCTATACGTATTACTAACAGCAAATGTACAATGATGAAGAAAACATCTGGTAAAGAAAATGTATGCTTTTTTGCTTTGTTTTAAATAGAATGTGCTCGAACAAGGAGAAAAACATTCAATATTTCCAAGAGATTGCTTGAGGGGTATGAAACATCTTTCTCAAGAGAAATAATATCATGACTTAAACTGAATTTCTGGCAGGGGGATGATGGGTTGCCTTTAGGGCACAGTGTAATATTCTGGAGCAGGCAGATGAGTCAGAAGGCAAGAGTTTATAGGGAGCTTTCTTCTGTAGGCAGAACTGCCCCCCCACACTTATTGGGTGCTTTGGAAGTGTTCCCTGAGCTGTAACCTTTGTGGATGTTGGCTTCAGGATCATTAACCACCCAAGATAGGAGATAGTTGATAGGAGGTAGTGGTTCTTTCCTGGATGAGTGGCAAATAAGACTAGTCATTTACAATAAACACAGCTAAAAGAGAACAAAGCTAAGCAATGATGAGTCAACTATGTTGGTCTCTTTTTGTAAAAGTTTCATGAGAAATAAAATCTCATCAATGTCCAATTTTGACAATTATTCAGAAATACATATTTTTAAAACACAGAAAACTGCAGGTTCACAGAAAGCTGGAATTAGGTTTCTTAATCTATTTTGTAGCTGGGTTATATTGCCTAAATGACTCAATCTTTCAGTAATTATTGTTTTTTTTTACTTTTTAAAATGATAATAAAAACATTTGCATAAGCCACATTTAAATGTTTTATGAGGATTATAATCACCCTGAAATAGGCTTGGAAAATCACTTGGTACACTCTAGTAATAAAATTCTCTATCAATCTTTGAAAATATTTATGATTGTAAGGCATTTATAACTGTGCCTGGCATAGTTTATTAATTATTACCAGTATTAATATAAAATATGAAATAAACACTAACAAATGATGGTGAATATTTTATCTTTTTTATCAATACTAGGGTAATTGATATTCATTTTTTACAGAATAGTCTCTGACTTTTAAAATCTGTGCACACTTTTAGAATGACCCTGTGAATCAAGATAAATAACATTTTCAACATTACCTCTTAGCAGTAACTGTATAAATTATTTCAAACATTAGACCTTAATAAGCATAGAGTACTGAAATATGTTATCTTAGTTCTAGATCCTTTTACCTGGTCTATTACTTTTTTTCTATTTAGAGTAATGCGTGGATAATAAATTTTTCTGTAGTTGAGAAAAAATTCATTGTATTCTGTATTATGTTATGCTTGCTAATTTTTCTACTTATAAACATTTGTGTTGCTAAATGATAAAAGTATTTATATATATTCTAGTGGAAGTCTTTTTCATTTGCATTTATAGAAAAGTTTTATAATTAGATTTCCAAATTACAAAAGTACTGCTGGAATGAGTACCCTGTTTTGTGTTGAATTCATAGATCATTTTTGGGTAAGAGAATGTCTTAATTATGTTGAATTATTATTCATGACTATGTCTGGTTTTGGAGTTGCCTGAGATGATCTTTTGTTTCTTTCAGCAAAGTTTCATAGATTTGCACCTGTTTTGTAAAAATATCTTCAAGCATTCCAAGTTTTGGATGCCATTTTCAGATGCAATGGATTCATTTCACTTGAAATTCATTTTGCTCTCATATTAAAAACAAACAAAACCAAACTATATACCCATCTTGTACTCTAGGGCCTTGTTAAATTAACTTATTTTTTTCTGCCTTTGCTTTCATGGGTTCCTTAGGATTTTCCACACAACAACACTATAGCATTTTGGAAGACAGAAATATTTCACTTCTTCCTTCCAATGTATGTGCTTAATAATATCATTTTGCTTGTCTTGCTGCATTGCATATTGCCTAGTTTTTGTAGTTCAATGATGAACACTCTTGGAAACTCTAAACTTCCTGGTCAGGAAGGAAATATTTTCAGCAATTACAAATACAGCAAGCTGGCAGAATATACAGCATATAAAATGACCACATTACAAAAAAAAAAAAAAAAAGTTTCTACCTTTCTCAGGAGATCTTAACTGATCTCCTGTGCAATGCTTTTGCTCACTCCACAGTTTAGCTGAACAGCTCATTACTGCACTAGTATTTTAGGTTGTTGTTTGGAAAATGTGAACTCAATGTAGAGAATATTCATTTTCTTATCCATGGGTATTGGGCTTCATCATGTGATTTTCTTTGATCAGTGGGATGGGGCAGAGGAGATGAAACTGCACAGTGCAGACAGCTGTACATCTATACCTTAAGAAACTGCTTGTTATTGCGTGTTTTTTGGAATGCCTCTAAGTTCTGCTTTGGCCAAGGCTATGGCTTAGAAAGGTGGTGCTTCTACAGGCCTGGACTCAGGATGAGACAGAAAGTAAACCTTGTTTTGACTTGTCTCTCAAAGCAGAACCTCTGCAGTCCATGGGCTACAGGAGACTGGTAAATCAGCAATCAGTGTCTATTGACACACACCAATGCAATCATGATTTTTTCCTTTATGTTTCTTACTTTCAAGAAAATGGAATAAATGTTTTTTGATATTTAAGTAAGATTACATTTAGAAATTTTAGAATTGGAGTTCTTAGTTATGATTACATCTGAGCAGCTCTTGACACACAAACCCTCCTATAGATGATTATTATAAATTCTGTTGAAAGTATATTTTAAGAAACTTCCTGAGGACCAGACACCAGGCATAATCAAGCAGAGATGGGGGATTATAAGGGCCCACATTGAATAAAGTAAAAATAACATAATGAATTTTCTGGGTTAATATTTTTTATTGAAAACAATTTTCCATACTATATATTCTTTTTACTTTCATTTGCTAGGTAGATTCTTTTATTATTTTTTATTTGTTATTAAAATATTTTAAATCAGTATATTCTGATCGGTGTTTCCTCTCCCTCATCTCTTCCATAATCCTCACTGCCTCTTCACCTCTCAAACTTGACACCTTTTCCTTTCTATTTAGAAAATAAACAGCAAATAAAAAGTAAATAAATAAGAATATCACAAAACAAACAATAAACAAAAAAATCACATGAAACACACACACACACACACACACACACACACACACACACACACACACACACATGCACCATCAGTAAAGAGGACCAAACAAACTAGTATGAGACAAAAATACCTCCTAAAGTATCATTGAATTAATTTTGTATTGACATCTATTGGCATGGAACCTGCCCTTATGGGTGGTTTGTATTACCAGGAAGACTTCATTGGAGAAAACTACATTATTCTTTTCTTTTTTGCTTTTCCATTTTTTTATTTAAATTTGAAACAAGGTTGTTTTACATGTCAATCCCAGTTCCCTCACCCTCCCATTTTCCCCTATCAACCCTACCAAACTCCAGTCAATCCCCTTTTTTCTCTCAAGGGAGGTTGAGGCCTTCCATGGGGAGTCTTCAAAGTCTGTCACATCATTTGGGGGTAGTGCCTAGGCCCTCCCCCATGTGTCTAAGCTGAGAAAGTATCCCTCCATGTGGGATGGAATTTGTAAGCAATTATCAATTGGAGACAGTTACTTAGGGATAAAGGCTTGTGTCTACTTTTCCTCTCAGATTTGTGACACTACCTGGCTTAGAGTCGTCCTGGTCCTGTGTATGCCACTACAGTCTCTAAGAGTTCGTAAATATACAAGACCTGCTGTGTCTGTAAGGCTTTGTTTTCCTAGTGTCTTGCTTCCCCACTGACTCATAATCTTTCTGCCAACTCTTAAGCATAGCTTTCTGAGCCCTAGGTGGAGGGATTTGCTGAAGACATCTCCTTTAGTGCCGAGTGTTCCAATATCTCTCTCCCTGTACTTTGTCCATTTGTGCTCTCTATTTTTTCCATTTACTGCAGGAGAAAGTTTCTCGATAATGGCTGAGCAAGACACAGATCTATGATATAGGAGAATGTTGTGAGCAGTCATTTTGTTGCTGTGTTCTTTAGCATAATAATATTTGACCTTTCCCTGGGTCAATGGCCAATCTAGCCTCAGGTTCTTCACCACCAGAGCAGTGTCAGACATGGCTTCCACCTCAAGGAATGAGCCTTAAATTCAATCATGTATTGATTGGTTACTCCCTCAACTTTTGTTCCTCTGTTGCACTAGCATATCTTGTAGGCATGTCAGCTTGGTAGATTGAACAATTTGTAGCTGGCTTAGTGTTTAATGTTCTCTCCTGGTAGTATATGGAGTAATTCCCCATGCTGTACACTAGTTAGTAGGAGTGAAGGCTCTAGGTAGGCACCACCTTGACTTCTGCATGTTCAACGAGTTACATAGGTGTCATTTTCAGCAGCCTTACCAACAGTTTTGGGAGAGCATAGTAGCCTTTCCAATTGCCTGTATTGTTTGGGGGGGTGTTTTCTGAGGCCCCCTGACTTAACAACTCAATTACATTGAACATTTCTGGAACTGGGGGTTTCATTTAGTTGCAAAAGATATTTTGTGGTTTTCTCTCCCCTGTTACTTCGTGATTCCATTTAGAATACTCTCATATATTTATCTATGATAAGAACTGTCTACTGTAACAGGTTTTCATATGACCCTTCAAATGGTCTTTAATGTTAGATGTCCCTCCTATATTCCTTCCTTCTTTTCTCCTGCCCTGTCATTGTTTAATACTCCCACTCCAATCCCCCTACAATCTCTCCATAACTGTGTATTCTATTTCCCATTCTCTGGAAGATTCTCCCCTTTACACATAGTTTCTTCCTTCCTTCCTTCCTTCCTTCCTTCCTTCCTTCCTTCTTTCCTTCCTTCCTTCCTTCCTTCCTTTTTTTCTTTTTTGGTTTTTTGATACAGCATTTCTCTATATTGCTTTAGAGCCTGTCCTGGAACTAACTCTGTATACTAGGCTATCCTTGAACTCACAGAGATCTGCCTTCCTCTGCCTCCTGAGTGCTGGGATTAAAGACATGCTCCATCAATGCCTAGCTCATACCTAGTTTCTTATTTGATACCTAACCTCTGTGGTTATATGAATTGTGGCACACCTTTAAGGGCATAAATTTCATATCCATATGCATACCATGTCTGTCTGTTGGATCAGGGTTTCTTCTCTCAGTATGGATTTTTTTCCAATTCCATTCATTTACTTCCAAATTCCATAATTTTAAATTTTAACATTTAGTCTCTTTCCAATTTCTGGGTATTCTAAGTAGAGCAGTAATGGATAAGCATGTGTCTTTTTTGTAGGCTATAGAGCCCTTTGGGTATATGCCAAGTATAGGATCACTGAATCTTGAGGTAAATATATTCCCAGCTTCCTAAGGAAGCACCACACTGATTTCCATAGTCATTGTATGTAAGGTTTACGGTTTTTCTGCCTGCCGCTGCTGGTCTTGCCCCGCCGCCATGCCGCCAGCCCCAAATAATACACAGAGACTCTGTATTTGATACAATACTGTTGGCCCGGTTACTTGTTTCTTATTGGCTAGCTCTGCCTTTAATTATTAACCCATTTCTGCTGATCTATGTATTTCTCTTACCAGGGAGCCGGCGGCATACTGCTTTCTTCAGACTCTCCATCTTGGCTCCTCCTTCCTACTTCCTATTTCCTCCTTGTCTCCTAGTCCCTCCTATCTTCCTTTCCTATTGGCCAACAGTGCTTTATTATTAACCAGTATGAGAAACATATACAGAATGACATCTCCCATCAATTGTATACTTTTGTACTTGGATGAGTGTTCGTTCATTCTCCTTTCTTCATATCCTTGCCAGGAAGAGCTGTCATTTGTTTTATTGATCCTGGCTGTTCTAACTAGTATAAAATGAAATCTCAAAATAGTGTTCATTTGCATTTCCCTGATGGCTAAGGATGGTGAGCATTTTTAAAAAGTGTTTGTCAGCCGCTTGTGCTACATCTTTGGAGAAATCTCTGCTGATCTGTATCCCATCTGTACACTGAGACAGGGTTTCTCAGAATTTAACAAATGGATCTGGATGTCCTGAAACTCGATCTTTAGAACAAACTGGCCTCAAACTCACAGAGATCTGCCTGCTTCTGCTTCCCAAGTGCTGGGGTTAAAGGCAAGTGCCACCACTGCCTGGTTTTTTAAAATTATTTTTGTATTACCCTCTAACATATTTGTAGTTGGTAAATATCTTTTCTCTGGCTTGTTGATGGTATTTGTCCAGATATTAGACAACCATGACTATTAGGTGTGGTGATTAGAACCTGGACACAGGAATCATAGCACAGTGAATTCTGGGTAACTCATCTGGAAAGCAAGGAGGAATATTTAGTAATGAAAGAGCTACAAGAGGTGAGAACCCCAGTTTCTGTGTACAAGCACCGTCTATATATGAATACAAAGAACATTATATTAAGAGCTGACATACAGTAGAAAGGTTGGACTAAGATTTCAAAGTCCAGAATTTGAGAAAAGATAAGTTAAAAACCTAATTAAAAATTATTATACTTCAGAAGAACATAAAGCTTTGCAGAATGTCTAAAATCTGTCATTTATAATGGCCTGGACAGATTTAAAGAACAGAACTCAACTGAACAAAAGATGCAAGCAATGTATGTAACCAATACCAGAAAAGGTCACCAATGGAGACTAATTTTGGTCAAATGTTGGACTTACCATGAGGGTGTTCAAGCAAATGTTACAGTCCCCTGCCTTCAAGGACTATAGGAACATGTACTCATTATAAATAAAAAGTTAAAAATAAAATCCCAGTGAGGAAATAAAGTATTTTAAGAATAACTAATGGCGCAGGCATTGGTGGCACATGCCTTTAATCCTGGCACTTGAGAGCACTTGAGAGGCAGAAGCAGGCCAACCTGGTCTACAGAGCTAGTTCCAGAATAGGCTCCAAAGCAATACAGAGAAACCCTGTCTCAAACAAACAAACAAACAAACAAACACCCAAAACAAACAAACAAACAACAACAAAAACAAAAAACAAACAACAAAACCCCCAAAACAAAACAAAACAAAACGAATAACTAATAATAATTCTAGACCTTAAACTCTATGTGACTATGCAATCACATAAACACAGAGACTAAGCCAGTGGGTAAAATTGAAGTAAAACTAAAGGTAAGAAAATCCTCCAAAGGAAAAAAAGTTATACTAAGGAAACATCAAAAGAGTATCAGGAGCTTGAGGTCAATGTCATGTGCATAAACACATGTGCACCAAGATTTCAGAAATTAGTGACTACTGTATTTTCTACAGTCATTACAGATACTGGGTTAACAAGTGCAAATTCATTGCTCCTTAGAGACATTCAGGTTTAAGGTCTTGCATGTCTCTGGTCATTTTAATCAAGCAATCGATATATCACCTTGTTTTGTACTTGTTTCTGTTTTAAATGGCTCTGTTAACATATACTTGCAATGAATAATTAACGGAGGTTTTTTTTTTTTTTTTTTTAATTATTTAAAACCAGGCACTCTGGAGTCCATTTTTCTTACATAAGTTCAACGGAAAGTCTTTGTTAAACAGGCAAGTCTTGTTGGTGTTGAATGCTATAGCCTTCAAAATGATTTCTTTTACATTTAATGAGTAGTTAAATTCTTATTTTCTAGTATCCTGGCTTATAGATTTTTTCCTTGTATGTTTCTTCCAATACAATCTGAAACATGACATTGTGTGTGTGTGTGTGTGAGTGTGTGTGTGTGTGTGTATTCCTTAATGTGGTTAATGGAAATTTAAATTTTCATGTGCTCACAGCTTCAAACACATAGCAATGCTATTCCATTGGATTTTGTCACTTCAGCACATGGATACACACATTTCACTCTTCCTTATCTTATTTTTCTGAGTCGGAGTCTTGGTGTGTATCCTGTGCTAATTTCTTATTCCTGATGCACCTTCCTTGGGCTTCCAATTGCTGGGATTACAGGTATGTTTCTCTGTGCCTGGCTTCAGCACTTTTTCATTCCTTCAGCATGCGCTAAAGATGTTACTTTCTACTTTGTAGACAGTCTTGATACATAGTCTGACAGATTTTTTATCTTCATTTCTTTGATTGCAGTAGATTTTTTGTTAATTAACAGTGAACTCATGTTCCAAAGCATCATAGCTCACATCTAAACAGAGCTTGTCTGCAGTTATTTTCCTGAAGAGGTATGTCATAGCATTCTTGTATTTGGGGTCACTAGTCAGCATTCCTGACTGGAATGGTATAAGATGGCATGTGACCATAGGCTGTTATCTAAAAGAGAAATATATTTGCCTATAGTTCTCAAAGATGAAAATCAAGGTTTCTGGGGGGTTGGACCAAACAAATAAACAAGAGGGAGGAGACAGAGAAAAAGAGAGAGAGAGAGAATGAGAGAGAGAGAGAGAGGTGCCTGCCAATATTACCAGACAGATTTAAGTACTAGCCTCATGACCTCAATGAGTCTTAATCATGTCCTGCCAACTTTGTCTCCATTAGTCATATGGGCTTATATAAAGTTATATCTTTTGAATTTTAGAAGGATACAGCTTAGACTATAGTAATATGCTATAGAACTATATTTGGAAGTATCTTTAAGTAGTATAACTATTAACAAAAAGCATAGACTTAGCTAGAAGTCACAACAGTTGTCTATAAGCTGAGCACTGAAGTAACTGGGTAGAATGTACAGGTTTAAAGCTAGCTCATGCTACACAGTGAGAAAACAAAACAAATAGGAAAAGCATAATGAGAAATTAACATGCTGACAAATAGACCATTAAGGGAATACCTGTTATGAAAAGCTGAAACAAGAAGGCAGAACATCACCATGGTTGACCTTATTTGAGGACATCAGCATGTTTGTTTCTCACATTTGTTTTTCTGCTTTGCACATGTCCACAAATAACAATGAGAGCTCTGAGTACAACATCTGAGTATGTAGACAAATTTATCATTACAGAATCCACATACAATGAGAAAGGTCAACTATATTTGTGTTTGCTTCTAAGAAACATGCCTCCTTGTTAGCAAGTCTAGATTAGATTGGAATATGATTTAAAATCTGTCAGTGAGTATAAACAGGATAGG
Source organism: Phodopus roborovskii (assembly GCF_943737965.1). Classification (NCBI taxonomy): domain Eukaryota; kingdom Metazoa; phylum Chordata; class Mammalia; order Rodentia; family Cricetidae; genus Phodopus; species Phodopus roborovskii. Next base: position 14,400,190 of record NW_026126540.1, read on the forward strand.
TTGTTTAGATAAACTCATGGTTAGTGATATGGTGAATATATTTATTTTGGTTCACTCTTTATACCGGGGGGTTAGGTGGTGAGAAAACTATGCTAATAGAAGGCAGTAAACAGTTACAGAACATGTATCCCACGGATGCCGCTGTTCTGAGTGCTGGAAGTGACTTAAATTTTGTAGGTAGGTGTTACCTTACACTTGCTTTACAGGTCTGTCAGCACACAGAATGTCTAGTACCATTGCATTTTAGAGACAGTGTTAGGATGCTGTTTTCTTCCCAGTCAAAAGAAAGAGAGCATATCGTATATGTTGTTCTATTTCCTTATCATTTTCAAATTAAAAGCAGCTACAACCTCTCCAATATGGTTGTTCTTACAAAATAGGGGGAAAAAAAAAAAAACAGTGCAAGTATTACAGATGTATATGTGTATGATTAAGGGTATCAAGATTCACATTTAATGATTTGTTTCATGATTCGGTTTTGTGAAACTCTTTTTCTTTTCCATAACTTTTAGCCAAATCTACTTGTGTAAAGCATATCGAGGAAAAACTGGGGAAGCAGCAGGCACTTCAGCCCTAGCTGAGTACTGCTAGGGTGATGATTCAAGAGTAAGGTTAAAAATGTGATTGAAGAAGTCATGAGAAACTTGGGGAGTATGATTTCAGATATCTTTCAATGAAATGGAGTTCTAGCCCATGCCTGGACTTTTATTTATTAGTGACCATCCTACCTATATGCTATGCATATAATGTGAAACATATTTTTGACACTAGCGACATTTTCTTGGCTTTGACAAACATTACATATGATGTTGCTAATAATTTTGGGAGTTTTATAGATTAAAATGGCTTATTTATTTTGATATTAATTAACTGAGGTTGGACTCAGTGCTTAAGTGTACTTGATCCTCTTATAGAGGTCCAAATTTGGTTTCCTATACCCACATTGGGTGGCTCATAACTGCTTGTAACTCTAGCTATGAGAAGATCTGACCTCTGCAGCTACATACATTAATAAAATAAAGTCCATAAATATACCAGATCCATAAATAAAATAAAAACAAATTTGTAGATAAATTTATTACTAGGAAGAAGAGGCTTTTTAAAAATCAATGGGTTTGATAGCCATTTGTGTAAAAAATATCCTAAATAATTTACTCTTATTAATACATAATATAAATGTGAGGCTTAGAAGAAATATTATGGAAATGTTAGATACATTCTCAATTAAAAACACAGTCATATAAGCTTAAATATTAATATATCATTTAATGCACTTAGGAGCCTATTTAACAGAGTGTAAAAATATGGTTCAACACCAGTATTTCTCAAATTGAATGCATATCTCATACACCCAGGGGAATTTATAGTAAATTATGTCACCAGATTACATCTTCATAAAGTTCACCATGTGATCTTGTCATCACCTAAAAGACTTTTTACAAGTGTTAGGAACATTGTTCATACTCATCAGTGATCTAGAGTCGAGTAACACCAAATGTAGTAGTCAATTATTAACATAACCACAATCTCTTGATCTTCATTGTTCCATGTTTCTCAAAGAAGTGACAAATTTGTCATTTTTGTTGTAACTAATATATGAAATCACTTCCTTTATTGAAATTTCAGGCTCTGCTTATTTCTATGATATGTGTAGAATAAGCAACTGTAGACACACACACACACTTTACTGTACATTCAATGTGAGTCCTTTTATTTCATAGAGCTATACCTCATTGATTTCAAAGTTACAGAGGCATAAATAGAACAATGGGATGTGTTGGGAGCTTGGGGAAAGTTGTAATGTATGTCTAAGACCTCAGTGAATCAGGGCTTAACACTTGTCACTGCCATTGAATTTGTTATAAACATACAGAAAGCCCTCTCCATCTTAGTGCAGTGTCTTAAGTAGCTTAAGTAGCCTATATCCAAAAACCAATGGTTCTTTGAAACAATTTCACGGATTCTTCTTCTTTTTCTTTTTCTTTTTCTTTTTTTTTTGATACACAAACAGGAATGTAAATTATTGAAGTGAAGATGACATATTTTGGCTTATTCATCCACTACTGTCACAAGGAATCTAATTACATCTTAATGTGGCATTCTGATCCTTTGAGAAAGACCAGTTTGTTTGTTTGTTTGTTGTGGCTTGTGAGTATTCCAAGTACATATTAAGAATGATTGTGTTCTCCTTCTCTCAGACCTATGAAAATATTTTTGCTTTTGCCATTAATAGCCTATTGCCACCACTGATAATTATGCATTTGTGGCTGTTTTTTTTCAACCATGGGTATGATTTTCTCTCAATTCTCACTCTGTTATTAATAGTATTAATAATTCCTCCTAAATAAATGAAACAGCTTTTACTGCTATTCAGTTCTTTTTGTTTGTTTGTTTACTAGCTAGAGGTTGCAATGGTCAAAAGGGAGCAAAGTTTATTGCATTGGTACTCTGGGGATGAGTTTGATCAGAGACTGCCCTTTGTGGCTAAGTCTCATTGGAGCTTGGTTGTGCTGACAGAGGCTGCAGGGATGTGAGTAACAGCACTGTGTTTCCTCCTGATCAGATTAATCATAGAGGAGTGCCAGAATTATTGACACAGTGAAAGGAAATTTCATGAAGTGTAAGGGTATCCTAGACCCTCAGTAGCACTGAGAAGTTCCGTCCTGGGTGTATGCTGCATCACTGAGAAGGAAGTCTCTAAATTTATAACATATCAAAAGAGTAATTTATTAGGAGGATTTTCTCCAAGGCAATAAATGATATGGTTTATTATGAAAAAGCTTGGTTCATACATCCATTTATCTTCTCTCAACACCACAACAAAAGTGGGAACAAAGGGAGTCATTAGATTCCAAGTATTTGAAGGCACTCTCCACACAATGAAGGTCAGAATGCATGTTAAGATGGGAAAGTTTAAAAGAAAAAAAAAAGCATGGACAGACTTTCTCTAGTATAAATATTAAGTATATAGAAATTATATGTTTTCCTTGATGATCATCTCATTGAGTTTCTGAGGTCATCATTTTATGGTTGATTTAGAGAATATTTCTCTGTGTGAAGCCCTCTGTATTAGTATATAAGGGTCAGTAGAATATTAATCAGTTCTATATTACTACAGCAATTTTATAGAGAAACAAGGTTATTTTCCTTAAAGTTTTGGAGGTTCAAGAATATAACAAGCAATTTCTCTTCTCTGGTCTTTGCAGAGGTTGGCAAACGGCAAAGGTGATGGGAGATGTCATTCTGTATGTTTCTCATACTGGTTAATAATAAAGCACTGTTGGCCAATAGGAAAGGAAGATAGGAGGGACTAGGAGACAAGGAGGAAATAGGAAGTAGGAAGGAGGAGTCAAGATGGAGAGTCTGGAGAAAGCTGGACGCCAGCTGCCTCCCCGGTAATAGGGTTTTGCATTTGTATCTACAGGAGAAGAAAAACTATGGATACCATCTAAGTTAATCAAGATCCGAGTTAAACAAGAGAAACATCTTAAAGAAGAGAAATGACAAGTCATCCAACAAACTAGGTCCTATGAGGTGTGCAGAGGCCTCTCAAAAGTAGGGGAAGTGTTCTGTTCTTGTTTTTACAGGAAAACAGAGAAAACCTATCATCAAATAGCCAAAAGACACTAAACATGTAGGTGCCTACAGAAGAGAAGACAGCTCTTCAAAAACAATCACTTAAGGAAGCAGAATCTGATATATGGTAAAAAAAAATATTTAATTGTAGTAAACTATTTCTATATAGAAATCTATTTCTCTCTACTATCTAGTATTCCTGAAGTCCCAAATTTTGTAAACCAATGCTGGCTTTGGAGTTGGATTTGGCTTTCCTTCTCTAAATTCAAGCATGTTGTTAAGATTAAATTCATGGCTTCTGCCTTAAATCAAAAAGCCAATTGGTATAAGGCAGAAGAAAACAAAATCTGGGGACTCATATCTTATATGCAATTTTCTCTCTGAAATCCTAATTTTCTCACATACTTTTAATGCTTATTGTTGTCTTTCCCTAATGCATACCTTAAAACTTGAAAATTTTACTTTAATATTGATGTGTAACTTTTCCACAAGGAATAATAACGATTCCTAACAATAGTCTTTGAACTCTCCGGAAAGAAGATGGGGCCCCACATCATCGTTTCCACTTGACTCAACCTGATGCATCGGAACTACAAACATCACCCTAAAACTGGTTTGAGACTGTTTTGCTCGAGATAACTCATGACTAGCTAGCTGTAATGGTGCACCTTTTTATTACACCCTGGCCAGAGTTTCAAATAGAACTACATTCAAAAATTTTCTGCCACACAGTGACTAACTACATATGTCACAGCCAGTTCTGTTGAGAAATTTGGTTGCTAAAAATTTTCTTCCTACAGGATCCATTGGAGCAATCATCGTCCCATTTCAGCAGGAAGTAATCTTAATATGACTACGCCCCCTTTCCCTACCCTTGAAATTTTGGGATAATAGTCATCGTCTTTGGGTTGGTTTTAGTTTTGGGATTGGGTGATGCTTACACTCGGGTTTATCTTTTAGACAGGAATAGGGAATGGTTGGTTAAGGTATGGTTTAGATGGGATATAGGTAGTTTAGCCTATTTTCTTGAGAATTTGAGTAAGAATGAGATAGTATTTTACAGCTTACATTGTTGTGTATTCTTATGTGGTAAGCTATGTAAAATTAAGTTTATATTTTGTTATATTGTGTTAAATATTTCCACTTACAATGTTTTATGCACATTATTTTTTACCATATTCTATGTATGTATACTTTTCTTGTATTCAAGACATTTTGTATATTGATACAATTTGGGATATTTATCTTGCTGCCCTTTATAGTTCTACCTCTTGTCTTGACACTTATACTCTACCTCTATTTTAGGGATTTACATGTATGTATATGTAAATAGTTATATTGTTTAAGTATTTGTTCCTGCTTTACTCAGGAAAGTTTTAATCAGTCTTTTTAGCTAAGTTCCCGAGTATTACAGATTATCTTCACTCACATTTCCTGTACCTATGAGATTAGTCAGATATAGATGCTTAATCTTCAATCACTTCATAGACATGCAGAACATGGCATTTAAATGTTTTAATATTAGTACTCCATTGACATGAGACACTGTTGCTCCTGACAGCACCGTGCACTTTCCTGAAAATATGTTGGACACTGTTGTTGCTCCTGCTGGAGTTCAATCTCACCTCAGCTAATGGCCTGTTGGGCATAGAATTGCCCCCACTTTGACCACTGATTTGGACATGCAGTCCTATGTGCTTGCAGGAGACAAATATAGAAGACTGCTTGACCTTGCCAAGTCAGGGTAAGACAGCCATTCTATTTCCCTGCTGTTGTTGTGGTCTGTCAAGTTCTCTTGGCCTTAGCCAAATCTGGGTGTACCAACGTCGCTGTGAGACCTAGGGTGACTGTTCAGGTGGCTTGCTGTTTCTGTCCTTGCTGCACCTTTTGGAAGTTGTCCATCCGCATTTCCTGTCTACTCTAGTATTGTTAATTTCCTTCTCATGTCTTGATGAGGTTGAAGATTAAACTATCACAACTATTATTTTCTCTTCCTAGTTAGATATATTAGGTACTAGACTTACGTTTTCCAGCTTAGGACAACTCTATTGTAAACTCCATTATGCCCTCACCCTAGGACTAGATATGTAGGTCATTTTGTTCTCGATTTTCCTTTTCTTGGAGCACACTTGTTATTCACTGTTTTGTATATAGTTTTGTATTAAGCCTAAATCTTTTCTTTAGACTAAAAGGGGAATTGTAGTGAGATAGTCCTTCTGTGGCACTGACCACGCCCATTGGGGGTGGAGCCATGGGCGGAAGTGACCTGTGGAAAAGGAGGTCGGAGGGGGCCAGGAAGGCGCTCTCTTTCTGGCGTGACTCGGACAGGAGAGGATCGGGTTGAATTTCCTGGTGTTCATCTGTCTAGGTTGTAAGTTATTTCTCCCTGAATAAACATCTATTCGGCCTATTTGTTTATCCTGATCCTTATTTACCGCAATACAAAGGAAATAATCTTGTTAGAGTACGTTGATGCTCACCTCTCAAACTGTAGCAGAGCGAATTCTGTGGACCCCACAATGCACTTTGAGAGCCTGTGCCCAGTGATTCACTTCTGCACATCTCCAAAGTCATACCCTCCCAACATTGATACCTTGTGGATCATGCCCTCAGTTATGGAATTTGCAAGTATTCTAAATGATTTTTAAACCATAACAGGTCTCTCATCAGTATGAGCTGGGAGGCGCCATGATGTAGAGGAGCAGAGGACTGGGCTCTTTAATACTTGCTGCCATCTTCTGCTTTCACAGTAGCTAGTCAGGATCACCTTGCTTGTCACAGTGTATACAGAGCATGGTGTTTTAAAGACAAGGCAAAAGGAAAGCATGGCCACTTACACTTTATTTTCTAAAACTATTTTCCATTCCTTGTCTCTGAGAGTTCTTTGGAAAGCTATTTTTAATAATATCTCATCCTTGAAAACATGTGATCTGTCTGCTGTCAAATTTTCTAACTCCTGGGGTTATAATTTCTGCAATATTCAGGAATTAATGAAACTTTCCTGACAAATATACTCCAAGATGAGTCTCCAAAAGACTCATCTTCGAACAAGAACTTTTAGGGAATTATGAAACTAACATTGCGAGATGCCACTCAGCTTCTTCCTCTGTATCAATTTTTAAAAAATTTATTTATTTAATTTAGAAACAATTTATTTTATATATCAATTCATTTTATATATCCCTTTCCCTTCCATCCTCCCATGCTCCCTAACCATTCTCCCATCCCACCCCTATCCACTCCCCAGGGAGGGTGATGTCTTCCATCAAAGTCTGTCACATCACTTGTGGGAGGGCCTAGGCCCTCCTCCGTGTATCTGAACTGAGAGGATATTCCTCCATGGGCAATAGGCTCCTAAAGTCTATTTGTGCACTAGGGATAAATCCCATAGCCTGCCCAGGCCTCCTAATTGGTACCCCCATTCAAAGGGCTTAGTTTGGTACAATGCTGGTTCCCCAGCTTTATGACTTGAATCCATGTGCTCTCACTTGATCAGGTTAGCTGTTTCTGTTTCCCAGGCATGGTCTTGCTCATCCCTCCTCCCTTTCTACAACTGGATTTCAGGAGTTTGGCTCAGTGCTTAGCTGTGGGTATCTGCTTCTGCTTCCATCAACTATTGGAAGAAGGCTCTAGGATGGCATTTAAGGTAGTCATCGATCTCATTATAGGGGAAGGCCACTTAAGGTAGCCTCTCCACTATTGCTCAGATTCTTAGTTGGGTTCATCCTTGTAGGTCTCTGGACATTTCCCTAGTGACAGATTTCCCTTTGAACCTATAATGGATCCCTCTATTCTTTCCCCGACTCAGTCTTCCTGATCCCTCATGTTCTCCCCCTCCTCTTCTCCCTTTCTCTGTTTCCTACATCCCTCCATCCTCCCCTGTGCTCCCAATTTTCTCAGGAGCTCTTGTCCCTTTCCCCTTTTGGGGGGGAACTTGCATGTCTCTCTTAGGGTCCTCCTTGTTTCCAAGCTTCTCTGAAGATGTGGATTGTAGGCTGGTAATCCTTTGCTGCATGTCTAATATCCATATATGAATGAGTACAATGTTATAACATCATAAATACATAAGGAGTAGAGTATTTAAAATATAAGGTTTATAAACTTCATGGGATTTATGTGCTATATCATATTTCATAAACAAGATTCCTATTTTTTGTTAATAATTACTTAAATAGATTGCATGATATTATCCAAATAAGTTGGCTGAATGCCATTTTATTTTAAAGATACAGAATCCTGACTCACAGATAATGTTTCTAATTTGCTCATCATCTGAGTCAAAGCAGGGAGTTTTTTCTTTTGCTGGGGTTACCGTCAGTTTCCTCCTACATTCTTCAAGAATTTCACAACTAGTATTCAAGTAGTGCAAAGCAGGGGAAAGGTAGATCCATTGTACCTTCCACACCAAGAAATGGTCTTGGTTTCTTAGCTATTCTTTTGAAATGTGAAACTAAAATAGCACTGCCTTTCAAGAAAATGATAACAACTTAAAAAACCCAGTTGAGGTAAATGGATAAGAATAGTCATTCAACCTTCTGGAATGCAATTATCTCACTTTTTCACATAATATAGCTCCTTAAATGAAAAAAGCATGCATATTCCAGACAACAAATGCTGGCAATTCTACTCCAAAATTAAACCATTCTTTCATTAGCCAAAAATATTTGCATTATGTTTTTCTCTCACAAAAAAAGGTATTACATCATCACAATTATGAAAATAGTAGGGCACTCCTTATTACCAGAAATGGATATATTCTAATTAGACAGAACACTGCAGCTCATGTAGCTAAGAGATAAATGAATAGGTACATTGTACAAGCAGGTGCTTCCTGTAACTTTGCCAAATTTTGAGGTCCCACCCATTCAGTTGGAATAGTTTCCAAGTGTGATATACATTGATATTGATAAAATCAATATACATTGATTTAAAAAAAACATGATCTAAGTAATTAAAAGGCCATAATATTTACAGATTTGATATTATTTAGGGGACATATTGGCTTGAATAAGCATTATGATCCCGAGGACATAGTTGAAGATCTGGGAGAAGCTGATGCAGGAGGATGAAAATGAAGCATAATGAATTGTGTGACACTCTCAGAGGATTAACAAAAGAGTACTAAAAAACAATAGAATAAAGTAAACATTTTGTGAAACCAGAGGGCTGAGTTTGTTTTTCATGGCTTTAACACCAGCTATTAAGAATTGCCAAATTATCTATTCAAAGCTATCACTATACTAAATTCTTTAAATATTTGGTTATACCTAATCTTCTACAAAATTGTGAACAATCTTTAGTGCCTCGAGCAGAGCCCATGACTAAGAACTCAGTGAATAATCAGTGATGAACAGGCAAGCCTTTGGAGGAAGCATTAGACTGCCCATTTTACAGATGAGCACAGGGAGGCTGGCAATAAAGGTGTTGTTGACAACAAACAAAGGCACTATTTGAACACAGTATTCCTAATTGATTCCAAAACTTGTTTTTCCACCCTTCATAATGTGACCTTTTAAGGTCACATTAAATACAATACATGAACAATCTTTGAAGTCACTTCATACTTGAAGAGTAGGTGGAGGAGCCATTTTGGAAAAGCTGGCAATTGGCTTCAGTTATAGCTCAGTGTTGATGATGAGCCATGGGTCTTTCTTGTCCTAGACCTGTGTAATCACTTACCTATTATTTGAAATCCAAATGGCTCACTTTTAAAGATCACCTGGCAGATCTCACCCTGAACAGATCAAGACCACCTCTAGTCAGCATTTATCATGGCTGTATGGCTTTGTTTTGCTGCCACAGTTGTGACAAGCTATTACATCTACAGTTTGGTGAGATAAGTTGGTGGATTGATAATGGATACTAAAATTTATGCAATATTTAATTTTCCATAGACCTAAACAATGCATCTGTTCAAAAACTTCAGAGAAAGCACAGTGGAATGCTCATGTTTCAGTTACCAGGCTGTAGTCATCAGATGGAAACAGCTGAAAACAGAAATAAACTTTGGGCTTTAAGAGTACGAATTTCAAGATACCAAGGCATCTGGTATAGAATCATATTTACTGTTTTTATAGAAGATACCAACAAGAGACCATACAAAATTCCACAGAACTGCCCCACAGTGTGTATTTTATGATGCAGCCCAGACTTCTGGCAGGAGAAACATAAGACAGTACATGGGAATGAAAAATTCATCCCAGCAAGTGTAGAACACAAGAAAGATAGTCATCCCACAAATATTGAATACTCACTCATGTCTTCTTGGTGGTTCTTCTGACATTCTGTTATTTTTGCCTGCATTTCCACATTTCTGTATGAGATTTTTCAAAATCAGAATATCGTGAGATAATGTAAAAAAAGGAAGAAAAAGAAAAGCATGCATTTCCACCACATCTCCTCTCCAATTTTAATGAGTTTAACTGAAATTATTCAGTCAAGTATTCATTGAATGGGTTGCCATGATTCTATTGAATAGCTGGGAACAGACAATGATGTTGAGTTAAATAACTGGCCCTCTACAGATAACCATTTACTGTCAGCTGAGGTACTAGAATCTTGAATCTAGATTCTAGCTAGGTGAATTTCTGATTTTCAACTTAACTTTTAACATTTGACAAGTGTTACACTTAGGATATTTCATTTTTTAAAATAGATGTTATGTAAAACCCATGCCCAGTCTTCCACAAATATTGCAGAGACAAATAATAGAAAAATTATATAAAATGAAAGTACAGGCTGAGTCAGACTTCCTGCCTGCTTCCCAAATAGTTTTGCTAGTCTATTCAAGAGATAGGGCAGACTCCTAAATTGTTACTGTCCAAACTGTTGTTCCTTTCCCCTGAGTACCTGGAGGCAGGCCAAACTCTCATTTTGACACTGCTGGGACTACAGTCGTGCTTTATAAAGTGGGTCACAGCATGCTCCTGGGATGTCTTAAGGATGTTGTAGGCTTAGTCTAGGGAGACTAGAGTTGAATTCTGCATACTAGTTTATTTCTGTGGTCCCTTGCTAGACTTCACATGGGTGAAGTCACAGGCCAACTCTTAGTTCCACAAATACAAGGAAGCATCCCTTCACAATTAACTCCTTTATTTTCCATTATTTACAAATCAATTGTTTTTGCTGATAATTCAGAAGAGCAGTGTTTTTTATTTTATTTTGACTAGGGGAATTATTTAGACTTAAGTCATTCCCCTTTCAAATTCATACACTGATGTATTAAACTAGCCAGATTCAAGTGATTGAGTTTAGAGATGGATCCCCAGGGAAAATCAGGTTTAGGTAAGGTTATAAAGGTGATGCCCTCCTGATGGGATTCCAGTTCTTACAGGAAGAGACACAAAAGAGCTTTTTTTCTTTCTCCACCTTGTGAGGGACCAACGAGAAGAGGCTGCCCGTGAACCAGAATAGCAGCACTGTGTAGACCATAGTGCAAGAAATATAATCTCAGTCTCCTTCAGAGAACTTTAAAACGATGAGCCTGTGGTATTGAATCCATTCAGTACATAGCATTTGCTATAGAAGACTATAGAGGACAAGGTGTTATGTCATCATCTCCCTTGAGACATCAGTGCTAATTAATGGAAGTCACCTCATGGAACTGCAAATATATCAGCTCATTGCTTGGTATTCAATTCTAATATAGAGTTAAATATGTACTACATAGAATAAGAAGTGTCATGGTTGGAAGCAAACATGTTAGTAATTGGATGGAAGAATTTTACAGGGATCCCACCATTGTTTAGTCAAGGCTCTTTTGTAGAAGAATGCTGTCTGTTTTACTGTGCTTTTAGCATATACATCAAGGAGGTTGTACTGTGTCTATTCTGGGAGAGACAAGTGGGCTGTGCTTTGCTGTGTCACTGAGTGCTCTGTACACTTTTACTATGAGTGTTCATGGGTAGATTTATGCCTCTGCTGCTAATCTGGTCTTGATTGGCTGGTGATGTCTTGTTCTCATGTTCCCACATTAATTTCTAATGTGTGTGTTTTTTTTTTTTTCAATTCCAACTGGTTTTCACACTGTCCTCACACACCAGTCTCATTACAGATACCTGGGTCTGTATCTGTTTCATAAGGGGGATCCTGGAAAGTATCAGCACACAGAGGTAGGCTGGGTGCAGAGATCGGTATATTGTACTATAACAATGTCCTGAGAATTGAAACATTAAGTCTTGAAGAGTGGCTCCTAAGACTAAAGAAATAAATGAAACTCAGGGGTTCAGGGACCTCTTGAAACTAACAAGACTCACAAGATGCCTCCCCAAGGTTATACAAGCAGAGAACAACTTTAAACAGAGAATATTGCGATCATCTGAGCTTCCTGAAGCTAGTGAAGGGCGTGTTCATGGATGGAGCTGTCTAGAATCATCATCACCCATGCTGGTGATAAGTTGATGTAGTTATGTTTGAGTTGCCCACCTTCCTGGAAGTGGTCCCTCTCCATACTTCCATAGGTAAAACTGATAAACTAATTCACTAGTCTAGACTTGAGTGGAATTACTTCTAAGGTCTATGATTGGTGCTTTATTTTAAAGGAATAAGTGTCTAGCAGACTCTTCCATGAAACAGGAGCCCTGTTGCAATGTCCATCTTAAATCAGCAGTCACTTTTCTGTGGGTCTTGCATGTCCAGTTTATACAGCATAAAGTCAAACAGTCCAGACAAGAGCAGTATCTTGTCAAATTGGCTAGTCTTGCCATATTGGAAGTAAACTCCATACGTGTTTCTTTGATGTCCATCTTTCTTTCTGACATAGGTGGTATTGCCAGGAGCATTTATGTCTCACTGTCAAGAAAAACCCTAAACCATTTTAAATGCCATATTCTGTAGGTCTTTGAAAGGTTTGAAGAATTCCTATCTATCTCAAATGCATCTCTGTGTTTTTTGAAAAACCTAACTAACTTAACTCTAAGCTTTGACTATCATAGGTAACTATCTAAAATCTGTATTAAGTTATACATTACATTTCCAAATGAGCTATATAACCACAATACTTAAATAAGAGGAGAAATATAAATATCACAAAATTGACCTTAAATTGTATCAATAAATGAAAATCCATTCCAAAACAAAGTATTCATATCTATTCCATAATCCCCTTTTTACCTTTAAGAAGATATTGGTTGTGATCATTAACCATTTATAACCAGCCCCATTTAAATGAAAACACACATTTATAAATAATATTGGGGAATTTGGCATTGTTCTTTCCAAACTACTTCCTGCTGATAGGGGGCGCTGTTATGGGGATCCTAAGAGGAGGCAGAACTCCTGGCTGTAGTCTGCAAGGCTGCTATGTCCAGCTTTTTTGAATGAAGGATCACCTGGTACTCTGTTTCAGGGGGTGTGGCTTGCTCAAACCACATTTGTCTGGAAGGAATCCACAGCTTTTCATTTTCTGTGGAAACAAAAATAGAAATCCTTTTCCCCAGTAACTTGAACTTGAATTTAAATTTTGGAGTCAAAGCATTTTTAAAATATGTAAATTGGATTGATCCAGCAGAATTTGTTTTAACAGTTGTTGTGATTTCCTCAACAGTCAAAAGATAAAAAAACAGTATAACACCTTACAGTATCCAGATTCTCTCTCTCCATCCTGGCTTTTTTATTACTGTGTTACTTTTACTTTTATTTTTTGAGACAGGGTTTCAATGTGTAACTCTTATCTGTCCTGGAATTTACTCTGCATACCAGGTTAACTTTGAAATCACAAGAGATCTGCTTGCCTCTGTCTCCCAAGTACTAGGATTAAAGGCATGTGCCACCACACCCAGCTCCTCTCTGTCTATTTAAAACCATTTTATTTCTTTTCTCTTCCAAGCCTACATATATTTTAGAAAACACTGTAAACCTGCATTGCTTTTTCTTAATGTGTATCTGTGTTTACTATAAATCTTTATCTTTTTCTGGCCACAAGTCTTTTATCTGTTAAACAACAACGTTGCTAAAATGAAAGTCATAGTTGTTTCTGCCTTGGTTTATCAAAGATGGCAGTGGGTACTTTTACCGCCAGCACTGAGAGCTGTGGTCACTGCCTTGATCTGCAGTGCCATCCAGCAAGCATGCTGCCAGCTTGGAGATGTTGGTCACTGCCATTGCCAGCTCTCATACACACCAATAAATTGTTTGCAGTGCTTTTTTAAAGCCTTGCGGTTTTTTGCCGCTTATGCTGAGTCAGGAATCTTTCTTTAAAGGAGCCGCACAAATATCTGATTGTCTCTCGCAAATTAGAGTCTAACTGAGAAAAATGATGCTACCAAGAAACCTTGTTTGTTTTTTGTTCTTTTGTTTTTAAAACCCTTTCTTAAGCTTTTGTTAAATTTTAAGTGGAAGTTCTTATTAGCCACGTGGGCGCCAAGTCAGGGTAAGATCGCCTTTCTATCTCCCTGCTGTTGTTGTGGTCTGTCAAGTACTCTTGGCCTTAGCTAAAACTGGGTGTGCCAGCATTGCTGTGAGACATTGGGTGACTGTCCAGGTAGCCTGCTGTTTCTGTTCTCGCTGCACCTTTTGGAAGTTGCCTAGCCGTACTTCCTGACTGCCCTACTATAGTTATTTTCCTTCTCAGGTCTTGATGAGGTTGGAGATTAAACTATCACAACTATTATTCTCTCTTTCTAGTTAGATATATTAGGTACTAGACTTAAGTTTTCCAGCTTAGAACAACCCTATTGTAAACTCCGTTTTGCCTTCACTCTAGGACTAGATATGTAGGTCATTTAGTTCTCGATTTTTCTTTTCTTAGAGCACCCTTGTTATTCACTGTTTTGTATAGTTTTGTATAAAGCCTAAATCTTTTCTTTAGACTAAAAGGGGAATTGTAGGGGGATATTCACTTTGTCTACTTTGGTGGCACTGGCCACACCCATTGGGGGGTGGAGCCAGGGGAGGAAGTGACCTGGGGAAGGAGGTTGGAGGAGGTGCGAGGTGCAGGAAAGCACTCTCTTGCCTGCCACATGGGGACAGGAGGACATCCAGGGTAACTCTTGGAAGCAGGAACCTGTTGGTGTTCACCTGTCTTATGTTGTGAGTTATTTCTCCCTAAATAAACATCTGTTTGGCCTAATTGTTTATCCTGCTCTTTATTAAACCGCAATATCCCCCCACAATTATGCACAGACCTTGTTGTAGTCTGTGTGCTTATCAGTCTTCAGTTAGTCTTTATACTCAGTTGCTACAGTAGTCCAGCATGACTTCCCTTTTTATCTGTAAGCTCCCTGTCCTTGCTGCCAGTTTTTTCTTTTTTCTTTTTTTCTTTTTTTTTTTTTTTTTTTTTTAACTTACATTACACAGATGAGAGAGAATGCCTAAAAACCTAACTTTTGGGTGAAAATTCAAATTTTCTGATTGGATCAGAAACAAAAATTGCCCCAAAGTTGTGACTTGTAGGCTGTTTGTGTCAAAGTATTCACCCATGTACTCCTGGGCCAGGACTGCTGATGGTTTCAACATGTGGGATTTTGTTCCTTGTATACAAGGCCAGTGTCATGCTCTGTAGTCAAAATGTGGAAGCCAGGGTGTCAGAACAGCAGCAAAGATGAAAAGTCAGCTACCATCTCACACTGATTAGAGCGAGGTGCTCTACTTGAAAGCCAGTGTCATTACTAAATCTAGATTCAGTTATTAATACTGACTGTAGCCTTAGAGAATGAGGACTCGGCTCATTCTCTAAACCATAATGCTTACATAGAATCTAACATGGCTTCTCCCACTCAGGGTGATTTGCAAATGGAAATGCTTGCATATTTTTACATATTTCAACCTTTTAGTATTCCAAGGATATTAAGGAAAGAAAAAGTCTGCTGAACAACCCAGGATGAATGTGTTTGACAGTGAGTATCCAATCCTGTCTACCTTGGAGAGTTACTGAATTCTCAGCTAAATGTGGAGGGAGCAGACAGCTGCTTCTGTTGTTTCTTTTTCAATAGCACAGTGGATGAATTTAAAAATGATGGTGGCATTTGAATACTGCAGCATATACATTCCTCTACTGGCAAAAACTAAAAAATGAGCCAACTTCTAGAGTCAGGATGGCTTAGTTAATTTAAAGTGAATTAACACTCCATTGTACAAACTGAAATCACTTGTTTGTGAGGATAGTGTCGAACTGTCTCATAATTAATTTTTAAATAAAATATGGATCAAAAATAGTATTTCTATACACAAAATGCTCAAACTGTAGGATTTCAATAGCTTAGATAGTTAAATACTTAAATAAACAACACCAACAAAACATTCCTGTCTGATGGATCTTGTGGCTATTCCAAATCCATCCCTAAATTCTAAGGATACATTGATTGTTGAAACAAAGAATAAAACTACCTTTGTAAATCTCTTAATGGGAAATCTTGAAAAGTTAATTTCTTCATTAATATCTCCTTATTTATCATGGTGGGGATGTTTATTTATTTTTTTCATTTTGAAATCATTTTATTTTAAATAGACAGAAAAATACACTACAAAACCCATTTCAATTGATTTGATAAATAAAATATTAGAAATTCAATTTCTCATAAGATAATTTCTAAGTGGCATGAAAACACACTATCAGTGATTTTCTTTTAAATATGGCATGAGATGGCTTTTCCATTCTCCAAAGTGACGCCTGTGTAATAATGTAACCTATGCCAATATCTATGGATGTTTTCTAGTAGTTCTGGGTTACAAAGAAGAGGGATTTAGACATTGGTCACAAAGATACTAAGCAACAAGGAAATACAATACTTATTGGGCATAGCTCTGACTACAGAACTCAGCAAGCAATTTCAACAGCATGCATCAGAGTTAACTAGATGTATCCATCACATTTCTGATATGAGAACCCAAGTTTAAAAAAAAAACAGAACCATCCCTTCTAGAGGCAGTGAGAGAAAGATCTCTCTCAGTTCAAGGCCAGGATGTTCTACAGAGAGATTTCCAGGACAAAGAGGGCTACCTAGTATTTCTCTGCTCTATAGAGTAACCCTGACTCAGAACTCTCACCCCCAAACAAAAACAAAACAAAGCACCAAAACCACCCCCCCAAATCCAAACAACCAACCAAACAAAAATACCCTGAACCATCATTTAAAATTGATGCTTCATTTCTCATCATTGTTGTAAGGTAGGGGATATCTAGCTTATACTGACTATAGTGACTTTTTACCTTGGGTTGTGACCTGTCCCTACTACCCCATAATCTCTGGCTGTGTTTTCTATCCTATAGAGCTTTGTGATTGAAGAGGGCAGGTATCCTGATTTCCTGGTTTCTCATGGCAGAGCCTACAATTGTCCCCATGTTGCATCTCTCTGTAAGAAGTACGGTTTTTCCTCCTGCTGCCGGTTTTGTTCCACCGCCGCACCAGCCCCAAATAATACACCGAGACTATGTATTAGATACAATGCTGTTGGCCCAGTTAGTTGTTTCTTATCAGCTAGCTCTGTCTTAAGTATTAACCCATTTGTGTAAATCTATGTATTTCCACGTGGTCTTCTTACCCAGAGCTGGCTGCCGCGTACTGCTTTCTCCAGACTCTCCATCTTGGCTCTCTACTTACAACTTCCTCTTTCCTCCTCCTCCTACTCCCTCCTATCTTCCTTTCCTATTGGCCAACAGTGCTTTATTCATTAACCAGTATGAGAAACAGATATACACAATGGCATCTCCCATCATCTCCTCTTTTCTGTCTAAATAAAAAGAAGGGTTTTAACCTTAACATAGCAAAATATATAACACAACAGTTATCAAGTAAGAATCACAGTTAACAATATTTAGTCCATTAACATTTAGCAAGATTAAAAGAAACTATTCTATCATATATCCTATATTTGTGAGTCTACAGTCCTATATGTAACTGATCTTTAATCCTAAGGAAAACTATAACCATAACTATCTGTCTTCAACTTCTTCAAAGACCACAGAAGGGTAGTATATAAACTCTAGAAATGACAGAGACATCTTGCCTTTTCAGTCACCTGAAGTTCTTCTGTAATCTTCCATCTTCAGCCCATAGGCCATAGTGTGTCTGGCAGACTCTTCAGCAAAGCAGGAAACTTTAAACTGTCTTCTTTTATTGGCAGCTTGTCAGTCATTTTTCTCTGTGTCCTGTAGACTGTCTGGCAGACTCTTCCATGAAGCAGGAACTCTGTAGCAATATCCACCTTGAATCAGCAGTCACTTTTCTGTGGTTCTGCATGTTCAGTTTATACAGCATAAAGTCAAACAGTCCAGACAAGAGCAATATCTTGTCCAAGCTAGTCTTGACATATTGGAAGGAAACTCCATAACAAATTTCTTCGATGTCCATCTTCTTTTTTGACGAAGGTGGTGTTGCCAGGAGCATTTGTGCCTCATTGTCAAGAAAAATCCTAAAACATTTTAAATGCCATATACTGTAGGTCTTTGAAAGGTTTGAAGAATTCCTATACATCTCAAATACATCTCTATATATCTAGAAAACATAACACTATAAATTTTGACTATTATAGGTAACTATCTATAATCTGTACTAAATTATACATTACATTTTTAAATGAGCTATATAAACACAATACATAAACAAGAAGAAAAACATACATATAACAACATTGACCTTAAATTGTATCAATAAATTAAAATCCATTCCAAAACAAAGTATTCATATTTATACCATAATTCCCTTTTTACCTTTAAAAGGATATTGGTTGTGATCATTAACCATTTATAACCAAGTCCATTTAAATGAAAACAAACATTTATAAACAGTATTTGGGAATTTTTGCGTCGTTCTTTCCAAACTACTTCCTGCTGGAATAGGGCGCTGTCATGGGGGATTCCAAGAAGATGCAGAAATCTTGGCTGTAGTCTGCAAGGTTGCTTTGTCCAGTTGTTTTGAATGTAGGATCACTTGGTACTCTGTTTCAGGGGGTCTGGTTGCTCAAACCACATTAGTCTGGAAGGAATCCACAGCCTTTTATTTTCTGTGGAAACAAAAATAGAAATCCTTTTCCCCAGTAACTTGTCCTTAGACTTAAATTTTGGAGTCAAAGCATTTTTAAAATATATAAATTGTATTAATCCAGCAGTATTTCCTTTAACAGTTGTTTCCTCAGCAGTCAAACAATACAAAGACAATATAATGCCATACAGTAACCAGATTCTCTCTGAGCTTTTCATCTTTACGTGGCTTTATTATTACTCCGTTTCTTTTACTTTTTATTTTTTATTTTTTGAGACAGGGTTTCTCTGTGTAACTCTTATCAGTCCTGGAATTCACTCTGCATACCAGGTTTACTTTGAAATCACAGAGATCTGCTTGCCTCTGTCTCCTGAGTGCTGGGATTAAAGGCGTGTGCCACCACACCCAGCTGTTCTCTGTCTTTT
The DNA here is from genome assembly GCF_943737965.1 of Phodopus roborovskii. Taxonomy (NCBI): domain Eukaryota; kingdom Metazoa; phylum Chordata; class Mammalia; order Rodentia; family Cricetidae; genus Phodopus; species Phodopus roborovskii. The sequence goes on from NW_026126540.1 coordinate 14,419,109, forward strand.
TAAAACCATTTTTTTTCTCTCCCAAGCCTACATATTTTTTAAAACACACTGTAAACTTTTAGCGCCTTTTCTTAATGTGAATCTGTCATTACTGTAAATCTTTTTATAGCCATGAGTCTTTTATCAGGTAAACAACAACATTGCTAAAATGAAAGTCTTTATTGTTTCTGCCACGGTTAATAAAAGATGGCGGCGGCTATTTTACTGCCAGCACTGAAAGCTGTGCTCACTGCCTTGGTCTGCATGCTGCCGGCTTGGAGATGTGGTCACTGCCATTGCCAGCTCTGATACATACCAATAAATTGTTAGCAGAGTTTTTTAAAAGCCATGTGGTTTTTTGCCGCTTATGCTGAGTCAGGAAACCTCTCTTAAAGGAGCTGTGGGAATATATGCTTGTCTCTTGCAAAGCAGAGTCCAACCGAGAAAAATGCTGTTAGTAAGAAGCCTTGCTTGTTTGTGTTCTTTTGTTTGTAAAACCCTTTTTTAAGCTTTTGTTAAATGTTAAGTGGAAGTTCTTACTAGCCACGTGGGCGCCATTTGTAAGAGTACTGTTTTTCCACCTGCCGCCTTGTCTTGTCCTGCAGACTGATATACACAATGGCATCTCCCATCATCTCTCTTCCTTATAGCATAGGATAAACTACAGAATTTAATCACACCCATTCTAAGAGCTAAATGGGTTGTATCAACAAGGTGTCTGCTGGGGTATTGCTATGAAATGTTTTTTGAGCCCAGACATGCGATTTGAAGGATCCTGACTCTTAGCCAGTTTAGCCCCAGACAGCTCTTCCCTTCTTAGGAAGTTTCTGGCTATAGCACTCTGGGGATCTCTGGGGATAAAGTGAATTATTTTTCCATGTTTAGGCTACTGCACAAATTTCAAATTATTTTCTAAGTGGGCTGAAAGCCTGTGGCAACTGTCGAACTTTTCAGTAGGCAGAGTTGCCAGGATCTTGACTAGTGATATTTGCTGGGGATCTTTCTCCTTCAACCCTACAGATGAGAAACCATGTATTGCTCCCTGTCTATAGAGCCAGGTGATTTTCTCTTTCTCATGATTGCAAAGTTCTGACCTCTTTCTTGATGGTGTACAGTGTTCTTTCAAGGTCAAGTTTCTCAAAATGTAGCTGTTAATTTCATTTTATTTTCCTTCTGTAACAAGAGGCGAGTGCTAGACATATCTATTCAATCACACAGACTCACCTTAAGACATGATGCTGAAAGGAAGAAACTTAACACAAATGACTATATACTTTATGGTTCATTCTGGGAAATTGTGTAATCTATCCTAAATGGCAGAAAGCCGAATGCTTATCTACACTCAGGGCTGCAATATTGAAAGTTTTACCACAGAAGAGTGGAATAGAGTGCTCGGTGTTGTGCTTGTGGTGTACCAAGTGTCAAAGATCACTAATGTAAACTTCAAATGTATGTATTATATTGTCCATAAACTATTACCTAACAGAGTAAAAAGTCAAGAAAAACGTTAATAAATTAGGAAAAAGGTAAATTAGAGAAAAAGAATCCCAGTAACAAGTTCCTGTTATACTTCCTCATTGTTCACATGCTTTAATACATCAAAAACTAATAAATGACCTTTATGAAAATTAGAAATTTGAAATTTACATTCTATAAACAAGACCATAAAATGTAAATCTCTGTGTTTATACTATTAGACAAGAATCAATATATTACTGGAGACAAATATCATTTAGAAAATATTAATGAATTTAACTTTGTTCAAGACTAAATATGATGTAGAAAGTAAAAAAAAAACTAAAGGAAAATAAGTCAAGAAAAATAAATGAAAACAGGGATGTGTGCTTAACATGACTATAGCATATATTATATTTTCTGATTAAAAATCATTAAACTTGAAAATGACACTTCTTATGTTGGTGGTTGTAAAAAAAAAACATCAATTTTCATTTTTTAAAAAAAATCTGGGTCTCATCAATACTTTAAAATGTCTATCTGAGTTTTGTGTGTTTCCTTGTGAGAGTGAATGACTTACTCACAGAAAGGAGTGACTTGTACTGTGTTTAGCTGATAAAATTTAGAGCTGTGTATTCCTGAGGGGGACACTTACACAATGAGGAGGCTAGGCTCAGAAAATATTGGGATTGAAGTACTCAATCTTTTTATCATAATTATTTTGTTCATAAGTTTCTATTTAGGTTTTTACTTGTTAACAAGTTTATTTGATAGTTTATTTTAAATTTGATGGGGTTATAAGGAATTAAATTTCTTCACTTCCAGTATTTTATTTACATACAAGGGTCCTCCAGGAGCTTTGTTTTTCCTATTAGAACATGGCAGTATCTTCAGAGTACTGAATGTCACACAAGTTTCTATAGCTTCAGAAAAGAGGAGGTATGTTTGAGGGCATGAACTTTCTTTAGCAGACTTCTCACTCTAAAAGGAAACATATGGCTGGGAGGCAGGAGTGCAAAATGAGGAATGTGAGTGCATCCCATGCCTCAAGCTTTCCTTGGAGCAGCCCCTGCATGATTTGAGACATCATCAGAGGAAAGTCTACTGCAGCCTTGGTCTTGAGAAGCACTACTCTGAGGGTTGGGGTGTGCAGGGGCTTAGATCACAGGGAAGCACATAAATGCATAGAGTTAATTTATTGTCTAGAATTAGGAGCATTTTTTAAAAAGTAAGGTGATTCCAAAAATATATTTAAGTATTTCAGTGATTTACTAATTATAATCTGAACAAATATGCATAAAATACAGCTTGTAATCTTGTATACTTTGGATTGCAATCAATAGTCAATAGCATCCTTTTTTTTTAAATTTTCTAGGCAGAAATAATTTAGTGGAATAAAAAAAAAACCCTCCACATTCCTTAATTTAATAGCTGTTTATATACATGCAAATAGCAACTTTCAGAAGTGGTTTTCCTTCATTGTCTACATTTGCATAATGTTTATTGCCAAGAAGCTTATTTCAAAGCACTGAAGTTTTGAAGTTTGGGTATGCTCTTTAATCAAGACTGTGGTTATGCATCTGGAATAATTTGGTTATTCACAAGAGTAGGAATGAATAGTTTATGAAATTTCTGTGATTTGGATTTTCTGTTGTTTTTAAACCATTAAATTATTCCATAATAACAAAACCTCAAAGAATAACGTTGCTTTTACTTTTCTGTGTATTTGGTTTCCTAAACCACTGTTTACTTGAGTCAATGGCAGTTATATTGTTATGATGACACATTTGTTGAATCAAGCAGAGCAAGACAGAGATCCAGAACCACAAATACATTTTATTCTTGGTTCTTAATATAGTCTAGAAGATCTCTGTTTCTCATCTCTAACCCAAAATGCAAACAGTGTTCATTAGATATGAAAGGCGTTCATCATGCACATTGTTTTTATTCTCTGAAAATGAAAACATGATGCAAGGCTTTACATTAATCCCTTAAAGTTCACATCTTTCTACCTTATCACATTTAGAAAAACTGACTTTGTTTCCTTTTGAGTTTCTAAGATTTTTTTCTGTTTGTTTTTATTTGAACAGATACAAAATCAGAAACTTGCACTTCAGTGCTTGAATAATAAAGATCTAAACTTGAAATTATATATATATATATATATGTATATATATATATATATGTGTGTGTGTGTGTGTGTGTGTGTGTGTGTGTGTTGTGTGTGTGTGTGTCCTTAAAATATGTGTCATCGAGCTTGTTTCTAATCTGGAAGATGGAACAATTTATTGCTCAGATCTCAAAAGTGTTCATCAAACCCTTCTCTGCTGCAGGGAAAGGAGCCTGCATTTGCTATGCAGCCCTGGGAGCCAGTGCCAAACTTGCAGTCTGACAGGAAAGGAGCCTATTGACTGGTTCAGCCTTTAATTTTACTTTCAGAATCTCCAGGTCTACATCTGATAAGTTCTGTTCAATTTTCCTTCTGAATACAGGCTTCATGAAATGTCTCAGTAGATATTGTAATGTTCTGTAAGACTTTCATTCTATGTGTATTTGCTGTGTTCATAATGGATCTATGGTTTCCCTTCTCAACAGAGAATATATTTCACAACCCTCAGTGTATACTTGAAATTGCTGAGTGCTGAAACATAAATGTCAAGATTTTTCCTATACATACCTAGGGTACAACTTAACCTATAAATAAATTAGGCAGAGTAAGACTGACAATATTTAATAATGACCTAAAACAAGTATAGCAATATACCATGTATGGTTTGATTCTTCAACATCCCCAAAAGTCTATGTGTTAAATATAGTCCTATAGTAAATCTTCATGTAATATGAAAAGTAAAAGGCCTAGAGACTGATATTGGGTCTAGAGCTGAAGATTAGAAAAGAAAAGTAGCTAAACCACTAGCTCTTACCTCTATCTCAAGCTGAAAGGGCTGATCCTGTCTCCATGCACTCTTACCAGGCTTCAGACTGCTACCTCTTCTCAGTGTGGCTGGAGACTAAATGCCCCCTACCCTCAATGTGGCTGGAGAATCAATGCCAACTCTGAGACCCTGTTCTTGTATTAAATACCTCTCATGAGTTCTGGGATTAAAGGTGTGAGCTCTGTTATTCTTTTAGATTGATTCAATCTCATGTAACCCTTATCACCACAACTTCAAGGAAGCCTTTAAGAGATTTTGATGATTCTGCCTGGAAGGAATCACCCTCCCTGTGGAGTGGGGAGGTGATGAGATGGGAGGGAGTGTGGGGCACATGGGAGGGAGGGAGAGGGAACTGGATTGATATGTAAAATAAGAAATATATATATATATATATATATATATGTGTGTGTGTGAGAGACAGAGAGAGAGATGTACAGCAGAGATCTTCATTAGATATTTGGGAACCATGTATGTCCACAAAGTAGTTTGTTGAACCCAAGGCCTCTGCTTGCTCTCTCTTTGAGTCTTAGATGAATGCTTTTGGTTTTATGTTAAAATCTTGATGTGTTATGTCACCACAGACCCAAACCAACACTTCCAAATCATGTGAGCCTGAAAAAACACTTTTTTTCTGTTTATAAGTTGATTATCTCAGGTGTCTGTTCTAGTGAATAAAAATGCAACTCTTACTTACTTATGTGGATTTTATTTTTCTCCTTTAAAAAATCTTTAAGGGAAAATTCATATCTGGGCAGGACAAAATCGAATGGTGTAATTATAACACTCAAATGGTACACAGCTTAAAATTCATTATTTCAAGGAAGATTGAGGTTGACCATAGCTGAAGATGGGTAAAGAGAAAGGGGAGATTGCTGCATCTTGCTTATGTTATTCCATATTCCTAAGCTAATAATGCTTTTAAATGATACATGTATGTGCACATATGCACACATTTACAATATACACTCAAACACACACATATACACTTTTGCGCATACACTCACAATACATGTACACACACACACACACACACATGCACGAAATACATACATATACTATTTCTCATATTTACCAAATAGATTTCAGAACTACTTTGCTATTACTAAATTCAATCACCATAGAGTATAATCCTTTATTATAGTTCAGATGAATCAGCAAACATTTATTTCATGTACTTATGCATTGAAATCACTGGCTACATTTGGGGAAATGCTTACTTTGAATTTAAATAAATATAATTTCCTGTCTTAAATGTAATTTTCCGTAAACTGTGACCTCAAAGGCAATAGTATGCAGCAGGAGATGATGTGCTCTTGAATAGGTCTCTGCTAGCCAAAGGGAATCAATTGCCTTTATTTAGAAAAGGAAACCACATCCAGAAGCTCAGCAGTGAAATAAAGAGCAGAAATACAGTCTTAAATTTATGATGAGTTGAAATAGTCTTTCTCCAACTATTGTAGCTCTACAAATAAAAGATAATGGTTATATCCATGCTCCCCAGTCATTATCAATTATTATTTTACTCAGATATACTCATTAACACTATTTGAACACTATGACCACTGATTTTAAATAAAGGATTTTGTGTTTTGTTATTTAACATTTTTTCATACAATATATTTTTATATTTTCCTACTCTACAACTCCTCCAAGATCCTCCCAACCTCCTTATTTACCCAACTTCATGTTCTGTCTCTCGAAATAAATAAATAAATACAAAACGATAAATCCTCCCAAACAACCAATAAGACATAAAACACCAAACGAATCAAAAATCCCACCACACAAGCAAACAGAAAACATGGAGTTAGTTTTGTATTGACATACTCACTCTTGGTAATTGCGGCCATACTTGACGTTGTTAAAGTGTTCAAGAGCCTAGGACTCTGTTAGTCATGGGCTCAGCACAAACCTCCTATTATTATTCTGCTATAGGAACACAGCACGAAATGATTCCTAATGGCACACTGCTATACCCATAGATCAGTCAGTGCCTTCCTCAACCCTCATCAGAGAATCTTCCTCTTGTAGTAGCTGGGAATTAACACATAGACTCACAACTGGACAATGTACATAGAATGAGGGACTTTGCAGCACTCAATCATAAATGAGATGTCTTCATCAAGCACCTTCTCCTCAGGGCTTAGATTGTTTTTTTTTTTTAACTTGCAGAAATAAGTTCTGTGACTGCAGAGGATGTTGGTAAACAGATAGAAGGAGAGTGTCTCTATTACAGTTGCCATTGTAAACTTCAGAATCATTACCAATGTTGCTCTCTCCAACATCTGAGTTTCTGTGTATCTTCACAGCATCTAACACAGCCTGCTTAGAAGTTCTTAGAGAAGCCAGAAGAGGAATGCTCTGTGAAACAAAGAAGAGTGTACTGTAGTAGGTGCTCTGTGGGACAGTTCCTGAAGGAGCGATTCATATTAAAATGTGTACATACACATACATTTTCATCCCTTCAGCTAAAGCCTTGTCATGACATCCAGCTTCAAGGACCAAATTACCTGTTTTAGTCTCAGTAGTTAGTCTGTCTTCAGAACTTTAGAGCAAGCAAAGGAGAAAGAACAAATGAATAACCTTGAAGTTTCTGTGAAAGCAACCATGTTTCTTACTTCCTGCATTCGATCCCAGCCCATTTTATTTTTGAAATTTCTTTGGTGCAATTTCTAAAGGCATGCAACACTATTTAAGAACATTCGCAGCATTCTGTGAAATGTTTACCATTCTCTAGTTTAATAAACACTTTCATAGACTTTTAATGGGATAATGAAAAATAATCTGAACTATTTTGTTATTCACAGAACAATTTTGTGGTTAACAAGAAGGAAAGCCAGCAGGAATTAGGAGCAACAAGGTACTGTGGTAGCAGTCTTTCCAAACAAAGTCAGGAATTACCTTTCTGAAGGTAAATGGTGAATAGAAGAGAACACTTGAATCAGATTCTATGCAAAATGCCACCAGCTTCAAGGTTTCGTGGGTCTACATATGTGAGCAATGCAAGGCAAGGCCTGACGGAGAAATATCCTAACTGCTCCCTACATGAGCATGTGTAAGTTATTCAAAGTTAAATATAATTAAAAAGCAGTTTCACTATAGCACTAGCCAGATTTCAAGTGTTCATTAGGCACATATGGTTGGTGGCTATGTATTGTACTGTGCAGAATACTAGAACATTTTCATCATTTCAGGCAGTTCTGTTGGATAATGCTGCCTTTTATAGATATTTAAGGCAAGTGAAATAAGTTACAGAGTAAGAGGAGAGTTGACACTGAAGTTCCAGCAATCCATTTCACCCTGTGACATCTAAAAGAAGGGGCATGTATTCACTGCTTAGTCTTGACCTCTTTGTTTAATATGATATTTTATTAACTGTAGAATTTATTTATGCATATAATTTTGTTTTCATATCCACCTCAACTTCTCCCAGATCTATCTCTTCCCCATGTTCCTCGATATAGTGTGCTTTTTGTTTCCTTATGTCCAACTTCTTTTGCCCACACACTCTTGGGTATGGAGCCATTTACTAGAGCTAATTGACCTATTTCCAATTAAGGTAATAGAATTTCCTAGGATTATTTTTATTGCCCTTCATCATATAGTAGCCACTGAGAAATAAAAATATAACACAAAGAAACACATTGCTTAAGTTGTCCTATATCAATCACCAAGACTATACTTGTTAGCTTCAGGTTTTTTTTTTTTTTTAAAACAATTTGTTTTGCCTTTTTATTAATTTATTTTTTACATTCCAATTCCAGTTCTCCCTCCCTCCTCTTCTCCAACCCATCCACTACCCCTCACTCCCCATCTGCTTCTGGGAGAGGGTGAGGCCTCCCCTAGGAAGTCTACTAAATCTGTCTGATCATTTAGTTAAGGCAGGACCAAGGCATCTCTCCATCCCTACACCTTTGTGTCTAGGCTGAGCAAGGTATCTCTCTGTATAGAATGGGCTCCACTAAGTCAGTCTGTGTATTATAGTTAGATCTTGGACTCACTGCCAGTGGCCTCATATATTGTCCCATATATTGTTACGTATATTAAGGGAGTCTAGTTCGATCTTAGGCAGGTTTCCCTTTGGTCAGACCTGAGTCAGTGATCTCTCACTAGCTCCAGTGAGCAGATTCTTTGGGTTTCCCCATCATGATCTTGACTCCTTTGTTCATATTATCACTTCTCACTCAATTTGATTGTACTCCAGGAGCTTGGCCCATCGGTTAGTGTAGATTTCTGCATCTGCTTGCATCTATTTCTGGAAGATGGTTCAAACATCTCTGGGGTTATGGATTGTAGGCTGGGTATCTTTTGCTTTATGTCTAGTATCCACTTATGAGTGAGTGCATACTGTATTTGTGCTTCTGGTTTTGGGTTACCTCACTTAGGATTATTTTTTTCTAGTTCTGTCCATTTGCCTGAGAATTTTAGAATGTCATTGTTTCTTATTGATGAGTAGTACTCCATTTTGCAAATATACCACATTTTCTTTATCCATTCTTCAGTTGAGGGACATCTGGGCTGTTCCCAAAATCTGGCTATTACAAATAATGTTGCTATGAATATAGCTGATCAAATGTCTTTGTGGTATGAATGTGCCTCCTTCAGCTATATGCCCAACAGTGGTATTGCAGGGTCTTGAGGTAGGTTGATCCCTAATTTTCTAAGAAATTGCTATACATTTTTCCACAATTGTACACATTTTCACTCTCACCAGAAATGGAGGAGTGTTCACCTTTCTCCACATCCTCTCTAGCATTGGTGTTTTTTATTTTAGCCATTCTGATAGGTGTAAGATGGATCTCAGAGTGGTTTTGATTTGCATTTCTCTGACACATAAGGATGTTGAGCATTTCCTTACATGTCCTTCTGACATTTGAGATTGTTCTATTGAGAATTCTGTATTTAGATCTGTACCCCCATTTTTAAATTTTTAATTGGTTATTTGGTGTTTGGGTAACTAGCTTTTTGAGTTCTTTGTATATTTTGGAGATCAGCCCTCTGTCAGATGTGGGGTTGGTAAAGACTTTTTCCCATTCCAGGAACAATTTTTGTATTGTTGACTGTGTTCTTTGCTTTATAGAAGCTTCTCAGGTTCAGGAGGTCCCACTTATTAATTGTTGCTCTCAGAGCCTGTGCTACTGGTGTTCTATTTAGGAAGGGGTCCCCTGTGCCTATGTCTATTTCCCACTTTCTTTTCTATGAGGTTCAGTGTGGATGGATTTATATTGAGGTTTTCAATATATTTGGACTTGAGTTTTGTGCATGGCAAAAGATATGGATCTATTTGCATTCCTCTACATGTTGACAGCCAGTTATACCAGCACCACTTGTTAAATATATTTTCATTTTTTCTATTTTATATTTTTAGCTTCTTTGTCAAAAGTTAAGTGGTCATAGGTGTGGGTTGATATCGGGATCTTCAATTAAACCTGTCTGCTTTTATTCTACTACCAAGCTGTTTTCAGGATGATAGCTCTATAATAGAGCGTGAAGTCAGGGATGGTGATGTCCCCAGATAATCCTTTATTGTACAGGATTGTTTGGGGCTATCCTGTGTTCATTGTTTTTCCATATGAAGTTGAATTTCACTCTTTCAATGTCTGTGAAGAATTGTGCTGGGATTTTTGAAGGACATTGCATTGACTCTGTAGATTACTTTGGTAGGATTGGCATTTTTACTATGTTCATCCTACTTATCCAAGAGCATGGGAGATCTTTCCATTTTATGGTATCTTCCTTAATTTCTTTCTTTAAAGACTTGAAGTTTTTGTCATACAGATCTTTCACTTGTTACCCCAAGATATTTTATGTTATCTGTGGCTATTGTGAAGGATGATATTTCTGATTTCCTTCTTAGCCCCGTTTGTCATCTGTATATAGGAGGGCTACTGATATTTTTTTTTTTTTAGTTAATCTTGTATCCTGGTACATTACTGCAGGTGTTTATCAGTTGTAGGAGTTATCTGGTAAAATTTTAGGGTCACTTATGTATACTATCATATCATCAGTAAATAGTGACAGTTTGACTTCTTCTTTTCCAAATAAAGGAACATGTTTAAGTTTTTATTAGAGGCGGGGTTTGAGACTGGGGTTAAAGGCATGTACTACCTCCACCTGGTTGGCCCTGGCAACTCTTATAAAGTAAATCATTAATTTGGTTGTTCTTACAGTTTCTGAGGTTTAAGTTCATTGCCATCATGGTGGGGAACATCCAACATCCAGGCAGACATGATTCTTGAGTTTTATACTTGGATCCACAGGCAGCATGAAGAGAACATCCCTGGGCCTGGCTTGGGTTTCCCAAATCTCAAGCCTGCCCCTAGTGACACATTTCCCACAACAAGGCCACACCCCCTCACATCTGTTTTTAGTCATTGTTATTTGAAGTGTCCATCCAGGTGAGATAGCACATGATTGTTATTCTAACATTTGAGGTGTTGAATGGTGATCAATCTGGGAGACTTAAGGCTGGAGGTTGAGGTTGATATGGGTTGCTGACTGAAACCTCACCGCTGCATTCTGGCTACCCTTGTGGCTTCTTCCATCACGTGCTTGCCACAGGTGCCTACCAGTAGTAGATGTGGGTCCTGCGTAGGTTGAGTTCTTAAGAAGCATGGATAGCACGGAAAGCAAGGGAACAGAGTGCAAATGGGTGGAACCCAGGAAGTTCTCTGCCAGAAAGGTGGCCATTGGTCCCTTTGGGATTGGGTGGAGCATGGAGCATCTGTGCAGCCTTGCAGATAATAAATACCCGGGACCAGGGACAAACACAGCACTGAGGTGGCTGCTAGCAAGCACCAGCTGTATGTCTAGCTTCACTTTTATTAATTTTTTGTTTTTGGCTAAAAAATTAGTATGGAACCGTATGCCTTAGCTCAGTGGTGACAAATAGGCTTTGCTATGTCTGGACCATAGAGAAGAGGCTATCGTAATACTCAAAGTCCATTTACATTGTGCCCATTTAGTTCCATTTAGTCTGTATACAGGCATTTGATATATGGCTTGGTAACCACAGAAACAGTGCCCTTGTCTCTGAACTGGCTCCCTGCCTGACTTTAGGCCAGAGCATGGACAGTGTTGAGAAGTGGCGTGTGTCTGGTAAAGGGTGAGTAATGGCTGCTCAATAAGAACATCAGTATGTTACTTTTACACCCATGAAATATGTGAATGAAGTATTCATAGATCATTATCTTGTTTTTCAACAGAATTTAATAAAGCAAATAGATGGACATGGACTGAGCCAAAATAAACAAAATTTCAAATGTGAGAAATGTACAGTGACCTCTACAAAGTGATCCTTCTTGCTAAACTGTACTCCCCCACAGGTGTGTAGGCAGTTGATTAAAAGTACAAAGGCTGACTTAGCCTTTCTTACATGGTACGGAAGCTGCTCACTTTAAGTGCAAAAATGTAAATGCAAGTGATCATTTTTGCTCATAATTCCCAAGATCCTATCATCCCACAGAAAAGGCCAAGAGATTAAAAACTAGATGAATCACTCTGTAATAAAAGCATCCAGGCGTCAGTGGGTTTAAGTACCATTTACAAGGAAGGAGTAGGAGTGGGAGCGAGAGGCAATTCTGCAGAGGAAGAAGCAGTCCTCCGATCTGCACCTGTCAACAGAATCTGTTTTAAAATGTGCTTGCTGACGGAGTTTAACTGGTTTAGCCTGTACCAAGAGGCATGTTATTAACAGTGGATAATGGAAAATAATCTCAAAGAAGTATTTGCTTTTCTACTTAATATGCACTTTGAGCAGCAACCAACCAGAGTGGGCATATTATAATTCTCATGCCTTGCTAATTTAATTATGCTCTCTGTTTACACAGCTTACCAAAGGATTTCATGGTGGAGTCAGAATGTTTTGCAGGGAAGGAAATTTTGACTTGTTCTAGTTTATTTGCAGGAAAACAAAAACAAAAAAAACCCGATGTTAAGCAAATGGAAGCAGATACAGCACAGGGTGTGTAACAGAGGAGGCATGCTTCACCTTGCAGAACAAAATGTGACCCTAACTCTTCTGTGTATAATGTTGTTTATTAAGTTCTGACGTTTGTAACACTGTCACAGGGGCCTGCAAGGTGTCTGTTTCCTAACTGTGCCATCTAGATGATGGGAGCAACCTCACTAAGTGTTCTGCTAGGCAAGGGAGTGTGGGGAAGGCCATCAGGAGGTGAAGAACATGCTGATGGCTTGAGTGTCATCTGTCTGCACATGCACTGGTGACACAGGACATTTTACAAAGCCCTGATTATCAAACATGACCAAAGTCAGGGCTGTGGGGAGGGTCTTGTAAACCAAACAGCAAATATTCTGAATAAATGATACCATCTACTACATTATGGTCTAAAGGTAGCTGATGAGCTCAGACAAACTTGAATTCAATCTAAGGTCAGCAACATTATGATATTTAAAGAGACATATTTACTGTTTTGCCTGACACTTAAAAATGCAGTATCAGTCATCATTAAAGCTGTAGTCTTTTTAAAGTAGGTGGGTTTTTGTTGTTGTTTGGTAAATGTTTTTCCTTTTATATAATAATAATAATATTCTTTAATTTAGATTAAATTATTTATATTGGAAATCTAAGTGCTCCTAGAGGCCAGACAGAAATGAACATAGTTAATAGTTTTATGAATTTGGTAAAATTTCATACAATACTTCTTTTTTTCTTCATATTTTAGAAGGGGCAGAGAGAGGAAGAGGTGGGGAGAGAAATAGCATGCATTTTCCTTTTTATAAGGAAACAAATTCCAATTAATTAATTATAATTATTCTATTTAAAGTAGCTTTCACTGCAAAATTTTGTTTCAAACTTGAAGATTTTGCAAAGTTCTTTCTATTTTGCTCTGCTTTCTAAATATCTGTCCTTAGTACAAATCGTTCTTCAAAGCAGCTGATAAATGATTCTTTTATTGAACAGTATTGACATAGCGATTCCAAAAGAGAATGTGTAATAAAGAGCCCAGTGAACACATCTGGGTTTTCTGTCACTTGCTATAGAATTAGCTTTAGAAAATACTTCAATATTGGTAAAATGATAACATTCACTAATCAATGTTCATAAGGCTTCTTTGAATTTGACTAACAAATAACTGGAATGTCTTTGAAATATTAACAGTTATAGTAAATAAAGGTGAAAGGGAACATATTAAAAGACCAGAGAACATGATCCCTACATGTAAAATTCATGAGCACAATTTTTATGAAATACCTGGCATTTCTCAGTGCTGACATTTGGGTTTGAAGTGGTCTCGTTTCAGGACTATTGGTTAAATGTCTGAGGTGCAAAAGTTTGAAGTATCAAAGTCATGCACCTCCAGCTTCCATGACCACAGTGTTCCCACTTAAGCTGTTTATACTCCCTATCCCCCTTTCTGAGCAGAGCAAAGGTCTAACAAATGAAAATTAGTCTAGAGATACTTTTTAGGAAATTAGAAAATTATAGTTTGGTATTTCGAAAATGAACTTGTAACATTCACCCCTACCTTGCAAAAGGACAAGACTGACACTGATCTCACTGCTTATTTGAACCATCATTACTCACTTCTCCAGCCTCCAAAAGCCACCAAAGCTTTTCTAGGCTTCTTATTGGGGTGTTATGAAGCTGGATGTTATTGCTTAACCTCTCTGCTTCTTTGCAGCCTCTTCTGGCAGTCTTCTGATTAGTATCTGGTACCTCAGCTTGAACGTGATACACTCTCCGATCTCACATTTGACCCTATTTCCTAGCAGCATCAACGTTTTTGTAATTCAATGTCTACCCACCTGTCTTCTTCCCCTCTTCTGTTCTCATCTCTCTTTCTCCCTTCCTCTTCCTCCATGCTCTGCTTTTCTGTCACGGTTTATCTGCATGGATTTCTGGTTTTATCTTTTCAATTTATCTTTTGGTGTGAGAAACAAAGTGAAGTAGGAAATACCAACAACAGGAAAACAGTGAGAAGGGCAATTGCCTATCACAGTCAGAGCACACAATGGGGAGAAAGCAGAGGCAATCTCTTTAACCAGTGGAGTGTGTAATCAGCACTCACTAAAACCTTGACTTCAATGGGCTTTTCAGTACTGTGTAGTTGAGGGGTGTGCTGAATGGTTCCTTTTCAATCCCTGTGTACTTTCTTAAGCCAAAAACAAAGTTACAAAAGATGGGTCTAACTGTTCCACATATTCCTTATGAATACCAAATTGTGTGCTAAGATATGCCACAGAAACATGAATACTGTGTGGTCACCAACACATTAAAATAGGAAAGACATATAAAGTGAAACACCTTATTGAATTCACTGAGGATCACAAAACTTTATAAAAGGAGTGATTCATAATTTTCTTAATACTTTCATAACATTTTATAATAATATGGGCAAGGCTTAAAGTACCTTCTCACTCATTAATTAGAATGTTGTCAAGGTGCCCTATAAGACCTGTATGTATTTTAATGATAAGAAAGCAGATATATACTTGATACCTTTTGTGTTGGGTAGTCCTCAAGGAAGATAGATGTTGCATTCCAGACAGCAGTACATTATATACTTATAAGAAAAATGAGGTTAAAGTGTAAATATTTGGTCTCAAAAACAGGGGACGAAAAGGAGACAGGTGAATGTAGAGAACCTCAACATCCTTGAGCAGAATTGGTGACTTTATAAAGGATCAGTATAGACAAATGAGAGTGAGAAATCATCAAAGACATCATACATAGCTGTGCACGTGTGTGTGAGTGTGTGTGTATGCATGTGTGTGTGAGTGTTTTGTCACAGGAATCTGACCTCATTTTCTTGGTGAATGATGGATAAAATTCTCCTCACCTGCAAGGAAACGAAACAAGTAACCATTCTTTCCTAGGTAGGCATTCTTTCAGAGAAACTACCTACCCAGAGCCTAACTGGCAAAGGGTTTACCAGAGCCTTGCTCATCTGGAGGAAGGAAAGTATCCATCTGTTGCCTACAGCAGCACCCTATCCCATGGGAAAAAAAAAAGTGGAAACACTCAACTCTTGGCATGATTACAGTTCAGAATCATAGTCTCTCGAAATGGCTAAGCACTAGCTGTGGAATCTGAAGTTGTCCCAGAGGACAAATTGCTAAAGGCTTACTGACAGGATTGTAATGCTAGTGGGAGATAGAACCTTCTAGAAGGGTCAGGTCATTGGAGAGTGCTTTTGAAAGGGATTTGGAAACACAATATCCTTTCCATTTTTCTCTTTGTTTCCTGGCACTAGAAGGTAAGAATCTTTGCTTGGTCATGTCCCTCTTGCCTCACCTCAGGGTCAAAACAATTGAGCCAACCAACTTATAGTGGAAGCTGTGTACCCATAAGCTATTTTATCTACTTTTAAGTTGATTATCTCAGATATACTGTCTTAATGTTGGAGAGCAAACTAGCACAACCCCTTACCTCCTTAACTACATGTTGCAAAAGATGTATTGTTAGAGTGCTTTCACAAAATAGTTACAGCTACGAACAAAATGAAGTCCTTGTAATAAAAGAGAATTTGGACATAGAAAACATATTTGATTTGGAATCATGTCCTTGGATCCATACTGAGAGGAGGTGACTGAGTCAATCTTCTTCTTTAACAGTGTTCTGCCATGCACAAGCCACTAGATTTTGCTAGTCTGTATTTGGGCCAAGGAGAATGAATAAAGAAGACATAAAGCTAGGTTACAGTAGCCATGGAAACAGTGGTTGCCAAGGGACTAGTAAAAAGTTGAAGTGATGATTTGTATACTTAATGAAAATCTCCAAATGTGAAAAGATGTCAATGTGAAATTTAGGACTATATGAATAGATCTGCGAGCCTGAGGTGGAGCCTGGAGAAGGAAAACTTTCAAGTTCCAAGAATGGCGTTCACAAAGTCTCCATGATAGAGATCAGGATTCACTTAAGTTTCCTTGTCATTGTTCTAGAAGTTTTTTCTTTAAGGTTTCTTAGGATACTTTGCCATTTTAAGTTTGATTTTTGTTTATAATTTCAGAAATATCTTCTTTAAAATCTTGTTTCAAGACATTTAAAATGAACATTAACTGAAGAAGACAGAAAATAAACTTCAAAGTGCATACATGTTGTTTACTGGCCCAGTGCTTCTGTGGCTTAGGGTCACTCCCCATCTTCAAACTTCAGTCCCTTGGTAGTTACAGATCAGTATCTGTAAGCATAGATGAAAGTTTGTACAAAATTGATTTATATAGTAGGCAACCTGCCTCTTTATAAAATATGATTATAGATGTTTTCTTTTTAAAAATGAAAATAGATTTTTTTCATACAGTATATGTTGTAGAAAGTAAAAAAAAATAAAGGAAAATAAGTCAAGTAAAATAAATGAAAAAAGTAGTGTGTGAGTAACCTGGCTATACCATATATTATACATACTGATTAAAAAGCATAAACTTGAAGATAATAAAACAATGCTTAAGTTGGTGATTATAAATAAGATCATTAATTTTCATTTTTTTAAAATCTTGGTTCTTCCACTTTACCTTATTCTTCCCATATCTCCACCCACCCAATGCATTAAATAAACAAGTAAAATAAAAACAAATAAGCTATAATAGATCCAAAGAAACAAATAGAAATAAAGAGCAGAGGAAACAGTAATTAGCATGATCCAAAAATTATTACTTGTAAAGAAAATAAACAACTGTCAAAATTGTCTTCAAAGAAAGAAAAAAATAGGTTAACTCCATAGCATGAACAAAGATGTCTGTTTATACAATTTGTTCTCTTAGTGGATAGCAATATTGTTCTTTAGAAAAATAATTCTCATTTGTGGGCAAAAGCATAATGTAATTCAGTCCATGGAGTCAGATTAACATAGATGTTTTCTGGTAAGACTGATGTTATTTTCAAACGTCTTCTTAGGCTTCTAGCAAATTTATGTTTCCATGTGTGATCTTTAACCTTACTAAACCCAGCCTAATCAGTCTTAATCATTTTTCATGGCACAGCTACAGGAAAAATTTCCCCCACTAAGCAACATTACCATTCCTTGCCCTCACATACCCTGTGTGTTCTCATATCCCTATCTGCACACAAGGAACAATACTTGGTTGACTGAGGCATCTGCTCTCTGTGTCCTTTATTAAATTAGTAGCTTCTGCTATGTAACCCTCTTCTCTCCCCAAAACTAATTACACTATATATACCCAGAATATCCAGATGTGCTTTAAGTAGTCTGTCCCCAAGATGTGGAATTCTGTGCAAAATTAACAGGACCAGAATCTGTCTGTGGCGGCATAATCTTAACAAACATTATGGTAAGTGAGGCCCAGTTATGTTTTCATCATTCACGAGAATTAATCAAAACTTTTGTTAGCATATACATCATATACTACACAAGTACACTCACATTGGCATATGGCATTGTTGATGACACTAGGGCACTATGGGAAGGAGACTTAATTTTTCTTGAACTTGTGAAATGTCACCTACATTTCATTGTATTGTTTCAACAAAAATACCATTGTACCAAAATTAAAGGCTCCATATGTTCTGATAATAGCCATTTTAACATAGCATAGCTGTTCCTGAAAAGTCTTTCTAAATAGCTGTGACTCTGCTGGAAATCTTGTTCATCAAGCCCATTAGGTTTATGCATTAGAGCACACAGACAGTGGCAGCTGCCTGACATGTCCTGTTGTGCTCAAGGACTAGAACGTGATAAGGTTAATAAGACGGTATTGATGCTGAGACATTCAGAGTAGAGCAAATCTGTGAACTCTGCCTCACAGGAGCACCAGTTATTTCAACATGTTAATAAGCATACAAAGAGTACTTAAGAGGAAACCGTATAATGTTGATAGAAATGCCATCTCTAGAAAACATGCTAATATATTTAAACACTTCAGTCATTAAGTATCAATCCTTATCTCAATCCTTATCATATTTTGGGAATATGGGTGTTGTCTTCTTTTCCTACAAGAAGAGTTGAAGGAAAAACCACCAAGTAGTGTTCCTTCTTTTCCTTTTCTTTCCTTTCCTTTCCTTTCCTTTCCTTTCCTTTCCTTTCCTTTCCTTTCCTTTCCTTTCCTTTCCTTTCCTGTTCTCCCTCCCTCTCTCCCTCCCTCCCTTCTTTCTTTCTTTTCCCATTAGGTTATGGAACCAATGTTTGGAAGCTGTGCTTATTACCTGTTAACACAGAGAAGTGATCCTTCCTGTTTCCACAGTCCTGGCATAAAGACACTTACCCTAATTTTATGATTACACTACCCTTTTATATATTGAAAGAGAGAAAGGACTGGGCCTGGGAAACAGGGTGCCACAGATTCTTTTCTTGGAGTTTACTCACTGTTTCATTTAAACTGTCAATAAATCTTTATAACTACCTGCTTGTATCAACTCTGTGTGCACATCAGAATTATTTTCTTCATCTTCAAAGGAGTATAAATATCTGGAGCTCATCCTTTCAGAAACATTAGGCCCAGGCATAGGTATTAATATTTATGATGTTGGCATAATACATTTAATTTTGTAGATAAAACAATGCTCATAAGTGGTAGTAAGTGCATTAAATAGTGTTAGTAAGAGAAGATGTGTCATTTAAGCCAAGCTTGGCTTATAAAAAGTTCATGTGATTCCAACACTGATTAGTGCCTCTGCCTTCAACTCCTTGTGAATTTGAACATATCCAAGCCAAGTCCTGTTGACATAGCATCTGAGCTTTGACAGTTAAAAATGCATAATAATTCTAAATCAGGGTTGAAAATAAATGTGCAAGTTATTTATACATGTCCAAATTGAGAATATATAAGTATTCCTCCAGTAAAGTTCCAGAGAAGCAGTGACTGAGCCCAGTATTAATCCCTGTCAGTTAGAACCTGAATGATGCCTAACTGCTGGAACTCTGGCTATTGTATTTGTGTAGATATATGTAGCATTTGCAGTCACACCACTGTGTAGTAAAGAAAATTGTCTTTTATTTATCTGTAGGTAAAAAGGTCCCCAGAGCCTTAAGCAAGTTGTGCCTTGGTGGATAGTGGGAGAAGAGGTGGAAACACAACTGAATCCATCTTATTTAGAACCTTAGCATGCAACTGTTACTCTGTGGCAAAGTTTCTATAAAGGGCTGTCTCTGCTTGGAATCACTAATTCTACTCCAGAGGTGATAAGTAAATGAATGAACATGGTATTTCCAGTAGTGAGCTGAATAAGATATTCATGGACATTGAAATTTGATTGTTATGGAATGTTTCATATTTAAGACAATCATGTTTTGAATTTTTCAAGCATATGATAGCATACTATCCATCTTCTGCTTGTTAATTGTATAAGTTTAGGAATCAGGTAGTATTTTACCCATGGACCATGGCATGCTGAAGCCTGTTCTACAGTCTACTGCCATTTACCAACATAAAAGCTTGAGAGTCTCCTGGATCATATGAAGAAGAAATCCTCACCTCTTTCCATAACTTTCAGTTACATAGTTTACAAATCACTAAGAAAACACCCTATATATTTATCTCTAACATTTTAATGAATTCTAATACATATTTATAAACTCTATTCCTAGAATGTCAATAAGAATAAGAATCCTCTATGAAGGGTGATCTAAATATACTGACACTTTGAAATGGATTAAATAAGCAGGATATCACAATGATAATGAATTTTATTGTTACATAAACATGCAAACTATACAAAGATATTCCATTCTGGATTTATCCATTTAAAAATTATAGTTTATATTAATAAAAAAGAATAATCTTAACAGAATTCCTAAAATACTTCTGACTCTCAAGCTAGGAGATAAGTTTCATTGACTGATTCTTTGTTTAAACACAAAATCTGGTATTACCTCAGTAATATTTGAGTTCAAGACTGCATTGTCTGGTTCGCCCTTTGGCATTCAGGGACCTGTGCTAGGCCATTTCATGTGGCCTCTTAAAACCATTGCATTTTTCCAGCATCATCTTTTTGCTATCTGTCAGTGTTGATGCTCTCTTTTTAATGTCATAACTAGAGACTTAGAGAGAATTGCTTTCATCTAAAGGCTGGAACTGCAGCTCTTTAATTTGATTAAACTATTTTTCAGCCTCTTATCACATGCCCTTTTCTACCTGGATTGTTCTATGCCACCCTTTCTGCTGAAGATTTTCTTGGTGATGAAATAGTTCTTGTTTATATGGCTCAGCTTGGCTTGCTCATATCTCTCCCCATGTCTGCCTTTCTATCAGAGTTAATAACAGGAAATCTCATGTATATCCTTAAGACCAAATAAAACTGAAAATAGCACAACCCTCAATCAGATCTGACAATACACACAGTGCAGCTACTTTAAATATATGCTTTAAGCTTATTTATTTTATGCAGTGAGATTTTTTATATGTTTATGTGGACAATAGAATAACTCTTTTTCAGTTGGCCAGGGTTTCTCAACTGTGACACTACTGCCATTTTGGGCTATAACTTGTTTGCTTGGGGTCCAGTCCTGTCTATTTCAGGACCTTTAACCAGGTCCTTGGCTTCTGGCTATTAGATGTCATGTAGTAATTTTACTATCTGTAAAACCTTAGATGATTTCATACATCTTCATTATTTTCTGAAAGTAAAAATTATTGCCTCTAGTTGATATCCATTGTGATTGATGCTGTTTTTCTTATTTTAATGCCTATGTTAGATAGTTAATCTTCATTTGGATCTATTATTCATTGAGCACAACCATGACATTTAAAAATTATTTATGCTTTTTTTTGACAAGGAGATATTCTTTCCTGATCCCAATTATTCCAAAGACTTGTTGAAAATAATATAAGATTAAGGCAATGAGTAGAGCGAAGTTACTACACTGGAAGAATTTGCAATACCAAAGAGGAATGGCTTTCTTCAAATAGCAAGCCTGCAATGGTGCTACAAAATAAAGTGAGCAGGAATAAATCTTTTAGAAGTTTATTAGTACATTAATTGTTTATTTTACTTTTCTAAAATCCTGGTTATCTTTTGACCCTTCTCTAGCCCTAAGTGTTCCTTTGTTTAGAGTAAAATATTGTCAGGTTGTCAACTATCACCGTGTTTCATCCCTGTCTCTGTATGTTGGGATACAGTTAGGTGGATCACACATTTCTGTTGTTCAAGCAACTTATTCAGAGCTGTCACCATTGAAACTCACTTGGCTGATCAACATTCTCCATAATCATGCTTCTTTGAACTTCATCATAAGTTAAAAAAGTTAATAGAGACACTAAAATAACTACTTTTACATCTTTCTGTATTTAGCATACTTGAAACTGTAACCATGTAGCTTCTGAATCAGAGAATTTATCATGTTATTTATCATGTTACCATATTCTTTGTTTAAACCAAGACAAACCTTTGTGCATATTACAATTAGATAGGATATGTTTACGATTATTTGCATATGTTTCTCTCTCCCAAACTCTAATTGCCCCCACCCCCACATAAAAAAACATTTTTGTAAATATTCCAGGTTTATTTCATGGCTACAAAGTCAGAGGCACTGACAAACAGGAAGCACCCTTGGAGAGCCCAGCATCTGAAAGTTCCATAGCCTACCACCTTCTCACAGTTCTCATGTCTGACTTAAAGGGTCAGCTGACTGGGCTAACTGGGTCAGGAAGCCTGGGCCAGAAAGTAGGTCTAACATAAAGATAAAGGAATACTAAATTTGTGAGTCACATCAAGAGGCACACATAGCATAATTATTTTCTTTCCTATGCAGTTAAAGATATGCAGTTAAAGATATGCAGTTAAAGAAATCCAGCAAGTACAGAGAAAAGCACAGGAAACACAAGTGCTCAGAGGGAAGACTTTGCATTGAAGAAACACTGAACTAATTTCTATCCAGGTCATGAAGTAAAACTAAGGATTCATCTCAATCATAGTCACCTCCTTCAATGGCCATTGCCTCCTGCCTTCAAATGCAACCACATCTCACTTTTTTCCTCATTTTTCATTATTTATAGCTTTACTGCAAATTATACATTCAAAACTACCTCATTTGACAATACGAAATACAAAGTGGCTTACAAAACAGGTTAATTTTCTCATGGCTCTTCAGACTGGGAGTCCCAGATGCAGGTATATGCAGAGGCTAGAAAATAATTTACACAGTGTGTTATTTACCACTCTAGTTAGCAGCATGAACCTGGGAGAGCAGGGCCTAAAAAATGAGGCTGACTGAAGTCTCATCCAACAGCCAACTTTATTTGGAGCATCAAACAATTTATACCCTGAGGGTTAAGAAAAGTCACCTGAGTAAAGTTTACAATCACAAGGACAAGCCACAGGTGACGATGGTTTTCCATAGAGGCATATAGAGGACAGTTTAAACACTGAATTGAATGACAACAGCAAGCAATAACAAGCTATCTGAAGTTAAATTCACTCCTATTTGCTATACCTGGAAGGAGCATGAAAACACATTCCAAGAACAACTCTATGATTTGAAGAAACTTAGGTAACAAGGCTCTTGTCTCTTGGCATGTTTTTACAAGCACTCTGGATTCTCTTCACATGCCTCTGTTCTTGGACTGTGTTCCAACAGGGCATGTGTCTAGTTATTATTCCCCGTCATATTTACAAAATTTATTTTCACTCTTGCTATAATTAAGCTATTATCAATGATGGGTAGTAATTTTGTGCTATGTGGTATTTGTAGGAAAAGCCTTCATGTTGACTGAATATGAACATCAATTGTTTATAAACCATGTGTCTTTTTATTCTATATAATTTTAGTGGGTGTTTTTTTTGTGTGTGGTAGTTTATTTGTTTTTAAAATTGTTTCATTGTTTTAAATTAGTAAATGAAGCATTCAGTTTTTCATGGTACTTCATACATGATTTGATCTTGCTTTCCTTCCTCCCATCCTCTTTCTTCCTCTTGAACCTTTACACCCTGACGGCTTGTTTTCACCTTTCACACAGATTCATTACATATTTCCATTATTTATTCATTTTTGTGTATAGCTGGACTGATACCTTTTCCTTGATGTTAACAGAGCTGTGATAAACACAGATATGGAAGTATTTCAGTGTAAGGATATAGTCCTTTGGGTGTCGGGTGTCTGCACAGAAATGGTCCAGCTAGTTCATGTGGTAGTTCTGTGTTTAATTCTTTTGTGAAATGAACATGTTATTTCCTATAATAGTTGTACCCTTTTAAATTATTACCAGAAGTGAATATGTTCCCCCCTTTCCTATACTCATGCCCATGTCTCTTGTCATATTTTCTTGATGGTAGTGATTCTGGCTGGGGTAGCTTTGATAGCTAAAGAAGTTTAAAAAGCATTCTCTGGTCTTTTTTTTTTTCTTCTCTAGAAAACTTAG
The DNA here is from genome assembly GCF_943737965.1 of Phodopus roborovskii. Taxonomy (NCBI): domain Eukaryota; kingdom Metazoa; phylum Chordata; class Mammalia; order Rodentia; family Cricetidae; genus Phodopus; species Phodopus roborovskii. Next base: position 14,442,754 of record NW_026126540.1, read on the forward strand.
CTCACATATAAAATGATAATGTATTGTTTCCATAGTGTTAACTTTTTGCGGTCCTTTACGTGTTCTATCTTTGACTGATGTATAGATAGCAGGGCATTCTCCCATTTTATTTTGTAGGCTTTAAATTGGCTAGGCTAATATATTTCATTGCTGTACAAAATCTTTTTAGTTTCATGTGATCCTTTTTGTCAGTTCTTAGGGCTATTTAGTAAATTGTTAGATTCTTGTTTATGAAGATCTTGTATATGCCTAAATTTGGTTTCTTTTGTCACTTTTCATTGTTTTAAAAATCTTTGGTTCATTTTCATACTTGGTCCTGCTTGGCCCTCTGCTTGGGGTCAGTGTTGAGCCAGAGCATGGGTCCAACACCCCCTCCACCTTCTTTTGAACTTCTTGGGTCGGCTCTGAGCATACTGGACCCTCCTATCCACGTAGGACTACCTTGAGTCTGCACTCACCTGATCTTTGGGCCCCATTTCTTGCCCTCTGCCAGAGGACCACATGATGGGAAATGTCATTCTGTACATATGTTTATCTTATTGGTTAATGAATAAAGCCCTATTGGCCAATAGGAAAACAAGATAGGCAGGACTAAGAGACAAGGAGGATTCAGGGAGAGGCAGGAAGAGATTCAACATGTAGGACCAAGAGAGCAGAACTCCAGACCCTATCTCTGATAAGATAAGACCACGTGGAAATACTACAAAGACAGAAATGGGTTAATATTTAAGACAGAGCTAACCAATAAGAAATGCTAGTAATAGACCAATAGCTTTATATCTAACGTAGCGTCTCTGTGTGTTATTTGGGGCTAGCATGGCTGTAGGACCAGGCTGGTGGGAAACTACTCATAATAACAACCTTGTGCCCATATTCACCTGATCTTTGGGCCCCATCTCTTGCCCTCTGCCAGAGGTTGAGTCTGGGACCAGTCCTGGCCAAATCCCCCCCCCACATACTTCCCTGGGAATTCCCTGGGTAGCTCTGCATCTCACTATCCCCTATAACCTTTCTATTAGTAGTTCAGTCCTGGTACTCTGGTCCATACACCACCCACAGCCTGCCTTCCTCTCACACTTGGTCCCAATGGGCCCACTGCTCAGGGTGAACGTTGAGCCAGAGTGATGGTCCAATACCCCCTCTACTTCCTTGGAACTTCCTGGATCAGCTCTGAGCATACTGGAACAATCTATCCACAAGGAACCACCATGAGCCTGAATTCACATGATTTTAGGGCCCCATGGCCTGCCCTCTCCTGAATGGTTGAGACCATTCTGAGCCTGCCTTTCCTATATCATTGGCCCTGCTGTGGCCTCTGCTTGAGGGACCTCTAAGAGAGCTCAGATAATCCAGAGTTATAGACATCAAACTCCTGACCTACTCCTACACCCACCAGAAGAACAAGAGAGAGAGAGAGAGAGAGAAAGAGAGAGAGAGAAAGAGAGAGAGAGAGAGAGAGAGAGAGAGAGAGAGGAGACTCCACCTGCATGCACTGGAAGAAGTGATGGGAAGATGGCAATACAGAAAAATACCCAACATTACAAAGACCAGTATGACACCACCAGAGTCGGGGGACTCTACACCAACTAGACCTGAACATAGCAAAGCAGATGAAGCAGAAGAGGACAACTTAAAAACTAACTTCATAAAAATGATAGAGGCCCTCAAAATGATATGAGAAAATCCCTTAAAGGTAGGAAAAAACAAACAAAAATAGGAAGAAATAGAGGAAAAGACTAAGCAAAAAGAATACAAGAAATGAACAAAAGTAAGTAAGGAAAGCCAGGAAAAAAACAATTAAACAGATGAAGGAAACAATTCAAACAGTTCAAGACCTGAAAACTGAAATAGAGACAGTAAAGAAAACACAAACTGGGGGAATGCTAGAAATAGAAAAGCTGGGGAAATGATGAGGAACTACAGATGCAAGCATAACCAACTGAATACAAGAGATTGAAGAGAGAATCTCAGTCCCTGAAGATAAACTAGAGGAAATAGATTCATCAACCAAAGAAAACCTTAAATCTAACAAATCCTTAATACAAAACATCCAGGAAATGTCGGACACCGTGAAAAGGCCAAATGTAAGAATAGGCAAAAAAGAAGGCAAAGAAGCCCAGTTCAAAGGTGCAGAAATCATATTCCACAATATCACTGAAGAAAATTTTCCCAATCTGAAAAAGGACATGCCTATGAAAGTACAAGAAGCATATCAAACACCAAATAGACTGGACAAAAAATAAAATAAAATAAAAATAAAAAAGTCCCATTGGCACATAATGATCAAAACACCTAACAGACAGAATAAAGAAAGAATATTAAGAGCAGTGAAGGAAAAAGGCCAGGTAACATATAAAGGCAGACCTATCAAAATTTCACCTGACTTCTCCATGGAAACTCTCAAGGCCAGAAGGTCATGGTAGATGTTATACAAATATTAAGAGTCTATGAATGCCAACACAGGCTACTATACCCAGCAAAACTCTCAATCACTATAGAGGAGAAAAACAAGATATTCAATGACAAAGCCAAATTTTCTCAAAAATATCCACAAATCCAGCTCTACAGAAAGTTCTGGAAGAAAAACTCTTACTCAAGGAAGTTAACTGCACTCACAAAGACATAGGCAATAGATAATCCCACTTTACCAGAACCTAAAAGAAAAAGCGGGGCAAATATGCCCACAATACCACGGCCAACAACAAATCCGAAACAAACAAGAATTAACAATTTGGGGACACATTCCCCAGGGAGGCTACTCTCTTAGCCTAGAGACAGGAGGGAGGGCCTAGACCCTACTCCAAATGACTTGACAGATTTTGATGGTCCCACCTGGAAGGAATCACTCTCCCTGTGGTACTGTTGGGGAATAGTACGGGGGAGGTAATAAGGGGAGGGTAGGGGAGGGAACTGGGATCAATATGTAAAATAAGAAAAATAATAAATATAAAATATAATCTTTTATACCATGTCATGTAGATACTCCTCTGTGATGTCTTGCAAAAAAAAATAACAACAATCTTGCCTTTTACATTTGGACCAATGCTATGATTCCAATTTATTTTGTGTATAATGTTTTCAAATTTTAATGTATTTCATTTTGGATTTCTGCTTTTCTTGGCTTCATTCTAAATTCTCATCAGACTTAAATTACAATATACTAGTTGTATGCAAATATATAGTTCCAATAATGGACTATTTCTTATCACATTGTTTTCTTTTTCTCACTTTTTATATGTTATATTTTCTTTCTTATAGTATTGTTTTGATTAGTAGAGTAGTACATTTGCTTTCATTAAATAGTTTTCATTAAAACTTCATTAAATAGCTTTGCTATTTTTAAAAATACTTTTCTTTTTGAAGAATTTCAATAGTCAGTTGATTTTATTCTATTTCATGGTATTGTAGTAACCCCACTTTAAGGTACCAGTCTGTATTAATAGGTGTTTATTTCTGAGATGGGGAGTGTGGATTGAGAAATGACATGTGAAGGTGTAAGGAGGAGAGAGACACAAAATAGTGTCAGGAGGGCAATCCAGTGAATACTGAACATACACAGTTTATTCTTCAACATTCCGATATACCCCAACCCAAAAGGTGAAAATGGCAAAACACTTCTTTATCATGATACAAGAACAAACAGCCTTTTTTTCTTAGTTCTCCAAATATTTAGTAAACATGACTTAGACTAAATATCTCATTATTTGTCCTTGGGGGTTAAGAGTAAGCACACCTCAGACCAAGTCCCTTGTTATTTACATAAGACATCCCATGCCTAAGTCCAAACATCCTACAGCAGCCACACCTTAGATCTTTGGGTCTTATGACTTTAACCTTGGAAGAATAGAATGGTTTTGAATACTCTAACCTTAAGCCAGGATGAAGCAGAGCTATTTTTATGGACACTGACCATGTATCAGACATTGATAGTGTGTTTATCATCACCTAATAAAGCTTAAACCATAATGGTGGGTAATGAATAAATAGCCAGTCCAACCTTAGACTAGATAACTAAATAAAAGAGCAGTCAGTGGTAAGCCACTGCTGAGCTTATTTAAAGCACACTAATTCTCTGAACACATTGTGAGATGGAAGAAATTATCAGTAAGTGATTTGTCATAAATTCCTGAGGGTAGCTTTCAAATATGATTGGTGTAATGGCTGAAATTCAATAAAATTATTTTATGTTTTCTTCAGTTCAATGGTTTGACCTGATTTGCTTGCTATATTATTCACAACCTTTTATCTCAGATTATTTTTATTAAATGTACCACACCAATGTCACAGATGTTATTTCTCCCTGTTTTAGTCCGTCTTTTTGTCATGACAGGATCTAAACAGATTCAGTTGTTTGATAAAGCATGGTCCTTGAAGTGGGCCAAGGAAAGGCCATGGAACACTGGGTTAAAAATGCCCCCTGAGTTGCAGAATTCTGTGCAGAAAGGTGAATAATTGGGCTTAAGGTTTAGAGGACTCAATAGCTCTTCATAAGAATGAGCGGTAGTATTTCTCCATCTCTGATTCCCCAAATGTGCCTAAAAGTCTCTACTGGAGATGGATTTGTTCAGCTGGGTCTCAGCAGGGCTGTTTGTGGAACCCACAAGGAAATTTGAGACACAGAACAAATTTCTCTTCAAGCCAAAGGAAAAATTTATTGGAGTTGAGCATTTCAAGTAAGACATATAGAGCACATGTAGCAATTCACAAGTTTCTATGTCTTCTGACAGCCAAGTAACAGAGGGATGGAGCCAGCCTCTATGCAGCTACACATTAGTTTTAACTGCAGGGGAAAAAAAATCTCCTTTTCTTAAATCCTTGAGGGAAAATAGGAGCATGCATTAGAGGAAGCGAAGATGCCATGCTCATTAAGCAGGTGATGTAAGAAAGAATTAGAGGCTCCATGCAAAAGGACCACAACAAACCCTTGCTGAGGAATCCTCACTGTGCTGTGCTGTATTTTCATCATTTGTCCCTATGCATTAACCTGGGAAGCAAAAGAGATCATGTAATGGTCTTCCCGTTTTCCAGGAAAGAAGACAGAACAGATGTTAATTAGCTTTCATTTACAACACATCAAGTAAGTGATGTCTTGATGGAAATTCTGGGTTCAATCTTAGGCTATAGGAGGGTTTTGCTTTCCTCTACTCCATGTTTTACAAAGTTTATGATCTTGTAGCAACTACTTTGCAATTCTGTGATTCATTGTTTGCAGATATTGTAATGCTTGCAGACCTTGAGAATGAAGGAAAGCAAACAAGAGATTGTGCTGTTTTAACACCAATTTTTGCAATACACTAATCTACCAATGCCTTTAAAGTAGGACCACATAATAATGAGACATATTCATGTGGAGCACAGAGAAAGGGTGCAGCTATTAAAACCACATGCTCAAATCACAGCTAATATGTTTTAAATACATCAGGGATTTTTCCAAAGAGCTTTAGGAACACTAATTGATTTGATTTTATTGTTAGAGCAACTTTGAAGTTACTGTTTTGTTAATATTCATAGTATACTGAGGAAAGGAAGTAATAGCCAAGAATACCAAGGTTAATGGTGAAACAGGTTGTCCCATGCAGATGGTGCCTAAAACCCACGACCCTGTCTTCACTCTGTCCTCTTATTTAGGAAGTTAGAAAAGTATATAACTGTCCTATGATCTATCGTAGGACAATCTGGCCCAGTATTGGTTTTGATTTTACCTTTAGAATATAATTCTGATTGTTACATATATTTTAGCATTTATAAACCATGAAAATCCTTTGGATCAATATGCTTACACACAAACATGACATTTCCTTCTACTGTGCAATCAAGTACTAGTTTCTAATTACTTCTCTTCATTATTATGATAAAATACATCTCTAAGATGTGGTGATAACTGCAGCATTGTTGTACCTTTTCGTATGTGATGATAGCTTGTCAAACTCTGTGTTCTGTGCTGTAAAGAGACACCATGACTATGGCAACTCCTTTTTTTATATTAATTTATTTTTTAATTTTTATTTTACATATCAATCCCATTTCCCTCTCCCTCCCTCCCTCTTTTCCTCTCTCACACCCTCTCATGTCCCCCTCCTACACTCCCCTCCTACCGCCCCCACTCCACATGTATGGTGATGCCCTCCAGGAGGGGTCATCTAAATCTATCAAGTCATTTGGAGTAGGAACTAGATTTCTCTCCTGTCTCTAGGTTAAGGGAATATTCTTCCATGGGAGATGTGCCCCCAAAGTCCTTTTGTGCTCCAGGGATACTGGTTCCACTGTCTGAGGTCCCTTAGACTGCTCAGGCCTTCTAGCTGAGACCCATGTTCAGGACATCTGAGTCAGTCCCATGCCTGATTCCCAGCTATCAGTCAGGGGGCCCATTAGCACCTCCTTGTTCAGGTCAGCTGTCTTTGGTCCTGTCCTCCATCTCTGCATCTGGATTCCACTTCAGCTCAGTGTTTAGTTGTTGGTGTCTGCTTCTGTTTCCATCAGCTACTAGATGAGATCTCCATGATCATGGATAAGTTAATCGTTGATCTCATTATAAGGGAAGGGCATTTATGGTAGGTAGCCTTTCCACTATTGCTTAAATTGTTAGTTGGGGTCAGTCTTATATGTTTCTGGACATTTCTCTAGGTTCAGTTTTCTCTTCAAACCTATAATGGCTCCCTCTTTTATTCTCTCTCTCTCTCTCTCTCTCTCTCTTTCTCTTCTGTCATCTATTCCTCTCTGACTCTATCTTCCTAGTCCCAAGTGCTTTCCTCTCCTCCCCTTCTCTTTCTTGTAGTTCCCTCTCCACTCACTGCCCCTCCTACTCCCCATGTGCTCTGGATATCTTGTCCCTTTCCCCTTCTGTGCGGACCTTATATGAATCTCTTAGAATTCTCCTTGTATCCTAGTTTCTATGGTGGTGTGAATTATAGGCTGGTGATCCTTTGATCTATGTCTAAAATCCATATATGAGAGAGTACATACTATGTTCCCCTTTTTATGACTGGGTTACCTCATTCAGGATGGTTTCTTCAAGTACCACCCACTTGCCTGCGAATTTCAAGATTATAATGAAAGCATTACAGTTTCAGAGGTTCAGTCTGTTACCATCATGGTGGGGCTTGTCAGTATCCCGAGCATAGGAAACCTCAAAGCCCACCACCATAGGGACACACTTCCTCCAACTAGGCCATATCCACTCCAACAAAGCCACACCTCCTAATAGTTCCACACCCTATGAGATAACGGGGACCAGTTATTTAAAAACCACCACATTCCACCCCAGGCCCCCATTAGCTTGTATGGATACCATAAAGCAAAATGCATTTAGTCCAACTTCAAAGTGCACATCGTCTATTACATCCTTAACAATGTTTAAAAGTCCAAAGTCTCTTTGGAGATACAAACAGTCTCTTAACTGTAATCCCCCATAAAATTAAAGACAAACAGACAAACAAACAAACAAACAAAAAAGGGTCATATACTTCCAACATATAATGGCACAGGACATACATTACTGATCCAAAATGTGGAGAAGGGAGTATAGTGAGGAAACAGTAGACAGAAGCAAGGTAGAAAACCAGCTGGCAAACTCCAAACTCTGCATCCCCATGTCTGATGTCAAAGTGCTCTCCAGATCCCCAACTCCTTTCAGCTTTGTTGACTGCAACACATTTCTTTCCTTGGGCTGGAATGTGGTTATATGTATGTAAATGGCCCCCATAATCTCTTAGGGAGTGGCACTATTGGTGTGGCTTTGTTGCATTATATATGGCCTTGTTGGAGGAAATGTGTCACTGTGATGGTGGGATGTGAGGTTTCCTATGAACAGGATACTATCCAGTGTCTCAGCTGACTTCCTGCTGCCTGAAGGATGTAGTACTCTAAGCTACAGGCTGCATGCTGTCATGCTCCCCACCATGATGACAATGGACTGAACCTCTGAAACTATAAGTGAGCCACCCCGATAAAGTATTTTGTTATAAGAGTTGCCATAGTCATGATGTCTCTTCACAGTAATAAAAATTCAAAGACAGTGCCCTGAATTGTTATTTCTGTATTTTCATCCATATTTTTATAAGATAAAACCTGACTGCAGAGGCATTTGAAATTAGGAAACTTGTCACAAAAAGGGAAACTTGGGCTCACTCTCATCATGAGCCAGTATAGGTCCCATCTTGGAATAGCTTCAAGGTGGAACAATCTTTCATCTATCAGTTTCTCTTGCATTTTCCCATGTCCCAGTCTTCCCAGCATTTCTCACTGTCCACTATAAAACACAGAGTCTAGTTGGCCTTATTATCCGAACCTTTCAGTGAAATAAAACCCCATCTTCATTCCAAAAGTAGGTTTTTGATTTTCAGTAATAATTTTGAGTAAAATCTTTCTTTTTGAATTTGTTTGTTATTTAACACATGGATCGTTACTCAGTCTGTAATAAGAGAACAAAGTCTTAGATACATGTTTTAAAGAGAAACTCTTCACCCACCACTATTTAATAGGATAGTTTTTCTGAGGTCATTAATAACACTAGTTCTCATTTTCAGCATGACAGAATTCTTTAAAAGAGTAATTAGCAGAATATTCTATCATATTGAAGTAATTTTCCTTAGCTTTTAGCTAATAACCACATTGGTACAACAGATACTTTCATTTCCTATCAGTAATAATTAGGAATGTAATTAGTGTTGCTACATAACTTTCTGAAAGTCTTCCAGGTTATTTCTCTAAGGAGATGAATTTGTAGATATGAAGAGTGGAGAAATGTTAAAGCCATGGCTTTGATTCCATAGTGACATGATTGTTTTCAATTTCCTAAATAAAAATAAAAGCAAGAATGCTGCTTATTGTAGGCCATCTATACTATAAAACAACATTCTGTTTTGACTTTTAAAAGTTTGGGTCGAGCTTGGGATGTAGCTCCTTGGGTAGGGTTTGCTGTGCAAACATGGGGTTGGAGTTCAGATCTTCAGAGCCAATATAAAAGCTGGGTATAGCTACATGGGACTGTAATTAGGGCTTGCGGGCAGAGGCAAAGATTCTGAGGACTCACTGGCAGATAGAATCTATCTCAAAAAAGCAAAGCAAAGTAATTGAGACTGACAGCAATCTCTGGCTACCACATGCACAGGTATGAATGAACACACATATATACATGGGTCCAAATGCACTTTATAAATACAAACACACACTCATATATGCACACATGTGAATGCATGCATGCTTGTGCATGCACACAGATGTTTGGACAGCTTGTATCTACAATTTTGTTGGTTTCTGGTATGTGGTCCTGTTGTGACCAAAGGAAACAAAGACCTGGACTTCAAGAACCCTCCTAGTCTATGCTCATAGAGATTGTTAGTTTTCCTGTGACGGTAACAAAATTCCTGATAAAAGCAACTTAAAGGAGGCTTTATTTGGACATGGGCGTTGAAGGTATAATGCATCATTGCATGAGAAATCACTGTGAATGTAGAGCTGTGAAGCAGCTGGTAACATTGCATCTGCAACTTATTTTTCAGTTCAGCTGTAGAACTATGCTGCCTGCATTCAGGATAGGTCCTCCCACTTCAGCTTGGCCTCTGAAAATGCCTTATCCGACGCACCAAGAGGCTTGTTTCTCAGGGTATTCTAATTCCAACTAATTGACAAGATTAGCTACCACAGTGCTTAATTTAGCACTGCTAGATCACCATGGTAACAAGAGAACATATGAGAGGCAAGGAAGCACAGAGTCTGCCTTGCATGGAATCTGATGAAGTATGTCCAGCCTCTCTCCAGAACAAAGCACACAAGAACATAGTTAATATAAAACACTGAGGCATTATAACCTTCTCAAAACTGGACTATATGCTCCATAGCAAAAGCTTTGTGGCCTCCATATTAAGAACACTTGTGTTCTTATCATTTATGATACTTGATCAAGATCACACACTGTGTATACAGACTATGCATGTCTTCTTTTTTTCAACTATTTAAGAAAAACATCCAGTTTCTGGATAAACAGGAAAGAAGATTTTCAAATAACTTAAAGATAAAGTCTTTTTTCCTAATAAAAAGAAATTAAATCAAGAAAATTTAGTTTGTGAATTCAATATGAGAATTACTTAACTTTTTCCTCTATACATCATTTTTATTTGTGTACCTATAATTACTGACTGAAATCAAATTCTTGAAAACATTGTAGCAATACTTTGATACATTGTAGTTTAGTCTTTGTATAAATTGACTCCTGTTAATGACAATTTTATTTTGTATTTAATTTGTAGGTGTTTAGATAAGGAACATATATAATAAAAATTTAGCTTTCTGGGATTAGAAAGCAAAAAATAGAACTATAAAAGCAGACATTTAAAATTGAGCTGGGGAGATGGCTGCTCATAAGGGAACCAGGGTTCAATTCCCAGAACCCATTGTCAGCTTATAACTGTCTGTAGCTCCATTTCTAAGGGATATGATGCCAGTTCTGGCTGCCACATGTGCACACAGCATACATACCTCCATGCAATCAAAATAACCATACACATAACATAAAAATGAATAAATAAGTAAGTTAAAAAGAAATAAAATTGTACACAGAATTTTGACCACACCATACTGAAGTAGCTGCTAATGTTTTCTATGCTTTATACAAAATTAATTTTATTGGAAGTATTTTCAGTTTATTAAATATCTGCTAATCCTCTTAGGACACTTAATTCTAAAGCAACAGGAAGACAAAACAAGCCTGACACCTTGAGTTCCATCTTCAGAGACTCAAGGAAAGGTGGAAAGAGAGAGCTGACTCCACAGAGCTGTCCTCAGATCTACAAATGCACACCACCATATGTGTATCTTTCCACATACATACACATACACACAAACTGTAAATAGCCCAAATAATATCTAATAAAAATTAAAATTATATCTGAATGAGGAGGACATAAGAGCAGATGTGGAATAACATTGAGAGGAGTGAGTCAGGAAAAAACATAGTAACTGAACCAAGGTGAAGAGTGATATCATGGATGAAGAAAGGCACAACTTAGAAGAATGGGGAAATAGGAAGCTCACAGAGTAGACCTACCCATCGTGCCCTGCCACATCATCTACCACTCTCTGGTTGGAGATCCTCTTATGCCTGTATTGCCCCCACAAATTACTTAAAATTATGTTCCAGATCTGAGTTATGCTAAATATTGGTGGTAGCTGTGTACACCTGTGCTTCCCTGTGGGGTATTCCTGCCTGACATATTCCAGGAGTATTGACAGCTCTAATGAGGTTGCTTATCTGTAATTGGTCCATATAGGGAACCTGCTGCTACTTTGCATCTAATCTGAGCTATTTCCAGTCATTTTCCTGAAATGTCACTTGACATTATATATTACAGACCCTGAGGAAAGATTCTTCATATAATATAAGGTAAATTTGTAGCCAAATGGCCACACTTCAAACCTGTATTCCAGTTGTCAGTTATCATCAACCACACTGGTGCTTTTGGTGTCAACTTACCATGACAGGCCCATTTGTCTGAGCAAAGAGGCAGGGTAGTCATCCAAGACAAAAATATCTAACTACAGCCTGTCATCTCAGCTTCCTCAATATTCAATCTTGGACAAGTTGATCTCTCTGTCCTTCAGTGATTTGCTAAATAGGAAAAATCCATAGACTTCCTAACCACAGGTACCTGTTGTGGGGTGCACTGAGATGTGGGGTGAACCATAACGTGCACTTGGAAAGGAGGTAGAAGAATTCTCTGGAGGCCAAGCATGATCTATCCTCATAGATCCCAGGGCACTGAGGCACATGGTGAGATAAAATCCTCAGGTTCTGATTACTTCAGACTTCATTGTCTCTAGTCACTTGGATTAGTCCAATGATTTCTTGTAGGGACAGGATTGTTTTTTTATGTGCTTTTGTTCTGCTTTATGTTGTAATTCAGTGACATCATGCATTTCTTTTGATTCTAATTTTATTTCATTTTCATAGGCTGTTCTTTAACTTCACTGTTGTGGTCTGATGTCTTTCAATCCATGTTCTACCTATAGTCTCATCTTTTAAGTTTCTTCTGATTCTCTATTATGCTTTCCTCTCACATGAGGTCTTTATGTTGTTTCTCTGTTTATGACTAATCCATTCCTTTTATATTTCATGTATTTCTTTTTTGACCTTTCCTGTCTCATGAGCTGTAGTCTTTACCACAGATGACATGACTCCCTGCTGTGTTGGCTGTGACCAATCATACAATGATGGTACCTAAGAAACAGATTTTCTTTTACATTAAATAACTTCCATTTTGCCTGGAATTGTTCGTCTTCACTCTTAGCTCTCAGTGGAAGTGTTGCAGAGGTCGTGGGAGTATCTCCATTATCTTTTTGTCTAAGATTCTGGCAGCTTTCCTAATTCAGAAATTGAGTCAAAGACAAAAAAGAAAAAAAAAAAAGCAATACTTCAGATGTCTTCCTGGATTTCTCTTCACCTTATCTTATGAGCCATGGTTTCTCACTGAACAGGAAGCCTGCCATTACGTCTAGGCTAACTGGCCAGTAAATTCCAGGGGTCTTCTTTTTTCTTCCTTCCACACTGGGATTTTAGGTACACACACAGGAACACCTCTGAATTTTAGAAGTATATTGCATTAAAACTGAGGACTTATTTCTTGCATAGCAGACATTCTTACCAACTGAGCCATCTCCTATGTACAACTTTGAACTTTATTTATGTGAGGAATACCAGAAAATGTTAAAATTTGCACCATTTCCCCCTGGTTTTGAATGATTTTTTTTTTTTGAGTCTTCTCTACAATACCTCTGGCTCTCCTATGGTATCTCTTCAAATGGTAGGATAATAATCATATTTCCCATACTTCTTCTACATGGGCACTCATTCATTATCTTTCTTTCTTGGTTTGGTTGTGTACCAATAAGAATTCCTCTCCCCTTAATACTGCATCTCTATACTTACGTGGTCACACACTGTGAGAATAATTCTGGGCTGAGTTTCTTTTTTCACTCTCTAGTGTATTTGTTCCTCTTGTTTGTATAGACTCACCAGTAGCAAGACTGGAGTTGTGTACTCCTTCCATAACATCTCTGGAAGAATCCCATTGCTTTGTATGGCTCTTAAGCACTTTCTAGCTGATGGTCTGTGGAAAGCTGGCATCACCTTTGCACCTTCTTTATTTGATGTATTCACACATTTTGTATTTGTGTATTGCATACAGTACATTGAGACAGAATCCATAGAGGCTGAGGCCTGGCAGTAATGGTGGTTTGGTAAGATGTATAATGTGGTCTGGAATATTAATGGAATGAGAAACTTGATGCAAATTTAGAGACTAAGATGAGTATCAGTTATTTTACAGTTAGCAAAGCTTGATTATTAAGATTATCTGAGATAGAAGGATTTAAACTTGATACACTTATCATTTTCTTTCATTTATTTTAATCTGACTTCTCCAGAAACAACCTATTCTATGAATATGCATAAACAAAACAGGTAGTTTGGAAAGGAAGGATATTTTGATAGTTAGAATCTGCTGTCTTGCATATTGTAGCTGCATTATCACTTATGGTGAAGTGAACCGACATTTAACATTTAAACTTTTTAACATTTAAAACAAAAAGTAAAGGAAAATAATCAGGAGTTCACAACTCCAGGATATAGCACCTGCTCATGGAACTTGTGTGAGCCTAGACACATAACCGGATGCTGCCTTTGCAATTAACATCTTTAGGATTACAAAGAAATGATAACTGAAAATCAAGATAAGATCAAGTGAATCACAGTATTTAAGAAAAAGGTAAGTCTTTCCTTGGAGTCAATCCAGGGCCTTATTCATGCTCTGCAAACCCTCTCTCACTGAATTTATTTCCTGACCTCATTTTTTTCTTAGATAAGCTTGTCCACATGCTTTGACTGTATCATTACATAAAAAAATATTTTCTGGACAATAAAAGTATTATTTTATTTAAAAAAAAAATGGCAGTCCATATCTATTGGTTCTCAATTAAACCAAGTGAGCATGAAATTTATTTCAGGAAGGTATTTTTTGTGCTGGTTTTTCTCACCACTATTCCCTGACCATTAAGAGTCACACTGTTTTGGGCTTATAAACACATTGCATGTGATTTATAGCAGGTAAGAAGGTGCAGGTAAGTTACCTGGCGATGCCACACCTTTCTAAATAAAGATATTTATCCTCTGTGGCATTGGATGTAGGAGAGAATGGTGATTCTGGAACCAATTTACTGGGTACAATCACACTTTCTGCTTATTTGTAAAATAACTTAGAAAAGGGTATTATGAAAATAAACACCTCAATAATTTTTGTTTACACTGTTGTTGTGCAAGAGCTTTTTAGAAAGAATGTACTGTATATTCAGGTATAATATGTACTTCATGCTCTTCCATAAGAGGAAAATAAGTGTAGCTATCCTCAGGGAAGTGTCCAAGGGTATTCCTCCCTTTCTGGTCTTTTAGGAAACAAGTCATCAGAATGGAATTCAGAGAATGCTATATCTATCCCTGTCTTTCCTTCACTTTCTCTGTAACCACGAAGAAAGGAAGCCTCTTTTTTTAAATTTTATTTTCTTCATTTCCTCAATCCCTTCCCACTTTTCCTTCCTTCTCTTTCCTTCTTATTACCTAGGATCTATCAACTATTTATCCCTTTAATATGTATCATTGTATTATAAATAATTCCTTTTAAATGTTTTTGTCTTGGTTCTCATCAGCTGATGATTATTTGAGACTTTTATTCAGTATCACCTTCAACTATATGGGTTCTAACCATAAAAGTGATCCTGTTAATATCATGCTAAAGTATCATACAGAATATTAAAGATACTTAGCTTAAATGGTTGTTAACATATCTAATATACTATGTGCTGTTCTATTATGAGTCATAAAGGTGACCACACTCAATAATCTGAGGATCTCATGCCAACAGCATTAGTACAAATTAATTTTGATGACAAGGAAATTGAGAAAGTTAAGAAGTTCAATGTACAACAGAGAAGAGAACTATACAGTAGTTTTAATTTTTACATCATTTTTCTTTCTCTATTGTTTTAATAACAATATAAAATAATGAGATTCATTATAAATTTTTTAATACATTTGCATTATAGAACTTTGCTACATTTGCCCTTACTAACCTATCTCTTCCTCACTTCCGTGGGCCATTTCCTTGACAAATAGATTCTATTCGGCTTTCTCTCCTCTCATCTCCCCACACACACACACAGAAGGAGAGAGAGAGAGAGAGAGAGAGAGAGAGAGAGAGAGAGAGAGAGAGAGAGAGAGAGAGAGAGAGAGAGAGAGAGAGAGAGAGAGGGAGGGAGGCAGATAGACAGACAGAGAAGAAAGAGAGAGAATTTAGATTGCCATTATGAAGGAACACATGCCATTTGGTTCAGCTTCCTTCCTCATTACTCTAATTCTTCCTTCTTTCGTTTAAAGCTTTTCTTTAAGTAATCAACCCACTTTCTACATTCAGATAAGATAGATTTTTCTTCATTGAGAGAAAAATGTCATATTTATCTTTCTGAGTCTGATTTACTGCTTTTGAAATAATCACCTCCAGTTCCATCCATTTTCTTGCAAATTACATGATTTTATTATTCTTCATGGTTGAATACATCTCTGCTGTGTGTGGGGAATACAGTATGTTCCTAATAGGTTTTTATTTTTATTTTTTCAGTAGAAGTGCACAAAGCATAGATGCACGAGTAACACTTAATTATACTGCCAGGTCTCCTTTTATTATTTCTTAGTCAAGATTGATATGGTTTATCACATCATAGTTCTATTTTTAGGTTTTGAGCCTCCTTAGTGGCTTACCAGTTTACAATACCACCAGCACTATACAAGGGCTTCTTCCGTCTAGCATGCATCTATCTATCTATCTATCTATCTATCTATCTATCTATCTATCTATCCATCTGTGATATCTATTTTGATTGGGTGAGAGAGAACCTCATTGCATTCTATTTTTAATTTCATTAATCTATCTATCTATCTATCTAACTATCTATCATCTTTCTATGGGTATATGTTGGGGAGATGCATGCCATCAACATGTGTAAAGATCAGAGAATAATTTAAATAAGTAAATACTCTTCTACCATAATGTGAATTCCAAGGATTGAGCCCTGGTTACATGGCAGGACTAAGTACCTTTACCTACTAAGTTATCTTGCCAGAACTTCAGTGCATTTTATGCTTAATTTATATCATTCTGACAACAAAGGATGTTGAACATTTTCCCACAGATTCTTTGAACATTGTGTCTTCCTCTGAGAATTTGTTATTCAATTAATATTCTCATTAATTGATTGGATTTTTCTTTAATTTTGGGCTCATTATACTTTTTGGATATGAATTCTACTGTCTTAGCTTTACTGGTTGCTTCCTTCTGTGTGCTGAGCCTTTGAATTTCACAAACCTCATTTGTCAACTCTTGCTGTTATTTACTAAGCTTTTAGAATCTTATCAGGAAGTTCTTGCCTATACCTATGTCTTGAAATGTTTTATTTATAGCTTTCTCTGTCAGTTATGAAGTTTCATATTACATTCAGATCTTCGATCCATTCTGAATTGATTTTTTGTGCAGGGCCAGAAATATGGATCTGGTTTTATTCTTACACATGTGGATTTAGTTTCCATAACACCATTTGATGAAGGGGCTGTGTTTTCATGAATATATGTTTCCAACACCATTGTAAAGTAGTAGTCACTGTAGCTATGAGAGATTATCTTGGGGTCCTCCATTGTATTCCATTGATCTACACATCTGCTTTCCCCAGCCCAGGCTATCTTTGTGGTTCTAAAGTATGATTTGACATTTGCTAGTGTGATGCCTACAGCATTGATTTCTTCTACCCCTTCGAATTATTTTGTCCATTCAGGGTCTTTTGCGGTTTCATATAAAAGTTAGAATTTTTCCCATTCTGTAAAAAAAAAAAAAATATCTCTTTTGGATTTTGATGGGAATTGTATTAAATGTGTAGATTACTTTGGATTATGTAGCCATTTTTACAGTATGGATTTTGCCAATAAATGTCAGAGGCCTTTTAATCTGTCATCTTCAATACATTTTTTTGTTACTTTAAAGTTTTCATTGTAAAGGTCTTCTATTTGCTTTGCTAAATTTATCTCTAAGTGTTTTCTAAAAAAAAAAAAATCATTCTGAATGGCAGTGTTATTTTTTTCTTTCTCAGCATGTTTATTATTGGTTTACAGGAAGGTACTGATCTTTATAATTTAGTTTTGTGTCCTGCTATATTGCTGAATGTTATTTATATCAGTTGTCAGAACATTCTACTGTTGACTTTAGAGTCTTTTAATTATAGGATCATATCATATATGAGTAGGGGATTAATCTATTTTTTCTTTCTATTTGTATGTATTGAAATTCTTTATTTGGCTTTATTTACCTAGCCAAAACTTCACTCAGTATACTGAATAAGACAGGAGTCAATGAGCACTCTTATTTCATTCCTGATTTTACAGGAGCTTCAGGTTTTCCTTATATACTACAAAGTTGGAAATTGGTGTTTTGTTTACAGCCTTTTTTACTTTAAGGCATAATCCCAGTACATCTTATTGCTTTAAGGATTTTAGCATGAAAAACATATTAGACTTTGCTAAAGGTCTACTCTGAATCCTTTAATATCAGGGTATGACTTCTGTTCTTGAACCTATTTGTGTTATGTATTATATGTATTATATTCATAGATTTGTGCATGATTCAAGGTTTGGATTATTCTTGTTTTTCTATGACATTGAAGGATACATTAATGACAATGTTAAGAGGGAAATTTACTCCCATGGGTGCCTCTATCAAAAATTCAGGGTGTTCTCCAATAACTTAAAGATGTATTACAATGTTTGTAATATCAAAACTTTTGAGTATCATTCACTCTGCTGGAGGTGTATGTCTGTGGATGTTAGCCAGTATGTTAGAACTCTGAAATTCTCAGGGTTTATACGAGTAAACATCACCACACAGGCAGCTTCAGAATTCAGTCTACCTCTACTCCTCAAACTCAGGGCTATCCTGCTCCACAGTTATTCCCAGGAGAAGTAATTTCTTTACTGGGTGCAGGGCTACCACTTCTAGTGTACTTAGTGTACTTCCAGCACCTTCTCTGATTACCTGCCACCTACTCTTTTCAGGTTGTCACCATTATGTCCTTCCACTTTGGTAAGAGTAACTTTAGGACTATCTTTCATCCTGAATTATGGCAAGTTGACTTCAGGCTCTCTGACTTAGAATTCTTCCTTTCTCTCTGACGTCCAGAACAGCTCAATTGTAAGCAACAGATTCTTTTCAAGATGGTAGCCCCCACTCCCACCCCCACCCTCACACACAAGATGGTGGAACATAAGACAAACACACAAACAATGAAGCTGAACTCAGTTATTTACCTATCACACTAAGAGTCACTCTCCTACCAAAACCCACAACTACATCTGAGGCTTAACTCAGGATCGTGTGATTGGTTGTTGGCCAGTGTCTTCTGAGAGCTATCTAGTATAATTTTTAGGCAAGGTTTCTGCTTCCTAGACATCTGCCTGGAAGCCTTGTGGCTGGAATCATGTGCTAATTATTTCCATTCACATTGTCCCTTTCTCTGTGTTTTGTTGCTTCCCTTCCCTTTGTAATATCACATGCTCCTTACTTTTCAGTCTTTGGAACTGAGTCTGTGTTTTATGATCCTGAATATGGTCCTTCACTACATCTTTATGTTTCCTGAATACCATCTCAAGCACAATAATTTTGGATAGCAATTTTGCCACATATCTGGGGCCATTCCTGTTAATATTTCAAATGAACATCATTTTTATTTTCAATGTCTTACAAAATGCTTGCAATGAACCAACCCCTTTTTGAGCAGTCTACAGTTGGAAATTAATTCCTTGCTATAATTACTTCTGAGATCACAATAGGTAGGGAATCGTGGACAGAGAAATCAGATAGTCTCTTGGATTGTTGGAGACTTCTGGAAAGTAGAAACTGTGACATCAGTTGGTAGGCACATACTTTCCAAGGAATCAAACTCAGAAACCACTCATGTGAGCTATGGCTTTAGAAGCTTTGTTTTACTGGGCTGTTTGTTCTAAGAAGCTACATTTCCAGTGTTTTCTCCATGAGAGTAAAGGGAAAGAGCATTTACTATTAGTTCATTTTCCTATTCCTTGAGATTTTGCACAGATTATGAACTCACTATATTCATAAATATTTTCTTGCCAATGGTATTTTGAAGTGTCTTAAGTACTAAAGAAATCCTAGTAACTTTAGTTACTTTGAGCATAAAGTATGCCCAGAAGTGCTTACCATAGCCATGGCTTTAACCACAGGACTTGAAATTCATACAGTACATCATTGCTTCCCTTTGAGTTTCTTCTCAATGCACAACAAAGTTCTTAATGAAGCTTCACATTTAATGCACAAGAAGACTAGGAAGGTATAATTTTCTATTTGAACCAATTATGTACTCATATTTAGTGTTTGTTATACCATTCTTCTACTACCATTCATTCTACATTTTCTAATGGACATACATCACTCCAGTGTGGCAGGCATTTGCCTGATTACTAGACACATCCTCCACCCAAGGTAAAAAGTTTTGATTCACAAATAAAAGTATATTGCATAGACTAAGGTTGAATTAATTGGCATGCCAGTTTTTCTCTCTTTCACTTATGTTCTTGTTATTTATTTTCTCCCCAATTCATGCTACAAGTGTCTCCTTTAATTAAAAATAAATTTTTCTCATGTAATATATTTTGATTATAGTTTCTCCTCCCTGGACTCATTCCTGTTCCTCCCCTCCCATCTGGATTCACCCCCTTTCCATCTCCCATTTGAAAGCAAACATGCTTCTAAGGGATAATAATAAAATGGAATAATATATTACAAAACAAAAATAATACATATAATACATCAGAATAGGACAAAAGAAACAAACAAACAAAAGGTAAACATCCCAAGAATAAACAGAAACAGATGCACAGACCTACTCATTTTCACACTTAGTGTCATAAAACACTGAAATGGAATACACACACATACACACATATGCGTGCACACACACACAC
The DNA here is from genome assembly GCF_943737965.1 of Phodopus roborovskii. NCBI lineage: Eukaryota > Metazoa > Chordata > Mammalia > Rodentia > Cricetidae > Phodopus > Phodopus roborovskii. Next base: position 14,462,819 of record NW_026126540.1, read on the forward strand.
ACACACACACACACACAAGCACTAGAGTAAAAGAGAGAAAACATATGGATATAATAAAAATAATATTTTTTTAAAAGGAAAATCCCTGACAATGCATTATAAGACAGAGACCCTCCAACAATACTGCTGACTTTGTTTTTGGCTGGCCATCTAACTGCTGGGCCTTAAGAGTATTTCTTTCCCCAGTGAGACTCCCATGGAGAAAACGAAAATTTCACTTGCAAGTGAGTATGAATTGGAGGTAATTTCTGGGTTAGGGATGGAGACATACATCCACTTGTCTTTTCATGTTTATCACTCCATCTGCTGCTGACCTATGAAGGCTCTGTACATACACCCTCAATATCTATGAGTTTATATGTCATCTGGCCTGTGGATTTAGAAAGGACATTATTTTCTTTTTTTTTTCTTTTTTCTTTTTTTTAATTTTATTTAATTTTATATAACAAAGTCCAATTAAATGAAAACAAACATTTATACACAATATTTGGGAATTTGGGCGTCGTTCTTTCCAAGCTACTTCCTGCTGGTAAGGGACGCTGTCTTGGGGGGATTCGAAGAAGATTCAGATATCCTGGCTGTAGTCTGTAGGGCTGTTTTGTCCAGCTGTTTTGAATGTAGGATTAGCTTGTACTCTGTTTCAGGCGGTCTGGCTTGATCAAACCACATTAGTCTGGAAGGAATCCACATCTTTTCATTTTCTGTGGAAATAAAAATAAAAATCCTTTTCCCCAGTAACTTGTCCTTGAACTTAAATTTTGGAGTCAAAGCATTTTTTAAATTTAATTTATTGTTTTACATGTCGATCCCAGTTCCCTCTCCCTCCCTAGGACATTATTTTCTTAATATCCTCCATCTCCTCTGTCTCCTCTTCTACAAGGTTCCCTGAGCCCTGAAAGGAGTGATTTGATGGAGGCATCACATTTAGGATTAAGTGTTCCAAGGTTTCTCACTTATTATTTGTGTTTGTTTCCAACTCCTGCAAGAGGCAGCTTCTCTGGTGATGGCTGAGCAAGGCACTGATCTATGAGCATAACCAAATATCATTAGCAGTAATTGTATTAGTACATACTTTTAGTGAAACAATACTATTTGATTTGCTCCTATGTCCTGGCCTATCTGGTTTCAGGTTCCTGACCATCTATACATTGTTGGCTATGGATTCCATCTTTTGGAGTGGGCTTTATATCTAATCAGATATTGGTTGGTTACTCCAGAAGCTGTGTGCCACCACTGCACTTGTATATATTGCAGGCAGAACACCATTATAATCTAATGCCTGGGATGGTGTTTATATTTATACTTTGCTAGCATACAGAATACTTTCCTGTATCCAAGATTCTAGAACATAAAGGTGAAGACTCTCTATAGGCACCAGCTCAACTTCTCCATGGTCAACAAGTGGTCCATGTGTTGTCTTCAGTAATGGGGACTTGCTGTCACTTTGTAGAGAGCAGCCTATCATCTTAGCAACATTTGGGTTGTTTGGGGACTGCCACAGGACCCCTTCAGCCAACAACTCAATTAGATATAGTGCAGTCCCAGTACTGTAAACTTCCTTTGGTAAAAAGATAAAGCCAGTTGTGTTTTGTTTTTCTTGTTATTTGGAAATTTCATGTAGATGACCTTCATATATGTACATATATTATGAAGCTTCTACTATATTAGATTTTCATACTACCCCTCCATGGCCCTTAATTTTAGTTATATATTCTTATAATCCTTCCCTCAAGTTCTTCTTCTCTCCCATTCCCCACTAGATCCTTCCTTTTCACTCCCAACACATCCATAACTATTCTATTTCTCCTTCCTAAGGAGATCTATCCAACCACCACAGGTTGTGGTTCTATGGATTTTAACTTGGTTATCATTAATTTGTGTGCTAATATCCACGTTAGTGAATAGATACCATATTTGTTCTTTATGGGTATGAGTTACCTCAGTCAGGATGGTTTTTGTTCTAGTTCCATCCGCTTAGCTGAGAAATTCATTCATCTTAGTGGTTGAGTAATAAATAGTCCATTATACCTAGGTACCACATTTTCTTTATCCAATCTTCTGTTGAGGGATATCTAGGTTGTTTCGAATTTCTAGATACTATGGATACTGTAGCAATGAACGTGGTTGAGTAAGAGTTTTTGTGGCAGGATGAAGTGTCCTTTGGTTGTATGACCAGAGTGGTATAACTGGGTCTTGAGGTAGATTGATCACCATTTTCCTGAAGAACCACCATGTTGATTTTTACAGAGGCTGCATGAGTTTGTACTCCCACCAGCAATGAATGATTGTTTTTCTTACTTTACATCCTCACAGGCAGGAGCTGTCATTAGTTTTGTTGATCTTAGGCATTCTGACAAGTGTAAGATGAAATCGCAAAGTAGTTTTGATTTGCATTCCCTGCTGGCTAAGGATGATGAACATTACTTAAATGTTTCTCAGTCATTTTAATTTCCTCTTGAAATTTTTCTGTTTAGATCTGTACCCACTTTTAAAATTTGGATTGTTTTCCTGATAGATTTTTTTTGAGTTCTTTATATATTTCAGAATATAGCACTCTTAGAGTAGTTGGTAAAAATCTTTCTCCATTCTGTAGGCTGGCACTTTTATTAAAATGATTATGTCTTTTAGCATGCAGAGGCTTTTCTGTTTCATGAGGTCCCATGTATTAATTATTGAACTCTGAGCCTGTGCTAACAGTATTCTATTCATAATGTATTTTCCTGTATCAATGAGTTCAATATTATTCCCTACTTTCTCTTCTTTCAGGTTCAGTGCATCTGGTTTTATGTTTAGGTTTTTGATCCATTTGTAGTTTGACTCTCATGCAGGGGTTGATATGTATGGGTCTAGTTGCATTTTTCTGTATGTAGCTATCCAGTTGGCCAATTTGTTAAAGATGCTGTCTGTTTTTATAGTATGTGTTATTGGATTCTTGTATAAACTAAGTGCCCATAGGTGTGTGGATTTATGTCTAAGTCTCAGATTCTAATCCATTGATCAACAATCCTGTTTTTATGCTATTACCATACTGTTCTTATTATTATAGATCTGTAGTACAATTTGACATTTTGGGATGATGAGAACTATAGCAGCTCTTTTTATTATCCAGGAGTGTTTTAAATATCCTAGGTATTTTGCATTTACATAAGAAGCTGTAGGTTGTCCTTTAAATTTCTCTGAGGAATTGTGCTGTGATTTCATGGGGGTTGCATGAATTTCTAGTAGCTGCTGGTAAGCTGGATTTTTTTTTAACATATTAAACTTACCAGTATTTCCATCTTTTGATATCCTCTTCAATGACTTAAAGTTTTTATCATATAAATTTTTCACTTGGTTGGTTAGAGGTAATCCAGGATATTTTGTATAATTTGAGGCTATTGTGAAAGTTTTTATTTTCTTGATTTCTCTCTCAGTCCCTTTGTCATTTGTATATAAGCAGGCTACTGCTTTCTGTGAATTAATTTTCTATCCAAGTAGGATGCTGAAAAACTTTATCAGCTACAGGAATTTCCCAGTGGAATATTTAGCATCACTGATTATCATATCATCTGCAAATAAGGATATTTTGACTTCATCCTTTCTAATGTTTATCCTCTTGGTCTCCTCCAGTAGTCTTATTGCTCTAGCTAAGACTTCAAATGCTATATTGAATGGGTATGGAGAGAGTGGGCAACCTTGTCTTGTTTCTGATTTTAATAGACTTGCTTTGAAATTCTCTATGTTTAAGTTGATGGTGGCTATGAGATTTCTATAAAATGTCTTTATTATGTTTAGGTATGTTTCTTCTATCCCTAATCTCTTCAGGACTTTTATCATTAAGGGGTGCTGGATTATGTCAAATGCCTTTCCTGTGTCTAATGAGATGATCATGCAGCTTTTATCTTTCAGATTGATTATATAATGGAGTACATTTATCAATTTGTATGTGTTGTGTCATTCCTGCATCTCTGGATGAAGCCTACTTGATCATAGTAGATGATCTTTGTGATGTGTTTTGGGGTTTAGTTTACAAATATTTAATTGAGAGTTATTTGTATCTATGTTCGTAAGGGAACTTAGTTTGTAATTTTCTTTCTTTGTTGGTTCTTTATGCAGTTTAGGTATCAGATTAATCATAAATCATAAAAATCAAATTGGGCAATGTTCCTTCTGTATTTCAGTTGTGAAATAATTTGAATAGTATTGGTATTAACTCTTTTTTGAAACTTGGATAGAATTCTTGGAAGCACATTCTCCATGGAGGGATACTCCCTTAACCTAGAGGCAGGAGAGAGGGCCTGACTGACAGATTTAGATGACCCCTTCTGTAAGGCATCACCCTACTTGTGGAGTGTGTGTGGAGGATGGGATGGGAGGGTTGTTGGGGGTGGGGTGGTATGGGAGGGTGAGAGAGAGGAAGGGAGGAAAAGAGAGGCAACTGGGATCGAAATGTAAAATAAGAAAAGTAAATTAAAAATTAAAATAAAAGAGAATTCAGTGCTGAAACCATCTGACTCGTTTTTTTTGTTTGTTTGTTTGTTTTGTTTTTTTTTTTGTATTTTGATTGGGAGAGTTTTAATTATCAGTTACACTTCACTAGGTGTTATGGATCTGTTCACATTGCTTATCTGATCTTGATGTAACTTTGGCAAGTGGTCTGTATGAAGAAAATCATTCAAATCTTTTAGATTTTCAAATTGGGTAGAGTAAGTATATCCTTACAGCTGTCTGGATTTCCCCTTTATCTCTAATTTTTAAAAATTTGGATTTCCTTTCTCTGCCTTTTAGTCAATTTGGATAAAAGTTTGTCAATAATAAATATTTACTCAAAGAACTAACTCAACTATTTGTTTCACTGATTTTTGTTTTGAATTTTCTTGTTTTAAATTTTGTCCCCGAGTTTGATTTTTTTCATGTTGCTATTCCTTTTGGATGTGACTTCTTTTTATTCTAGAGTTTTTAGGTTTGCTGTTACATTACTAATATGAAATCTCTCTAACTTATTTTAATGGAGGCACTTAGTGCTATGATCTTGCCACTTAGAATCACATTCACCGTGTTCCATAAGTTGGGTGTGATGTGTTTTCATTTTCATTAAATTCTGGAACATCTTTAATTTCTGTCTTTATTTCTTTCTTGACCCAGTAGTCATTCAGTAGAGGATTGTTAGCTTCTGTGAGTTTTGGGATTCTTGTTGTTGCTGATGACCAGTTTTAATCTGTGGTGTTTAGAGAGGATACAGGTTGCCATTTAATTTTTCTTGAGCTGTTGAGACTTGTTTTGTGTCTGCGTATATGGCCAGTTTTGAATAAATTCCATGATGCGCAAAGAAGAAAGCATATTCTTTGTGTTTGTGTGAAATGTTCTGTAGATATCTGCTAGGTTCATTTGGTTTATATCATCAGTTAGCTCCAGCATTTCTATGTTAAGTTTTTGTTCAAAAGACCTGCCTTTTGGTAAGTGTAGATTATTTAAGTCTTCCACTATCAGTGTGTGAAAGTTAATATGTTATTTAAGCCACAACTGAATATGGATTATCATATTTTCAACATAATTTCACTCAATGCCATGGATGTAAGTGTAAATGGGAGCCAGGGATAGAGGGATACACTGATAGAGGATGATGTAGATATGAAACTGGATAGATATATGGATACTGTAGTTGTGTTTTGTTGTTGTTTTTAATGAACTTTAATACCATTGTGTTTCTTGCATATATGGAAAGAATTGCTATGTCCTCTTGGTGGGTTCTTTTTCTTTTGATGAGTGTGTAGTATCTTTCTGTATTTTTTTGTGATAATTTTTGATTGAACTCTATTTTGCCATATATGGAAAGGACTGCACCAGCTGGCTTCTTAGGTTAATTTTCTTGGGATATCTTTTTTCCATTCTTTTACCCCTTTACGCTGAAGTTATTTCTGTCTTTGATGAGTGTTTATTGGATGTAGCAGAAGGATGGATCCTGTTTCCATACCTTCTATTGTGGTGTAATTGAAACCATGATGTTGAGAGATGCCAATGAACAGTGTTTGTTGATCGTTTTTCTTTTCGTTTTCTTTCTTATGCTGTGTGTGTGTGTGTGTGTGTGTGTGTGTGTGTGTGTGTATACACATGACATTACTGGTCTGGGATTATTTATTCTATGTGTTTTCTGGGATGTAGTTAATCTCTTTAGGTTGGTATTTAAATTGTAGTACCTTCTGAAGGACTGAATTATAGATAGATATTGCTTAAATTTAGTTTTTTTTTTATCATGGAAGGTCTTATTTTCTATATTGTGATTGAAAATTTTGCTAAGTATAGTAATCTGGACTGACATCATAGTCTCTTAATGTCTGTAGAACATCTGTCTAGGCCCTTGTGGCCTTTAAAGTCTCCATTGACATGTCAAGAATTACTCTAATAGATCTTCCTTCATATGTTACTTGGCTTTTTTTTTTCCCTTGCAGATTAATATTCTTTCTTTGTGCTATATGTTTAGAGTATTGATTATTATGTGCCAAGAGGATTTTATTTTCTTGTCTGATTAATTTGGTGTTCTATATGTTTCTTGTACACAAATTTCTCTCTCTCTTCTCTTTCTCTGCTCCCCCCAACCCCCTACCCCATTTCTGTTCCCCAGGGAGGATGAGGCCTTCCATTGGGTATCTTCAAAGTCTGTCATATCCTTTGGAGCAGTGCCTAGGCCCGTCCCCATGTGTCTAGGCTGAGAAAGTTTTGCTCTATGTGGAATGGGATAAATACTGACTGATCCACTACCAGGAGCCCCAATAGACTGCCCAGGCCTCCTAATCAGGGGTTCTAGATTGGTCCTATGCTGCTTTCCCAGTTGTCAGTCTGGGGTCCATGAGCTCCTCCTTGTTCAGGTCAGCTGTTTCTGTGGATTTCTCCAGCCTGATATTGACCCCCTTGCTCATCACTCCTCGCTCTCTGCAACTGGATTCCTGGAGTTTGCCTCAGTGTTTATCTGTGGGTGTCTGCTTCTGCTTCCATCGGCTACTGGAAGAGGGCTCTAGGATGACTTATAAGGTAGTCATCAATCTCATTACTGGGGAAGAGCATTTAAGTAGCCTCTCCACTATTGCTTAGGTTGTTAGTTGGGGTCATCCTTGTAGATCTCTGGACATTTCCCCTAGTGCCATATTTCTCTTTAAACCTATACTACCTCCCTCTATTGTGGTATCTCTTTTGCTCTCTTCGATTCTGCACTCAACTCAATCTTTCTGCTCCTTCATGTCTTCCTCTCCCCTCCTCTTTTCCCCTTCTCTTTCTCCTAATTCCTTCTCCCCTACTCCCATGTTCCCAATTTGCTAAGGAGATCTTGTCCTTTTCCCCTTATCTGGGGGCCATGCATGTCTCTTTTAGGGTCCTCCTTTTTTCCTAGCTTCTCTGGTTGTGTATATTGTAGGCTGGTAATCCTTTGCTCTATGTCTAATATCCATATATGAGTGAATACATACCATGTTTGTCTTTTTGTGACTGGGCTACCTCATTTGGGATGGTTTCTTTCAGTTCTATCCATTTGCTTGCAAATTTCAAGATTCCATTTTTTTTTAATTTTGTTTATTGTTTTTGTTATTTTTTTCTGCTTAGTAGTACTCCACTGTGTAAATGGACCACATTTTCTTCACCCATTCTTCAGATGAGGGGCATCTTGATTGCTTCCTAGTTCTAGCTATTACAAATAATGCTGCTATGAACACATTTGAACAATGAATTCTGTGAGCATTTTTGCTAATGTTTTCTTTAGATTCCAGACAAATTCTTCCTTAACCCATTGTTTAGACCATCCCTAGATCTGTGTGGTAACAGTATTCACTACCTCTTTTTTAATGTTCTTGCTGTTGTTCTAGAATACATAGGTGCAACAAACAATATTACAGATAGCTGGATCTATGGGAAAAATTGTAGCATGTGTTACAACATGGAACCCATGAAGCTTGTGCTTCATCATAAACAAAATGCCTTTTTGAGGTAATGGGTATGAGGAAAATGTTACCAGAACTTTTTTTTTTTTTTTTTGCAAAAGCATGAGGTCTTTTATCTTCCGGTGCACTGGGGTCCGCAGCCATACTCCACGTGGGGTAGAGGACTGGGAACCCTGAGTACAGGGTTCAGACAGCTTTTTATAGTGTTACAACAAAGCCCGCGCATCACATACCAATCATCTCATAGCATCCAGTGTAGACCAATCAATAATTAACATTTTTCAGCCAGGTAAAACAGAGATCTAAACTCCAAGCTGTCAATTTCAGTGACAATAAAATGCTGCCTTTTTCAAGATCTTCAGTATAATCCACTTGCTTCTATGATGTTGGTTTGAGATATGGGAGACTTTTTCATGTGGGAGACTCAGTGTCTAAGTCTAAACTAATAGGAAGTATGGGCTATACCTAACTATATGTGTAACACATTTATAATGTCCATTTTCTTTTTTTTGTTTTTCAAGACAGGGTTTCTTTTCATAACAGCCTTAGCTGTCTTGGAATTACTTTTGTAGACCCCAAATTCACAGAGATCCACCTACCTCTGCCTCTTGTATGCTGGGATTATAAGTGTGAAACACTATGCCCAGTTCCATAATAAACATTGCCCCCCCCATTGGTAGAACACTCTCTCATGTCTTGAGATTGCTGAGAGAAGAGACTGATACACCAGGCCTACAAGTTTTTCCATCCACTGGGCTGTTCATTCCCCAATATTTTGGATATTTCCTAATTGAATTTGTGTCAGAAACATTAGTCTTCACAATTAATGCTATTCTGTACATGCATCTGGATGTATTTAAGCTAGATTATCCTATCTTTTCATTATGTGGTATCACCCCATCAAGCAGACAACCTACTCATCCCTGCCTAAGTTCCCACAAATAGGAAGATATTAGAGTACTTCTTTCTGCAAACAAATCCCCAACTCAATGCATATATCACAGCATTACCAGTGATTGTATCTAAGGTCAGAGGACAATCATGGTTTGGGGTTAGACTGTATCAGTTTTTTTTTTTTTTTTTCTGAAAGGACCATTTTCCCCAATTTTATTCTTAGGTAAGAGTCGTTCTCAATTTTGTGTTATCATTCCCCTGACTATTTTATTCTACACTTGTGCGCACAGTTCAAAGACATATATCTTTATAAATATCTCATTGTTCTTTGAGTTTTAAAATTGTCTCATGTAAAATTGTGTCTAATTGTCTCACACCATAAAAGGGTAATTTATTTGGGCAACAATATCACAGAAGCACAATGCCACCACCAACCTATCCTATAAGAATAAGTTCCATCACAGTGATTGGTGATCCATTACCATTTTATTTATAAGCCTGATGCTGTTACCAAGGCATTAAATCACCACATCCTTCTCAGCATGAGGTAATTTGCATATATTAGTGAAACAGTCAGGCAAATGAATTTGCCCCATATCCTATAGTTCTCTTTATTATGTGTACTAACACCTATAGTCTACTTTGAGCAAATTACAACATCTAATATACAACATTATTAAATGTATTACTCATGCTTTGGGTGTATCTCTGTGTTTGCTTACCCAACAACTTATAGCTTCTAGTCACCACCTTTTCTGCGCTACTAACCATTGTTCTCTTTGTTTCCATGTATTCAACTTTTCTTCTTCTTCTTCTTCTAGTTCTTCTTCTTCTTCTTCTTCTTCTTCTTCTTCTTCTTCTTCTTCCTCTTCTTCTTTCTTCTTCTCTGTCTCAGTTTGTTATTGATGCTGCCATTTAAATGAAATTACATGCATACATCCTTGTTTTCTGTATCTACCCTGTTTCTTTTAGTACAAAATCTTCCAGGTTCATTGACATTTATACAAGAAGCAAGGACTTTAAATAAAAGGAAGAGTGATGTGTGTAGACATGGATATGAGGGCATTACATATATGGTATACATTACTAACCAAGGAGGAAATTTATTTTCTGTAGTTTACTAAGCCAGCAATCCAAAATAGATCCTACAGTCTTTTCACATATGGCTTTGAGATTTGAGCACAGTGAGAGAGAAGGGTGATGTTACTGTTTTCTTTGCCATTACTCACCCTATAGAGCTAGGAGTGCATTATGATATGAATCAGAATTTCTTCAGGGCATTCTGCACACAACACTAAAAATGTCCTCGAACAAGACAGGAAAATGAAATATGTTTTTTACTGCAAACTTGTTTTCACCAGAGCCTTGGAAAGAAACTTGGTTTTCAAAATAACTCCCAAACAAAATATCAAACAAACAAATAAAAATCTCCCAGCAGTTTGACTCAAAGGAAACAAGGTTTTGTACTTTAAGAAGGGAAGATACATTGTCTGTTTACATGCCTGGTTCATTCAGAAATAGGATGTTCATCATCAGTTTGGAAGTTAATCTAAATTGGTATTTTTTCCTCATCTCTCTTTTGTAAATGACAATTTCTTTTCAATATGCCAAGATATATATTCTGTACTTTAATTATACTACTTCACACATAAGTTCAAACATTTTGTTAAGTAAATGTCAAGGATTGACATTCATTATTTAAAGGCTCATGTTTATATGATGAATTTATAGTACACAGATCTGTCCCTCTTCTTTATAGCTATTGGCTCTCATTATTCACTTTGTCTGCATACAGTTTGGTTCACAACATCAAATAATTTCCAGTTTTGATGTTATATGATACTCATCTATGTCACTATTATGCTATAGCTCTGTACAAAATCAGACAGCAATCAGAAATATTTACCAGTATTTGCATGGTCTTTAACCAAGATGTCCCCAGGATATCCTAATGATGTTGTATGACACACAAAGATCATATGCTCCAGACTATGTCCCTGGGAAGTGTAAATTGTAGTAATTTGGCAAATCTGCAGTCATGTCTCAACACTATCATTTTTGGGATAGTCTCTATGAATTCAGTGCACCCAGGATACCATGTCATGTCTACTCTGTGTGATGTAATTTCATGGTTTCTACCTTGCCCATTTTCAGATTTTCAAACATACATCAGTCTGGAGTCAAAATTAAAAATAAAAGCTTAGAAGTAGATTTTGGATTTGTTTTATTCACTTTGTTAGACAACAATAGGCTAGTTCATTTCTGATATTGTCCAAGTTTCTACCATTTAATTTCAAATGGTTTCATGGTTCTAATTTACTCTAAGCCTTCTTTACTTAGCATTTCTTTTGTATCAGTTTATTTTGACTTTCAGTTTTTTCTGAGATTGGCTTCAAACTTGCAGTCCTCATTTCTCAGTTTCCCAAACTCATATGTGAATACACTTAACAGAATTGTGGTTTCTGAAGAAGTTTGGCATCAGAGAATTTTACTATTTATTCTTATAGCCTCTAAATATTCCCATGAATATTAATGGATTTAATTAATGGAAATCAACATTAAATATTTTAAAATGCTTGCTTTTAGTCAGTCTTTCCTTTTATTCTTGTGTATTCAACCTATTGATTGTTAAGAATAAAAAGCTTTACTTCACTATTTCCTGAAGGGTGACCACTATCTATGAGTTATGTCTTGCTTCCCATGAAATGGAAAACCAATGTCCCATGCTTGAATTCTAGTTTTGACACTATAGAAATGAATCAAAATGGACAGTTGCAGCTGGAGATCTTAATGTTAAATGAAGTAAGTTGGACTCAGAAAGACAAAAATAACATCCCCATTCTTAGATGCAGAACAAGTTAAATTTACATTGATGTGTGTGTGTGTGTGTGTGTGTGTGTGTGTGTGTGTGTGTGGTGTAATAAGATAGGAGGAAACTAGAGGGATGAAAGGGACCTGTAAGATGGGAGATAGAGAGACAGAGAGGATAATAGGGAGGCACTCAAATAAGAGGAAAGTAAAGTGACATATTTGCATGAAAATATCACAGTGAAACAAATTGTTTTGTATTCTAATTTAAAATAATTTTAAAAGAAAAGTGTACAGTATATTGAATTCCATTTTTTGCTTAGTACTCTAGTTGTCATCAGAGTGCAGAGAGGTGCAATGACAGACTTAACAATGGCTATGCACATCTGTCTGGTTTTCAGCTCAGCATATGTGCTCAATAATTAGCTCAATATTTACTTAAATTTAAATGAAGCTATAAAACGTAAGGTATTTAATATGCTTAGAAATTAGCCCTCCCTTGGGCTGGAGTGATGGCTTAGCTGTTAAAGGCTAAGCTCACAACGAAAAAATGTAATGTCCTCCCTAAAAACTGATGCCTGTAGACTACATCCTCTGTTAGTGCTGACAAGCAGCCATATTCAGAGTAAAGACAGAGATCATTTGAGAAGTGAGGAATTTAAGTAAATTTGAATATTTCTGCAATCCAGGCTTGAAAAGGTTGAATATAGATAGATAGGACAATTGACATTAAAAAAATGTGACAGGATATAGGCAAACAGACTTCAAAGGAAACATACAGGATTCATCATTTCTCCTTTTGTTCTTTGGAAGAGTGAAGCTTACAATTTCAAATTTCAGAAAGATATTTGAAAGAACTCAGATGCCTGGAGTTTTAAATAGAACAGGCATTTGGTCAGAGTTGTAAATGACATCATAGGGAAAAAAGGAAGTGAAATAATGAAAATACAATGAGGTACATGGGTAACAATGTGTGGTCAGTTCATTTTCTTCTACATGGAGCCCATGCTCAGCTCTTCTCCCTGATGAGTTTGGGTGTGTCCTTATATCAGGCCCTGAAGAGTTAGATCTCAGAGTTTACTGTTACTCTCAATCTCTCTTCCCTCTCTTCCCTTACTGTGCATCTTACTTCTTCCTACCCTCTTTATGTTACTATTTCCAGTTGACAAATCAGTTTTTCTTAAGTGAAGATAGAAGTTTTTAGAAATGGTTTTCTTACCCCATTATATAATTAAGTGATCTTTCAGGAAGATAGCATCAGCTAAAGCAAGGCAAAGCTAGACATGCAATATTTGATTATATAAGTACTTTATATCTTTAGAAACTTATTGAAGTGTTTGTGTTAGAAAGCTTCCTGTTGCTACAAGATACCTGAAATTATTTGTTTATAGCTAGAAAAGATTTATTTTGACTTACTGTGTAACATGTTTATGTTCACCTATCTCCACTCATGGGAAGGGATAAGCATGGGCCTATTTCTGAATATGTGGCCCCTGCTCAGAGCCTCTTGAGGACTGGGGAATGGGTTCTGGAGAGTGCATCTGGGCAGATTGGCCTATCCAGACTGCCTGCATCCTAGTACCACCTTCACTCAAGGAAGGGGTAAGCTTGGGACTGTTTCCAGCTTGCATTCAGGTGCCCTGCTTTGAGCCTCCTGAGGCCTGGGGTTGCATACTCTTGGGGGAGCCCACCCAGGCTGACCAGCCTGCTAGTGCCCTAGTCCTACCTCCACACACTGGAAGAGGAAAGCCATTAGAGTCTTAGACCTGCTTGCACCCACTGGAACAGAACCTTGGTACGGTATCCACCAGGAGAGGGAGAGACACCACGGGTATGCGATGGAAGGAGAGAAGACTAGACAACAGTATAAGAACACAGTTAACAACAGAAAGATCAATATGATACCCCCAAGTCTAGAGACTCTTCACCAGCAAGACCTGAACATCCCAAAACAGATTAAGCAGAAATTAAATCAACAACAAATAAGCAATTAAAATTGACCTATAACCCCTAATAATATAGAAGCACTCATCAAAAGTCTCCCAACCAAAATAAGCCAGGATCAGATGGTTTAAGTGCAGAATTCTATCAGAAATTCAAAGAAAAGCTAATATCAATACTCCTCAAATTGTTCCACACAATAGAAGCAGAAGGTTCATTACCAAACTCTTTTTTACAAGGGTACATTTACATTGGTACTCAAGCTACCACAAAGACACAATCAAGGAAGTGAACTACAGACCAATGTCCATCATAAACATTGATGAAAACATACTCAATAAAATACTGGCAAATTGAATCCAAGAACATCAGAAAACTCATCCACATTGACCAAATAGGCTTTATCCCAGGGACACAGGGATGGTTCAACATATGAAAATCCATTAATGTCATCCACCATATACACAAACTGTAAAAGAAAAACCACATGATCATTTCACTAGGTGCTGAAAAAGCCTTTGACAAAAATCAATCCCCATTCATGATAAAGGTCTTAGAGAGATCGGGAATAACAGGAACATACCTAAAGATAATGAAAGCAATACACAGCAAACCAACAGCCAACATCAAATTGAATGAAGAGAAACTCAATGTGATTTCTCTAAAATCAGAAACAAGACAAGGCAGTCCATTCTCTCCATATCTCTTCAATATTGTACTGGAAGTTCTAGCTAGAGAAAAAAAAAAAGAACAAAAAGGATACAAGTTGGATAGGAAGAAGTCCAAAGTCCAACTCTCACTATTTTCAGTTTGTGGATGATATGATAGTTTAAATTATTGACCCAGGAAATTTTACCAGGGAATTCCTACAGCTGATAAACACCTTCAGCAAAGTGGTAGGATAAAAGATCAACTAAAAAATCATTAGCCCTATTATATCTAGACCATAAAGGATCTGAGAAAGAAATCAGAGAAACATCACCCTTTACAATAGCCACAAAATAGCCACAAACAGCATAACATATCTTGTGATAACGTTAACCAAACAAGTGAAAGAACTATATAATAAGAACTTTCAGTATTTAAAGAAAGAAATGAAAGAAGATACCAGAAAATGGAAAGATCTCCCATGCTCTTGGTTAGGTAGGATCGACATAGTAAAAATGGCATTGTTGACAAAAGCAATCTACAGATTCAAAGCAGTCACCATCAAAATCCCAGCACAGTTCTTCACAGACCTTGAAAGGATAATAATCAACTTTATATGGAAAAACAAAAGATCTAGGATAGCCAAAACAACCCTGTACAATAAAGGAACTTTAGAAGGCATCACCATCCCTGATTTCAAGCTCTATTATAGAGCCATAGTCTCCAAAACATCTTGGTGTTGGCACAAAAACAGACCAATGAAATCTACCTGAAAATCTTGATATTAACCCATACATCTATGAACACCTGATTTTTTGACAAAGAAAATAAAACTATACAATGGAAAACAGAAAGCATTTTCAACAAGTGGTACTGGAATAACTGGAGGCTGACTTTTAGAAGACTGTATATAGATCCGTATCTATCTCCATGCAAAACTTAAGTTCAGATGGATCAAAGACCTCAACATAAATCTAGCCACACTAAATCTCTTAGAAGAGAAAGTGGGAGGCACCTTTGAATGAATTGGTACAGGAGACTGCTTCTTGACCATCACACCAATAGCACAGACACTGAGATCAATAATTAATAAAATGAGACCTCCTGAAATTGAAAAGCTTCTGTACGACAAAGGACACAGTCAACAAGACAACACTGCAGCCCACAGAATGGGCAAAAATACTCACCAACCCCACATCTGACAGAGGGCTGATTTCCAAAATGTAAAAAGAACTCAAAAAGCTAGTTACCAAAACACTAAGTAATCCAATTAAAAAGTGGGGTACAGAACTAATTAGAGAATTCTCAATAGTGGAATCTAAAATGGCTGAAAGACACTTAAGAAAGTACTCAACATCCTTACCCATCAGGGAAATGCAAATAAAAACAACACTGATATACCATCTTACTCTTACCAGAATGGCTAAAATAAAAAACACCTGGAGAGGATTTGGAGAAAGGAACACACTCCTCCACTGCTGGTGGTTACTCAGGAATATGGGAATTCGTTTATCTCAAGATGTAGTAATTCCATTCTTAGGTATATACCCAAAAGACATACATTCATACAAGGACATCTGTTTAACTATGGTCATTGCAGCATTATTTGTAATAGCCAGGACCTGGTAGCAACCTAAATGCCCGTCAACTGAAGAATGGATGGAGAAAATGTGGTACATTTACACAATGGAGTACTACTGAGTGGAATAAAACCAATGGAATCTTGAAATTTGCAGGCAAATGGCTGTAACTAGAATAAACCATCCTGGGTGAGTTAACCCAGTCACAAAAAGGCAAGCATGGTATGTACTCACTCATATATGGATTTTAGATATAGAGTAAAGGATTACCAGCCTACAATCCACACTGTCAGAAAAGCTAGGAAACAAGGACACTAAGAGATACATGCATGTGCCCCTGGAGCAGGGGAAAGGTAGAAGATCCCCCAAGCAAATAGTGAACACAGGGGTTCAGGGAGAGGGAGTTAGGAGGGAAACAGAGGGGAAAGGTGGGCATAAGGGAGCAGGAAGATTGAGTCAGGGAAAAAATAGAGGAGAGTAAGAAAAGAGATACCATAATAGAGGGAGCCCATTATAAGTTTTAAGAGAAATCTGGCACCAGAGAAATGTCCAGAGATCTAGAAGGATGATTCCAACTAACAATCTAAGAAAGAGTGGAGAGGCTATTTAAATGCCCTTCCCAATAATGACATTAATGGCTACCTTATATGACATTCTAGAGCCTTCATCTAGTAGCTTATTTGAAGCAGTTGTAGACACCCACAGCTAAACACTGAGCCGAACTCTTGGAATTCAGTTGTGGAGAGGGACGATGGATGAGGAAAGGGGTCAAGACCAGGCTGGAGAAACCCACAGAAGCTGCTCACCTGAATAAGGAGCTCATCGACTCCAGTCTGACTACTGGGAAATCAGCATAGGACCAACCCAGACTCCCTGATCATGGGTCTTAGTTTGGAGGATTGGGTATTCTATGGGGCCTGTGGTAGTGGGTCAGTATTAATCCCTAGTATAAGAATGGACTTTGTGAGCCCATTCAACATAGAGGGATTCTCCCTCAGCCTAAACACACGGCGGAGGTCCTAGGCCCTGCTGCAAATTATATGACAGACTTTGAAGACTCCTTATAGAAGTCTGCTCCTTGGGGAGCAGAAAGGGGATGGGATGGGGGTTTGTTGAGGGGTGGCTGGGGAGGATCACAGGGTGTGGGAACTTGGATTTACATGCAAAACAAATTTGTTCAAATTTAAATTAAAAAAATTATGTTCATGCCCAATTGATCTCATGACAGCACATTATGGCAGAATCATGGATTGGAATACACCCATCTACTTACGGCCTGGAGAAAGAAAAGTTGAAAGCACTGGGCTCCCATTGCTTCCTTTACAGCCATGACTCAATAAAATATCCACTAGGCTCACTTTCTTTTAATTTCTGAATTAAAATATAATTCTGTGACTTTCTCTTTTTCCTAATCTTTTGAATCTGTACAATGTTACTTGCATATATGTGATTTCAGGGATGAACACATGATATTAAATAACCAATTAGGATACTCTTTCCCGAGCAAGATATTTTCTCCTGTTCATTGTGTTCTTAGTTGCTTGTAGTTCTTTGCCAAGGGTTTAGGACATTTCAGATATTCTTATTCTGTGTTAGCCTGTCTATTGGTACCATCTTCATTCAGGTCTAGTTAGGCAGCCTTGTAGGAAACCTTGCCAACTATCTGGGGCTAGTGAGGGCATGGATCTTAGAGAAGACCCTACCATTGCCACTTTACCAAACCAGCTGAAGTCCTAGATACTTTCTAAATATTTATCTTCATACACATTGGTAAGTCTAGCTCTCAACACTCAACAAAGAAATCTGTTTTTCCAACCATTATAGAAATCTGTAACTGATCAATTTGTAGAGAATGAGTGACTGTGTGGTATTCAGTACCAGGTGAATCATGTACAATACAGCTCAACACCCAGTGCTCATGAAACATTGCAGAAGAGAGGCCAGAAAGATTGTAAGAGCCAGAGAAACAGTATATCTGCTGTGAGATTGTGTCTCCCAGGAATGGCAGGGAAGTTACATCCCTTAAGTCTCAGCAACATAGGGCAACCTCTTAACTGTTTCTACTGTTTCTAACAGTACCGCACAGAGAACTGAACCCTTAACACACAGGTCTATGGATGATATTTCTATTGCAAATTCCAAATATCCCTGGGTGCTCATTGCTTTACATTGAGGTAAATTTTCTTCTTTAGTTAAATTTTGTTCTGTGACCTCAAGTATAAAAATGGAGGGGAAAAAAGCTCCCCCATATCAGATCAAATAACATGACTATCAATGATAGCTATAAGGACAGTCTTCCTTTGTTGGTACATCTTTGTCTAACGTTCTGTTCCTCATTGTGCTTTGATTATCTGGAGGCATTAGAAGAGAATGATTAGCATTCTTCCCTACTCAGAGAGTCTCTGAAGCACCCTCTTGACATTCTCAGTCCATCTCCTGGTGTGTAGCCACTGGTGTGTAGGTTATATCTTGTGTACAAAGAGTTTTGGTGGCAGAAGTAGAATACGATGGGAGACTTGCTTCTTCCCATGCTTTGGGCAGCTGTCTGTAAATATATATTTGGTTGTAGATTAATGTTTATGTAGTTATGAGGAAGAGGAAATGTCAATGGGGATTTCTAGCAGATGGTGTGCTTCAGAGGCTATGAAGACTTTACAACAAATTATCGTTGTTTTTTAAGCCTGGGACCATGCAGAAGGTCTGTATGGTCATTTTTTATTCCTGAAGTGATAAGAATCACACCCTGTTTCATATTCAACTTGTGCAAATCTGTGCCACACATGGTCTGTAATATGAAGAGCCTTGGGAGGCATACAAGCATGGAGCCCTGTGAAAAATGACCATTCTGTTAATTTCTAAAAGGTGTTTATGAGCATAGTCACACCTTTCATCTGGCACGGAAGGTCTTACTTCCTTAGTTTGGGTGATAATTGATTTTCAGCAGCAAGTTCTACTTTATTAACACACTGGACTTTTCAAAATGCCTAAAATGAATTTTAAAGGACAGGGTGAATTCCTGTTAGGAGAAGTAGAGGAACATTTGTGGCATTTATTTCTTCCTTAACTCGGGACAACATAATATTTACATAATTTAGAAGGTAATGAATGTGCATGGGCATAAAACCATTATTTTCTCATTTATAAACAGCATTTTACTTCTCCTGCTTTTGAAGGAAGCATAGTTTGGAATAACTATAATTTTGGATTAGGTTTGTCTGGCAGCATGTATCTATAATCCTAGAATTCAGGGCCCTGATGCAGGAGGATAATGAATTTGAGGAAGCCTGAGCTACAGAGTAAGATCCTCACTTTAGAATTAGAAAATATGACAAATTAGAATTAGGTAAAGCAATTTGATTAATTGGGATAAAAAGGAGCTATTAAAAATTTTTAATAAATTATAGAAGTTAACATTATAAACTTAAAAGATATTTAAGTATGTTTTCAAAACAAGAAGGCCTTTAGATATTTAAGTGTTCTCACCACAAATGTATGTATGGTATAAGGTACATCATTAGTTCAGTTGACCAAGTGATAATTGTCTTGGGCATCATAAATATATAATTAGAAAACAAACAACATGGGAGTTTTTAATTTTGAAGTATTAGAGGAATAACTTTTTGGTAGATATTATATGCAAAATATAGATGCATGAGCAAACAAGTTATAAGTACAAAAATAAGTGACAATATTAATCTGTATTTTATAGCAAAGTTGAAAGAAATTTAGAGTTGATGCTATAATTTAAAATACTGTTCTTATAATTCCTTTCAGATGTTCACTTCCATATTTATGCCTGAGATAGTAATGAACATCTTTCATTAATCTGATATTTCACAGTGATAAAAAGGAATATATTTACTACTGTGTTCTTTCCTACAAACAATGTAATCTTAATTAAGTGAAATTGTTATGATCTTTAAAAGGAATGTGTGTAAAGTTAATTGCTCTTAGGAAAAATGTTATTTCCTGACACCATTAAATTCTGTTTCAGATAAAATACTGAACTATGACCTATCCATTTTATATTAATTAATTTACATTAATTTGTTATCATGAGTGTCTAACATTTCGAAGTGAGTAATTTGAATGATCACTCTAACTCATCCTATTGATCAGTAAAGGGGAAAGATAAGTCATGCAGGCACTAAAGGCATTTATCAGCGTTTCCTACGACAGAGTTTATGTGATTCAAGGGCCTTAATTACTTGAATCAGTAGTGACTATGGTTACAGGAGGAGCAGCCTGGCCACATCTTATTCAAATGGATTTTACAGAGCTGGCAATGCTTCATATTTCTTTTTTATACAATTATGACAGTATTCCAAAACAGAATTCATTTCTACATTGATAAGATTTCTATATATCGGAGGGACACCATTCAATGATAATTGAAATGAACATACAGATAGCTTTATTTCATCAAATACATATTATCACATTAAAATAATACATTTACATTCAAAACTTATTCTCTCCTTGTATGAATTATATTCTGACATTCTCTTCAAGTATTACTCAATATTTAATAGTTAACTAAAAAATGGCTAAAATACTTTCTTGCCTAATAAATTGGTCATGACCTACGAAATGATATTTAAGATTTGAGGAATTTGGTTCTCATAGTACATATACTGTTCCTTATAATTAAACTTGAAGGGCATTACTTGTTAATTTCTAAAATAGCAATTGGGGGTTGGCACATAGATACTGCATTTCATGATTAAAGACAAACATGTAGGACTGGAGAAATGTCTCAGAGGTGCTTAAGAGAACTGGCTGCTCTTCCTGAGGACCTGGATTTTATTTTTCTTTTCCTTTTTTTTTTTTTGAGTGTGAAAGATCATCTTTTCTTTTTCTCTCTAATATTACATATCAATCCAAGTTCCCTCTGTTTCCCTCCCTCCCTCACCTCTGCCACTCTCCCAAGACCCCCAACCACCCTCCCATCCCATTCCCCACCTCTCACTCCACATGTAGGGTGATGCCTTGCAGGAGGAGTAGGGACTAGGCCCTCCCCTCTGCCTCTAGGCTAACCTTCTAACTGAGGCCCCTATTCAGGGGTTCTGAGTTGGTCCAATGCTGGGTTCCCAGCTATCAGTCTGGGGGACCATTAGCTCCTCCATATTCAGGTCAGCTGTCTCTGTGTGTTTCTGTAGCCTGGTCCCTCTCTGCATCAGGCTTCCAGTTTGGTTCAGTGTTTAGCTGTGTGTTAGCTTCTGTTTTCATCAGCTGCTAGATGAGGGCTCTATGATGGTGGATAAGTTAGTTATTTTACATATAGATCCCAGTGTCTTCTCCCTCCCTCCCTCTCTCCCTTTTTCCCAGGCCCCCAACACCCTCCCATCCCATCTCCACCCCACACTCCACAGGAAGGGTGATCCCTTCCAGGAGGGGTCAACAAAATCTGTCAAGTCATTTGGATTAGGGGCTAGGTCCTCCCTCCTACCTCTAGGTTAAGAGAGTATCCCTCCATGGGGAATGTGCTCCCAAAGTCCTTTTGTGCACCAGGGATACATACTAGTTCCACTGTCTGAGGTCCCTTAGACTGCCCAGGCCTTCAAACTGAGACACATGTTCAGGGGATTTGAGTCTATCCAATGCTATCAGTCTTGGGGCCCAGTAGCACCTCCTTGTTCAGGTAAGCTGTCTCTGTGGGTTTCTGTAGCCTGGTCTTGTCCTTCCTCTCTGCATCTGGCTTCCAGTCTGGTTCAGTGTTTAGCTGTGTGTGTCTGGTTCTGTTTCCATCAGCTATTAGATGATGGTGGTAAGTTAGCCATCAATCTCATCAGGGAAGGACATTTAAGGTAGCCTTTTCACTGTTTCTCCAATTGTTAGTAGGGGTCAATCTTGTAGGTCTCTGGACATTTCTCTAGAGTCAGTCTTCTCTTCAAACCTATAATGGCTTCCTCTTTTTTTATTGACTCCATCTTTTATGGTCTCTCTCTCTCTCTCTTTCATGTAATGCTCCCCTGACTCAATCTTCCTAATCTCACATGCATTCCTCTCCTCTCCTTTTCTTTCTCCTAGTTGTATTCCTCTCCTCTCCTTCTCTTTCTCCTAGCTTCTTCTCCACTCGCCCCCCCCCATTCCCAATATGCTCAGGAGATCTTGTTCCTTTACCCATCTTTTATGGACCTTGTATGAATCCCTTAGATTCCTCCTTGTATCCTAGTTTCTCTGGCAGTGTGAATTATAGGCTGGCGATCCTTTGCTCTAGGTCTATAATCCATATATGAGTGAGTACACACCATGGTCTTCTTTTTGTGACTGAGTTACCTCATTCAGGATGGTTTCTTCAAGTTCCATCTATTTGCCTGTGAATTTGAAGATTCCGTTTTTTTTTTTTTTATTGTTTGTTTGTTTTTTTCTGCAGAGTAGTATTCCATTGTGTAAATGTGTCACATCTTCTCTATCCATTCTTCAGTTGAGGGGCATCTAGGTTGCTTCCAGGTTCTTGCTATTACAAAAAATGCTTCTATGAACATTGTTGAAAAAAATGTCTTTGTTGCATGGATGTGGATCATTTGGGTGTATGCCTATGAGAGGGATTGCAGAGTCCTGTCTGTAGTAGACTGATTCCCATTTTCCTAAGGAAGTGGCATATTTGTAGGGAGCCGTCCCTGCATTCTCCATTACAAGATGGCGCCTGCATCCAGCTGACGTTGAGAGTAAACAAGTCAATGCGCAGGTGCAGGGTGATTTTTCCCTCCCTTGGCCTCTGCCTCTTCCGTGTCCTCATATGGGCCGATGGGCTGCAGCCAATCAGGAGGTGACATGTCCCAGGCGAAGGTTGTAAACCTATATAAGGGTTGGGTTTTGGATGTTTGGCGTCTCCGCTCTGTAAGCTTATGCTCTCCCTCTCAAGATGCATTAAAGCTTTACTGCAGAAGGATCCTGAGTGTGCCGCGTCGTTCTTGCTGGCGAGACGGTAGCGCGGGACAATTTTCATTGAACTTTCAAAGCTTGTGGAGTATAGGTTTTCAAAGTATGACCTGAAAATTGTCTGGATTTCCTTGACAGTGTCCATTGTTATATCCCCCTTTTTGTTTCTGATTTTCTTAATCTGCATAGTATTTCTCTGCTTTTTTGGTTAGTTTTTATAAAGGTTTGTCTATCTTGTTGATTTTTCTCAAAAACCCAACTCTTTGTTGCATTGATTTTTTTCTATTTTTTCCCAGGTTTCCACTTTATTGATTTCAGCCCTCAAATTGATCATTATCTGGTGTCTATTCCTCCAGGGTGAGTTTACTTCTTTTTGTTCTAAAGCTTTCAGTTGTGCTGTTAATTCTCTAATGTGATACCCTCCATTTTCTTTATATGGGCACTAATTGAAATGAATTTTCCTCGTAGCACTGATTTCAAATTCTCTCATAAGTTCAGGTATGTTCTGTCTTCATTCTGGTTGAATTCTAGGAAGTCTTTAATTTCTTTATTTTTTTCCTTGATCCAGGTATGGTGCAATTGTGCATTGTTCAGTTTCCATGACATATGCATACATACATACATACATACATATGTTTGTTATGTTGCCAACTATATGGTTGATTTTAGAGAAGGTTCCATGTGGAGCTGAGAAGAAGGTATATTCTTTTGTTTTTGGATGGAATGTTCTATAGGCGTATGTTAAACCCAATTGGGACATAACTTCCATTTGTTCTTTTGTTTCTTTGTTAAATTTCTTTCTGGTGGTCCTGTCTAGTGGTGAGAGTGGGGTATTAAAATCTCCCACTATGAGTGTGTGAGGTTTTATGTGAGCTTTGAGTTTTAGTAGTGTTTCTTTTACTAATGTCTTTGCCTTTGTATTTGGGGTATAGATGTTCAGAATTGAGAATTTGTGCTGATGGATTTCTCCGGTGATGAATATGAAATGACCTTCTTCATCTCCTTCGATTGATTTTGGTTTGAAATCTAACTTGTTAGATATTAGGATAGCTACACCTGCTTGCTTCTTGGATCCTGGATTTAATTCCCAGCAACCACATGGTGGCTCACAAACATCTTTAATGAGATCTGGTGCCCTGTTCTGGCATTCTGGCAACATGCAAGTGGAACAGTGAATACATACTAACTAGATAAATAAAAATTTATAAAAGACAAATGTATTCACAATTTGGAAAAAGTAGGTATTTTAGAGAAAAGGTGTTCTCTTATCTAGGTTCCAAAACTGAGAAGAACCCTGCTTCAGGTCAAATCCCAGTAGTGGGACAAGGGAACAGTCTAACTCTCAGCTTCCAAATCCCTGCTGCCTCACTATGGAGTCAGGACCAACAGGTAGCAGACTCCTGCATTTTACCTCTGAAGACAGCTAATGTTTTAGACAAAAACAGACGCAAAAAAGTAACAACACTGGTTTAATGTAAGCATATACAAAAACATGTTATCATGAAAGGATACCATTTACAGAAGGTAACCTGTGGTTAACATTTTTGTCTTAAAAAAAAAAAAGACTCTATTTGTATGCTTTTCTGGTAGTCAAAACATTCTTAATTTGTAAGGACTAAAATTTTTGAGTAGCTTCACCAAATACAAATGGCCCTAGGCAAAATCTTTACAAAAATGAGAAAACAAAATATCCAGCACTGAGTCTTTTGTTGAAATCATTTCCTGTGTTTGTCATCTTGCGAATCTTGAGCTACAGGCTTCGAGAGGCTGGTCAATGCATTGGAGTCAACAAATTCAGTTCTATGTAACAGGTAACTCCCCTTACTATTGTCTCTGCCATATCGTCTTTCCCTTCCACAAACACCAATAAACAGTTAGGATCTCATTCACTATGAAAGTGCTAGATGTACGTATTGACAAGCAGATCTGTAATTAATATTGCAATGTATGGATTCACTTTTGCCTAGGACCAATTTCTAAATACCCACAGGAGACATTTATATCTTTACCCTAGGGGTTGTTGGGGGGGGTTGTTGGGGGTCTTCTCATAAGTTATTGACCTTCTTCATGTTTATACAGAGAGGAATCTCAGAACAAAATATGTACAAACTTCTGTAACTTGTCACTGGCTCTTGTATTTAACTACCCACTTCATATTCATTGCTTTCATTTGTTCAAATTCAATGTTTGTTAGGGGAATGGTTTAAACTATGTGATAAGTAAATCCATGTATCGGCATAGTGGCAGAAGGAATGCAAATAGAAAAATGTTTAAAATAATAAGTTTAGTAATTATAATAGAAGACTAATAATGTCTTTATAGAATAAGATGTAATCTTAAAAGAATAATAAATGTGAAATTTTATAAAAATATCTCTGGCACACAAAAAAATATTGTCATTTTGTGCTTGTAATATATTTAATATAAATATTCGCATTACAGATGATGGTATTAAATCCATGCATTTGAAGTATTTTCTGTTTCATGCTCACCATGTCTATACAGCTCTATTGTGTTGAATATCTTATTCTTTTCTTTTTTCCTGAGATGAGACCTCATTTTCTGTTCCATGCTGACTTCAAATGCTGATCATTCTTCTGGCTCCCATATACTGTACTAGGATTAAATTTCTATGCTACCATGCTTAGACTTGTTTGTTTTTGATTCTTTATGCAATAGTGACAGCTCAGCTGTACGGCTGAGAAGGTAATTTGCCTCATATATACAGCTATGGAGGTCATAAGGGTGTTTTCCGATTCCATCCACAGCCATGGTGCCCTTTTAAAAGCAAGTCTTTGAGGCCATTTCGTTTTTCTTTCACAAGTCTCAACTTCCCTTTTATTTTGATGATTCCACATTTAGGTCAAACAAGGCTATTTGACCTAGTAAATTG
The DNA here is from genome assembly GCF_943737965.1 of Phodopus roborovskii. Taxonomy (NCBI): domain Eukaryota; kingdom Metazoa; phylum Chordata; class Mammalia; order Rodentia; family Cricetidae; genus Phodopus; species Phodopus roborovskii. Next base: position 14,488,375 of record NW_026126540.1, read on the forward strand.
GTTTTCTTATTCCTTCATCTGTCTGTGTTTAGGAAAACTTCAATCGCACATTCTTCTTTTAGAGCAAAGAGAAAGTCTTAGGTAAGGAAAGCAAGAGGTAACAAGGAATATTTCTACCCAAGAAGAATATGAACTTGATCTGCAAGTTTGGAAGTTTGAGTGGTACTTCAACTTAGCTACTGACTTTTTGTTTTTTGTTTTTTGTATTTAACGATATGTAAAGATATGTGTCAGATAATAATTTTATTTATAAATCTATTATTCTTTTTGTTGGTGCTACTTAGCACATGGTCAGGTCAGGCTCTGTGTGCACATGTTTCTCACTGCTAATACTTAGTTTATGATTCTTTTATGGTTTTTAATGGATTAGATGTGATAGATCTAGAAATTCTCTACCACTCTTTCCCATTTCTCTTCTCCTTGTCCTTTCTACTTTTCCGTATTTGATATTTTTTACATTAATATTAAGATAATAAAAGTCCACTCACCCTTACATATAACTCTCCCTTATCATGTTTTTAGTACATCCATTAGCTATAGTCTTTTTTATTTTTTTTGAGACAGGGTTTCTCTGTATTGCATTGGAGTCTGTCCTAGCACTCACTCTTTAGACCAGGCTGGCCTCAAACCCATAGAGACCCACTTGCCTCTGCCCCTGAGTGCTGGAATTAAAGGTGTATGTAACCACTGCCAGCTACAGTATTAGTATTAGGAAGTACAGATAGTGCTGAAGAATGCAGCTTAAGTAGGGGCCACAGCATCTGTGAAAGAGAAGTCTGAGAGTGATAAGGCGAAGGTAAGAAAGTACGTTTGAAAGAGAATAAAGTAACAACATGTACCAGGGCCCATCCTTTAAGGGATTTGGGAAACATGCTCCCTCTCTTTACACACTGCTTTTCTGAAAACAAAACTTCTGGGATTCCCTGCCATGCTCAGTTCTTTAAGAGTCAGCTAGAACGTACCTTTGTTAAGAAGTCTTCCAAGCAATTTGAGGGCAGCCATGATCCTTCTCTGCCCTTGTGCTATCCTTCACTGCAGTAATGCCCCAGTGTCACTGTAAGTACCTGCAGATCTCCTTTCATCTTAAAGTTACTTAAGAACAGTTTCTGAGCAGTGGGCCCAGATAAAGAAGATGTGGTACATTTACATAATGGAGTACTACTCAGTGGAAAAAAAATACAAAAAAACAAAAATCGGAATTGTGAAATTCGCAGGCAAATGGACGGAACTAGAAGAAACCATCCTGAGTGAGGTAACCCAGTCACAAAAAGAGGAACACAGTATGTACTCACTCATATGGATTGTAGACATAGAGCAAAGAATCACCAGCCTACAATTCACTACTCCAGAGAAGCTAGGAAACATGTAGGACACTAAGAAATTAATACAAGGTCCCCCACAGAAGGGAGAAGGAACAAGACCTCCTGAGCATATTGGGAGTGGGTCGGGACACTGAGTGGAGAGGGAGTCAGAAGAAAGAGGAAGGAAGGAGAGAAGAACATGTGGGACCAGAAAGACTGAGTGGGGGATGAATAGAAGGGAGCAAGGAAAGAGACACCATAATAGAGGGAGCCATTATAGGTTTTAAGAGAAAACTGACACTAGAGAAATGTCCAGAGACCTACAAGCATGGCCCCAGTTAACAATCTGAGCAACAGTGCAGGGGCTACCTTAAATGTCCCTCTCTGATAATGAGATTGATAACTACCTTATATACCATCCTAGAGCCCTCATCTAATAGCTGATGGAAACAGAAGCAAACACCCACAGGTAAAGACTGAGCTGAACTCCTGGAATCCAGTTGCAGAGAGAGAGAGAGAGAGAGAGAGAGAGAGAGAGAGAGAGAGAGAGAGAGAGAGAGCAATGATAAGCAAAGGGGTCAAGAAAGACTAGGCTACAGAAACCCACAGAGACTGCTGACCTGAACAAGGGGGAGCTCATGGACCCCCAGCATAGGATTAAACCAGACTCCCTGAATGTGGGTCTCAGTTAGAAGCCCTGGGACTTCTGACATTGGAACCAGGATACATCCCTGGTGCATGAAAGGACTTTGGAAGCACATTCCTCATGGAGGGATTCTCCCTTAACCTAAAGACAGGAGGGAGTGCCTAGGCCCTACTCCAAATGACATGACAGATTTTTATGATCCCTTCTGAAAGGCATCACTCTCCCTGTGGAATGGGTGGGGAAAGGAATGGGGGTGGAACATCAGGAGATATGGGAGGATGGGAGGGAGAGGAAACTGGAATCAACATGTAAAATAAGAAAAATGATTTAAAAAGTAAAATAAAAAAGAACAGCTTTTGCCTCTGCATCACTGCCCTCACATCCTCAATGGGATACTTTGCAATATAGACAAGTTGCTGAATTAGTTGAATCAATATAATAAATGTATGCTTCTTTCCTTTTTTCCTTGAAGGCAGTAAGCACTGACCAATATGAAAAAATAAGTTTTGATTTTGTGCTGTTCATCTTTTCTTTACTGTAGACAAATTCTTGGGATAAGGAACTTCATTCTGAAACACAGTTTTGAGGCTCTGTATTAATTATGTTCTCATTGGTTTGACCAAAATACTGGGTAGAAACAATGCCAGGAAGGGAAGGTCTAGTCTGACTCATGATTTCAGAGAAGTCAGTCATTCCTCAGAGGGAAGGCACAGTAAGTAACTCAGTCTATGGTGTTGGGATTGTACAATGTGAATGGTCCATGTCTCAGTAGAACAGGAAACAGAGCACACAGCAGCAACCAAGGTAGGCATAGTCTTCCGAGGCTTGTGCCTCCTCCAGGTAGGCCCTACCTCCTAGCCTTTCAAAATAGTGCCACAATCTGGAGAACAAGTATTCAAAACATGAGGACCTGGAACTAGGTTCCTCCCCTTTACTTTCCCATAACCTTATAACATCACTCCAGACAAAGAGCCAGATCTTAAGGGGAACATAAACTTTTTGTTTGTTTGTGGTTTTTTTTAACCCATCATTCCTTTATTGGAGCCCTGTGTCATGTTAAAATAGCAGAAATCTATAACAATTGGCTGTGACACTAACAGATATTGCTTATCAATTCTGTTATTAGACTCTGATTAACTTTTATACACACTCTGATTAGTTTTATAGCAATTAATTCCAGTGTCTGAAAAGCAAAATTGTTCCTGTAATATTTTGTAAAATATCTTTATGAAATATATTTCAATTTGGGCTTTAGGGAGACTTACTGTGTGATGCTGAATCTGATAAACACATATAAGGTTTTAGAATACTACACATTGTAATTTCAGTATTCTATAAAATGTATGAAATCACAGTTTAAAGCATCATCCACAAAAATAGAAACACTGGTGTATGTAGCTTACACACAACAGGTCTACCAAATAAAGACTTTTTTCTGCTCTCAATTATAGCTATTTGTTTAGATTCAAACCCTGTGAGAACTCCTTTGTGGCCCTCTAGCATGCTTCAAAGCTTCCCATTTTGTAGAATGGTAGGATTAAATGAGTGCTGGGTCTCCTGGCATTGGCTTGCAGCCAGTGGGAGGGTGGGGCAGGGAAGTTGTAAGTTCAAAACCTGTCTGAACTACACAATGAGTTCAAAGCCAAAATTCAGAGTGCCCATGTCTCAAAATAAAAAGGGAAAATAGGTTGGTCTATAGCTCAGTTCAAAAGAGAATGCATAACTAAGTAGGTTAAGTCACTAGTCCTACAAAAGCTAAACAAAAGGTTGAAAGGGCCCTGGATGTTTTTGGTAGAAAACTAGGTGAGGCAGATGATGAATGGGGATGTTCATACATTCGGCTACTTTTACCTGGAACAAGAGGGGTAGTTCCATTTAACATGGATTTGCTTTTTATCTCTGTTCTCTTTCAACTCCTCCATTTTACTTTATTTCCAAATTATCTCCTTGAGAAGCAGCTCTCTAAGGTTCTTATGTGCATCTTAGACATTCAGACCAGCTTTAATTTACTTTCTCAGATTCCAAGTCTAATGAACAACTTCAGTAGGTGATTTTTGTCTTACCTGCTTTCAAAAACAGAGCTGGAGCTTTCCATAGACGACTGTTTTTCTTTAGAAATTTTCTTATTTTCCTTTCTTGAGAATAGGTTAAAACAATATAAACTGGGGTGGTGATGCCTTCATGGATGGATCAACAAAATCTGTCAAGTCATTTGGAGTAGAGACTAGGCCCTCCCTCCTGCCTCTAGTTTAAGGGAGTATCCCTTCATGGGAATGTGTTCCCAAAGTCCGTTTGTGCGCCAGGGATAAATCCTGCTTCCACTGTCAGAGGTCCTTTAGACTGCCTAGGCTTTCTAACTGAGACCCATGTTCAGGGAGTCTGAGACAGTCCAATGCTGGTTTCCAAGCTATCAGTCTGGGGGCCCATTATCTCCTCCTTTTTCAGGTCAGCTGTCTCTGTGGGTTTCTGTAGCCTAGTCTTGTCCCCATTTTCTTATCACTCCTCCCTCTATGCATCTGGATTCCAGTTCAGCTCAGTGTTTCACTCTGTGTGTCTGCTTTTGTTTCCATCAGCTACTAGATGAGGGCTCTATGATAGTGGAAAAGTTAGTCATCAGTCTAATTATCAGAGAAGGGCATTTATGGTAGCCTTTCCACTGTTGCTCAAATTGTTAGTTGGGGTCAGTCTTGTGGGTCTCTGGTCATTTCTCCAGAGTCAGTTTTCTCTTCAAACCTACAATGGCTCCGTCTTTTATGGTTTCTCTCTCTCTCTCTCTCTCTCTCTCTCTCTCTCTCTTTCTCTCTCTCTCTCTCTCTCTCCTCTTGTCTACTCTTCCTCTGACTCAATCTTCATAGTCCCACATGCTCTCCTCTCCCCCCCTGTGGAGTAGAGGGTGAGTAGAATGAGAAGGTGGTTGGGGGGCATGGGAGGGAAGAAGGGAAGTTGGGAGAGGGAACTGAGATTTGTATGGAGTACGGTTTTTCCGCCTGCCGCCAGTCTTGTCCCGCTGCTGCGCCAGCCCCAAATAATGCACAGAGACTCTGTATTTGATACAATGCTATTGGCCAGGTGCTAGTTTCTTATCTGCTAGCTCTCTCTTAATTATTAACCCATTTCTATGTATTTCCACATGGTCTTACCGAGAGCGGAGGAATGGCGGTTCTGTTCTCTCCAGGCTCTCCATCTTGACTCCTTCTTACCACTTCCTCTTTCCTCCTTCTCTCCTAGTCCCTCCTATCTTCCTTTCCTATTGGGATTGATATGTAAAATAAGAAAAAAAATAATAAAAATGTAAACTGTTGACTGGGTCAAATTTGGAAACCTGTGACCTATTTTTGTTTGTTTGTTTGTTTGTTTGTTTTTTCAAGACAGGGACTAGGTTTCTCTGTGTAGCTTTGTAGACCAAGCTGGCCTTGTACTCACAGAGATCTCCTCTTGCCTCTGCCAGCCAAGTGTAGTGATTAAAGGTGTGCACCACCACTGCTCAGCTTTAAGACATGTTATCAAAGTTATGCATCAGTTTATTGGGAACAATACCTGCTTACCTGTTGCATATCTCCATTTATTTTATTCTTTGCTTCTATAAGTTTGTGACATACAGGAGCATTCTGTACAGTGGTCTTTAAGTATTATCCAGTTGTTAGCTAAACTAATGAAAGTCTGCTGTAATCAGGGAGATAGTGGAAATGTATACAAACTTCACTCACTTCAATCCCGTTTATTTTCCATGTCAGTTTTAAGACTCTGAGTTTTCAATTTGGGTATCTGTGCATGATTGGAAGGAACATCTACCACATTCTAAAGAAGGGAAATAGGGTGCATGAATATCCTAAATCCTACAGTAATAATGTATTGTGTTGTTATTTTCTAATAGTTCTTCCCTTGAAGGTACATTGTTTAGGAAAGTGATATATATTTCATTCCAGTGCTTTCTATTAGCAGGCTAATTCATGATCATTAGTCCATCACTGAGAGCACAAAAGCTAACCTAGCATATGTATTCTAGTACTCAGGAATTTTAGCATCTAACAGGAAGTATAATGAAAAAGGTAAGAAACTACAGTTGTATAATATTGTCAGTGATTAAGTATATGAGAAAGATGAGGCTTAGGAAAGAATTTTCTGGGAAATTCCTATCTGATGTATGGCCCCAGTCATAGTTAAGTATTAGAAATATAAGTTCAGAAGAGAAGGCAGATTTAAGGAGGAAAATTAATATTGTGTGTTAATTCTCCAAGAACAAGGGAAAATCAAGGAATGGGAAGATACGACAGAACTGAACACTGAAAAGAGACACGAACATTCAATCAAAATACTAAATTTAGAGGAATAAAGGAACATATGAGGGAAATAATGGAAACAGAGGAGTTGGGAATGCAGTAATAAGTTGAAAAAGGCTCAGGCTGACAAAACAGGAGCAACTTCTGAAGGATTTCAGGGTAACGTGTAAAGTTTCTACACACAGCAATGTGAAGGAGCATATTCCGGTACCAAATTGTAGGTAAGGAGTGAGGAAAACAATGGTTGACCCTAGGGAGAGGGACAGGACCTATCAGAACACAATGAAATAAACCCTTATTCTTAGTCACAGATGGTTACCAAAATAGAGAAATATGTTTACTAGGACAAGAAGTGAAAGCAAGACTCATGTGCATGCTGTGTTATCTCCCTGGCTCTGATTCGGTGCATAGTTACATGATTCATATTGCTTCTGCATCATTTGTTTGCATTCTTATTGTACCTGGTGAGGATATTCTATCCTCACAAACCTTTGCAGGAAAACATTTACCCAGGGCCTTTTCTAAAAGTAGTTTAGATGAAAAAATATTAAGATGAAGAAGTACAATGTATCAAAGATTTTTATTTGGACATCGCTTCCAGTTGGCTTGATAGTATGCATTTCCCCTTACTGGAAATATATGATAGCAGTGAAGAAAGTGAAGTCTCTGAGATTAGTGCAATATTGTTTTCAAACTGGAGCAAATTCATTTTAATTTGTATACCTCATTGTTTGTCAGGGAGAGTTTTCTTCCAATGGTCTGACACTGAGCTACAGTATTCTTATTTAAGTAAATTTTAATTTTGATCTCGCCAGGCAAAATCACGTATATGACAAAGCCTTGTCACAAATGACAAGTTGGTGTTAAGTACAAAATTAAAACTGACTTCTAATTTTGCCGACAGTTTTTATTATGCTTACTTGGATTGCAGTACTGGAAGCTCCCAGAAAAAGAGGCAGCCTAGTTAATCACAGGCATCTTGGGGTAATTTGTTCTGACAGAACACCATGTGTGCTCATTAAAAGCAATGACTCCTTCATCCCTTTAATCTTACTTTCTTCCTTTTAAGATTCTTGTCTACTAACTAAAGCTGCACAGCCATAGGGATCAAGAATTAATAGCCATGTCTAACATTGCATAAAACATCATACAGATTCCTCTTCATTAAGATTGAGGGAAATAAATAAGTCCAGGAAATGACACTGCAAATGTCTACATGTATAAATCATGAATGGACACACTATATACTTAATTCTCACTTGATACTATGATGATGATGAGACTTCTAAGTCATATATTACTACTTTTTCTGAAATAATATGATGCTATTGAATGCTAGGAATTTGCAAATTTGTACAAGGCCATTCTTCCCACCGGTGGAAATAAACCTTATACACAGTTTATAAAATATGTACACAAGAACATTCACATTTCCCATCTTTCTCAAGGCTCATAATTTACTTGTAGATTTTTGATCTGCATCTGGACCCTCAGGGATTAAGATTATGTTAATCTTAAAATAATTCAATGTAGGATAACTTGGTTCAGAGACCTGTCTATATTAATTACTTGTATAAACAAGAAATTTATCTAGTTTTTATGAAGGAACATTCACATTAAAATATATTTGAGCAATTATAAGAAAAAAATTGTAAATATTTTAGCAATTAGTGGGTGTCTAATAAAGACAAGAACATTTAAGCAACGTGCAGTTTTTGGATGTCTGTAAGTAACAATTTTGTCTAAATGATAGAAACAGTGAAATAGTTTAAGTTTCTAAGTACAGAAAAGCAAAAGACATGATGAGTGAAGCATGCAATATATTTTTGGCTTAATAAAAATAAAGCCACAATGATGTATACCAGTGCTGATTCATGAGAGGATTATACTAAAAAACAAACAAAGAAACAAAACTTGTTGTCAGGTAATAAAAACATGCTTACATTTTAGAAACTTGGGTGGAGATAAAGAGTTAATAAGAGTATATGGTAAACATTATTGACAATGTTTGATATTCAATTGAAACACACAAATTACAAAAAATTAAATTATACAGAATGAATTGGGAAAAAGAGTACAAATTCTAAATACTTAATTCAGTAGTCAAAAGTCATCTTTTTTTATAAAAATAATTTACATTTGGTAATGAGTTATAACAAATATTTTAACTTTAGCAAAAACTGTTATACAAAGCAAAAGAGCAACTATTTCCTAAGAAATAGAAAAATAACTCACAGTGTCTATATGGAAACACAAAAGATTAAGGATACTCAACGCAATAAAATTGCTAAGTTCAGTGAACATAGCTGGATGTATAACAAATTCCATCACAGTATTCTGCAGGGCTATAGTGACTCAAACAGTCTGGTCCTCATGTCCAACACAGATGGAGAAACAATGGAAGAAAATGAAAGTCTGGTTACAAACTCATAGACCTATGGCAACTTTTTGACAAAGGTGCCAAAAAATATAAATGGTTCTGGAAAATGTGGATACCCACTTGTGGAAGAATGAAATAGATTCCCATCATTTACCTTGTTCACAAATCAATTCAAAATGGTCAAAAACCTTACTATAAACCTAAAACACTGAAATTACCAGAAGAAAACGTAGAGAATGCATTTCAATGTACAGGAAAATGCAAGTGCTTTCTGAATAGGATGTAAGGAGTACGGTTTTTCTGCCCGCCGCCTGGTCTTGTCCTGCTGCCACGCCACCAGCCCTAAATAATGCACAGAGATTCTGTATTTGATATTATGCTGTTTGCCAGGTGCTAGTTTCTTATCGGCTAGCTCTGCCTTAATTATTAACCCATTTCTATGTATTTCCACGTGGTCTTACCAGGGAGAGGCGGCTGGCGGTTCTATTCTCTCCAGGCTTTCCATCCTGACTCCTCCTTACTACTTCGTATTTCCTCCTTGTCTCCTAGTCCCTCCTATCTTCCTTTCCTATTGGCCAACAGTGCTTTATTATTAACCAGTATGAGAAACACATATACATAATGGCATCTCCCATCAATAGGACTCTAATAATAGCACAGGAAATAGCTCCAAGAATTAACCAATGAGATTGTATGAAATTTAAAGTTTTCAGCTGTAGGAGTTCTCTGGTAGAATTCTTTTTTTTTTTTTTTTTTTTTTTTGGTTGCTTATGTAAACTATCATATCATCTGCAAATAGTGAAAATTTGACTTCTTCCTTTCCAATTTGTGTCTCCTTGATCTCCTTTTATTTTCTTATTACTCTAGCTAGCATTTCAAGTGCAATATTGACCAAATATGGAGAGAGTGAACAATCTTGTCTTGTTCTTGATTTTAGAGTAATTGCATCGAGTTCCTCTCCATTTAGGTTGTTGTTGGCTGTCGGCTTGCTGTATGTTGCCTTTATCATGATTAGCTATGTTCCTGTTATCCCTGATTTCTCCAAGAAGGGGTGTTGGATTCTCAAAGAGTTTTTCAGCATTCAGTGAGATGATCATATGGTTTTCCTTTTTCAGTTTGTTTATATGTTGGATAACACTGATGAATTTTCATATGTTGAACTATCCCTGCATCTCTGGGATGAAGCCTATTTGATCATGGTGGATGATTTTTCTGATGTATTCTCGGATTCTGTTTCCCAGTATTTTTGCATCATTGCTCATGAGGGATATTGGTCTGTAGTTCTTTTTCTTAGTTGTGTCTTTGTGTGGTTTGGGTACTCCTGCAGCTGATAAACGCCTTCAGCAAAGTGGCAGGATACAGGATTAACTAAAATAATAAATAAATAAATAATCAGTAGCCCTACTATGTATAGAAGATAAATGGACTAAGAAAGAAATCAGAGAAAAACCACACTTTACAATAGCCACAAACAACATAAAATATCTTGGGGGGGGGGTAACTCTAACCAAACAGGTAAAAGACCTGTATGACAAGAACTTTGAGACTTTAAAGAAAGAAACTAAAGACGATACCAGAATGTGGAAAGATCTCCCATGCTCTTGGATAGGTAGGATCAACATAGTAAAAATGGCAATCTTACCAAAAGGAATCTATAGATTCAATGAAATCTCGATCAAAATCCCAGCACAATTCTTCACAGACTTTGAAAGAACAATACTCAACTTTATGTGGAAAATCAAAAAACCCAGGATAGCCAAAACAACCCTGTACAATAATGGAACTTCAGGAGGCATGGCCATCTCTGACTTCAAGCTCTACTGTAGAGCTATATTAATGAATACAGCTTGGTATTGGCACAAAAACAGTCGGGTAGAACAGTGGAATCAAACTGAAAACCCTGTCACCTATGATACATCTATGAACACCTGATTTTTGACAAGGAAGCTAAACTTACACACTGGAAGAAAAAAAGCATCTTCAAAAATGGTGCTGGAATAACAGAATGCTGACATGTAGAAGACTGCAGATAGATCCATGTCAATTGCCGTATATAAAACTTAAGTCCAAATGGATCAAAGACCTCAACATAAACCCAGTCTCACTGAACCTCTTAGAAGAGAAAGTAGGAGGTACCCTTGAATGAATTGGTACAGGAGACTGCTTCCTGACTATAACACAGACCCTGAGACCAACAATTAATGAATGGGACCTCCTGAAACTGAGAAGCTTCTTTAAGGCAAAGGACACAGTCAACAAGACAAAACTGCAACCCACAGAATGGAAAAAGATATCTGACAGATGTCTGATCTCCAAAATATGCAAATATCTCAAGAAGCTAGTAACCAAAACACCAAATAATTCAATTAAAAAGTGGGATACAGAACTAAATAGAGAATTCTTAACAGAGGAATCTAAAATGGCTGAAAGGCACCTAAGAAATTGCTCAACATCCTTAGCCATCATGGAAATGCAATTCAAAACACTTGTAAGGAAGGCTAAAATAAAGAACACCAATGACAGTTTAAGCTGGAGAGGATATGGTGGCAGGTCGGGGGGGGCACTCTTCCACTGCTTGTATGTACAGACACTTTGAAAATCAGTATGGTGGCTTTTCAGGAAAAGGGGAATCAATCTACCTCCACTGTTGGGTATATACACAAAAGATGCACATTCATACAACAAGGACATCTGTTCAACTATGGTCATATCAACATTATTTGTAATATCCAGAATTTGAAAGCAACCTAGATGCCCCTCAACTGAAGAATGGATAAAGAAAATATGGTACATTTACCCAATGATGTACTATCCAGTGGGAAAAAAAAGAAAAGTTGAAATTCTCAGACAAATGGATGGAACTAGAAGAAACGATCCTGAGTGAGGTAACCCAGTCACAGAAAGACAGGCATGGTATGTACTCACTCATATATGGATATTAGACATAGAACAAAGGATTACCAGCCTAAAATTCGTATCTCCAGAGAAGCAAGGAATCAAGGAGAACCCTAAGGGGGACATATATGGTCCCCTGGACAAGGGGAAAGGGACAGGAGCTCGTGAGCAAATTGGGAGCATGAGGGGAGGGAGGAGGGAGTTTGGAGAAAGAGAAGGGGAGAAGAGGTGGGGGCAGGACATGAGGGGTCAGGAAGATTGAGTTAAGGGAAGAATAGAGGAGAGCAAGAAAAGAGATACCTTAATAGAGGGAGCCATTTTAGGTTTAGAAAGAAATCTGGCACTAGGGAAATGTCCAGAGATTCACAAAAATGACCCCGACTAAGAATCTAATAGTGGAGAGATCACCTTAAATGCCCTTCCCCTAAAATGAGATTGATAACTACCTTAAATGCCATCATAGAGCCTTCATCCAGTAACAAATGGAAGCAGAAGCAGAGATTCACAGATAAGCACTGAGCCAAATTCCTGGAATCCAGTTGTAGATAGGGAGGACAGCTAAATTGAGAAAGTAGTAGCTCATGGACCCCAGTTGGACAACTAGGGAAGCAGTATAGGATGGAACCGGGCCCCCTCACATGGGTGTCAGTTAGGAGGCCTGGGCAGTCTATGGGGCCTCAGGTAGTGAAACTACTATTTTTCCTAGTGCATGAATGGACTTTGAGAGTCTGTTCCCCTTTGGAGGGATACTCTCTCAGGCTAGGCCCTCCTCCAAATGATGTGACAGACTTTGATGATTCACTCATGGAAGGCCTCACCCTCCCTGAGGAGGTGAGATGGGGGAGGGTTAGTGGGGGGCATGGGAGGATGGGAGGGAGAGAGAACTGGGATTCCTTCCTTCTTTCTCCCTCCCTCCCTCCCTCCCTCCCTTCCTCCCTCCCTCCCTCTATCTTTTCCTATTCTGGTTTGTTTGCTTTTCTTCTTGTCTCTTTGTTTTCTAAACAGAAAAAGAATGGAAGGGCATGGAGTTGCATGTGTGGGAGGATCTGGGAGGAATTGGAGGGGAAACTGTGATCAGAATATAGTCTAATTTTTTTCAACAAAAATATATATACATATATGTGAAATGTTCAATACCCACAGCCATCAGGGAAATAGACACAAATGAAATGTGTTTGATTCCAACAAATAATAATAATAATAATAATAATAATAATAATAATGTGGTACATATACACAATGGAATTTTACTCAGCTGTAAAGGAAATGAAATTTTGAAATTTGGAGGAAAATCTATGTATCTGAAAAGTATTTTATTAAGAATATTTACCCAAACTCAAAACAAACAAATAAAAAACAACAGAGAAGGAAAATGACATTTTCTATAATGTGCAGACCTTAACTGGTAATGTGTATTTAAATGGAAACAAATGTGGTAAAGCCTAAAATACTAGAAAGGACCTAAGGGACAGTTTAAAAGGGGCTTTGCAAAGGTGATTGGGAAGGCATGACATGGAAAGAGACCAGTTGGCAGAAAGGTGTGAAAAGGTAAGGAGGATGGAGGAAATGGACAGAGGAAATTCTGCAGTATTTTTCCTGAATTACAAAGTGCTACCTATAAGACTGTATACTAACTCAAAAATATTTAAAGGAGATTGCTTCCTAACATATTTTGTTATGATAAAACAGGTGTTAGTATGGAAAGAAATGTTAGTGCAGCAAGGTCTGCTTTGATTGGGAATGTCTCCATTTTCAGTCATCTCTCCCAAGAAGCTCCCCAGTATAGTCATCATCAGAGAGGCTTCATCCATCAACTGAGCCAGCAACTGATGGAAGCAGATGCAGAGACTCACAGCCAAACATTAGGAGGAGCTTGGGGAACCCAGTGTAAGAGGAAAAGGAAGATTTGTAGGAACCAGAGGGGCCAACAACACCAGGAGAAGTCAGCCAGCAGAATCAAAAAACCAAAGCCTCATAGGGGTTCACAGAGACTGAACTGACAATCAGGGAGCTGTATGCGTCAATGGTATAGATACATAGAAGGCAACATTGCTGTTCATTGTCATAACTACACAGTTTTTGCTTCTGAATACACACACACATTTCACCAATTTATTTACTTATTTATTAGTTTGTTTATTGTTGTTCTTGATCTGACAGGGCTTTTCTATGAAGCCCTGACTGGCTTTGAACATTTTTATGTAATCCAGGATGGCCTCGAACTCACAGAGATCCAACTGTTTCTGTCTTTCATTGCCACCACACTTGTCACAATCAGTTAGCTTTTAAAGAACCCTCCAAGCTTTAGATTTGTGCATGCACCTTCTACTTCAAGCATAAATTCTATGTGTTTTTACTTCATCTTTCAATATTTTCTTGTCTAAAGATTATTTAGAAATGAATGAATATCTGACAGCAGTTTCTATTCCTCCCTCTCCTCCTAGTCCCTTCCCTAACCCACCTTTCTCCCGCAGATCCACTCCTCTGTTTCAATTCAGGAAAAGGCAGTCTTCCCTCAGATATCAACCAAACACAACATGTAAACTTGCAGTAAGACTAGGCACATCCCCTCATAGTAAGCTGGAAATGAAAGAGGAAAAAAAATCAAAATACATGTTATGGAAAACAGTGTTTTCAGTAAGCAACAAATGAAAAATTCAATCTAAAAATAAGTCACGGGCAAGGGGGCAGACAGCAATGTTTTAAAAGTTATAAATAAAACTACAGCATTAAGCATGCAAATATAGCAATCTTCATATTACCATGGTTTCGGGGAATATTGTATAGACCTATCTTTATAACTTTCAGCAATCTGTTCCAAAAACAAAACAAACAAAGAAGCAAAAAAGCAAGTTCTTTACTTGAGAAAATGACTACTAGCATGCAGAAGTCATTTAATGGTGATTCCATGATATCAGTCATGTCATTTTAAATTTTAAAGCATTTATAACCGTGAGTGTGTGGAGGGGGTGGATGTGGACACATGTAAGAAGGTCGGAGGACAATTCTGTGGAATTGGTTCCCTCTGTTGTGGCACTCTCTCTGCTATAAGCCCTGGGACACAAGTGAGAGTGGAAGAGAGGAGATATCACCAGAAGGCAGAGGCCAGGATTGCTCCTAAGAGGAGTTTAATTTGTATTCTCATTTTATACTCTAAAACAAGGAGGTGGGGAGAAGTAAGTCAGACTTCAAAAGGGTGGACATGGTGCCAACAGTTTGTTAAGGGCAACAACCCATGATTGTAGCTATCTCTCCAAGTCATTCTGTTCAGGTGGAAAGTGGAGTCATGTTCTGAACACAGTCCTAGCCTAGCAGTGCTTTTAGTAAATCAGCAAATCAGGATCATTAGATCAGTCTTTTCTACCTTATTCTACTTCAGTCTCTCTACCATTATATGGACTTCAGTGCTTGAACTCATGTTGTTGGCTTCTGTGGCAAGCACCTTTACCCTCTCAGCCATCTCGCTGACCCAGTATTGCTTGTTTAAATGAAGAAAAAGAATATTTTAATAAATTATCCACAAAATTTTTATAATATGGAACAAAACATATAATGTTTTATAAGATGACCCTATTCAAAAGTGTAGCTGTATTTCACCCTTTTATCTGCTTGTTTATTTTTCTTTGTATTTATTTATTTACCATTCTTCATGATTGATTTTTCCATCTGAGGATTCTTATATTTGTAGGCCAAATTCAGCATTGTACTTAGCATATTGGCTCTGTAGTGACAGGTTGATTCTTCTCAGGCTGTTTACTGCAGGATGCTTGTTAATAATCTGTCTCAGGCTCTTGTGTCAAGCTTGGACCTCCATCTCTACAACCAGAGCAGTTCCAGCTGTATCAAGTCCCTGGTTACATCTGCACAGTTAGGTCAATTTCACACTTGCTTGTTTTCCAGGCACCTATGATCAGAAGGGGACAGAGCTTCTCTGGCAGCTGCCACTTACTCCCACTGTTCATCAACAGCAAGTGCCCCTGCCCCTTGATCCTTCTCCAGGGGGTATCTGTAGTCCTCACCTTCTTCTCTCCAGCTCCCTATCTGACAGGGATAGAGGTTTTTCTTTATCCTAATAACATTCTTTACCGTCCATATATAAGCAGTTTATCTAAGCCACCATCTTATCCCCAAAAGTCTTCAATTTCTCTTTCTAACACCAGTTTAAAAAAAAATGTTCCATTCTGCTTTGTTCTACTCAGTAGTCCTGCTGTCTACTTTTGAAAATCATTCTTATATCTGAATGATTATGATTGACACTTCGATAAGTTATAGTAGTTGCTCATTTTAAGTTTCTCTCACATAATTTTCAGTAAATGTGTACTGACGTACAACATTCTTATAAATCTTAATGTGAACATGTATTAATATTCTCTATAATATTTTCATTGCTATTTTGTTTATTTGTTGTATGATTTCCTGGACTTACTATGTACAGAAGAATATTATCTGTAAATTATATATTGTTTAAATAAGTCCACGTCTTAATCTGTTGCACCTGTGTTTCCTAGGGTGTTTTAGAATGATGCTCACATGTTAGGTTATATGATTTCCCAGGTATTAGTGTGACTCTTAGTGTTTTAACAAGGTACATTTTAATTTTACATCATGAATGCTATATATTATAATACAGTCAGATAATTTTGGTTTATTTTTTGAAGGGAAATAATGCATATATATATGTGTATTACATACACATACAAACTCATGTATACTTACATACATATACACTATATATAATACACTATATAAGTGATATATTATATAAAATGACTATATATGTGTAAATATATATAAAACATTGATGATTGATTGTTGAATTGAATTTTATAACAAGATAGTTTGCATTCCATTGATTCAGTCATATTTTTTCTCTTTAACTTATTACCATAATATGAAACCACCATTGCATGATAAACTGAACCCAATTTGGTCATGGAATATTAGTCTTTAATAACACACATGGATTCCATTTGCTAATATTTTATTTGGGACTTAATGCATTTATAAGTGAAGCTGATCTACAGTGATGTTTCCAAGGATAAGTTCTTTGGAACACTGGTTTTCTCTAGGAGCTGTGAAAATTTTAAAGAATGAACCTTTTTTTAGCTTAGCTCAAGATGTTCTAAGATCATTATATGCAACAATAAATAGTACATTTTAAATGACTAGTTGTAGCAAATTAGTGATAAAAAAGAATACGGAGATTTTTCATGTGTAACCATTTCTAACTGCTGACAAAATAAAAATAACTGTTTTCCAAAAGGTTGAGTATAAAACTGTCACCTTCAAAATGTTAGGATGTTATAAACTCAGAAAACACACTGTAGCGTAGAGCAGAAGAACAGGAAAGAGCTGATCAAATCTGAGCTGTGTTCTTATGTGTGAAGGCTTTCATTTGTCTCAGAACAAATCAAGTGGCATCATAAAGATAGAATAACAACTTCTGGAGACAGGTGACATTACTTTAATAAACTGTGTGAGGAGATTCCTATATGCAGATATGAAAAAATAATTGAGATCTACTCCACATGAATAAAGAGACAATATGTAAAAATTGAGATAATAGAATTAATAGGAGAAAAAACAAATTATCTTCCTTATATTTTAAAGACTTTTTTCAAAATGTCTAATATGTTAGCTGTGTATGTGCTCATGTGTTTGTGTGTGGGCACACACATGTGCTCATGTGCCATGAGGCATATGTGGAGGTCAGAAGACCATTCATGTACCTGTTCTCTTCTTTCACCCTGTGAATCCCAGGGATCAAATTCCTGTCATCATATGTATTGACAAGTGCCTTTACTTGCTGAGCCATCTCTCTGACCCCTAAAACTAATATGCTCTAGAAGAACTAAGGATGGCTAAGTATATTTGCGAGACATTCAACTGGAATATGCAACAAATGTGCTTAAAGTTATTTAAAACCTTTAAGTAAATAACTCATCTACCTTAAGAGGAAAATATTTTCTTGTTGGTTCACTAAAGTAGGACTGGTTTACATACTGCACATAAAGAACAGGTCTAAGACAACAGTACTCAGAAATATAAAGGCAACTTAATGCAAAATGTGTGCTTGTTAATGGTCATAATAATGGAAGGCTTGTGATCCTCAAATGAAACCATTTGAAACCAAAACATTTGAAACAAAGCATTTGAACCAAAAGAATTACTTTTTATAAATTGGGACTTTTTTTTCTACCTCTGTAGGCCTCGAATTCAAACTCACAGAGATCGGCCTGCCTCTGCCTCCCAAGTGCTGGGATGAAAGGTATGTGCCACAAATGCCCAACTATTTTCAAATCAAAAATTTCTTCTTCAAAGTAAGAACACAACATTTGTGAAGACCTATATTCTAAGCATTAGAGAAACTAATTCTACAGCAAGAAATATGCCAACAGGTGCAAAAAGTAGACTTTAAAAACTAACAGAGAGTTTGAGATTCCACACTCCATTAAAGACAGATCTAACAAAAATGAAGACCTATATAGTAGAACCAGCATCTTTTCATGATAAACTCTGAACACTTTAAGTCCAGAGGGACTATACTATAATCTAATAAACTTGTGCTTTACAAACCCACAGTAAAATGAGAGTGAATGGGGAGAAATTGAAATCATTTCCTCTAAAATCAGCAGCAAGACAAAGCTGTCATCTCTTGTTATGCTTATCAATGAAGTATTTGAAATTTAGGTTCAACAAGTAGCAAGAAAATGAATATGGTGTATCAAAAGCAAAATGCAAAATGAGTGAAAGAGAATGAAAGAAACAAGAGATTATCTGTTTGCAAATAGTATGTTGCTATATTTACAAAACCTGAAAGCACAACCCAACACTTATTAAAACTTCTAAACACACTAAAGAATTGAGCTACAAATTCAATACATGAAAGTAAGCAGGGAGGGCTTTGAGGGAGGATTTGGTGAGAGGAAAGGGAAAGGATAAATGATATAATTATGCTATACACTTAAAAAAATAAGAAATAATTTTTAGAAGGTAAAAAGCTTTTTATATACCCAAATTAAATTTGCTGTCAAATAAATTATGAAATCATCCCATTCATAGCTATTACAAGAAAGTCAAATCTCAAAGAGTATGTAAGATTAATCAAGGAAGCAAAAAGGCCTCTAGTATGAAATGGCAAGACAGCATCTAAAATGTTATTATGATACATCTTAAAATACAATAATAGAGTGTTATCTCTTTACTTAAGTAGTGAAAGGGTAGAAAATGTATGTGGCATTCAAACACATTTATTCCTGAAAACATCTGTATGTATCCATTATGAGTATTTACCTATAAAAACATGCAACTCACTTATACATTGTAAATGATAAATTTAGGTGTATTTATTATATAGTTTATTTAGATTTTGGAAGTTTGACTGTATGCAATTACTAGATGTGGGTTTTGTTCCTTTGCCTTTTATACTTGAAACAAAGTCTTCTTGGCAAGCAGGGTGGCCTTGAGCTTTCAACACAACCCAGGCTGACACTGAATGTGAAATCCTTGGGTTGTAGAAATACACCACAATGCCTACCAAATGCATTTTTCTTAAAAACAAACAAACAAACAAAAAAGTTTGAAACAAATATTGAAAAACATCATCAAATATAAAGTCTCTAATGTACCATTTCTGTATATTTGAAATACTTTATAGTTCAACCATATAAATTTTCTATTATAATGTGTCTCCTTAAAACCTAATATTGAGGTACATTATTAAGTTTGGAAGCATCTCTTAAAATTAGTTCTTCCTTAAGTGGTGCTTCAAGTTAATATCCATGCAATGTTACAAACCTACAATGTACATTTCTCATCTTTCCTGTCACCTAAAGAACAAATTTTACAAATCTAAAAGACACATTGCTTTTCTTTCCTGTTTGCTAAGGAACACATTTTATGAAATCTTGACACCAGACTTGAAAGCATCTTCTCTTGGGCCCTTGCTCTGGGAGTTCCCACCTGACAGAGCTTCCTTACCTCTAATTTGTGATTCAAGGTGTGAGAAGAGAGGTAGTTTGATGCTTAGAAGTGTCAATATGAGAAAATAAAAGCAGTGATTGCATGAATAGAGTGCAATACAGATGTGTCAAATACATTGTAATTTTGAAGAAATACAGACTTTATAAAATTAATTTCTTTAAGTTCTTCTTTGGACATCTTTTCAAATACTGTTTTTCCTACATATATAGCAAATATAAATATATCAATTTTGACCTTGGCTGACATATAGTAGTTCTATCTAAAAGTAGGATTTTTAAAAAAAGGCTTTATTCAAAAACTCAGGGAAGCAGAGTAGGTGTAGAAAATTATGGTTTTAATGATACTCGTTAAATAACTGTAAACAAAATAAAATCTATATTCCTCTGGCCAACTTTTTATATAGTTATTAAAATAAAGTATGTTATTCTAAATTTATGTCATTGTAGGCTATGTTTACCTAACTTGTATATTTGTATCTTAAAATTCATTACATTGTTTGACTTTAATAGAGCTGTATAGATGTGAGTGTGTGACATGTGTATGTGTGTGTGTGTGTGTGTGTGTGTGTGTGTGTGTATGTGTGTGTGTGTCTATTGCTGCCCCAGGACCAGCTCATAGATGACTGGTCTATCTTTTTGTCAGAGGATGACAATGGCTCTGCCTTCTTACTGACTTAAAAAAAAGAAGAAGAAATGTCACATCCCCTTAGGATTTACTCATTATAATAGAAAGTGGGTGTGGTTTTAACAATGACACGTGTTCTCAATTTGATCCAGCATGATTCAGGGAAATATATTTGTACAGTATTGTAATTTTCTGTGCAGGATTAGATGACCCTTGAGGATCAAATTGTTATCCATTAAGGGAGTATGTGATCTGACTCTTCATGACCTTAGGAAGAGGTTTCTTCAGAAAGAACAAATGTTTTCCTTTCCACAGGACCATGAGTCACTGCAATTCACCACAAGAAAATAGAGAGATCCAGCAGCTATGGATTTCTGTTCATAGTTGTGGTAAAACTATGACAATGTAAGTGAACAAAACTCTTGTCAAGGGACCCCAAAGCTGACTTTAACTTCCAAAACATGAGTGGTCACTTCGACTAGCTTTATATGTCGAGATATGTGGGTTTTTTTCCATAAGATTTGGATAATCCATAAATTGAATTACATATTGATATAAATTTCATTTTTTATAGAAAAGTATTTTTATACAATATATTCTGATCAGTTTCCCCCCCCGTATATCCTCTCAGATCATAAGCCATCCTTACCCATCCAACTCCATGCCTTCATTCTACTTCTCTTTAGAAAACAAACAAGTGAATTAAAATAAACAAATAAACCAGGATTTTAAAAAAAAACAAGAAACACAAAAAGGTGCAAATACACACAGTTATAATACCTATAGAAATACAAAATCAATCAGAAATTATAATATTCAAGCAAAAGACCTACTAGATATTAAACCGAAACAAATGAACAAAAAATACTCAACGAAGAAATATGAGCCACAAAGTTCTACAAAAAGACCATTAAGTTTGTTTTGTGTTGGCTCTCTATTGCTGCTATGCTTAAATCTTAACATTAAGTGAAGTTTAATATACCCAGCAAGGCTCCATTGGAGAAGACTATTTTTACCTTTGCAAAGCAATGGTCAATTAGAGACAGTTTCTTGATTAGAGTTGGGAGGTTATGTCCATATGCCTCTTTCAGTGCTAGCACCAAATTTCACTTGAACCTGTGCAGGTCCTGTGCATGCTACCACAGTCTTTGAGAGTTAATATGTGCATCAGTCCTGTTGTGTGTGGAAACACATCCTCTCTGGATCTTACAACCTTTCTGCCTCCTTTTCTGGATTAATTCCCTGAGCCCCGAGGGGATGGATTTGAAAAATATACTTCTTTTAGAATTAACTGTTTCAAAGTCTCTCCTTCTCTGCTCATACAGTTGTGAGTCTCGGTATTAATCCCACCTTATTCAAAGGGAAGCTTCTTTGATGATGGCTGAGTAAAATACCTGTGATTTTAGCAGGGTTTTGTTAGTTATTTTATCACTATGCTCCTTTGGCAGAATAAGAATATTTGGGTTTCCCCTAGGCCTATGGCCTATGCAGTCTCAGGTTCTTGGTCACCTGAGCACTGTCAGTCATAGCTTCCATCTCATGCAGTGGGCCTTAAATCCAATCAAGTAGTGCTTGGTTAGTCCTATATTTGTGCCACTATTGCACCAGAGTATTATTTAGGTAGGTCACTGTAGTCAACTGCTGGTTTTGAAGCTGGGTTGTTCTTTGGTAGCATGCATAGTAAGTAATTTCAAGGACCATGAACAATAGTCAGTAGGAGAGAAAAGAATGAGACCAGTATTAGGGCCGTACTGTCAATTTTTAGAGATCAACCAATAGCCTCAGCAATAGCTTGCTTTGATTGTGGGTTTTCAGGGGACATCTTTGGTCAACAGCTCAGTTAGATGTAACATACTCCTGATAGTAAAAGTTTCACACATTGGTAAAAGAGCTCTAGTTGGGGCTTTGTCTTCTCCATTATTTGGTAATTCCATTTAGATTTCTTTCACATATTTTAAGAAGCTTCTACTGTATCAGGGTCCCATATAAGCCTCAAATGGTTTTTAGTGTTAGGTGTTCCTCACAGTTTCCCTTCCCTTACTCTCATATTCTCCTTCTTCTTCCTTGTTTAATCTTCCTCCTCCAGTCTTCCCCCATCTCTCCATAACTATATTTTACTTTCGATGAAAAAGAGAGCTGGGAGGGTGATGTGGAGTGGGGGAGGGTGGGATGGGAGGGAAAGAGGGAGGGAGAGGGAACTGGAATAAGATCAAAAAATTTAAAATAAAAAAAAAGGAAAAAGAAAAAGAGAGCTGGAAAGAGTGTGCATGGCTTCTTTGTTAGTGACAAAAATAGCACAAATAGCTGTAACACAATAACATGGCCCCACATGAAATATGAGATTACAGAACAGTGGGGTATCCTGAAGTTAAAAGAAGGGACTTCCCCTTTTAAGAAGGGACAGTATAAGGAAACCACTGTAGAGACAGAAGCAATAGACTCTGGTTGCCATTAGCTAAGTAGGTATGAGTCAGATAAAATTACAAACAAGAGAGATTTCTTGTTGACCACCATAGCAGCATGGACCATTGGGTACCCCAGACTGATAAAGCGTCACTACTCAATTGCTTGCTCTTTCTCATAAGTTGTCACATAGTGCCTGTGAGGAAAGCCAGAAGTGTGGTAGAACATTAGAGAACTATTCTCAGTGTTTGTAGCCGCAGGAGAAGGGCAGTTGTTGCAGCAAGAAGTCACAAATGCCATCTAAGTGGCACTATGATGAAGCACAGATGGAACACCAAATGACAACATCAATCCTCTACCCTGTAGGTGAAGGTAAAGATCCACTTGGGCTTTGAAAACATGGGAGCAAAACCCAGTACCTGTGGGAGAAGGACAGGGTGGGCACAGAGTAGGACCCTGTACCAAGAACTTTAGCTGTCTCAAAAGCAAGGTTTTCCTCTCTCATGACATAAGAAGAGACAGGTACTCTGAGAAAAATCCCATTATTAAAACCCAGGTTCCCAGATGCCTAAGACAGATGCTATACTGGCAAAGGCAAACATCTTCTACTTCTAAAATGATGAGATTAAAATAAAAAAAGCTTGGATCAGCCTTCAATAGGAAAGAATACAAAGTACTTGTAAGCAACTTGCCCTATGACAAAAGTTTGAAGGATGGCTGAACATGATTCTACTTGAAGATAGGAAAGTAGGATGCTATTTGAAATGCACAGATAATAGGTGGTGCTATAACTAAAACCCATCTTCTACAAATATGGAGAAATGTGTGGCAGTCTGAAATATGAGTAACTATTTCATCACAGAAATATTATAGAGATTAAATGTGAAAAGCGATATTAATGGTTAATTTTTCAAAAATAATAATAAAAATCAAGCTGTATATCCAAAAGCCATAGGACACTTTCTAAAGACTTTTGCAATTGAAAATAAGTAAGAATATTTTGACTCATTATTCTCAAACCACTGATAACTAAAGTTAAAAATAGTAACAAGTAAGATAGCTTAAAAAAAAATAACCAAAAGAAAGTGCCAATCACAGAGAGTTCTATGGTAGACAGAAAATAAGGTGAAATAAAGGCTCTTTTGAATAAAATTGAACATTAATTATCAGTAGATGTATGCTGTATGAGATTTTGAAGACATTCTCCATGCAGAAGAAATGTTACACAATCACATAGAAGTTCAGAGCTGGTAAAATGAAATATTTTTCTTATTTTTGTTTTGATTTCCCTAAGAAATCTCTCCCTGTCTAATACAAAGGCAACAAAATGTGTTGTGAGACCTCTGGTGGAAAATGAAGCATAAGATTAATATCAAGGCTAACACAGAGGAGAGGGACAGAGTTTGTTAGTGAGGATTACAAAATAAACAACAAAGTGTAACCGTGCTTGAATTTGTTTAAAAAAGCATCCCCAGCATGGTCTTGTCCTTGCTCATCACTCCTCCCTCTCTATAACTGGATCCCAGGAATTTGGTTCAGTGCTTAGCTGTGGGTCTCTGCTTTTGTTTCCATCAGCTCCTGGATGAAGACTCTAAGATGGCATTTAAGGTAGTCATTAATCTCATTATAGGGGATTGCTTAGATTCTTAGTTGTGGATTCCTGCCAGATTTCTCTTTAAACCATGCTCTCTTTCTCTATTCTTCCCCCAACTCAATCTTCCTGATCCCTCCTATTCTCCTCCTAACAACTGGAAGTTCAAGGACTCTCCAGTCTGACAGCTGGGGAAGCAGCATAGTACTGGACTGAGTCAGGTCCCTGGAATGTGACTGTTAGTTGGGAGCCCTAGGCAGTCTATGAGGCCTCTGTCAGTGGAACCAGTATTTATCCCTAGTGCACGAATGTGCTCTGGGAGCCCATTCCTTATGGAGTGATACTTTTTCAACCTAGCTACATGGGGAAGGGTCTAGGTCCTGCCCCAGTGATGTGTCAGACTTGGATGTCCCTCATGCAAGGCCTCTTCCTCCCTGAGGAGTAGATAAGGGGGTGAAACGGGGTTGGTGGGGGATATGGGAGGATGGAAGGGAGAGGGAACTGGGATTGGTATATAAAATAAGATTGTTTTTAATTTAAATAAGAATTTATTTTTAAAAAATTCACCTTAATTACTAAAATTTATAAATAATCAAACAATTGAGAGTGATGTGGTATTCACAACTGAGAGAATCATAAAAGGGAAAGAAAGCAGATACCATAGCATACAGGATGAAGAAAGAAAAAAAAAAACAAAAACAAAAAAACAACCAGCAGGGCTAAGGTTTGAACCCAATCAGAACAATTCAAATGTACAATTTGTCTAAGGATTCCAATTAAAAATGATTAAATTGCAAATAAAACGAAGCTTATCTAGCATGCCCCAGGCATTTTTCTGCAGTGTTTTTAATTTTTTAAATAAATCATGTTTTTCTGAGCTTGCTGTTTATAGACAAGAGACACTGGATTGCATCAAATTGGATTTCATAGCAAAACTATACCAGGAGAGACAGAGTGACATTTTGTAGTGCCATACATTTGGATCCATGTTCTGGAAACTTAACAGCTAGACCATATGAAGAGAGGCTTCATCATTCTACACTTCTATCAACAGTGAGAAATGGCTCCCCTTTCCCTTGCAAACATCTGTTGTTTTCATTTGATAACTTGATAATAGTCACTTTGAATCTCAAAGTATCTTATATTTATTTCTGTGAGGACTCCTGTTGAATAGTTTTCAGGTGTCCATTACCCATTTTATTGTTGAGACCTCTCTATTGAGTCTCAAAGCCTACCTTTTGATAGTTTGTTTCATTGATATACCTGTTTGCCCCTCATTACCATTGAGTCGTCCATGTTATTTCACTTCTCTGGGCCTGTGTATTGTAGCGTGATTATGCTTTACTTTATAGCTAATATCCATTTTTAAGCGAGTACATAGCAGATTTGTCTTTGCAGGTCTGGGTTACCTCACTGAGGATGAATTTTTGTTCCTTTTTTTTTGGTTCTATCCATTTGTCAGCAAATTTCATGTATCATATATATGTATCATATATATACATATATATGTACATATATGATACATATACATATATACATATACATATATGTATGTATATATATATATATATATGATGTAAGATAAGTTTGTATTTATGTACAGAAAACTTAGCAGTATGTGTACATTTAACCCGGTTTAGTGGCGAGTTCTTTGGCCTTTGCCTTTTCCAGTTAGGCAATTCGAACCACAGATTTAGGACCCAGGACATTGCCTCCCCAGTGGCGCGTATCTCATCATATTTGTCTTTGTAATTGGTCCTAATAACTTCTACCAGCTTAGCAAGAGCACCCTTGTCTTCTGAGTTAACCTGTGTGAAGGCAACAGTGGTACATGTCTTCCTGTGGACCAGCCGCCCCACCCTGGCCTTTCCCTTGATGATGCAGTAGGGAACCCCCATCTTCCTACACAGGGCAGGCAGGAAGACCACAAGCTCAATGGGTCTACATTGTGGACGATCACCACCAGCTGAGCCTTCTTGTTTCCACCAAGGTGGTGACTGTATTGACTCCTGCTCGAAGGACAGGAGGCCTCTTAGTCAGGACATCTCTTTTGCCAGCAGCTTTCTTAGCACGGGCCAACAGTCTTTGCTTCTTCTCCTTCTTTGTTTCTGGCCTGTACTTGTGGGCAAGCTTAAGCAGCTGGGTAGCTTTTGCCGGTCCAGTGCCTGGGTGAACTGGTTAATGGCAGGTGGTACTTTGAGACGCTCATAGAGGATGGCCATTTGCCGTTGCAGCTGGATGTAACTAGGCCATTTGAGAAGAGGGTGAGATCTCTTTTGGGCTGGATGTCCTGCCCAGTGCCGAAGTTCTTAGGCATTTTCTCAAACAAAGGATTCACCACCTTTTTGGCCTCCTGTTTCTTCACGACAGCAGGGCCAGAGTTACATTCTTCCCCTTGGCCTTCTTTCTTTTGGTCATCTTGCTTGACTGGAGAAAAAGAGAGTGTAGCCATTAACAGCTGAGTAATACTCCATTGTGCAGATGTACCACATTTTCATTATCTGTTCTTTGGTTGAAGGACCTCCAATTTCTGGTTATTATGAATAAAGCTGCTATGGACATAGTTGAGCAAGTGTCCTTGTGATATAGTAAAATATCCTTTGGGTATATGCCCAGGAGTAGTATAGCTGGATTTTGAAGTAGACTGATTCACAATTTTCTAAGAGACCTCCATATTGATTTCCAAAGTGGCTGAACAAGTTCTCACTCCTACTAGCTAGCAGAAGAAAGTTCCCCTAACTCCCCATTCTTGTTTTTGATCTTAGCCATTCTGAAATGTGGAAGATGAAATCTCATTATCATTTTGATTTACATTTCCCTGGTAGCTAAGAATGTTGAACATTTTTTTTTCAAATGTGATTCTCAGTCATTTGAGATTCTTCTGTTGAGAATTCTCTGTTTAGATTTGTATTATTTAGTTTTTTAAGTTTTTGAATTCTTTGTAAATTCTAGGTTTAAAGTCTCTGCCCTGAAAAACTTTTTTGACAGTTATTTTCATTTCTGTGTAACCCCTCACTACTATGCTTTAGCGAAATGTTAGTAGAAGTGAATGGGGACTTGTTTATAAGCTTGCCATTATTATACTTGGGACCATTTTATTTTACCTTTCTGGCCACACTAAAGAAATTATTGTTTCTGTGGGACTTTTAAATTTTAGCATAAAGAAAACCCAAAGACAGAATAAGAGAAAGTTGCTGGGCCATTGTGTCATGGCATTGAAAGTGGCCTCTTGTCTCAAAGGTATTGGGCATCCTCACATGTAGTTGGGTTCATCATTGTATGTCACATTCTAGTGCTGAACAATCCTAGAAATGTGACAGTCTTGTTATGAAAATATTTTCTTTTTTGTTATCGTTTTTCTACTTAAGATGACTTCCATTTATTTCTGGTGTGTTTTAAAATAGGCAAGCTAATTGATAAATCAACTTTAGGGGTCCCACATTGTGTTCTAATCACAAGATTTAATTTCTTAATCTTTCAACAAGTCTCAATTTCATATGCCACACTTATCTAATTATTCATTGACTGATTGATTGTGATTCATTGAAGATTGGAGACATGGCTCAGCAGCTAAGAAAGTGCAGTACTATTGTAGAGATACGAGTTTGCTTCCCAGCACCCATGCTAGGCCTCCATATGCACCTGCACTCACATGTACATAACAGATGGTAAAAAGTAAAATAAATCAAGAAATGACTGGGTATGGACTCTTCTGTTTGAGTTCTTCACAACTGATTGAAGTTTTCAATAATTTCATTGACCTCGTTGAAAATGAGGTTTCTCCTACTGGTCTAAGCTGTATCCCTTTATCCTGTATCCCTGTATCCTGAACATCACACTGTCTGCACATGTGGCATGCTTCATCATGGACAGAGGCTCTACACTGATATGGGCACTAACAATTGCCCATTCTTTACCATCATATGCTTTGGGCATCTCATTGCTAACCATTGGATTTTATCCAGTCACATAACTGGCTCTGGTTTGCACTTTCCAAATCTGTTTTACTTTTCTTTTTTCATGGGAGCACAGAAAATATTATTTTTCAGGAGCCTTTTCAGAGATCACTTGGGATTGGTGTGCATCTGGAATCCATGGCTATAAATGGGTGTGTTAGCTGGATTTAGAGACTGTCTCCTCTCCCATCTTCTACTGTGTAGAAAAGCAATTGGATAGGTGTTCAAGATAGGCTGGACAAAGTCTTCAGCCTAAGTTCACATAGAAGACCTGAATTTTCTGTG
Source organism: Phodopus roborovskii (assembly GCF_943737965.1). Taxonomy (NCBI): domain Eukaryota; kingdom Metazoa; phylum Chordata; class Mammalia; order Rodentia; family Cricetidae; genus Phodopus; species Phodopus roborovskii. The sequence goes on from NW_026126540.1 coordinate 14,516,719, forward strand.
TCATATGGGTGAAAGGTGAGCTTTACTATGCTAAATAAGTGCCTCATTCACTGTAGATACAACCTGCATATCTATAGATTAAAGCCTCTGGAGAGGCTTGCCACATGTAACAGGCATCCTTTCATTTCCACATTGCCATATCTCAACTCTTTCCCACTGAACTAACTGTGAAGGGTGATGACATATCACTCCACTTCATGAAATCTCCATGTTACTAAACAATGTGAAGTTGAGAATGCCCATATTTTGGTGCTGGAGTTATTTCATCTTGCTAATATCATTCTTTCATTTCCCTTCTTCCAAGGCTCAAGGAACTTCTGGTTTATTGAAATATCTTGAGTAAATAAATGATTGACATTCTGCTATGAATGTGTAAGATACCAGTTGGAGAATATTCCTTCTGATTATCCTCATCTTAGACCATAGCTCATAGAGCATTGGAATATCAATAACTGCTCCTTTTCTCTTATTAATAGAAGATGGGGAAAGTGTAACACAAGGCAGTGAAGAGAGTCAGCTTGGGTGATCTGTGTTGTGGAAGGCGGTTTCACTCTTCTAAAATTAAGAGGTCTTCATGTTCAGTCTTTCAGTTTTGAAATTATAATGCTATCACACACAATAAAACACACATAATATCATTAACATTGATAATAAAATTCTGGGTTAGAGGAAGATATAAACTTCAAAATATAATCAGAGACAATGTACTGTTTATGGAGGCTACTAATTCTCTTGCTTATATGAACTTTTTAAACATAAATACATGTTAAAGGTATATTGGATGATACAACAAAATTACCATTCAACTATATTTCTTTCATTCCTTTACTCCATAAAGACGAGCTTTGGAGGCTAAAGTAGATATTATTTTCAAGATAGAGGCATAATGATGCATTTCTCTATTTTTGTAGGGAATAGTCACATAATCTAAGTCTGAAGTGGTAAATGGATTTTGCTTACTTTCTTGGAGTGAAATACAAGTACTTATACCCCCATAGAGCTAATAAAATCTTTAATTATGTGGGTTGCTTTGTGATTCCGTTTCTAATCATAATGTACAAGTAATGAAATTTCAAAAGAAATTATTTGTGTTCTATGGTAATTTATGGTATTTATTTTCTTCAAAATGTTCCCTATAGTGAAGCTTTATTGAAAAACAAGATAGGTTAGAGAAGAATCCACCAAAATCAGCAGAGTTATATATGCAATGAAATCATAAAGAGTAATTAATCCTTAAACTAGCTTATTTTATATTTTAAATAATTATTCAGATCTTCAATTTAAAAAACACATCTCTAATCATGCCACCTGGTTTCACAACTTTCCTATGTATGTTTCCTTACATGTCTCCCAAATGTACTCTCTATATTGTTGTTCTGTTCTCCATATTCCCAGTGCTTGGAAACTGAGGCCACATTTCATAGATAACTTTGACAATGAGTTTCCTGCAAAATTAGGTTCTATAAGACACACAAATTTATAGACAAGGAATTCTTGTCCCGAGCATGCAAGAGCATTCTCAGCGATTAGGCCCCAGGTTCATTGGGCATATAGATGCTCAGGTCTGAACTTTATAAACAGCAACTTTGTATGGATACCTTGTGAACTCTTCATCATAGGGGGAGGTAAACTAGAAGCTAGTTGTTTCCTGAGTTGGTTCTTGCATATTTTCTAAAAAAAAAAAAAAAAAAAAAAAAAAAAAAAAAAACATTAGTATCCAATTACCTGTATGAAATCTCTCCAGTTTGAAATACACTTTTTAAATTTGATGACTTAAATCCAAGTCAGAATTACTCTTTCTTGTCATATTTATGATAATAATTTTTATTTAAATTTGAAACAAGCTTGTTTTACTTGTCAATCCCAGTTCCCTTACCCTCTCCTCCTCCCCTGGCCCCTCCCAACTCCCATCCCATTCCCTTTCTGCTCCCCAGGCAGGGGAAGACCTTCCATGGGCGATCTTCAAAGTTTGCCAATTATGAAGGACAAAATGTTCTTTAGTACATTGTCTTGTACAAATTGTACCAGTCACCCACACTCAGGGTGGCACTGCTGCAGAAGTCTTCAAAAGGGCTCCATACTCTTGTCCTAGTTTTCCTATATCTGATATTGGTCAGATACAGCCCTTCCACAGCTGTAATAAATAAGCATTTTACAGCATCTTTTAGTAATATCAGAACTACTTTCTTTTTAAAAATAAATTTAATGGGACATTATTATTAATGCTTTGAAAATGTTCAGGCAGTATATTTTGATCATCTCCACTGCACAAGCCTTCCCCTAACTCTTCCCAGGTTCACCGCCACCTTACCCACTCCCTACTTTGCTCTTCATTTTAAAAATTACCCAGTGAGCCTAGTCTGTGCTTCTCCTTTACTCATAGAAATGGGGCCATCCACTACAGATTGGATGACAAACCAACAGCTATAAATTTGAAGAAAACTGATTTTTTTCTCCCCCAGAATAATTATTCAATTGCTGGTTGGGACTCATGAGGCCCTTCATGCTAGAATGTCTACTGGCTTGATCTTGTGCAGATCGTGTGAATGAAACCACAGTTGCTGTGCGTTTGTGAACATAGCTATACTGTTATATCTGAAAGACACAGTTTCACCAATTTTTATAATCTTTAATCTCCTTTTGCATGATGGTCCTTGAACTCTCTCTCTCTCTCTCTCTCTCTCTCTCTCTCTCTCTCTGTTTCTGTCTGTCTGTCTGACTCTCTGTGATATAGATATTCCACTTAAGGCTGAATACTCCACTACTACAGAAACACATGTTCATCTATGTTTATAGCAACTCTATGCACAGTAGCTTTGACATGGAAAGGCATAGATGTCCATCAACTATATTAAATGAACGATGAGAATGTGGTACCTATACACAACAGAGTTTTATTAAACTGTTAATAAAAATGAAATTATGATATTTGCATTTAACATTTAGAATTCTGTGTTTAACCTAGAATTTTCTTCTTTTAAAAATATGGTATGTGAAAAAAATATGGTATGTGTATAGGAATTTTACCCTCATGTAGCACATGCTTGCCTGGTGTCCCAGCATTCTAAGAGAGGGCAGAGAAAGCTACTGAAAAAGGGAGTTAGAGTTTTGAGTCACAATGTAGTCTTATGAACCACATATTGGGGCTTTGGAAATACAGGCAATAAGTGCTTTTAATCACTGAGCCATTATTCTATCCCCAGAATTATCTTGTTAATGATATCCCTTTTAGGACATTTTGATGTCCTAATATGTACCAAAAAAAGAACAAACTGAATCACCAATAAAACCCCCATTTCAAACTTTTTCACATATTTTGTGTGCATGAAAAATTTGGATCTCATGTTGCTGCACACATCACTGTTCCATTGCAGACTGCCATGTGCACATTGCCTTTCATCTCTAAACACCTTCCAAACTGTTTATAAAAATGTCTGTGTACTAAATTTTTTTATGAATGACTGCCATGTTTCTTAAAATGCTCTCAATCAAATCCACATGCTCAGAGTTGGGGATGGCTCAGAGGGAAAGAGAGATTGCTGCCCTTACAAAGGTTCTCCACCCACGTCAAGTACCTTAACAACTGCCTATAAAATTTGCTTCAGGGAATCCAAATTCCTCTTCTGTCCTCCATGAAAACACACATAAATAAAAATAAATACTAAAATATACTATCTCTGCAATTACATATAAAATTACTTTGTGACTGTTACGGCACAGTTTCTATTGGGTGAGTACAACAAAATTTTTATTTATTTTATTGGTTTTCTATGCATTTGAGGGAAACTCAGGTGTTACTGGGTTTTTGAAAACAGATTTTTTTTCTACCACATGGAATTAAATGTTACTACCCAAATTCTATTAGCAATAAATTTTTGTTCTTCATTAAAAAAATGAAGTAATTGAAAATAAAGATGTTCAAACATATAGATTTCAAAGAGTGAAAGTATCTATTTATCTTTTGCTTTACGAAAGAAAACATTAAGTAAAATTCCCTGAAATTTCAGCAATAAAAATAATCTCTAGAATTTAAAAATAAATTCGGCCAAATGAAATAATTTTATGAAAATAAATGAACAGTGTCTTAAGAAGGCTGCATACTCCTGAAGTTTTCCAATAACACTCTATGCATTTGAGTTTTTCAGTTCAGCAGGAAGGGAAGGCGATGCTCCACTGAGATCTGCTTCTGGCTGTGAAAGGAAAAGGAGGCTTGTGGGGAAGGGATCTTTTATTCTCCATAGATGTTGGCAAAAATAGAAAGCGGGGGATAGGAAATTGCTAGTTAGGTACTGTACACTCTGTTTGTGAAAAGTCCTCCTTTTCCATGAATGCCAGCAAGAATTTGCCTTTTCTCTATATATTCTACCACATAGTCTTGGTATATTTTAGCATGTAAGTTGTGAAAGATATGGCAAAGAATAATAAATTTTATATAGAAACTAAATGTGGACCAGCCTCCCCAAGATTTTTTTCTAAATTACGCTTTGCTATAAATTTAAGTTATAGTTACAAAATGGGGTTTTGAGCCTCCATCCCTGTTTCATATGCACAAGTTTTTTTTTTGTTTTTTTTTTTTTTGGCCTGTTGAACAACTTGTCAGTTAAGTCTGACAGTGATTGATTTTTCTTTTATTCGATACTAATCATTGATTTTGGTGACAGCTCACTTTTTTTTTTAGTATGTGTGTTGCTAAAGATTTTGTAAGTGCAAATTTTTTCATAAAATGTTTCTTTATGATTTACTGTAATATTTAATTATGCTAAAAAGATAGGCATATTTTATGTAAATATATAATAATATCTATTAAAATTCCAAAATACTTTTATGATATTACCTATCAAGTAACCATCCAATAAATAATTAGCCTTATTGATGTGGAACATTAAAAATATGACATCTGTACTCTATTTAAGAGAGTTTGATAAAATGGAAAGAATGTAAGTGTACAAATTCAGGATGGAAGAGCTATTGATGGTTCATACATTGCTCATGAAGACACATGCTTAACTTAAAGAGAGGATGCATCTCTCTGCCGATATAGAAAGAATGTGAGTCACCAACAGTGACTACCTAGAAAAGCAAAATTTGTTTTGTTTTGTTTTTTAATTTGTCACCTCCAAGACTGCTCCCGACCATGGACCGTACAGCCTGCTCATGTGTTGTGAAGACAAAGCCATCTTCAATGCTGGTAAACACAGAAACTCAAATCTAACCAGAGTGCAGAGAATGAGACTGTGGGATGCTCATCCCTAAGTGGGTCAGCTATTTTATATCTCCTGTGTCTACTCAGTGACCATTGAGGAAGAGGGAGAAGAAAGCATGCAAGAGATAGATGTGATGGATGACTACTAGGAAATAGTATCTTCCATATACTGCAAGGCCACTGCATATGTTAACTCACAGTGTTTGTGACAGTTTGTACAAGATCTATTCAAGCTCAAGACCAAATATCAGTATGAAAGAAAAACACATGGATGCAAAGTCCTACGATAGCTGAGGAACTAGTCAGTTTTCTTTAGGAATGTAGCCCCTGATAAGTTGATCACTCTTCATTGGTCTGAGAACATGTGAACAACACAAATTTGACTCTATGGGTATTTCAAAAAAAGATGACACACAGGTGGGTGGAGAAGGGGGTGCATCTGAAAAAGTTGGAAGTGAGGTGAATATGATCAAAACACACTGGACACATTGTCAAAGAACTAATTAAATATAAAAACAAAAATACTACCAATGACTTAGATTTTCCATATTCTGCTTATGTAAAGAGTCACAAATGAATGTTGATTCCAGATTTATCTTCAAATCCAGAATTAGTTTCATAATAAATATATGTAATTTAAATGTAAACACACAATTCCTTCCTAGAAAAAATACTGCCTACCGATGAGCACTCAAATGGCTCAACCAACAGGAAAATAAGCATATGTACTTCTATGCATATTGGCTATTAGAAAAATTGTTTTATTTTAAGATTTGAAAGTGTGCTCTCCTTGTAAGTGCTCTGCCTTAATACATAGAATGAAAGCTTTAAGCACAAAATTCAGAATACAAAAGCTATCAGAGTTTGTGGGAAGGGACCACATAAAGCTCAAGGAATTGCACAGAAGTAGATAGATCATTTGGAACCATCCAGCCAAGGTCTCAGACTCCCACTCTCAGCTGTAGACAAGCTGAAGATCAGAGAGATGATGAGCACAAGATTCTCTCTCACTTTAAAAGAGGTATATCTCATCTTCCCTAAAAATCCAAATCAGCGTGATCCAAGATGAATAACATGCAGTGAAATCAGGGAACATATGTCTAATTTCTATCTTTGACTAAAAGCTGAGAAGACTGGGAGAGCGTCATGAGGTGGAGAAAGCAGCATGGAACTGTCTGTATGCTTGCCTCTGGCCCAGGAAAGGTTGCTAATCCCCCAAGGGTTAAGTGGTACTGAAAACTAACAGAGCATGAGATGTCTTGCTGGTATCCTGCCCAGGAGCAGCACACAGTGAGAGATGCTATGGTAGGCTGCCAAGAGCACAAGCTGGGAAAGTAGGAGAACTCAAGCGAGCATGAATTTCTCACGTTGCTATGCTATAAATTCCTTGCGTCTTGCTCTGAAAGAACACATTTGCGATCCTGCCAGGGAGCTGACATCTGATACCTGCCACACACAGGGTGTTGGGGATCATCTAGGTTACTCAGGGACATACTCAAAGTGCTTCAGCCCCTGAACCTCACTCAGCCTTTTTAGTGTCCCCATCCACCTGCTGTATCAACAATAGCATGGGAAATATATTTCTTACGCATATTAAGTTTCAATGTAAGCGTTGGTTTAGAGGATATATATATATATATATATATATATATATATATATATATATCTCTGTGTGTGTGTGTGTGTGTGTGTATGGGTGTATAGACTTTTAAATTAAAAAATTCATTTTTTGTAAGTTAACAGGTTCAAAAATACCGGAATTACATATACAAGTCACATGGATTAGTGAGACATGTATAAAAGTTTAACAGTTGAGGCAGACTCAGAGATGTTCAGATAAAGGGAGACATGAGGCTGGATGGCTGCCTTGAGACCTTGCCATACATTATGTGTTTTATGTATATCTATGAATAAACACACAAATATGTATTCACACCATCTATCCACAATGGGTAAATAAATATATTTTACTTATTGTTCAGAGAGGAAAGAAATAATAGTTAATTTTTTGATGATGTTTGCTGGGAAAGTTGCTTTTAGCATTTCTGCTGGCTGATTAATATACTTTGACCATCTTAAGTGAACCACAGTTCATTCTATTTGCATATTAACTACATCACTCAAGCACCAGTTATTTTTTACTTGGCAGCTTTCTGAAATTCAGTGGCAGCTATCATGAAACATGCCTATGTAAATAAAGCAAGATCTTATACACTGTAGGCATTATACCAGTAACAGATAATTTGAAAAATACTATGTTCATTATATAATTATACTACTGTAGAGTATAGTCTGGCTGGCAAGGTTAAGCTCCTCATTGGGGTGATGTTGCAGAGAATGTTAGAGTCTTAGAAAGTAATTCATAAAACTCAAACAGAAAATCTGAGAGATGGATTTATAGGGGAATCTATTAACTAACACACATTAGACTATAAGTCTTATATTAATGGGAAAATACTAATTTTGTGAATTGTTACCCTTTCTAGGGTGGGCTTTTTCATGGAGAAACTTCTCAAGGGTCACTCTTAACTCCTGGAGGTAACTTCAATAAATTTAGATCACCTATCCTATATCTAGGGTGATTAATATTTTTTTATATTTCCCTAGGAAAAGTCACACAACTTCAAAATGGAGATTGCAAATTCATAAAGTATTATTAAAGGGTAGCTATGAGACAAATACCCTTGACTTGATTTTCTTTCCTTTCTTTGATTTGTTATTTCTTTCTTTAAATATTTTTTTTTACTTAAATTTGAAACAAGCTTGTTTTATATGTCAATCCCAGGTTCCATACCCTCCCATCCTTCCCTATTCCTCCATCAGTCCCCTTGTCATCCCCTTTCTGCTTCCCAGGGAGGGTGAGACCTTCCATAGGCAGTCTTCAAAGTCTGTCATATAATTTGTACCAGGGCCCAGCACCTCCCTCATGTGTCTAGGCTGAGGGAGTATCCCTCTATGCAGAATGGGTTCCCAAAGTGCATTCCTTTTTTTTTTTTTCTATATTCATTATTGTTTTATTTTAATATATATTATTTTTTTCTTATTTTACATATCAATCCCAGTTTCCTCTCCCTCCCTCCTATACCAATCCCCCACTCCACAGGGAGGGTGATGCCTCCCAGGAGGAATCATCAAAATCTGTCAAGTCATTTGGAGTAGGTACAAGGCCCTCCATCCTGCCTCTAGGCTAAGGGGAATGTGCTCCCAAAGTCCTTTCGTTCACCAGATATATATCCAGCTTCCACTCTCAGGTATCTCTTAGACTGCCCAGTCCTTCTAACTGAGACCCACATTCAGGGGGTCTGGGTCAATCCTATTCTGGTTTCCTAGCTTTCATTCTGGGGGGGTCCATGAGCTCCCCCTTGTTCAGGTCAGCAGTCTCTGTGGGTTTCTATAGCCTAGTCTTGACCCCTTTGTTTATCACTGTTCTCTCTCTGTGCAACTGGATTCCAGGAGTTCAGCTCAGTGTTTAACTGAGGGTGTTTGCTTCTGTTTCCATCAGCTACTAGATGAGGGCTCTATGATGGTATATGTTAGTTATCAATCTCACTATCAGGGGAGGGCATTTAAGGTAGCCTTTCCACTGTTGCTCATATTGTTAGTTGGGATCATCCTTGTAGGTCTCTGAACATTTCTCTAGAGTCAATTTTCTCTTCAAACCTATAATGAATCCCTCTTTCATGGTATCTCCTTCTCTTGCTCTCTCTTTTTTGCTCATCTATTCCTCCCCTGACTCAATCTTCCTAGTCCCATATGCTTTCCTCTCCTCTGGTTCTCTTTCTTCCTAACTCCACTTCCACTCACTACCCCCTACTCCTATTATGCTCAGGAGATCTTGTTCCCTTCTGTGAGGGACCTTTTACTAAACACTTATGGTCCAAATTGTATTCTAGGTTCTCTGGCAGTGTGAATTACAGGCTGTTGATCCATTGTTCTATGTGTAAAATGCATATATGAGTGAGTACATAACATGTTCCTCTTTTTGTGAATGGGTTACCTCACTCAGGATGGTTTCTTCAAGTTCCATCCATTTGCCTGCAATTTCTAGATTCCATTGTTTTATTCTGCTGGGTAGTATTTCGTTGTATAAATATACCACATCTTCTTTATCCATTCCTCAGTTAATGGGCATCTAGGTTGCTTCCAGGTTCTTGCTATTACAAATAATGTTATGAACATGGTTGAACAGATGTCTTTGTTGCATGGATGTGGACCATTTGGGTATATGCCATAGGATTGCTGGGTGCTGTGGAAGACTGATTCACATTTTCCTGAGGAACTGCCATACTGATGCCCAAAATGGCTGTACGAATGTGCACTCCCACTAGCAGTGGAGGAGTGTTCTCCTTTCTCCACATCCTCTCTAGCAGAAGCTATCATTGATGTTTCCAATTTTAGCCATTCTGACAGGAGTAAGATGGTATCTCAGAGCTGTTTTGATTTGCATTTCTCTGATTTCTAAGGATGGAATTAGAAGAAACCATCCTGAGTGAGGTAACCCAGTCACAGAAAGACAAACACGGTATGTACTCACTCATATATAGTTTTTAGATATTGAGCAAAGGATTACACACAGCCAGAAAAGGTAGGGAACAAGGAAGACCCTAATAGAGACATACATGGACCCCTGGAGAAGGGGAAATGGACAAGATCTCCCAAGCAAATTTTGAGAATGGGAGGAGAGGGAAGGAGTTAGAGGGAAGAGGAGGGGAAAGGTGGGCACGATGATGTAGGAAGATTGAGTCAGGGAAAGAATAGAGGAGAAAAAGAAAAGAGATACCATAATAGAGGGAGCCATTATAGGTTTTTGAGAAATCTGGCACTAGGGAAATATCCAGAGATCTACAAGGATGACCTCAACTAACAATCATAGTAATAGTGGAGAGGCTACCTTAAATGCCTTTCCCTGATACCTAATTTTAAAATTATTTTAACCATATAGTGACAAATAGAATGATGACTAAGTGACTAGATATTTTTACTTGTATGGAATTAGTTAGTGAATTTACTTGGTATTGAATTATATATATTGAAATATATATATATTTCATAGAGGAATTTCTTGTTACATAAAATATACTTAGCCAGGTACATGGGGCAACTATACAGGAAAAGGGACATTGATTTTTTTAAGTAAAATTCTGAACCAGAAATTCATAAGGAAAAGAAAAAGTAGGGGATAGAGAGAAGTAATATGAGAAAATCCAAAGACTAAGGCAGAATTGTGGGGGCCTTATCTTGCTTTCATCTCTGAAATTAGATATGCCCTCAATTACACGTTGCATTTACTAAAAAGAGATATAATTGCCTAGCATTTATACTCCCCAACCAAGATGCAGATGAATGTCCACCTAATTTCCAGGAATGTACTACTATTTGCCCCAGGGTTATCTGCAAGAAGGCTATAAATTGATTTTCCTAAAGCCATATCCATCTGCAATATTCATGGAGGGTTGGAGTTAAGTTAGGTTCAGAATTTTATCTTTAAAATGTGTGTCTAACCCAATATTTTGAGTCATTTTTCCTTTTTTTTATTTTTCTAGAAATTGTGCTTATTTGCTTTTCATACTTAGGTGTTTGAACCATGTGTAGTCTTATTTCTTTCCATGTTGATATATTATATGAACAGAATGAAGATGTCCCTGATTCTCTATTTTACTATACTGTGTTCTAATTATTCTATGTTGGAAAAAATGTCGAGTACATCTAGAATCAAAATATTATCATTTTTGTTCAAATAAAGAAATGTGAACTATGACCAGCAAAATGTCATATTGGTAGCTGAATAAGAAAAAATAATTATGTGGACATTCTCAGCAGCTGCTTTCATATTTCTCCTAACTTTACCTGATTTCTTTTGTACTTTTTACTTACCTCAACATTAAAAATATATCCACTACATTAATACTAAATATGATGTAAGAACTTTTTTATCTATCATTGAAAAAAAACATGGTCAATGTCTCTGAGAGTTTGTGAGACACCTTGGCAATATTTATTTCTCACTAGCATCTAATCTACAGTCGGAGCCCTTCCTTGCCAGTGTAAACACTCTCCTTGGCTATGATGATCAGAAGTAAATATTGCATTCTCTTCCCAGACTCTACCCTCTGAGCTACCTCCATTGTTCTACTCAACAGCATGTTTTGTGTAGCAATTAGTTGTGGTGAGCTTCAGGTATATATGCGACTTTAATTAGTGCTTACTAGAGAGAAGATATTTTTAAAAAATAATAAGATACATAATTATTTATTTAAACTAATTCTTCTATTTTCAATGTTCTCAACTCAATAATAGTAATAATGGCAATAACAATTTGAAAAATGTGTTCTTTATAGCATCTCTGAGTGCAATGAGAAAACATATATTCAAATTCTTATATTAAACCAATGTTCTGGGAAATCATAACTAGATTGTAAACTCTTTTCAATGTTTTCATTTTTATCATCACCTTCTCTGTAGAACACTAAGCCCAAAAAGAGAAATGATAAAATAGCTACGGATGTAGTGAACTAAGGCAATTTATACTAACAGAATTCTGCCAACACAGGGTTTCTACTGTAGCCACCCAGGTAATAATGATAGCATTAAAGGAAATGAGAGTGCCATGTTGAATATGAGGGAGACATCTGTTAGCCAGTATGTAGTACTAATGGGAAAAATTAAAGAGAAACCATCTATCCAGAGGAGAATGAACATAAACATTCTAACAAAAGTGCAATTACAGAAGTGATTACTGGAAATAAGATGTATTCCATAGAAAGAGAACAACCCCTCCCCTTGATTCAAAAAAAAAAAAAAAAAAAAAAAAAAAAGGAAGGAAAAAAATTGGGCTAATCCCTTAATTCCTTATGCTTAATACTTGAACCGGTGATCAGATTGAATTTCCTGGATAAACACACACACACACACACACACACACACACACACACAAAATAAAAGTAGCTGATATAGTTACCAAAGCATGCACTTAAGTGTATTTAGATTCTTTATTATATTAGGCAAGAGGAAAGACTAACATAGATCTTAAGATATATCCAAGTCTTTTTTTATTGAAAATAAATTTTCATATAATATACTTGACTATGGTTTCTCTTTCCTAACTACTCCCAGATCTTACCTCCCCTTCTACAGAAATCCACACTAATTCTTTCTTTCATTAGAAAACAAATAGGTATTAAAGAAATAACAAAATATAGGAGGATTGTACAGTCTATGGAGCTTCTGGTAATGGATCAATATTTATCCTTAGTATATAAATCGACTTTGGGCACCTGTTCCACACAGAGGAGTACTCTTCAGCCTAGACATATGGGGGAGGGCCTGGGCCCTGCTCTAAATGATATGACAGACTTTGAAGATCCCCCATGGAAGGACTCACCAGCACTGGGGAGCAGAATGGGGATGAGATGGGGGTTGGTAAGGGAAACAGGTAGGATATGAGGGGGTAGGAACTGGGATAGACATGTAAACCAAGCTGGGCTCAAATTTAAATGAAAAATATCAAAAAATAATAAAATACAAAATATAAAGAAAACATAATAGAACAGAACAAACAGAAAAAATGTGCCAAAGAAAAAAAATATAAAAAAATATAGACACAGAAGTATGCACATTTACATACACATAGGTCCTTTATAATCACAAAATTGAAAAGCATAATATATAAGCAAAAGACCTGTAAGGTTAAAAAAATAAAGTTCAGACAGTGCATTATAAGGGGAAAAAATACCATTGCTGGGCATGGGGCATGACCTGAACTGGGTTTGTGTACTCAGTGATACTCCATTGAAAAAAAATTAAATGCTTGCTTTTAGAACACTTATCAATTGAAGATAGCTTCTGGGCTAGGGATGTGTCCACTCCCCTTCTCTGTGCTGGGACCTCATGTGGCTTAAACTTATGCAGTCCTTGTGTGTGCTGCCATAGTCTGAGTTCATATGTTCATATGTCAGTTATTGTGTGTCTCAAAGGGTCTGGGTCCTTGTTGCCTTGCATCCCCTGACTCTTACATTATCTCTATCTCCTCTTCCGTATAGACCTATGAGCCTCAGGAGAGATATTTGATGGAGATATCCCATTTAGGGCTGAATGTTCCAAGGTCAGGCACTCTTGGTACTTTGTCTAGTTGTGGGTCTCTCTGATGATGGCTGAAAAGATGTACAAGAAAATGCCATTAGGCTTCATTTTGTTATGTTCCTTTAACAGAATAATAGTATTTGGTTTCCCTCCCAGGTTTATGGTCAATCTAGTCTCATGTTCTTGGCTATCCAAGCAGTGTAGGATATGAGTTCTATACTTAAACAGATAGTGGTTGACTACTTGCCCAATGGTTTTTGAGACATTCTCATGTGGTCATTCTGACTTTTAGTTCTTGCTTTCTTTCTTTCTTCCTTCCTTTCTTTCTTTCTTTTCTTGTTTTTTAGAGACAGGGTTTCTCTATGGCTTTGGAGGATGTACTGGAACTAGCTCTTGTAGACTAGGATGGTCTTGAACTCACAGAGATCCTCCTGCCTCTGCCTCCCAAATGCAGGGATTAAAGGCATGTGCCATCACCGCCCGGCTGGCTTTCAGTTCTTAATTCTCATACCTCAGGCCCACAAGTGCTGGGATTACCAGAATTCAGTACAAGTACTCAAAGTTGGAAACCCCAAATATAAAGCCAGGCCAGATTCTTCTTGTTTTTATTTATTTATTTATTTATTTTTTTAGTGTTATCTTAGGTTTGGGCTTTATGTGTAATTATAAACTGTTCAGATTTGACACTAGTTCTGATTATGTAAAATTTATGTTTAGATATTGCTGTCCTTCAATAATTTAGGCAAAAGTAAAGACAACTGAAAGACAGTTAACAATATGTAGGATAAAGAAAGTAGGTTAGCGTGGGATTGTCATCAAGAGACTTAAAGCAGATGTAAGTCCCCAGACTTACAGAAATACAGAGGAAAGGGTCAAATGAGATTTTCTAGGGAAAAATAGTAAGTGATCTGAAAAAAAGGTCACTCTGTGGGGAAACATGTTATTCAATGAGGCAGAACCATGCAATATCGTTGGAATGTCTCCACAAAGTCAGCTTTCATATAATATTTACCTTAGACATTTTCTTCTCATATAGTTTTGTATTTAGAAATATCAGATGATTTGTTGTAAGGGAAGATTTCTGAGTAGAATCAGAGGAATTTGTTATTATTATACATCTGTTTCCCTCTGCATGAAATGAAGCATCAGAATACCTGTAGTGAACCAATCATCATGGGCAGAGAAGGAAGACAGAAGACAAACAGCAACCAGCAGATGAGGCCTCCTGCTCACTTTTCCTCATACACTCAGGCATGATTGACCTCTGACCCTCACTGAACTGCATGCTAAATACTTCCTCTGAATTCACATCAATCACTGACCCAAACTTTCTCATTAGAATGTCATTGAGGAGATAAAAAGCATTAATAAATAATACTTCCCTTGTGTTTCAAATGGGGAAATTTGAATTCCATATAACTGAAACACTCTATGGCCTGTAGAGAGTCATACACAGCTACCTAGTGGTTCACAATAGAGTACTAAAGGTCTGTCAGTTCATTGACTTTTATATGTCTCTGCTTTATTTCCTGTTATTATCACTTCTATTTTTTTTGGTAAATTCATATTTGCATTATATATGACAAATGTGCAAAGCTTCCTTTGTAGTCAGAAAATAATAAAACATTGAGTCTATAATAATCCAGATTTTTCTTTCCTCATTAAAAATACCCCTAAATTTTGGAGGACTGGGAATATTGTAGGAACTTTCTCTATAATGACAAGGTCCTGATTTTGATGCAAAACAATCATGTCAAACCCTGGGTGCAGTATCATGAATCTGTATTCCTAGTCCTGGGGCAGTGGTGACAGCAAGCTCCCTGGTACTCACTAGCTATTTAAACTAACTGGTGCAGTGAACCCAATCTTAAAGCAGTAGGTTGGGGAGGCCACATGAAGATGACACCTGATGTTGATCTTGAGTGCTACATTAATGCTCACACATGTGCAATCCATCCCCTCCCACATATAGAAAAGAAACATACACTTTGTTGGGTGAGATGGTGTCCACATTTAACACCTACACGCAAAAGGTTGAGGATGAGTCATAAAAAAGAAAAGTGTTCTAACTGTACATAGTTGGTTTATAAGTAAAACACCTGTGCTTCAGTTTGCTTATGGTTTGATGAACTCATACAGTTACAAGCAGACATTTGTGTGTGTGCATGTGTACATATTCAGAGAAAATTATTTACAACATTTGAAGTTGAATAAAAACGACTTATAAAGGTAAAATGTACTTTATAAAGGTAGTTTGAATTTTCTTGTGTAGATTTTCATGTAGATTGTGAATTCTTCAGCTTATCTGTGTACTTTTTACTTATATAGAGCTTGGATATTAGGGTTAAAAAGACTTTGCATTGAATTATGAATGTGATGAAGATATGGGTCCTCGGGAATTTTTTTTATTAGCCTCTAATGCCTGAGAGGTCTGGGATAGGCTAATTTTTTTTTCAATTTCTCACTTGAGAAAAATGGGACAGTATTTCATATATATTGAATTTTCTTTAAGTCTAAGCATATTACATTTATATAAGCATTTGTAACAGTGGAAGACCCAGTAGGCTTGCAAAGTTGTTCACTGTTATTAACCATTTGTAAACTTTTATTGAAAAAAAAACATGTGTTCTACATTTACTAACATATGTTTTATATCCTTACATTTCTCTCCCTGGTAATTTTGTGATTACATTCATGTTAAAGTAATTTTATAACCTGTTTGGAAAATATTTTTCAAAAACTGACATAAGTTCATAAAAAGCAAAAGTATCAAAATGATAAGATGGCCCAAGATTTGTGAGGTATCTTATGCACACACACTTCATTCTGCTGGTATGGACTTTAAAATTGTGCTAAAGTTCACTTGAAAGGATGTATAACTAGAATCACAAACAAGTATGTTTTACATTGTATGTGTTGATTCTACTATAATTAGTAAGTAAATAAAACTCCAGAGTGAAAGTATAATTAACTAAACTTTGGTAGTTTCATGTTCACTAGTCAATTAATATATAAAATATATGAATACAATATAAAATATAAGAAAACTTCAGCTCACAAAACTTTTTTCTTCAAAGTGACATGCACTTTAGTACAGAAATTCTGACTAATTAGAACTTTATTAGTATTAAGCCATGGATTACACTCATAGCACAACAATACTTTGTACCCTAGACAATGTTGTAAGTGTATAGTTGAAATTTGAGAAATACTCTTGGAATCCAGTTGCAGACAGGGAGGAGTGATGAGCAAAGGAGTCAAGACCAGGCTAGAGAAACCCATAGAAACTGCTGACCTGAACAAGGGGGAGCTCATGGACTCCAGTCTGATAGCTGGGAAACCAGCATAGGACCGACCCAGACCCCCTGAATTTGGGTGTTAGGAGGACTAGGCAGTATATGTGGCCTCTGGTAGTGGATCAGTATTTATCCTTAGTATAATAATGGACTTTGGGAGCTCAATCCACATAGAGGGATACTCTCTCAGTCTAGATACATGGGGGAGGGCCTGGGCCCTGCTCCAAATGATATGACAGACTTTCAAGACTCCCCATGGAAGGCCTCACCCTCCATGGGGAACAGAAAGAGGGTGGGGTAGGGGCTAGTAAGGGGGAGAGGACAGGAGAGAAAGGGAGGGTGAGGGAACTGGGATTATATGTGACATGTAAAACAACCTTGTTTCAAATTTAAATAAAAACAGGGTGAAAAAAGAGAAATTAAAAAAATAAATTGTATATTTTCCAAATATGTAAATCCTCTGCCTTTCTATTCTATATTTATCACAATTTGACTTATTGTGTTTCCACAGCATCAATTTCTTATTCACTACCCTCCCATTAGTTATTTAGTAGCTCTCTTCAGTATCAGATAAGCTGTGCTGGAATCACTACAGTAAGCTAATGGTAAGTTACAAGGCTCATCATCCATCATACCTTATTCTTCATAGACATTATATTGTTTCAATAAGAAGAATAAAATATGGTATAATACAACAGATTATTTAAAGAGACAGATATCTATCTGTCTATCTGTCTGTCTGTCTGTCTGTCTGTCTGTCTGTCTATTCAGATTATGTTTTCCTAAGTACCACTGGCTGGCCTGAAACTCCCTATGCAGACCAAGCTGGCCTCAAACTCACAAAGATCTCTTTTCTTCTGCTACCACATATGTGTACTATCATGTGAAGCCATGGATGTTCTATTTTAATATTAGTTATTATTGCTTTTCTTATACTATGCCAAACATAAATTTATATAAGTAAAAACCATATAAAGAGTTCAGTCTGTTTGTGGCTTCTGCTATGCACACTATTCTTGCTATATATTTTCTAATGATAACGGAAAGTACCATAGACTTAAGTAATAATTAAATTAAATGTAAATAATAATAACAAGACAAAAATAAATGCCAAATATATTTACTGCCATTTAACAAACAAACAAGCAGGAGCTGAATGAGAAGTAACAGAAACCCTTAAATAATCTAAAAATGCCCATCATGACTACCAAAATATTAAAAACTTCCATGATGCAAATATATTAGCAATTTAAAAATTGGATTTAATTGCAAGAAGACAAAAATGCTTTAATTTTATTAAGTGAAGCATTCAAATGTAAATGCATCCCACAATTCCAGACTAGCTATAATTACAAGAACACATATTAATGAAATAATAAAGAAAAGAATTGGGATAATAAGATGTTGTTAAAGACAAGTAAAACTTAAAAATTTCTAATGAAAATAATCAAGCAGACAGAATACTCAAATCTGTGATTGTGTGAGTTAAAACTGATATTACTCTAAATACAGAAATTGTATTGATAAGCTATAAAACGTATTACAATATATGTTGACATGAACATATATTTCTAGAAAACTATTGTTTTCAAGTGATTAAACTAAAACACTAAAAACATAAGTATTTTGTAGGGGTGAATGTAATGAAAAACATTTCAGAATCCTTATAAAAGAAATCGCTGGCCTCAATCTTTTAGTGAAGGAAGCCATCACTTAGTTTTAGACAAACTTTTCAGGAACAGAACACTTCATCCATTTTTTTCCTAAGCAAGTTTCTTTGAGGATAGTAAAAAAACAAAACAAAGGAAAACTATATAATAGTTTCACCAAGGGACATAGATGAAAAAAAATCACAAATGAAATTTACTAAACTACAACAAAATGAAATGAATATTAGGAATTTGAATGCTTGGTTTAAAAGTAGAAAATGTCAATATATTATACTAGCAAGAGCTATTTACATGCATATGCAATTCTTCCAACTTGGAAAAGAATTCTATTTTCCCATTACATTTATGTAAGCCTAAGGCAAGTAATTTTTCTGAGCAAATAAAATGTAAGTGCAAATGGCAGACAAACACTGCAAAAGGCACACGGATTTCCTGTGAATATTCTCCTTTCACTCATAAGACCAACAATGTTCCCGATAGAACCTAATCCACTAGCACAGACTTGATGTTGAAGACTAAAAGAAATAGAGTGGGAGCCAGCCTGTGCCAGCAAAGAGCATTTGCCAGTTTGGGAGTCTGCAGCTTAAATGCTATTGCCCAGAATTCATGTGTGCAACCCTGATCACCTGTGTGTTAATATTTGGATGCAAGGTCATAGGGAAATGCTGAAATGGGTATTCACACATATGTGTCATAACCCTTTGTTTTCACTGGTTCACTGATCCCAGTATTCTCGAGGCTTCCACACACCCTGGCTAGCTTTTTTCTCTTCCTTGCTGTTACTCCTGCCTCTGCTTTCTTCTCACCTACATACATTTCATGACCTCCTGCATTTCTGACCTCCTTTAAGATCTCTTCCTCCCATTTCACAGTCTCCTTGCCATTTCTTGTAATCGTCTAATACATATATCCCAATACAAACATAGACACCTTTATGATTTTAAATCTAGGTTCCAAAAATAAGAAAAAAATAAGACATTTGCCTGAATCTGACTTATTTCCTTAAGATAATGATATCAATTGTCAACCACTTTCCTACAAACATCAGAATTTCATTTTCTTCACAGTTGTGAAAAGAATCGGTCATGTGCTTGCACCACATTTTTTCTATCTGTTCATCTATTCATGGACACCAAGGCTCATTGTATTTTTAGGCTTTTGTACATAGTCATTGTTTATTTTCTTAATGGTACACATTTTGCCTAGGATGAGATGAAATATCAAAGCAATTATAAATTTTATTTCCCTTATAAATAAGGATAGGGACACATTTTGCAAATATTGATTAGCCCTTTGTATTTCTCCTTTTGAGAACTGTCCTTTCAATTTCTCAGCTATTTGTTGACTGGGTGA
Organism: Phodopus roborovskii; assembly: GCF_943737965.1. Lineage (NCBI taxonomy): Eukaryota > Metazoa > Chordata > Mammalia > Rodentia > Cricetidae > Phodopus > Phodopus roborovskii. The sequence continues at coordinate 14,536,320 of NW_026126540.1, forward strand.
TTTGATTGACTAGAGGTGCTTAATTCTTTGTATGTACTGGATCATACAGGAGTATTACTAATGCTGTTCCAGTCATGTTCAGAACTTGCTGATTTATGCCTCCAGCTTGAAGTGTTTAACCTATGTCTTCTAGTGTCTTCAAAGTTTCAGATCATGTTTTTTAATGATAAATGAGTGTGCGTGTTTGCATTTTGGATATAAATATAACATCACAAACTTAAGATTATATTTTTATATATGCAGATCTTCATGGGATTAAAGAACAGAAGATGCCAAGAAGTTAGAAAGGGGCCCATTGCATGGGGAAAATAACTTCATCAAATAATGAACATTTAATAAACTTTCAGTATGTGTTAACTATGCTACATTCAAAATTCTAAAAAGGCTTGGTCAACTGGAGTATTTGACCTTATATATGAAATTTTAAATTCCTGATCACATTCTCTTACCTCAAGGCATATCCCATATGAAAGATGCATGCAGTGTTTTTTATTTTGTAGCCTGTTACTGAACTTAATATAATATTTTCCAAATCTGTCCATTTTTCTGCAAATTTCATAATTCATTTTGTCTGGATGAATAAAATGTCATTTACATTTGCTCAAAGCTAGGATGAGTCTATTTTTTACTATTGTAAATAAAGCACCAATAAACTTGGATGAGCAAGTAACTCTGTAAGGGTAGATACCTAGGGTAGTATAGTTGTTACTTTCAGCTCATTGAGAAACTCCACCCTGATTTCCATAATTATAGCACCAGTTTACATTCCCAGCATCATTGGGTAAGGAAAAGTCTCTTTCCCTATATTTTCTTCAATGTTTGCTGCCATTTTTTTCTTGATGGTAACAATGCTCAGTTGAGTGACATGAAACCTCCCAGTAAATTTTAATTCACACTTCTCTAATGGCAAATGTTTTGAACATTTTTTTAAAGTATTTATTAGCCATTCATATCTTCTTTTGAGAAATCTCTGTTAAACTACTCAGCTCACATATTTGACTTGGGTGTTTCTATTCATAGGTTTTTTTTTTTAATGGTTTGTTGTCATTGTTCAGAGATGCTGTCCACAGGCATTAAGTATCTTATCTATACGGCATCTAGAATACAAACTGAGCTATTTTTCTGTCAACTGACTTCGATATGTCTCTCTTCTTAGCTCATTGGCAACACTATTCATTAATGAATGCATAATTCTGTGTAAGTACATGGGAGAACTACCTATTAACTTGTGGATTAACTATCCACAGCTATAGATTTATTTACTGCATATGAAGTGTTTGCAGATATCTAGAATCTGTTGAAGTAGTATAGGTTGTGTTCATGTTTAAATATGCCAACAAATTATTAATCTTTTTAATATTTAAAAATTTATTTCTCAACTAACCTTTTTTAAATAATGAATATCATTGAGAACAATTTTAGACATTCTATAAAAATTCTAAGAAGAAACATAAAAATAAGAAAACAGCTAGACTAAAGATCTATTTCATATAATTAATCTTCTCTATCAGAGTTTTGGGCCCACAGGTTGAAACCTCTTCAGGTTTCATTAAGGTTCTTTCCCAGACCATCTCACAAGGAACAAATGTAGAATCAATTCAATTCCTTCTCCATCCCATCTACAGTCTTTTTTGCCTTTGTCATGAATGTGTTTTATGTGTAAGTTATATTTAATCATAAAATCTAAGTCACATGTCTTTTTGCTTAACATTTATATTTCATTATATACATTTATCATATTTATTGTAGTACGTAGTATATAGTATTTACAATTAAAGTCTATAACAAAAGCTATCTGGTTAGCAATAATTATTTTAACCATGTAGTTTAATGTGGAGAATATCACATTTAAGTATTAGGCTGGCTAAATTTATACTTTCTGCTGATATACACTACTGCAGCTCATTCTAGCCTCTATCATTTTATCTGAAATCCTACAGACTAGAAAGAGAATGCTCTGCAAATTTTCCTGCAGTGATGTGCTAGATGAAGTACATGACAAGATGGTGGTGTTTATATAAAAGAAAATTGCAAGTATTTGAGGACTTCCTGTCCAAGGTTTTATGTTACAAATGCAAAGTTAATTCAGAGCTACATCTGTCCTAAAAATAGGATGATTTGGACAAGAATTTTTGCCAAGTGTTGATTTGGACAAGAATTCCTTCCAGTAGATTGGTCTTTACCATAAAGTTACCTGTTTCCTTTAGTAGAGAAATGCCAGCCTGCTTTCTTAAGAGCAATGGATTTAGCAAGATCACTTTGTTAATTTATCTGAACAGAATGATAAAATCCATAGAAATAAATAACAGTTGTTACTCTCATGTGTTGACAACCTCAATAATAATCCATTACAGTGACTCGGTGGCCTCAGGTCAATATGTAATGATGCAGAATGATTAAAGAGTTTTCTAAAAAGTGTTGAGGAACATAAAAGGTCAAAAACATGCACAGTAGATTATAATAATAAGTGCTTCTTGAAATAAGATATTTTTTTTTCTGGAAGAAGGACAATATTCATTAAACTGATTTAAGACTCCCAAAGAGCCTTATCCATGCCTTGTATTTACTTAGGGAATGTATGTCACTAATTCTGAGGCGAAATAGAGAAGAATCCATTTAGAAAAATCTGTATTATCTTGTTATTTGAAAATGCTACTTAGTTACTTAATATTGTCATTCTTCCAGAAACAACATATCTTTAAAATAAGATATGTTGTTTCTAGAAGAAGCAACCTAAATGCCCCACAACCAAAGAATGGATGGAGAAAATGTAATACATTTACATAATGAAGTACTGCTCAGTGGATAAAATCAATGGAATCTAGAAATTTGTAGACAAGTATATAGAACTAGAAGAAACCCTCCTGAGTGAGGTAACCCAGTCACAAAAAGACAAATATGGTATATACTCACTCATATAAGGTTTTTAGACATAGAACAAAAGATTACCAGCCTACAATCCACACTGCTAGAAAAGCTAGGAAATAAATAGGACCCTAAGAGAGACATACATGGTCTCCTAGAGAAGGTGAAAAGGACAAGACCTCACAAACAAATTGGGAGCATGGGGGGGGGCAGTGGAAATGGAGTTAGGAAGAAGAGAACAGAAAATGTGGGCATGACAGAGCAGGAAGATTGAATCAGGGAAAGCATATAGGAGGGCAAGAAAAGAGATACCATAATAGAGGGATCCATTATAGGTTTTAAGAGAAATCTGGCAATGTCCAGAGATCTAAAGGATGTCCTTAACTAACAATCTGAGCAATAGTAGAGAGGCTACCTTAAATGCCCTTCCTCGATAATGAGATTGATGACTACCTTGTTTATCATCCTAGAGCCTTCATGTAGTCTGATAGAGGCAGACACAGACACCCACAGCTAAATACTGTCTTCTGGTGGTGGATTAGTATAGGAATAGACTTTGGGAGCCCATCTCACATAGAGGGACACTCTCTCAACCTAGAGACATGGGTGAAGGCTTAGGCCCTTCTCCAAATGATATGACTGGCATTGAAGACTTCCCATGGAAGGCCTCACCCTCCCTGGGGAGCAGAAAGGGAATGTGGTGTGGATTGGTTGGGGGCCACAGGGGAGGAAGGAAGGGTTTGAGAACTGGGATTGCATGTAAAACAAACTTGTTTAAGTTAAAAAAAAAACTATCAAAGAAAAAAACTGCTACTTATATTTAGAACTGTTTGTTAATCAAAATTTAATATTCTGGCTATAGGCATTTTTTCACACATTTGAGTGTATATATATATATATATATATATATATATATATATATATATATATATTAATACTAGTGGGTATGTTCTGTTCATTCTCAATTGTAATGTTTTAAAGTTCTATAATATATCATTGCAAGCTAAATAACAAAAGTCACAATTTTAACTAGGTTAAAAACAGATAGCTGACCCTCTTCCAGAAACAGAGGGAAGCAGATAAAGAAACCCACAACTAACCATTTGGGTCAAGCTCCTGGAGTACAATTAAAGTGAGTGAAGAATGATAATATGAACATAGGAGCCATTATCATGATTAAGAAACCCATAGAATCAGCTGACCCAAGCTAATGAGAGATCAGCGACTCCGATCTAACAAATGGGGACCTTGCATAAGACCCTCCCAACATCCCTTAATATAGGTGACAATGGTGTGACTGGGACAATATATGAGACTACTGGAAGTGAAACCAAGATCTAACTCTAATGTACAAATTGACTTGGGGGTCCATTCTATATAGGGAGACACCTTGCCCAGCCCAGACACAAGGGTGTGGGGAATGGGGATGGTTACTTGGTACTGCCTCAATGAGATAATCAGACAGACTTAGTAGACTTCCCAGGGGAGGACTTACCCTCTCAGAGGAGCATATGGAGGAGGGGAGATTGGGGGGAGTAAGGAGAGGGAAAAGAAACAGGGATTATAATGTTTAAAAGAAATAGTAATAGAAAAGCCAAAAACCAAACAAAACAAAAACAAGGTAGCTAAGAACAATAATGATCCAGTTTGAGTGAAGGTAAATACATAAACAATGTAAAGTTATGTTATTGTTTAGATGACGTCTTTTTGTTCCATTGAATTAAAATATCTGGGTAGATAAAGGCTCTTTCAGAAGTTTGAATTTGGCTAGAGATGATGAGAGAATAAAGAAATAACACACACACACACAGAAACTCTGACAGTAAACTGGTGTTGGGTGTACTAAGTCCTTGGATGGAGAAACCACAGTGTCCCGAAGCATTTATTATGTAGAGTTGAACAGTGAAGGAGGGTTTTAGCACATAATTGAACCAGGTTGAAGGTTTACTATGTTCAGATAAAAAAGGAGGCAGAATTTATGGAAAGTAGCTGCATCAAGGAGCCAAGTTTACTTTATCTCAATAGGAGCAGTCTCTGCAAAGGAGCAGTTTTCAGGCAGCAGTTACCCAGGGGAGAAGGCTATGGTCATATATCCAATGCCATACATGGGTCAAAAGGGAAGGCTTTTGACATTTACCTCTGATCTTCACTTGACCATGATGTTATAATTCTAAACACAGATGTACTAACCAGAGAAATAGCCAATTTTATATAAGAAATTCAGCTTAACAATAATACAGTGACAATGGGTAAATTCAATACCCTACTCACATCATTAGATAGGTTATCCAGAAGAAAAACAATCAAACAAGAAACAGAAAAACCAGAGTTAAATTATATCACAAATAAAATGGACTGAATAGACATTAACACTATATCCCATTAACACAAACAATACAGAATACATATTTTACTCACCAGCCCATGGGACTTTCTCAAAAAAAAAAAATTAGCCATGTATCAAGACACAAAGCAAGGCTCAACAAATATAAGAGAACTGAAATTATACCCTACTTTCTATCTGACCACAAAGGAATATAGCTTGAAATTCATAGCAATTCAAACTGCAGAAGACCAAACGGCAGGCCACAGAATGGAAAAATATTTTTTACCAATCCTACATCTCCAAAATATACAGAGAAGTCAAGAAACTAGTCAACAAAACACCAAATAACCTGATTAAAAAATGGGGTACAAAACTGAAGAAACAATTCTCAATAGAGGAAATCAAAAAGGCTGAAAGACACTTAAGAAAGTGCTCAACATCCTTAGCTATCAGGGAAATGCAAATCAAAACAACTTTGAGATACCATCTTACTCCTGCCAGAATGGCCAAACTTAGAAACACCAATGACAACTTATGCTGGAGAGGATGTGGAAAAAGGGGAACACTCCTTCACTCCTGGTGGGAGTGCAAACTCACACAGCCATTTTGGAGATCAGCATGGCGGTTCCTCAGGAAAATGGGAATTAGTTTACCACAGGACCCGGCAATCCCCCTTTTAGGTATAAACTCAAATGATCCTCATCCATGCAACAAAGACATGTGCTCAACTATATTTATAGCAGCATTATTTGTAATAGCCAGAACCTGGAAGCAACCTAGATGCCCCTCAACTGAAGAATGGATAATGAAGATATGGCACATCTACACAATGGAATACTATTCTGCAGAAAAAAAATAATGGAATCTTCAAATTCAGAGGCAAGTGGGTGGCACTTGAAAAACCATCCTGAATGAGGTAACAGTCACAAAAAAAGGAACATGGTATGTACTTGCTCATATATAGATTTTAGACCTAGAGCAAAGGATCACCAGCCTATAATTCACACCACTAGAAGAACTAGGATGCAAGGTGTATTCTAAGAGATTCATATAAGGTCTCTCACAGAAAGGGGAAGGGACAAGTCCCTCGGAGTACATGGGAAATGGAGGGAGCAGTGAATGGAAAGGGAACTAGGAGAAAGAGAAGGGGAGGAGAGGAAAGCACATGCGACTAGGAAGATTGAGTCAGGGTAGGAATAGAAGACAGGAGAGAGATAGAGATAGAGATAGATAGATAGATAGATAGATAGATAGATAGATAGATAGATAGATAGAACATAAAAGAGGGGGCCATTGTTGGTTTGAAGGGAAAACTGAACCTAGGGAGAGGTCTAGAAACCTACAAGACTGACTCTAACTAACACTTTAAGCAACCTTGGAAAGGCTACCATAAATGCACTTCCCTGATAGTGAAATCAACAACTAACTCATCCACCATCATGGAGCCCTTATCTAGTGCCTGTTGGAGGCAGAGGCAGACACCCATAACTAGAAACTGAGTCTAACTGGAATCCATTTACAGAGAGAGGGGACAAGGCCAGGTTGCAGAAACACATAGAGACAACTGATCTGAACAAGGAGGAGCTAAAGGGTCCCCCAGACTGGTATCTGGGAATCTAGCATGGGACTGACTCAGACCCCCTGAATATGGGTCTCAGCCAGAAGGACTGAGCAGTCTAAGGGACCTCAGACAGTGGAATCAGGATGTATTCCTGGAGCACAAAAGGACCTTGCAGTCACATTCTCCATGGAGGCATGCTCCCTTGACCTAGAGGCAGGAGAAAAGTCCTTGTCCCTACTTCAAATGACTTGACAGATTTACATGACCCCACCTGGATGGCATAGCCCTACATGTGGAATGGGGGTGGGGGGGATGGGAGTGGAGAGTGGTCAGGGTGCATGTGAGGGGGGAAGAGGGTATGAGGGAGGGAGAAAGGGAGGGAGGGAGAGGGAACTGGGATCAACATGTAAAATAAAAAAAAACTGCAGAAATCACACAAACTCATGGACAACTAAACAACACATTAATGAGTAACAGTAGAGTGTAGGAAAAGATCAAAAAAGGAATGCAAATATTTCAAGAACTGAATGAAAATAAAATCACAGCATATCAAAATCTGTGGGATACAAATGAAGGCAGTCCTAAATGGAAAGTTTACAGCACTAAGTGCATACAAAATAAAATTGGAGGTCTCAAATTAATAGCCTAATGATGCAATTAAAGGCATTGTAAGAAAAGAACAAAAAACAAACAAACAAACAAAAGAACAACTCCCCAAAACAGCACATGGGGAAAGATAATAAAAGTCAGGGCTGAAAGACTTCCTTGATTCCCATGGAAGGCCTTACCCTTTCTGGGGAGTGGTTGGGGGTGCAGTGAGGGAGGTGGGGGCAGCAGGAGGAGGATATGGGGGGGACTGTGGTTAGTATTTAAAATAAATAAAACATTTTAAATGAAAAACATTAAAAATAAGACAAAATTAAATATACAGTACAAAATTAATCAATGAAAATAAGAGTTGGATCTTTGAAAAGATTAATAAAACTGTAGGTACATTAACCAAAAGAAAGATAAAGAAGAACCCAGTTTAAAAAAAGATAAAAACCATTACAACAGACACAGACAATATGCATGTGTGTGTGTGTGTGTGTGTTTGTGTGTATGTGTGTGTGTACGTACATATATACTAAAGAATGCATTTCTAGGTATATGTCATCTATCAAAACTAAGGTAATGTGAAATCAATAATCTGATTTGACCAATAATGACCCATAATATAGAGCAGTAATTAAGCTCTCCTAACTAATAAATGCCAGGATGAGTAAAATTCTATGCAGAATTTTAGCAGTTCTTCAAAGAAAAAATAGCACTAATATTCTTCAAATAATTCCATAAAATAGAAAATTAAGCAATGCTTTTAACCTTTCTTGAAAAATCAGTGTACGCTGTAACTCAAAACAATGACCAACAACAGCTGCAAATAAAAAAAATTATAAGCCAATCTATCTGTAGACCTTAGATATAAAAATTCACATTAAAATGCTTTAAAATCTAATTCAATAATGCATAAAAGAAAGGGACTATCCATCATTACCAAGTTAGCTTCTTCACAAAGATTCATGGGAATATCATCATATAGAAATTAGAGTGTAATATATCCCATACAGAGACTCAAAGACAAATAACACATAAGCATATCATTAAAGAAGAAATATCCTTGACAAAATCTAATGTACAATTTTGATGAAAATCCTCTAGAAAAATAGGGACATATTGGGAAATACAATAAGGATAGCAAACAATAAGTCTACCATAAACACCATATACAATGAAGAAAATCTAAAACATTTCCACTAAAATAAGGGTTCAGTTAATATAGTGTTTGAAGCCTTCTCTAGAGCAATGAGGAAAGAGTTGTGGATAAAGAATGTACAAATAAGAAAGAAAAGATAAAATTATCCTTTTTGGGGGGATAATAGCCTGTACACAAAAATCTGTACAGACTTTAGCAGAAAATTCTGATAGCTGGGAAACACATTCATTGAAGTAGCCTGATTCCTATCCACCAACAATGAACATACCAAAAGAAAAACCAGGAAAACAATCTTATTGACAGTAGTTCCATGCTCATAAATCAGTTGGATAGTAAAAAATGGCCAACCCACAAAAAGCAATCTACATATTCAATGCAATTTCAATAAAAATTCAACACAATTCTTTATATCTTTAAAAGATAATTTTCACCTTCACATGGAAACACAAAATATACAAGATAGCTAAAATGATCCCGAATAATAAAAGAACATCTGAAAGCATAATTACTCCAAATTTTAAGTTGTACTGCAGAGGTATAGTGATCATAAAAAGCATGATATTGGCACAAAAACAGACATATTGATCAATGGAATTCAGCTGAAGGCCCAGAGATAATCAACAAATGGTCCTGACCAAACTGGATGGCTGCATGTTGAAGATATAAATAAAACCAAAATCATCACCCTGCACAAAATTCAACTCCAAATGGACCAAGAACTTGTACATGAAACCACATACACTGACCCAGACTGAAGAGAAATTAGGGGATAATTTTGAATTCACTGGCATAGGAAAAATCTTTGACCAGAACACTGATAGCATAGACACTAAGATCAACAATTAATAAACGGGACTTCATGAAACTGAGAAGCTTTTGTTTGGCAAAGGTCATTATCATTTGGACAAAGCAACAGCCTACAAAATCTGAAAAGTTTTTTTTTTTTTTACCAACTATATATGCAATAGTGGGATAATATACAAAGTATATAAAGAACTAAACATAACCTAGATATCAAAACAAATATCCTGAGTAAAAATAGGGTTCAGAACTAAACAGAGAATTATAAAGGAATTCAAATGTCTGAGAAACACTTAAAGGAATGTTAAAAATCATTAGTAATCAGAGAAATACTTGTTCATCCATGTTCACTGCTGCTATATTCACAACAGTCAGGAATTGGAAATAATCTAGCTGTCCCTCAACAAAGAGATGTGTTAAAAAAAAAAAAAAAAAAGCAAGAAGTAGGTTTACGTAACGAAAAATAACTCAGCCATTAAAAAAGAATGAAATCACAAAATTCACAGATAATTGTAGGAATTAGAAAAAAAATCATCTTGAGCAAGATATCCTACACCCAGAAAGACAAATATGGAATATATTTGCTTATACTTGTATATAAGATATTATGTTAATGATAAGCAAGCTACAGTCCACAGAACCATAGAAGGTAGGTTCTAGGCAGGACAAATAGACCTACTTAGGAAAGGGAAATAGAAAATATAATTATGAATGGATAAGGGTAATGAAATGAGAAGACAAATAGGGAGGGGAAGGGAATATGGGGACAATGGACTTAATACAGGGGGAGACAGCTAAAATTAAAGGCACATTTGAGAGGTAGTAGAAAACCTAATGTAGTAGAAACTTCCTAAAACTATACATAGAAAGATTATCTAAATGAAGTCTCCAAACCATGGGGGAAACAGAGCCTCAGCTGGATATTTCTTCTCACGATATGTAGCTTCCAGTACTGCAGTTAGATTGCATCTAATTGAATTGTTGGCTAAAGTGGTCCCACAGGAACATCCAAATAACCTAGGCTGTTACCAAGGCTTTTGGTGGCTCTCCACAAACTAACAGAAAGCCCCTGTTGCTGAAAATATGTACATAATGCAATGAACATGCAGAAATTGAGTTGGTTCCTCCATGGAGCCTTCACCCCTACATGTTAACATCTTTGATTCAGGAAGTTACTCTGCACACTGCTAAAGGACAAATGTAAGTACCAACCCAGCTACATACCATTTGGTCTACAATGATATACGGGCTGTAAGATATGCAAGGGCAACGGTGACACAAAGTTTGTGAGTGTAACCAATCAATATCTGATTTCACTTAAGAAGATGAAACCCATACCCAGTGCTTCTGGGATGACCAAGACAGCAAAGGGATCAGGGCAAAAACAAATACTACTATTCTATTAAAAGAATGTAGCAAGAAAATGACTTCTAGTGACATTCAGCTACATTCACAGATATGGGTCTTGCTCATCCATTATGATGACTATTCTTGTTTCTCAACTACATATTGATTTAACTAAAACCCAAAATTGGAGGGCACATCTGTAAGCAATTATCACTTAATTTGAAGTCAGAAGATCCACTTCTAATTCGATCTCTGAGGAGGGAAGACACACCTTTGATCTGACCAACACTTTCTGCCTGAAGCCTATATAAGGACATGGAAGAAAACTGATTTTGCTCTTGGCTTTCTTTCACCTTGCTATCATGTCTGTTCCTTCACTACCATTAGAGCTGCCAGCTTCTTAAGGATGATAGTGCATGCTGAAGAGCAGCTGAGATATCCAAACTTGCAGCTGTCTTGGATTTCTTGGATGTTCTGGTCATAGGCAGCCATTATCAGATTAGCTACACTGCAGCCTGTAAGTCCTAATAAATCCACTTTCTATATATGCGGAAAGATGGATTCTATAAGATCTGTTACTCCAGAGAACCATGACTGATACAGCCATCACCAGAGAGGCTCTCTTCAGGAGCAGATGGGAATAAATATAGTGAGTCATAACCAGATATTATGCACCTGAGAACATATAACCACAAATAGGATATCTCCATGAAATCCCTCCCTTTAAGGCTCAGAGAACCCTGCAAAAAAGTAACAGAAAGAGTACAAGAGCCAGAGGGTATGAAAGACACAATAGAATCAAGGGCCTGTAATCAACAGGATTGATAGACATGTGAACCTTATCCACATGAGGCCATGTTAGTGTCCGTGGTCCATGATATAGTGGAATGTCATGTTGAAACAAACTACTTTTAAGGATAGTCTGCATGCCCAACAGTAATGGCCAAGAGAAAGCAAAGCCAACAGCATCTTTGTATATTCTTTGTCTCATAATGTACCAGAGGATTTTGTTTATTTAAATTTTATCGTAGTTTTTCTTTTCTTTCTCTTTTAATCTACAGTCCTTTGGGTACACATTATGGCTTCCAGTTTAGTGTTTTGATGGGATTCCTGAGTGTTTGAATGAATGTGTCTCTGCATCTATATTTGTTCCTTGTGAATGCTCTTTTCCTTCTGTTGCCTTGTTTTTCCTATTCCAATGTCTTCATTTTTGTTTTCCTGTAATTTATCTTATTATTATCCCTTTTGTTTTCTAATGAAAGACAAAGATGTGTGGATAAGGATGGGATGGGAGGTGGGGAGGAAACAGAAGTAGATAGAGGTGAAACCATAATGAGGATATAATGGGAGAAAATCTATTTTTAATAAAAGGAAAATTATTAAATTACTTAAAATAAATCTGTAAAGAAATGGAAACATTTATACAGTGAAACACTAAGGCATTAAAATAACAAACTGTAGATGACACCAGAATATAGGAAGATATCTCATATTTATAGACAATTTATATTGTGCAAATGTTAATTATACCAAAAACAATGTATAGATTCAATGCAACCTTCACCAAAATTCCAATGTATTCTTCACAGAAAATTAATAGAAAACTTTCAATCCCATATGGTAACATGAATGACTCAAGATTGCCAAAGAAATTCTTAGCAATATAAGAATGGCTTGAGATGTCACCAGTGCAGATTTAAAATTCTGCTGAGGAACTATCTTAATAAAAATAACATGATTATGACATAAAAAAACAGATACATTGAAAATAGGATAAACTTGAGAATCTGCATAAAGTCTAAAATCACTATATCAATGATTATTGACAAAGAGGCAAAAGAGACACATTGGAGAAAAGAGAGTATCTTAAAAATGTGCTTTGCTTTCAGATTGGATAGCTACATGTAGCAGAATGAAACTAGATCCTTACCTCTCACCTAGTACACAACTCCAAATGGACCAAAGACATCAACATAAGATCTAATCCCTGAACCTGGCAGGAGAGAAAAGAGGAAATTCACTTCAACTTTTAAGAAAGGACTTTATAAACAGTACCCTATAATTGAAGGCATTATGACCCAAAATTAACAGATAAGACTTCATGAAAGTGCAATCTTCTTACACCAAAATACAACATCATTTGAGTGAAGAGGAGCCTGAAGAATGGAGAAAAATATCATTACCACATATATACCTGGCAGAGTATTATATATATATATATATATATATATATATATATATATATATGTAGTGAGGTAGTCCTTCTGTAGCACTGACCACGCCCATTGGGGGCGTTATTTGGGATTGGGTGATGCTTACACTCGGGTTTATCTTTTAGACAGGAATAGGGAATGGTGGGTAAAGGTATGGTTTAGATGGGATATAAGTAGATTAGCCTATTTCCTTGAGAATTTGAGTTTGAATGAGATAGTATTTTACAGCTTACATTGTTATGCATTCCTATGTGGTAAGCTATGTAAAATTAAGTTTATATTTTGTTATATTGTGTTAAATGTTTCCACTTATAATATTTATGCACATTATTTTTTACCATATTCTATGTATGTATACTTTTCTTGTGTTCAAGACATTTTGTATATTGATACAATTTGGGATATTTATCTTGCTGCCCTTTATAGTTCTACCTCTTGTCTTGACACTTATACTCTACCTCTATTTTAGGGATTTACATGTAGGTATATGTAAATAGTTATATTGTTTAAGTATTTGTTCCTGCTTTACTCAGAAAAGTTTTAATCAGTCTTTTTAGCTAAGTTCCCGAGTATTATAGATTATCTTCACTCACATTTCCTGTACCTATGAGATTAGTCAGATATAGATGCTTAATCTTCAATCCTTCATAGACATGCAGAACATGGCATTTAAATGTTTTAATATTAGTACTCCTTTGACATGAGACACTGTTGCTCCTGACAGCACCGTGCATTTTCCCGAAAATATGTTGGACACTGTTGTTGCTCCTGCTGGAGTTCAATCTCGCCTCAGCTAATGGCCTGTTGGGCATAGAATTGCCCCCACCTTGACCACTGATTTGGACATGCAGTCCTATGTGCTTACAGGAGACAAATATAGAAGACTGCTTGACCTTGCCAAGTCAGGATAAGACAGCCATTCTATTTCCCTGCTGTTGTTGTGGTCTGTCAAGTTCTCTTGGCCTTAGCCAAATCTGGGTGTACCAACGTCGCTGTGAGACCTAGGGTGACTGTTCAGGTGGCTTGCTGTTTCTGTCCTTGCTGCACCGTTTTGGAAGTTGTCCATCCGCATTTCCTGTCTACTCTAGTATTGTTATTTTCCTTCTCAGGTCTTGATGAGGTTGAAGATTAAACTATCACAACTATTATTCTCTCTTCCTAGTTAGATATATTAGGTACTAGACTTACGTTTTCCAGCTTAGGACAACTCTATTGTAAACTCCATTATGCCCTCACCCTAGGACTAGATATGTAGGTCATTTTGTTCTCGATTTTCCTTTTCTTAGAGCACACTTGTTATTCACTGTTTTGTATATAGTTTTGTATTAAGCCTAAATCTTTTCTTTAGACTAAAAGGGGAATTGTAGTGAGGTAGTCCTTCTGTAGCACTGACCACGCCCATTGGGGGGTGGAGCGATGGGCGGAGGTGACCTGAGGAAGGAGGTCGGAGGGGGCCAGGAAGGCGCTCTCTTTTCTGGCGTGACTCGGACAGGAGAGGATCGGGTTGAATTTCCTGGTGTTCATCTGTCTAGGTTGTAAGTTATTTCTCCCTGAATAAACATCTATTCGGCCTATTTGTTTATCCTGACCCTTATTTACCGCAATATATATATATATATATATCTGAAAACATAACAAGATCTTTAAACTCTAAATATAACGATAGCTAACGTAATTAAAGGATTAAACTTGGAAGTAGATAGAGAACTCACAAAAGAAGAAAAATAAATGGATGAGAAATAGTTTTTAGAGTTTTCAACACTATTAACCATCAGGAAAATATAAGTTAAATATATGTTAAGACACCCTGAACATGGGTCTCAGTTAGAAGGCCTGGGCAGTCTAAGGAACCTTGGACAGTGGAACCAAGATGTATCCCTGGTGCACAAAAGGACTTTGGGAGCACATTCCCCATGGAGGGATACTCTCTTAACCTAGAGGCAGGAGGTAAGGCCTAGTCCCTACTCCAAATGACTTGACAGATTTAGGTGACCCCTCCTGGAAGGCATTACCCTACATGTGGAGTTGGGGGGAAGGGAGGGGAGAGTGGTCCGGGGGCATCAGAGGATGGGAGAGAGGGAAAGAAGGAGGGAGGGTGGGAGAGCGAGGGAACTGGGATCGATATGTAAAATCAAATCAAAACACAACACTCTAATGAGGAAAAAAAAAAAAGATTTCATATTACCTTGGTATGAATTGCTAGGAACCAAAATGAGAATTAATGTTGGCATGGATATGGGGAGAAAATGAGAAAACACTCATTCACTATTGATGGGAATGAAAACTGATTAAAAAAAAAAAAAAAACAATAATCGGTATAAAGGTTCCTGAGGAAGCTACAAATAGATTTATCACATGATCTAGCTATATCACAGTTGGAGATATACTTCAATGATTCCATGTCCTTGCCATTCTCAAATTCATTAAATGGCATCCTCCTGTTTTGGGATCAACATATGCCCTTGAGCTAGCCAATCATAAAATCACCGATCTAAAGGCAGTGTTACAGTCGTAGGGTGATCCATTCCTATTCTTTCTTTCATTGTTTAAATTTATTTACATTTGTTTGTTTATTGTGTGTGTACCTATGTATGGGCAAATATTTGCTATGCCACACTTGTGGATACTGGAAGAAAAACAGAGGAGTAGTGGATATGGGGGAGAGGGGAGGTGAGTACTCAGTTTTCTTCTTTGAACATTTTTGGTTTGGAGATCAAACTCTATCAGGTTTGGCTGCAAGCACTTTTACTCAAAACCCATTCCACAGTCTATTGATATTTTTGTTTGTTATGTTGTTATGGTATTTGGCGGTATTGAGTAATGAACCCAGGCTGTCACAAATACTAGCTAAGAAGCTCTACCACTCAGCTACAGTCTTGTCCCTAGATAATCTTTCTTTTTATTATTTATTTATTCTTCTGTCATATATTACACCCTCCCAGTTCCTCTCCCTCCTCCCAGTCCCTCTCCCCTTGCCTCCCCTCTCCCCCATATCCACTATACATGTGCTTCTCTTCAGAAAGGGAGAGCAAACATGGCATATAAAAATGGAAATGAGACTGAGCACATCCTGTTACAGTAAGGCTGGATGAGGTAATTCTGGAGGAGAAAAGTGGTTCAAAGAGCAGGCAAAAGAGTCAGAGACAGCTCCTGTTCCCACTGTTAGGAGTCCCATCAGAACACCAAGCTATACAAACAGAGGACCTAAGTCAAACCCATATAGTTCTCTGATTGTTGGTTTAGTCTCTGTGAGCCCCTATGCACCATGGTTAGTTGATTCTATGGGTTTCTTGTTGTGTCCTTAACCCATTTGGCTTCTACAATCCTTCCTCCCTCTCTTCTGCAGGATTCCCCTTGTTCTGCCTGATGTTTGGCTGTGGGTCTCTGCATCTTTCCCCAATGAGTTGCTAGATGAAGCCTTTCTGATAATCTTTCTTAACATTTTCAATATCTTAACATATTAACATTTATTATTTAATATTTTTTCTTATTTTATACAGTGATCCCAGTACCCTCTTCCTCCTATCCTCCCATGTCCACCACTGACCTCCCATCCCATCCCACATCCACTCCCTAGGGAGGGTGGGGCCTTCCATGAGGGATCATCAAATCTGTCAAATCATTTGGGGTAGGGCCTAGGCCCTTCTCTGTATCCCTCCATGGGGAATGGGCTCCTGAAGTCAGTTCATGTACAAGGGATACATCTTGGTGCCACTCTCAGAGGGCCCATAGACTGCCCAGGCCTCCTAACTGAGACCCACTTTCAGGGAGTCTGAGTCAGTCCTATGCTGGTTTCTCAGCTATCAGTCTGGAGTTCCCCTTGTTCAGGTCAGTTGTTTCTGTGGGTTTTCCCAGCCTGGTATTGATCCCTTTGCTTATCACTTCTTCCTCTCTGTGACTGGATTCCAGGAGATTGGCTTGGTGTTCAGCTGACAGGTCTTTGCTCAACATATTTACCCTGAGTTTTCTTTTTTACTATCATTCTCTACTTTGCCTGGTCATTCTGAGAACTATTGTTGAACTTTCTTGTCCTTATCCTAGTGCTGTGTTGAAGTAATCTTTGTTAGACTATGTGGTGATATTTTGCTTATGATCTAACAAATAAAGCTTGCCTGAAGATCAGAGGGCAAATCTAGCCACACTGGTCAGCCATAGAGGCCAGGTAGTGGTAGTTCATGCCTTGAATCCCAGCAGCCACACTAGTTAGCGATAGAAACTGGGTGATGGTGGTGCATGTCTTTAATCCCATCACAAGAGAGGAATATAGGGAAGGTGCAGACAGGAATGCTGAGGACAGGATCATCCCTTTTGATTTGAGCCTTGGTAAAGGTAAGAACTCTTAAAGGCCTTGGCTGCTTTGCTTCTCTCTTCTTTCAGCTTTTCCCCCAATATCTGTCTCTGGGTTTTTATTATTTGTGATATAAGACTGGCTTTTCTCTTGACTGTTAGTAGACTGAGTTTAGAGATTGTTCTGTGTTATATAGACTTCTTCTCTCCCAAACTATTTCAATTAATTAGTACTGCAACTGCTATATAGATATTTGATAATTCACCAGTTAGGATTTTTATCTAATACAAACATTTCAAAATAAACCTTGTTGTGGTCTTCAGACAGATATTCTGTCATGGTAGATCCACAGTTCTCAAGGTGAATTGAACATTAGAAACCAAGACCAATTCCTTAACCACTAGAATCTTAGACATACGGGTTTTAAAAAGTTCAATGTTCATTGAAATATCTGTATTGAGATTCTTGGTACAGAATTACATATTTTCATTATTCAATAGGGAATAGTTTTATTTTTAAATCTTCTAGACCCAAATACCTCCATTTGTATGATGATTTGGTGGAGTCTAATGAGTAATAAGTACTTAAATGGCTGTGCTAGAGATAAACCTCAGTAACAATATGTTGTCAATAATGTGTGACTGTATGACTTAACCCCAATATGATTAAAAATCATTGTGACATATTTCAGGTTATTAACCAATTTCCCAATAGTTCCATGTGTATTTGTTGCTCAAAAGACCTCAGAAGTTACTTTTTGTTTCCATCCTTAACCTAGATGAGCTAAGCACACTGTGCCTACAGAGTTTTATTTAGCTACAGAATTAGGTTGTTAGGATGTCAGTCCTTAAATGCCCTGGCTTCCATTTGGGTCATGGTTAAAAACAACCCTGAGTGAATAATGAAATTGAAATTTTATGTAAAATTTTACTTTTTTGAGTGTTCTTCGTGCATCAGAAATCCTCAGTTAAAGCTTGGTCACTGAAGTTTCCTTTGGCATTTCCTATATCCATATTAACGATTTTAAAAACCATCCCAGGATTTTTAAAATTTCAGTCATCATTTGCATGGTCTGTTGAAATGTTACATGTGTTTATAGTACATCTTTTCAATAAAATGAAGACAGCACAAAGGAAAATATGGTTTGTTATTTCTAGTCTCGTGATCATTGAGGGATAATGTCATATAGGTCACCAGGGTGTTAATTATGATTACAGTAACATTTAATAACATGCAAATATGTTTTGGTGGATTCTGTATGAAAGTGGTTCATAAAAAGATCTAAGCCAAGTTTGAATGCTGTGTGCATGGTTTACCACCTTCAAAAAGACTTGTTCCTTTTGAAAGGCAGATTGAAGTTGAGTAGTCACAGAACATGTAAAGCCTTTGCTTCTCACCTGCAAAGCATCCTTAGAGAATCTTGGAAGTAACAGAGGCTAATACTTTCTAGATAGTTAATTAACTGATTTCCAGCTAATTCAAAGCATGACTAAGGTCATGACTATATCAACAAACTTACATGGCATTTGATAATAAAGTCTCAGCATTTAGACTATGAACTTAGATAAAAGGAACATTTTAAATACAGGGTGAGATGTTTAGCTCATATAAATAACTCACATGAAATGAAATATTTAAAATCCTCCACACTAATTGGAATTTTATATAAAATATATAAGGTAGAATACATACCCTAAAATGGTCTGATATGTTAACTCTAGAAGATAGGCACAATACAACATGATAATTGCATTGTACTTTTCCTTAAATATTATTAGAATTTGTATGAAAGGATTTTATCTACAAAACTCTGATCTGACTCAAACAAACTATAAATACTTAGTGTCTGAATATTAAATAACAAACTTCTTTTTAATAAACACATTTGTTTTCCTTATTAAAAATGAAAACCATGAAGTAGATTTTAAAAATCATCTATATATTAAACATTTATCCACTTTGAGCATTGTATCCATATATCTTTCCAAATCATATATGTTGATGAATATGTAGTTTCATTTGTTTTGTAAGCATGTTGCATCCTTCAGCCCCTTACATTTTATGTTTTATTGATATCATCTTATGTCTTCATGTAGAAGACTTATCTAGTTGCTATATGAACATGAATTGATAAAGTGATAATTATTTAGTAGGCTAAAGAAAAATTGGAAAAGAGTCAAATTAATTTGTTAGTAATAGGAAGATGTTTGGAAATAATTTGATTATTGTATCAGGAAATAATATTTTAAAATTGAATCTGTAATCTGAATTTGAATAACAATAGACATGAAAGTATGGCCAGTCTCCACAGTAAAGGATGGTATACAGTAAAGGATGGGTTATTATTTTCCACCGTTTAAATGTCTATTTTGATTATCTCACAATATTTTGGGGAAAAGGCATACATACTACGGCAAATAACAATATAAGGTCAAAGTTTTAGAATCCTGAAGAACTAGGTCATTTTTATTTGAACTTTTGAGTAAAGGCCAAAATTCTTATTGAGCAGGCAGCAGGCTGTCTTCACAGTACCATTTCCTAAGGGTTATATAGTTATTTGTTTCTTACTGTTTGTTTTCACATTAACTTAGCTAGAAGCACCAGGTTGGTGACTCACATGCTGTCACAAAGAAACTGGCAAACTGGAGACTGAACCTTGGTCTTTCTCCATAAACATTGTCATTACCCATTTTCCAAAAATAAGGGTACAATGACACTAACAGGTTTCACTGACCTATCTGTCTCAACCCCTGAGAGAGAAGGAACATCTTTAAATTCACTCATTGATTCACCTTCAAATTTTACAAACTTTCCATTTAGTCAGTTGTCGTAAAATTTCCAAGCTTCTAAAACTTTCAACTTCCTGTCTTTCGATTTAATTTTCTTTTCTCTTTTCCCTTTCTGTTCTTTTAGGAGTCCTGGTCCTGCTATGTAACCCCAGGACTGGACTCAAACTCCATACCCTCCTGCTTAACTCCTAAGGGTTGCATTTACAGGTCTATTTTACTACATTTGGTTAACTTCTAATGTTTAAAATCTATAAGTGATGGTTAAATTTTCTGTAAACTTGATATAAGCCAAAGTCATTAGGAAAAGGGAACTTCAATTGGGAAATACCTCCTTTAGATTGGCCCTGTAAGTAAGTTTAAAGGGACCTGTTCTTGATTAGAGATTGTTATATAAACTCCCAACTCACTGTGGGTGGTGCCACCTATGGGAAGGTGCTCCTTGGTTATGTAAGAAAGCAAAGGGAGCATCTTAGGAGAAACAATGAAGTTAGCAATACTTCTCCATGGCTTATACAGGTTCCTGTCTGTCTTTCCCAGTGTGGAAACTGTGATGTGAGCTATAAGCTGAACTTTCATCCCCAAGTTGCTTTAGCACAACAGAAACGCTAAATAAGACAGTATAAAATAGTAATTTTGAGATATCTGTGTGTGTAGGATATTTGCCCAGGCACAAAGGGCCTGAGGACCAACAGGCCTTTGCTGGCCTAAACTGGATATCTGAGCATTCAGTAGGAAATTCCCCAAATTGAGCCAACCTTGATCTGATGAACAATCGCCTAGCAACAGCTACCATGCCATGAGATAAGATGACCAGAACCAGTCTCCAGTCACAACCAAAAGCCCCTAATGTCAATATTGGAGCTTGTCTTTCCCCTGGGCCTGTGCAGGTATACAAGGCATTACTGTTCCTAAAATAAACTGAGCTTGCTATAGTCTCCCAGAGTCTGAGCCATTGACTCTGTGCCTACTCACCTCATCACCCAAGGGGAAGTTCAGAGGGACAAAACAGCAGATCAAAGTAGCATCTATGTCTTCCTCCTTTCATGAGAAATGAATGTGATAGTATTTAAGTGATAATTGTTAAAAACTGTTTATTGGAGACTCTAGCATTTTACAAGACAGTATTAGTTGAAGGATATAAAATTATAATTCTGTATTTCAATAACTGTGATAATTTTCACTTAGTTCTCACAAGAGTATGTGTGGAAGGAATAACACATTTTCTTTTTTATGAAGAAGGACCTGTGGTTTTCATTTTAAATATTATAATGTTCCCAAGATCCCATAAGCATAATGAAGAAACCAGGATCAAAAATGACAGCTGACTCATTCCAGATCTCCATCTTGCACCTCATGTAATTAAAGGTTTTAATGGCACATTTAGCACATTGTACCCTGAACCTGTTCTTGGTTTTTTAATTTAAAGGGCAATATATAAAATAATATTTAAGTTTCTT
This sequence comes from Phodopus roborovskii, assembly GCF_943737965.1. NCBI lineage: Eukaryota > Metazoa > Chordata > Mammalia > Rodentia > Cricetidae > Phodopus > Phodopus roborovskii. The sequence continues at coordinate 14,557,720 of NW_026126540.1, forward strand.
TCCTCTCCTTTCTTTCATTTCATTTTCCTCTTTTTGGTTCTAATCATTGATCCCACAGTCTTGCATATGCTAAACACCTCATTGAGGAACTAGACCTCTAACTTGACATTTTCTTTTTTGCCATCGATTTTTTGCATGTGTGTTTAGTGACAGAAAGTGGGCATCCAAATATGCACTGCATGTGCCACTTCAACATCCTGTGTATATAGAAAGAATTGCTACAGTTATGAAGAATGATTCTGGCAAGCTCATAGCATACTATTTTTAGGAAATGAAACTCTCACAACTTAAATTTAACCTCTCTGTGTTTATCTATGTTTAGTCACATGGCTTGGTACATGTTTAAGTGGTTTCTATTACCAAGAGAATCTAAGATATACATATATCAATCTAAGCAATTCAAAGCAACAGCAACAAAAAAGCCAATTCATTTGTTCACTGTTCATAGAAATGACAAGAATTCAGGGTGCTGAGGAAAATCATACGTAGAGTTAGTTTTCCATGTACTTTACCTCCTAGACTTAATTTCCCATATACTTTACCTGTGTTTTACTTCATTTACTTCTTGTTTTCCCTTGATTAATGACAACAACCAATACTCTTGAAGTACAGTGTAGAAGGACTAGTTTGTGGACACTATAACTGTTGCTATGATTATTTCCAAATGCCATTAGCAGAAAGAATTAATCAGGTCTGTCCTTACCATTACAGTAATCTGTATGCAGTCACAAACCTACTTTCTATGGTAATGTTGAAAATATTAAATGGAAATATTCATAAGTAAGTAACTCATAACTTTTTGATTGCGTGTTGTTCTAGATAGCACAGTGAAAATGTTCAGCACCCTGCTTCATCCCATATGGGATGTGAATTTCTCTTTCATCCACTCATGCACATTACATATGCCAGCTGTTTATTAACTAGTCCTCACTTTTTTGATCATCAGATCTACTTTCATCAAATCATAAATCCTGTTTTCACATATCCTCATGCAATAGTTGCAGCTATATTGTAATGCCTATTTATGAGGAGCCCTTGTAATCTTATCGTGTAATCACTGTAGTCTATATTGTAGTCCTTATTTATGAACCCTTCTATTCTCATCACATAATCACTGTAGTATTTGCTTCATTAATGCTATAAAGGTGAGTTCTACACAGCAAGATAATATAAAAAAGAAAGCTGGCATAGCTCTTATCATAGCATATTTTAAAAATTGCTCTGTTTTATTAATTATTGTTAATATCTTGATGTAACTCTTCACAAGCTAAACTTTATCACAGATAGGCACATACTGGAAACATGACATTGAATGTAAGAGTTGGAACTTGGCTGGCCTTCACATTCTTCGAGACCTTGAAACACCTTTTCCATGGAGAAGGGTACTTGAGGGGAAACTTCAGTTCTGAACTGTTATGATCAATTTTTGAAAGGTCATCAGATCAGACAGCTTGGGCTCTGTTCCTAGCCAGTGAGCTCATGCTCTGACTATACCAAAGGCAGAGGCCAGCTTACAACTCATTGTGCTTTTGATAATAAAGATTTTTTTTTTTCATGATTAACAGAAACTGGAGTGTCTTGTTTGTGGTAAATGCTTACTAAATTGTCATTTTGTTTTTGATGACCCTTGCCATTGGTACCATTTTATGGAAAACAGTTAGTGCCTGAATTATCTTTTGAAGAATCTGATGTTGGGCTTATTGTAAGTCATATACTTTAGCTTACTTATTTTACTCCTCCTCTCTATCCATACAGGTGTGGATGTTTGGAGGAAATGGCACTGGCCAGCAGCAAGCAGACCAAAGGCAGTAGGGCTTCTCAATCCAGTTTACAAATAAACAACAGGCAAAGAAACAGTTGGAATCCATTACTGATTTCTCCTTTTTCCGCTTTCAATCCCTTTGCAAATGGTAATGGGAGCTGGTTAGAGAGGACAGTTCAAACACTACTAGCAGAGATGAAGCCACAATTGTTTTGTGTTCTTCCTGTGGACTATGAGCAGTGATTATCTCAGAAGATTTCTATTTCCTCTTCCCAGGGGATCCATGTATGTCTCTCTTAAGGTTATTTATCAAGCTTCTGTGAGGCCATGGACTCTAGGCTGTTTATCAGGATACCCACAAAAACAACTGACCCGAGCTAGTGGGAGCTCACTGACTCTGGACTGACAGCTGGGGAACCTGCATAGGGCCAATCTAGGCCCTCTGAATGTGGTGATAGTAGTGTGGCTTGAATAGTCTGTGGGGCCACAGGCAGTGGAACCAGGATTTATCCCTAATGCTTGAATTGGCTTTTGGAGCCCATTCTTTTTTGGAGAGATACCTTTCTCACTCTAGATATAGCAGGGAGGGCCCAGGCCTAGGCCCTGCCTCAAAGTAAGGTGTCAGAGTTCATTTACTCTCCATGGGAAGCCTTACCCTCTCAGGGGAGTGATGGGGAGTGGAGTGAGGGAAGGAGGAGGGGAGGAAGTGAGAACTGGGATTAGTATGTAAAATGGGAAAAGATTGTTTTTAAAATAATAAAGGATAGAAATATCAGTGTTTTTAAGGTAGGGGGGGAACAAAAACAAAAACAAAAAAACAATGTACAATAATGTAAAGGAAGGAAAATTACCCTGATGTAGAGCCGAGTTCTGGATTTCATTCTGGTGAGACTCATCCGTTGGTTTACATGAGGGACCTGTTACAGTGCACCAAATTTCTTATTGCTGTTTCTAAGCTCTTGGGAATTGGTCCCGAGGGTGGAAGCAGGTATTAAAATTGCTCAGTTCCCTTTGTGTTCCATGTCTGTCTCAGAGTTTTCTGCCCCTGGGGCTGCTGTATTAAAAACTGATGGCCAGCTCGGATTATTTATTGCCACTCTAATAATTACCTCCAAGGATGTTTGTATTAGTTATTTTGTGGTAAAATATGAGTGAAAAACTGTCAGAAATTGCCTCGGTTTATTCTCATAAAACATTCATGCAGAAATCTGGCCTTTTCAGAAATATGTGGGAACACTAAAACTCTCGGTTCCAGAGTCCTAGCAAATCATTAGCTGTGGTCTTCAAGTGGGTCAAATTAGCACATCACACATGCAGAACTTTCTATAATTACACACAATGAGGACTCCTGTCAGTTACTTGCCTCAGTCAAGTTTCTCAGATAAAAAAAAAAAGAGTAAATTCAGTACTTTCAAAAGGCTTGGCTATTAAAGGAAGACAGTTGGGAAGAGAGTTGAGTCTCTGGGAAATTCTGACACTGTTTATTTGAATTACAGAAGCTCACTCATTAAAATTATGGAAGTGGCACTGGGAGTTTAATGGATTTTGACATCTGGTACATTGCAGTGAAAAAATATTACTAAGCAGAATGTCTGAACTATCATTCCAAACTGTGACTTTTATATTATAAAAGTGACATATGAAAGAGAAGAAAAGAAACTAATTAAATGTTCCCCTTGAATAAAAAAAAACCCAAAGTATACTTTGTCACTTTTATTTTTTTTCCTCCGATGTATTTGTTAGAGAGTCAAACTAGGCATTAAGTACAGCTGGCTAGTTTTCACATAAAATATGGGTTCTGACTTTGAGGAAGTTGTAATCTTAACAGTTTATTTTTCTCATTGGAAAAATGCAGGGTTTATGATGAGACATAAAGCTGTTCTTTGGATCTGATAATGCTTGCCAAATTGATAACCCAGATGTACCGATGTTCTAAGGATGTACTCTGGAGATAGAGGTTCCCACTGTTGGCAATGGCAGCTGAAATAATGATATTAGGCAATGAAAAATTGGTTTCAAGGAGAGATAATTAAAGGTGATCATGATGGTAATTATCTCTTCATCACTTAACAGATTCAAAATTCATTAAGTTTTGGTTATATCTGTATTGTTAAGAAATGTGAAGTTTCAAAAGTTTCAAAGGCTTGAGGGATGGTAAAATGATGGAAGTTCTTGTTGAACAAGCATGAGGATCCAAGCTTCAATTTCCAATATCACAAAACAAACAAACAAAAACTGCTGGATGTGGTGGTACATTACTTCAGTGATTAGTGGTGGAAGGAAACAACAGACCTGGGAGCTTCAGTGACCAACGAATCTGACCAAAACAATGACCTAAAGGTTTAATGAAAGATCCCATCTCGAGGATACAGTGGGAGCCTAGAGTAAGATTCCTAATACAGATTTCTTTCTTCCACACGTGCACGCACACATAAGCAGAACTGCACACACATCACAAACACACATAAAACACGCACAAATATACATGAAAAATAAATTAGAAATTTCTAATCTTTCCAAATAAACATTTAGTGCTTTCCTAGAAAGCTTTCCTTGGTTATAAGAGTCACCTACAGAAGATATATAAGAGTTCCTTTAAAACGTATATACAAAGTACCCACATAAAAGTGCCTGAATCAAAAACTACATGGTTTGTAAGTGATCAAATAATCATATAGCAATATCTTGTATTTTAAATCAAAATATGCAAGCGTGTTTTTCCGAACACATTTATACCTTTGCCTCTATGTATTTCTGTTCCCCCTCCTCTCTCCTTTCTCCTTCTCCTCTTTTTTCGTTCTCCCATTTTTCACATACTATGCACCTACAAGTATACATAGATACACTGCCAAATCCATTAATATATATACAATATATGAGAAAAAATTTTTAATAAAATTTCCAAATGAAACTGAACATGTTTATTGAAATGGATAACAAAGATCTATGAATGTGTCCATGACAGCATACCTTGTATATTTTTATTACTATGAAGAACTGATTTAAGTGGAACAAAACTAAAAGATAATTTCAATCGATCAGAGATGGTAGCAAGCAGGAACATGTTGCATTTGAGAACATAATACATATTTAAAGAGATGTTCTTTCTGACAGCATTTTCAAATCATAGAAGAGAGAGTAACGTCACCAACCTCAAGGGGTTGAAAAAAGTTGGCCCAGAGTCTGAGTCACAGAGGTTATCTTGTGCTTGGAGATATCAAGTAGGTGAGAAGTGAGGAGAAAAGGATGAAAATTCTGTGCAAATTTCTGCTTAAGTCTATGGCTAGCTTCTTCATTGCAATTACACATACTGAGATTCTAAGATGCAGCTGGTGCAAACACATAAGCAGAGTGTTAAAGAAAAGTCTGCTTTTGGACAGAAGTCTACTCCTAATGAACCATGGCTAATGTCCAGAAGAGACTTTAGGAAGGCAGATGATAAAAGAGACTTTTAAAAGTGAGCCTGAAACCAAGGACTGTACAGGATCTAAGCACTTAACTGACCTTCTCTGTGGAAGAAAATACTTTAACTCCACAGCTCTGTAGCAATGAGGTGCATTGTTGGCTTAATGTGGAAAAATTCATGAATTATGTGGAAAAGGTGAGAGCTACCAGAGAGTTGAATTAATCACTAGAAGATGATCCAAAACTGACCAAAAATTGGATAGCAATAAAGAATTCCAAACAACCTAAATTAAATATCCAAGATATCATTAAAGCATACAGAATTATCTATAAAAATAAAACAACATTTTAGTGCTCAATAAAATATCTGGAAATCACAAACAAATTGTTTCATAGACATTTGAACTTATCTAGACTGAAAATTAATGAACTGGTTGTAAGGAAAACAGGGAAGCATTGTCCAAGCTAAAAGGACAGTGAGAAAAACGAAGATAGAGAAGAAAATCTGTGAAGCAGAACTCAGATATTACAGATTAGATAGATTTTGAAGACTGGAAATGTTTATACCTTCTTAAACCTAATTTTATATCTGCTTTATTTCTTGTCTCTTCTGGAGACTAGTTATATGATGTGGAGCCCATATAACAGCAATACATGACTCAGGGGAGAAAGAAAATGGGAGAGAAGAGATACTGGAAAATGCAATTTAGAATCAGATTGAAGCAAGCTTCAGATAGAAGAATTTTAGAAAGCGTGCTTAATTTATTAATTCTCTTTAGCATGGTAGTTCTCCATTTGTAAATAAATATACCTAGCTTGTGATTGTTGCAGGCACATTTTACAGTGCTTGATAATTCCCATCCTTGAAAATACCATTAATACAGAATCAATTACATTTCAAAAGGTCACTAAAACTATAACATTCTTATTTAATCTATATCTAGTTTGCAAATGTATCAGATAAGAGGCCCAAGGTTAATTTGCTCTGCTAAGAATACAATACTCTTCTAGTAAAATTCACATCAATATTAGTGTTTTTGTTCAGGTTTCTAACATTTAAATGAGAATTTTAGTAAATAGTATTTTTTTAATATATTATTGAAGAGCTGCTGACAAATTGTAGAAATTGCACATTTTTATTACATATGAAACCATACATTATGGGTAAGTAGCCATCCATAATCAAGACATTGTAATGTGCGTGAGAACATGTATGTGTCTGTGTGATATCTATTTATGTAGAACTAAATACATGCATACTATTTGCTTGTTTAATTAGCATTTTATCCTCTTGTATTCTAGGACTCAATGCTCAGAAAAGGTGCTACCCATAGTGGGCTATTTTTGTTTGTTTGTTTGTTTGTTTTTGTTTTTCTTGGTTTTTTGTTTGTTTGTTTGTTTTTATCAGTTAAGGCAATACAGAAATCCTTCACAGACAGACACACAGCCCATCCTGATCTAGATAATTCTCCTATTTAGAAATTTGCCTCAGGTGTTTCTAGGTTCTATAAAGTTGAAAATTAAAACTATGACAACTATGATAATTATGAAATACCAAAAATAAAAAAAAAAAAACAGTTCTATGATTTTTGAGTTGCTGCGTTGTACCACAGAGTAAACCTTAGCCACAGTAGCTGCCATTGCATACTAGAAATCAGTATTTTTAAATTTTCTTTTGTCTTGAAAAAAAATAGGTGTGACCTATGGGTTTTTACTACAATGACCAATACATGTTCATTTGATTGATTTTTCTATTGTACTATTTGTTGTACTGTTAACTCGTTTAGTCAAATTTTTCTGTGATATGCAATATAAATTTTGTGGAATTGCCTATTCATTTTTCTTATACTTTAATAATTTTTGCTTTACATATTTTTGAAGCATTCATTTTAAGAACAAACAGGCTTTGAACGTTTATTTCTCCTACTAACACTTTCTACCATTGTGAAGTGGCCCCATCAAACTACAACACGGTGCTTTGTCTTAAATTTGTTTTGTGTAGTACACTACTGACACCTTCCCTTTGGTTATATTTACACTTTTATCTATCCCATTCTCCTAATAAGACATGAATATTCATGTTTTATATAACTCACGCAAACTACCAAGACTTATTTTATTTCATTTAATAACCTTGGTCCTTTACTCAATAATTTAATTCATAAATAATTAATGTAAATACCAATTTTCTTGATTTTGGCTCCAGAACCTATAGTCTTTGTGTTATGTTTTTATGTTTGTCTTTGTCTGTTCATTAGATTTTTTTTTTGGTGGGTGAGTGGATACTGCATTAAGTCTTCCAAGGACTGACCCTATGGTTTATTTCCCTACACATTTAAATATAGAACAATAAGAATGAATTCTATTGGCTGATAAACAGACATAGGCTAGTGCCTAGAGAAGGATCTGTGATAAGCATGATAGATTCTATGTGTGGAGCCACTTTCATAGGGATGTCTTCTATTCACTTCACTGGAACGATAAAGCTCAGGGTTAGAGTCTAAACAATGCTCAGGGGGAGTCAGGAAGGCTGGTTCATAGAACAGCAAGTAGATCACCAGGTTGTCTGACATCTTTTCACTCTGACATGCCAGGTGACTGGGTGTAATTCATTTCCTTCTGTTGAAAAAAATTAGGCCAATGGGATTGACAGTCCTGGTTTCTCCAATGCTTATTGTAAACTGTACTTCCTATCTCCCCATTTCTAACATTTTTTAGAGAAAAAAAATAGTGGCTATAGCAGAGGCCATGGTTGAATGCATTACCTCCATTGCTAGTCTAATTAATATAGACAAGCATAAGAGAACTATAAGAATAGCTAACAGAGGACCAAGGAAAGGGGAAAGCCATCATAACCAAGATGGTCATTCAAAGGTCATTCAAGGACTTTTTTCCCATCTCTTTATGCAGATCATTAATTTGACTATCAATAACATGGGAAAATAATCTGAAACAATGTAATAGAAAAATACCATCGATAAGATTATCAGAGAGACGACTCAGTGGTTAAGAGAACTGTCTGCTCTTCCAGAGGACTGGGGTTCAATTACCAGAAACCACATGGCAGCTCACAACTGACAACTGTGTGTAAGTCTAATTCTAAGGTGCCCCACACCCTCATACAGGCAAACCATGTACATGAAGTAAAAATAAATAAATTGTTTTTTTGAAAAAGAGTATCAGAGGAAGACCTGTAAGTATAGGTATGGGTGGATTCTATATTGTCCTTGTCAATTGTGTATAGGGCTTATGAGTGACTCCCATGCCACATACATTACTTTTTAAGAGTTCTCTAATAGTCAGTCTCCTCTGGTGCTGAGAGAGAATGATTAATATCATTTTTATCCATGACTTTTCAGTTATTTGTGGCCGTCCTACTGTGTGGAAGTCGTATAGTAAATTGCTGCAGTCCAATACTGTTTTGGTTCTCCTTCATGTCAGACGTATCACTACATTCCTAGATGATAACTGGTTTGGTTCTAGACTTCAACTTTGAATTAGTTATTTAAAAACAATTAAGGCCTAGGCTGATGTTATCTTTTCCATAATTGACTGTTTGTTGTGGTTTACACTAGAGGGTTTTAATAACACACACACACACACACACACACACACACAAACACACACACACACAAACACCACTGAATCCAATCAACCCAAGCAGTAAGCACTTGTGTGCAGGGTTATCTACTGGAGCATGGCTAACTTGTCAGTCAGTGGCTATCCTTCCAAGAAAAATGACTTTCCCTCCTATAGCAGGAATCAACTGTCATGCAGCTTATGTTTTGAGACAGATCTCTCACTGAACCTGATCTCAACATTTTAGCTAGACTAAATAATAACCTCGCTGTCTCTTCCTTTCAGAGCTGGAGTCACAAACTCACTCACTATACCCAAGAATTGAACTCCTGCTTGATTTTGTATTTTAATGACTCCAGTTTCCATAGAAAAGAGTTACTATTTGCATTGAAATATTATAATCTAGATGTTAAGACTCAAAGCAATTGCAATAGATAATATGCATAAGCTAAATTAATCGGTGACTAAATAGTGAATTTTCTTACTGTTATGAATTTTCAATATCACTAAACTTTGACAGTTCTTTAGTAAAGATGGAGTTAAATTAGTCAAAATGAATATCAATTCAATCATTATCCCAAACAATTAGTAATAAATTAAACAATTATGTTAATGAAATATCATTTTGAAATAAAGAATACTTTTTGGGGCTTTTTAATTTTTTTATTTAAATTTGAAACAAGCTTGTTCTACATGTCAATCCCAGTTCTCTCACCCCTTCCATCCTCCCCTCTTCTCCCCACCAACCCCTGTCCCATCCCCTTTCTGCTCCCCAGTGAGGATGAGGCCTTCCAAGAGGAGACTTCAAAGTCTGTCATATCATTTGGAGCAGGGCCCAGGCCCTCCCCGATGTGCCTAGGCTGAGGGAGTATCCCTCTATGTGGAATGGGCTTCCAAGGTCCATTTTTATACTAGAGAGAAATACTGATCTGCAACCAGAGGCCCCATATACTGCCCAGTGCTCCCAACTAACACCACATTCAGGGATATGTGTCGATCCTATGCTGATTTCCCAGCTATCAGACTGGGGTCTATGAGCTCCCCCTTGTTTGGGTCAACAGTTTCTATAGGTTTCTCCAGCCTGGACTTGACCCCTTTGCTCATCACTCCTCCCTGCCTGCAACTGGATTCCAAGAGATCAGCTCAGTGTTTAGCTATGGGTGTCTGCTTCTGTTTCCAACAGCTACTAGATGAAGGTTCTAAGATGACAATTTAAATGGACCTATAACCCCTAATAAAATAGAAGTAGTCAACAAAATTCTCCCAAGCAAAAAATAAATAAATTAATTAAAAAAAAAAAAAAAAAAAAAAAAAAAAAACGCTCAGGGCCAGATTGTTTCAGTGCAGACTTCTACCAGAAATTCAAAGAACAGCTAATACCAATACTCCTCAAAGTGTTCCACACAATAGAAGCAGAAGGGTCATTGCCAAACTTTTTAAGAGGCCACAATTATTTTAGTATCCAAGCCACACAAAGACATAACTAAGAAAGAGAACTACACTACAGACCAATGTCCCTCATAAACATTAATGCAAAAATACTCAATAAAACACTGGCAAATCTAATCCAAGAACACATCAGAGAAATCATCCACCATGACCAAGTAGGCTTCATCCTGGGGATGCAGGAATGGTTCAACATAGAAAGATCCATCAATGTAATACACCATATAAACACACTGAAAGAGAAAAACCACATGATCATCTCACTAGATGCTGAAAAGCCTTTGACAAAATCCAACACCTCTTCATGATAAAGGTATTGGAGAGATCAGGGATAACAGGACCATACCTAACCATAATAAAAGTAATATAAAATAAACCAACAGCCAACATCAAACTAAATGGAAAGAATACTTTTTCAGTAACAGGAAATATTCATGATTACAGGTGGCTTTAAGAGATTAAAATCTGATCTTGCCATATAAAATACGAACCATGGGATAATATTTTATGCTGAGACTTGTTAGTTTATTTTGTTGGTTTTTTGAGGCAGGGTTTCTCTGTATTGCTTTGGAGGCTGTCCTTGAACTCACTCTATAGACGAGGCTGTCCTCAAATTAACAGAGATCTACTTGCCTCTGCCTCCTGAGTGCTGGTGCAAAGGTGTGTGCCAGGAATGCCCAGAGAGACTTTTTGTCTTTGTTTTTGTTTTTACAAGTATTATCCACTGAATATTTTGAGCCTGCTGTATGTGCTTCATTATCAACACATTGAGTGTGCCAGTTGTCTCTTCACAGATTGTCTATTCAATGCCTGTGCTAAAGAAATCAGCATTCCTTGTTAGAGTGCTCCATGGTTCACTGTAATATTATACCTAAATGAATGAACATGAGTGATAACATCACCTGTATGATAACCAGGAAAATGTGTTCACATATTCACTTATGCTGTGCATTTACAGTGGGCCCTGAAACTGATTGTGATTTTAGATTAGTCAGCTCATGAGCCTGGGGATGCTCAAGGGCTTGTACAATTCAGTCCTAGTTTGCACATTGCTTATGTCTTCATGTCTCAATTCTCAGCATATAAGGACAGTATTTAGTAATTAAGGACATAGGAATGGCCTGTGGACAATAAGAAAGGAAATGAATTTTAAAGAATTATAAAGCATAATAAAATCTATCAAAATCAATCTAACAGCATTGGCAATTCTATAAAAATTTGATACATTAAATTCTCTAGTCTATGATGTTCTTATCAGCTTAAGTGCTGATCTGTTGCTGATTGCATTGTGATTTAATAATGTAAACTTTAAGGCAATTGATTTTCATGTTTTATTCTTCAGTTGAAAATTAAATACTTTTTTGTGTTAGAGAACTTTTATGAGCACAATGGCCCCTAATTGACAAGAACATTGACATGTGTGATGCTTAATAACAATTGGCTGTGACCAATTTTGTAGCAAAGTGGTTTTGAATTCATGAAGGCCTTCAACTGCTCAGGTTGTTTAAACCTACTTCAGGTACTTGTGCATTTCTTTTTGTTCAGGTTTCTGTTGAAGCCCAGGTTCGATGGTGCTCTGAGTCACAGGTAGCTGTGAGTATTTCTCCTATTGCTTTTAGTGGATGCTAAATATTCCTTTACCTGCTTTATCCAAAAAATATTTGAAAACATTCTTCAAATATTATGTGTAACTATTACATATTCCTTAAATATCTACATGCAAGTAAAGTCAAATTACTTAATTTTCTCCAGATTTGTTTATAGATGGAAACAAGAAAAATAAAGACAATGATCAAACCAGAAGATAGATTCCAACTACAGGAAATACTATTTGGTGAATTTAAGTTGTTATTTAAAACTCTTATTGTAAATGGGATCTCTTTTCTGGTTAACTTTTATTTGTCCATTTCTGGGAAAAATTATTCGCAAAACTATAAACTTTTTCCCCCTATAAACTACTACTAAACATCTTTTCTGGAACTGATGAAATAAAATCCCTTGAGAAATTTTATATTCTAATCATTTTTACTTTTAACCTAGATTCTTAGAAAAGTGTTGGATTCCTTACCCCTGTAAAATCCTCAATGTAAAATTTCATAAATGAATGTTTCAAGGTATGTATTAAAGGGACACAGAAGCATTTGCTACTAGCATAGTCATTAGCAAGCCCTTAGTTTAAATCAATGATACTCACTGCTACAAATTATAATAATTTTCAAGTTTATGAGCTGGGCATTAGTGAAATTCTGGGTAATTAGAGTAAATAGAATTAGGTTCAGTGCTAGAGACCTTGGGAATAAAATAATTCCAGTGTCAGTATTTAAAATGTTTGAATATTTTTAGTGAAAAAAATAATACTAAGAAAAAGAAAGGACATTTTCATACACTTTTAACCTTGCTAAAAGGTATTAACCTTTATGAGTGTAGGAAGTGATAGGAACTATTTAATTCTTTCGTTTGCATTATCTTCTTTAATCCTTATTGAAGTGGGGTAATTCTTATTCATACATATGCAACAAATGAAGATGCTAGATATAAGGTGAAGAACTTTTCCAAGGCAGTACAACTCACTGATTTCTGTTGATGAGAATTCAGTCAGCCTGATATCAGGGCTAAGCATGTTCCATATTCCTTCTGCAGTAAGTAGACATCAAAGGTTCACTGCTAATGTTTTTCCATGTCACTGTTATACCAGTGACAGGATGTTATTTTGTTGTTATTTGTGTTATTAGTACATATCATTGAGAAATAGTCATTCCAAGCACCAATTGCAACTGATCAATAATTATATCCTTATAATTCCAACTGTGGTACATTAAAATAGTAGGAAAAATATATTGAATTTTGGGATAGCTGAAGACAATGACAGGTGCTGCAGTCTAACTCTCTTACTATTTTCTCTAGAATATGAACCAGATTAAGAAGAAAATCAAGCTGTGCATGCAAAGAACATAGAAACTTCAAAACAATTATGATAGGAAAGAGGGGAAAGGAGAAAAGAAGGAAGGTGGGAGGGAAAGAAGAAAGGGGAAAGGAGGGAGGATGGGAGGAAGCAAGGAGGGGAGGACAGCATGCCTGATCCTATTAGGAAACCTTAATAGGATCACATTCCCATCTTGTCTTGAACCTTCTCAGAGAACAAGGACAAGACACATGGCAGAGCAGGAAAAGCCAGCAAACGGGGCACAGTTGAAATACTACAGAACCAAACAGAAGTCAAGCTTACATGGGAAATGGTAGTCCTAATCAACATATGAAAACTATCCTTGGGTTTAATAAAATTTAACCAATTACTCAAATTACATACAAATTGATTAAAAGTAAACGAGGAATCACTATATTAATCATTTTCTCAATGGCATACTGAAAAACTGACAAAGTCATCTTAAAGAAGGATTATTTGCTTCTAGTTCAAGGGTACATTCTAGCCTGCTGTGGAAGGCATGGCAGCAAAAGCCTGAAGTTCTTTGTCATGTTGGAACAACAGATAGGAAACAGAAATTAATGGAGGCTAGCACTCAAATTTCTTTCTCTTGTGTGTTTCCAGAGAATCGTACTGCCCACACTTGTGGGCTATCCCATGTGAATTAACATAATGTAGACATTCTCTCACAGGTGTGCCCAGAGGTTAGTTTGCTCTAAGTAAATGGTCACAAGCTTTACTATAGCTTTGTCTTCCAGGTGACTCCAGTTTTTGCCAGTTGAATGGGAAGAAAAGAGAATTTTATAGAGTCAGTTACTTCCCAAGAACTGTATTTAAGTCAAACAGATAGTATAATGTCATAATAGTGATCCCTGAATCACAGCACTTTCCCCAGAAGATCAAAATTAATGCCGAAGATGAAAGCTACCTAGTGTCATCATTGATAACATGTTCTGAGGAATGTGTTCTTGTCAAAGGAATGTTTTATTTCTAGAATGTAAATGAAAGGAAGAAAGAATCCAAGAAAGAAAAAAGTGTGCACATGTTTAGACAAATAAATTATTGTACCTCAACATTCAATTTTGCTTGGTGAGATAATATTAAATTCACTAAAGAAAATGGCAAAGATATTTGATAAAATACAACCTTTACAAAATTTCCCCCTTTTATTTAAAATAGATCATTTTCTCATACAACTTATTCTGATTATAAATTTTCCTCCCTGTACCCTTCCAATTCCTTCTTACCTCTGTCCTATCCAGAACTACTCCCTTTATGTCTCTTATTAGAAACACATATGCTTCTAAAAGATAATAAAAAATAACAAAATAAAATATAGTACGATAAAACAAAAACCATCTCATTGGAGTTGGACATGGCAAACCAACAAAAGGAAATGAGCCCAAGGAAGGCACAAAACTCAGAGACCCACTTGTTCACACACTCGCGAGTCCCATGAACATAGTAAACTGAAAGCTGTAATACATATACAGAGAACCTAGTGTAGACTCATGTTGGTCCTGGCTTGCTGCAAACTATGTGTTCACATAAGCTTTGCTTAGCTGATCTAGGGGGTCTTGTTCTTCTGGTGTCTCCCATTCCCTCTGACTCTTAAACAATTTCTGCCTCCTCTACTGTGGGGTTCCCTGAGCTCTAAGGGGAGAGATTTGATGGAGACATCTCATTTAAAGCTGTGTGTTCCAGGGTCTCCCCTTTTCTCTGTGTAATGTCTGGCTGTGAATATATGTATTTGTTACCAATTGCTGTAGTGGAAAGTCCTCTAATGAAAACTGATCTCTGAGTGTAGCAGAATGTCACTAGGAGTTGTAAATGGAAGTTTCTGTCCTGCCTGGTTCTGCAGACATTCATTCCAAAATAAACACACAGAGGCTTATAGTAATTATAAACAGTTTGGCCTATTGCTCGGGATTATTACTAACAAACCCTCACAATTTAAATTAACCTGTTTTTCTTATCTATGTTTAGTTACATGGCTTGGTACATTTTCTCAGTATGACATTTTTATCTTGCTTCCTCTGCCTCTGGCTGATTACTGAGTCTCTGCCTTCTCCTCTGAATTCTCATAGTCTGGTATCTCTGCCTATACGTCCTGTCTGGCTACTGGACTGTAAGTATTTTATTAAATAAATATGAGAGACAAAGCGTTAGAGTGAAGAAGAGCATTATCCCACATAAAGAAGGCACTTTATTGTTAGTTTTTCTTTTTCTATAAGACCATTAGAATTTAGTTTTATCATAGGACTCTGGGCTATCTAGTCTCTGATTCTTGATTATTCAAATAGTATTGTGTATGGGTTGAATCTCCTAGATTAGGCTTTAAGTCAAATAGAACATTGGTTGGCTACTTCCACAAGCTTTGTTCCACCATTGCCACAGCATACTCTGCAGGTAGGACAGTTTGAAGATCAAAAATTTTGTTACTGGATTGGTATTTGTAATTCTCTGTTGGTAGCTTAAAGGATACCTTACTATAGCAAAGACTGTAGAATATAGGGGTGAAAGTTCTATGTAGTCACTCCCCATTATCAGTGAGTTATGTGGGTGTTATCTTCAGCAATGGAGCCTTGTCAGTTTCTGGAGAGCAACCTCTTCTTTTGACAACAGCCTGGGTTATTTGAGGATTTCCATGAGACCCCTATGGCCTACAACTCAATTGGATGTAATCCAGTCCTAGTACTAGAAGCTTCATTTGGTGACAAGAGATGGCCACTTGAGGCTCTGTTTCCATCATTATTTTGAGACTTCATATATTTTTGGAAGCTTACACTGCACTATGTTCCTCTCAAATGTTTCTCAATTACAGCTGAATTCATTCTGTTAATCCCATCTTCCCTCACTCTCCCTACCTGATTCTCCTGTTTCCATCCCCCCTTTGCATCCAGTCTGATGGGAGATGTCATCCTGTATATGTTTCTCATACTGCTTAATAAATAAAGCACTGTTGGCCAATAGGAAAGGAAGATAGGAGGGACTAGGAGACAAGGAGGAAATAGGAAGTAGGGAGGAGGAGTCAGGATGGAGAGCCTGGAGAGAACAGAACCGCCATTCCTCCGCTCTCGGTAAGACCACGTGGAAATACATAGAAATGGGTTAATATTTAAGACAGAGCTAGCCAATAAGAAACAAGTAACCAGGCCAACAGAATTATATCAAATACAGAATCTCTGTGTGTTAATTGGGGCTGGCGCGGCGGCGGGGCAAGACCAGCGGCAGCAGGCAAAAAAACCGTATTCCCTACACCAGTCTACTCATAAAATCTATTCTATTTATCCCCCCCCCCAGCTCTATTTGCCTTCTTAGTGCATTCTTCTATAACTAACCTCTATGGTCTTTGGATTGTACTGTGGTTATTATTTATTTAATGGCTAATTTGTATTTATAAGCAAATGCATACTATATGTGTTTTCCTGGTGCTGAGTTATCTCACTAGGATGATTTTTTCTAGTTCCATCCATTTTCCTGCAAATTTCACAATGTCATTTTTTTTTAAACAGTTGAGTAATACTCCATTTTTTCTATATCCATTCTTCTGTTGAAGGACATCTAGGATATTTCTAATTTCTGGCAATTATGAAGAGAGCAGCAATGAACATGGTTGAGTAACTAATTGTCTTTGTCATCAGATGAAGCATCTTTTGGATCTTGAGGTAAATAAATTCCTAGTAGGGACAGGATGTTTGGCTGGTGATTTAACTAATAAAAACTTAAAGTACCTTTTCCTGTATAGGTATTTTGTTACTATTAAAGAATTTTCTTGTTTAAGATTTATATATGTCAGTGCATAGTGGTTTTACTATGAAATTCAAAGTCTTTAATTCTTATCACAATACTACATTTCAATGTGATGTTTTATTGCTTTTTTATCTTGTTGTTTGGTTCATATAGTTTCTGTAGAAACAATGAGTGGTTTGAGAGTAAACCAAATGCTTTAAATTATTTCCATATAATGGAAGCAACATACGTATTAGAAGAAAATTTTCTCTGGAACAGTGGTGTCCTATGAATCTTTAATTTCAGAAAAGTACATACAGTTCCTAACATGAAACACTTACATGAGCTAATAATTTAGGTATCAAAATCATCTGGAATGTCTCTTTTAAAGTAATAACAAAGGGTTGTCCATAGGTAACAGATTGTGCAATGGCAGGTTTCAGCAGTCAATTTTTCTAGAAAACAGTAGCATTTATCATCTACCTAATGATCTAGCCCACCTGCAGGTACTATCTTCATCTCCCACTGTTTCTCTCAAGACTTAAAGAATTTTGAAGCTGCATAATGCACTTTGTTATTAAAGTTGATGCAATTCAAGCCCACATGCATAAAATTCACTCAGAGGATATGTAAGAAAAATCACTTAATGAAACTGTGATTTTTTTTTTAACCAAAATTCTTATTGACTTCTTAAGAACCAAGATCTTGCAACAAAATCCAAGGGGCATAGGACAAACTGTGAGCATATAAAGTTTATATATGAAGTGAGGCTTTTAAAATTGACAGAATGTAAATCAATATTAATTGTAGAATGGAATTTATACATCCTCAATCAGCAAGAAATACCATGACAATCTGTTATACATTAAACATTTTGGGAATGCTGAACGCATAAAAGAAACACCATCTAGTTGCTTATTTTAAAAGCCAGTAATGTGTTACTGTGCTATTTAGTATTAATCATCAACTCAGTCAACTCAATCGTTTTAGAAAGCCTCTGACACTGGGCAATATAGGACAAAGGGTCCCTGAGAGACATTTCTGTGAAAGTGATTAAGAAGGAAATCCTATGTTGCAAAGGAGATCCAAGGATGTTAGATGTACCAGAACCATATGAATTTGACTGAGGAAAACTGCATGCATTGAGTGGAGCTATTCCAAGAGAATGGCAGCAAAACTAGAGGGACAAGCCTCCCCAAGCCCTTTGTAGCTTAGATGATTCATCAGAAGTCCAGGAAGGTGCACATGGATCTGTAAGATTTTGTTTTCCAAGTTGGATTTTATATTATTTTGGTTGAGTCTTTCCTTGCTGTGTCTCCATTCTTCCTTTGGGGAATGGGAATATTTTACCTATGTTATTTAATAATGCAAGTAGGGAACACATTTTGGGTTTATATAGAGGCTTCCTGTTAAGAGATTATCTTAGTCCCACAATAGACTCTTCACTGACACCATTGAATAATGTTGGAACTGTTAAAGACATAGCATCATAACTATATATTTCTTTTTATTTATTTTTCTTATTTTACATATCTATCCCAGTCCCCTCTCTCTCCTTCCCTCCCTCCCTCTCATGCCCCCCGACCACCCTCCATCCTTTCCTCCCCCCACTCCACAGGGAGCATGATGCCTTCCTGGAGGGGTCAACAAAATCTGTCAAGTCATTTATTGTAGGGACTAAGCCCTCCCTCCTGCTTCTAGGTTAAGGGAGTATCCCTCCATGGGGAATGTGCTCCCAAAGTCCTTTTGTGCACCAGGGATACAACCTGGTTCCACTGTCAGAGGTCACTTACACTGCCCAGGCCTTCTAGCTGAGACTCATGTTCAGGGGTCTGAGTCAGTCCAATGCATCATAGCTATTTTTGAAGTAAGGCTGGATACATTCTGTCCTATGAAATAACTATGAATCCATGGTTGTAAGGAACAGTAATTAGGGCTTAGAAATAATGAGTGAATGTCATATTGGCAAGAGTGAGCCTTGTGACGGCTAATATTGTCAATTTGACAATATAGAATCACCTAGAAAACAAATCTTAGGTAGGACTGTAACTGAATTTCTAGATTAGATTTACTGAGGTACAGAGATTCATGCTTAGTGTGGCTGGCACCATTCAATGGTATAAGATCCTGGAGTGAAGAGGAAGGCAAAGTGAGCTGAGCAACAACATTCATCTCTTTGACTCCTGACACTAGAAAAAATTTGAACAGCCTCTTGTGCTCAATACAGTTTGAGAGGTCAAGGTCCAAAAGCTGCCTAGACAGAAAGAGGAGAATCAAACTTTCTTTCTGTCAGGTGTATTGAGCTACAGACGCCTACTAGCTGCTTAGCAGTGTGCTTCTGAGCTCTCATCATTCCGAATTCCAAACATATAGAAGGTATTTCTGAACATAGAACATATTACTGTCTGTGAAAGCTTCTTCTTGTTTTTTTAATTTTCATTTATTATTATTATTATTATTATTATTATTATTAATTATTTGCTTCTCTGTTCAATGTGCACCTAGCAAGTCTGTGAGCAACCAGACAGAAGTCCAAGGAAACTTGGATTTTGTTTTTCTCAGAAGACTGTCCTGTGAGTAAGTCACTATCTAAAGTATGCTGAGTCATAGGCTTTCTTATTAAGGAACATATATCTCATGAACCAACTTATCTTTTTGAATGAGTAGGTTTAAAAAAAGCATGCTTCTTCATGGTTGCTGGTGATTTATTTTGAGGCAGAGCCACAGTTTCATTGCAATGGGAGAATCTCATTCCATCTCTGTCGTCAAGAATAGGTCAGGGAAGGGGTTACTGAGATAAAATTCCTATAGACAAAGCAAAAGATCACAAGTTTGATGGGAGAATTTACATTAAAAAACCTTAAAGTGGATTCAGCTTTTTCCTTTCTAACTCTTCAAACACAAACTAATTTTAAAAAGCATCCTGTAATAACAGTGAATTTGCAAACTGCTCCTTCCTTCTTTTTTAGCATTTAAACATGGAGAAGTTATTTCTACCCAAGTGCCTTAAAATGCCTGTCAGGCTTACCACATCCAAAAACATCATTCAAAAAAGTGATAAGACCATTATGTCAACTAGTAGTTAGTGAGAACAAAACACCTGTACCTGAACAGTGTCAGACAGCAGAAATGCAGACGAAGCATGTGTAGCAATGTTAAAAAGAAGCACAGCTTTTACTTTTTTGTTTTTGTTCACTGAAGAAGTCTTATCATAATACCTCAAGAAAAGTTATATATACAAAGTTATATAAAGCTGCAGATCAGAGTTTTGAGCTCATGTTTTGTACTGGTCTTGTTGCACATTTTTAAATTCATCCTAGTTGTCTTGTGTGGATTTATCTTATATTTAAAAGATCTTACCCTTCCCTACAATGCAGCAATGGTCTCAGTTGGAAATGTGTGTAAATTTCTGTTTAATGGGTATTCTCTACTCTAATCATGACATCCAAGTTTTCAATGAGAGAACTTGTTTCTTTGTTGAATAGTCCAGCACCTCTAATTTTCATCATGTTTTCTATATCCAGAAGAAAAGAGCCACGCAGGTATTCTAAAAGAATAAAGCTAACTTCTATTTAATAGCCCTATATGTTGCTTTAAATGGCTGAATGCATTTTATTCTGCAAGGCAGAAAAGTACATTTCTGATTCAATTCCCAATTAAAATTATTATTCAAACACCTTTTTTTGTCATATTCTCATAGGAATGTCATAAAAGAAAAAGATTGAAAGATGAATCTATGGAAAAGGCATGAAAGACATAAGGATTTTGAGAAGGAGAGCAGAGAAATTTGTTTAAATAATGTAAATAGCTAGAAAATAAGCAGCAATGAGTCTAGATGGTGAGCGGGAAAAATAAACAAATGAAACAGATTTGTTTTCAAACTATAGACATCATCCCAAAATTTAGACAATAGATTATCTGCACTATCTGTTTTGATTTTCCAAGAAAAATTTGATGATTTCTCTAGCAAAATTCTGTAACTTGTACCAGCAATAAATTGGAGCAGAGTAGGATACTTTTGGGTAGAACAGGAATTCTAGGTCAACTTGATCTGTAATGTAATGTAGGTCACTAGAATTTCTTGTACCAGATCAAGATATAAATAAAATACCAGAGTAAGAGTCAGGGCTGCAGAACTCAAAATATTTTCTTTTTGTTGTAAGTCTATCCCCATCTATTTTCCTTTTATGATATCAGGTACCTGTGTCATCTATCTAATGTCTATCTATAACCCTCTTAAGTTCAATATGCATCCTTGTACACCCCCTAACTTTTCCTGCTTTCCACATAGCCCTCCCAATTCTTCACATCTAACTCACACTGGGAGCCTGCCTCATGCTGGTGTCTGTCCTCCATTCCATTCTTGTATTCACTTATAGTAAGAATTATGCTTTACTGAACCAACATGGATATGAATACACACATACACACACACACACACACACACACACACACACACACACGAAATGCTATGCAAAGAAGACAGTTGTTTCTGCCACAGAGCCTAACCTACTCTTGCTTTCTTATCTGTGACATTGTTCTGTGGAGGGATAAGTAGAAAGAAAAGTAGGAAAAGATCACAAAGATAAAGATCTCAATATCCGTTGATTAAAACAAATTAAACTTACATTTTGAGGAAGCCTGTGAGACACTGAAGGGATCTAGAACATTAAATAAGTCATCTTGCTCTAGACAATTTGTCTTATCTATACATAAAGTGTTACTGAACTTAAAAATAAAATTAAACATGATTTTGCCCTCTTCTACTTAAAATAGCAACTAATTTTAAGAAAGGATCTCACTGTCTATCTGTCCTTGAACTCACTATGTAGATAAGGCTGAACTCCCACTCTTAGATCCTCTGCTTCCTGAGTGCTAGGATTAAAGCCATGCACCATCCTGCTTAGATTAAAATCATGTTCTAAAATCATTTTATTTTTAATTATATGTGTGGGGGTGGTATATTTGTGAACATGACTATTTTTAATTTTATATATTGATCCCAGTTTCTTCTCCCATCCTCCCTCCCTCTTTCCCTCTCTCTCACCCTCTCATTCTCCCCAACCACCCTCCCCTTCCACCCTCCCCACTCCAGATGTAGGCTGATACCCTCCAGGAGATGTCATCTAAATCTGTCAAGACATTTAGGGACTAGGCCTTCTCTCCTGTCTCTAGGTTAAGGGAGTATCCCACCATGGGGGATGTGCCTGCAAAGTCCTTTTGTGCACCAGGAATACCTCCTGGTTCCACTGTCCGAGTTCCTTAGACTGCCCAGGCCTTCTAGCTGAGACCCATGTTCAGGGGGTCTGAGTCAGTCCCAAGCTTGATTCCCAGCTCTCAGTCTGGGGGCCCATTAGCTCCTTCTTGTTCATGTCACCTGTCTCTGTGTGTTTCTGCAGCTTGGTCTTGTCCTCCCTCTCTGCATCTGGATTCCAGTTCTACTCACTGTTTAGTTGTGGGTGTCTGCTGCTAGATGAGGGCTCCATGATGGTGGATATGTTAGTTGTCAATCTCATCATCAGGGAAGGGCATTTATGGTAACCTTTCCACTGTTGTTCAAATTGTTAGTTGGGTCACTCTTTTAGATCTCTAGGCCTTTCTTTAGGTTCAGTTTTGTCCTCAAACCAATAATGGCTCCCTCTTTTATATTTGTCCTCTCTCTCTCTCTCACTCTCTCTCTCTCTCTCCTTCTCTCTCCTGCATTCTATTCCTACCCTGGCTCAATCTCCCTCGTTGCATGTGCTTTCCTCTCCTCCCCTTCTCTTTCTCCTACTTCTTTCTCCATTCCCTGCCCCCACCACTCCCCATGTGCTCTGGGGGACTTGTTTCTTCCCTCTTCTGTGAGAGACTTTATATGAATCTCTTAGAATACACCTTGTATCCTAGATCCTCTGGTCGTGTGAATTATAGGCTGGCGATCCTTTGATCTAGGTCTAAAATCCATATATGAGTGAGTATATATCATGTTTCTCTTTTTGTGACAGTTTCCGCATTCAGGATGGTTGCCTGTGAATTTCAAGATTCCATTGTTTTTTTCACAGAGTAGTATTCCGTTGTGTAGATGTGCCACATATTCTTTATTCATTCTTCACTTGAGGGGCATCTAGGTTTCTTCCATGTTCAGCTCAAATAATGCTGCTATAAACATAGTTGAGCACATGTCTTTGTTGCATGGATGTGGATCATTTGCGTATATGCCTAAGAGGGGGATTGCCGGGTCCTGTGGTAAACTAATTCCCATTTTCCTGAGGAACCACCATACTGATCTCCAAAATGGCTGTATGAGTTGGCACTCCCATCAGCAGTGGAGGAGTGTTTCTCATTCTCCACATCCTCTCCACCATAATTTGTCATTGGTATTTTTAATTTTAGCCATTCTGGCAGGAGTAAGATGGTATCTCAAAGTTGTTTTGATTTATATTTCCCTGATAGCTAAGCATGTGTAGCATTTTCTTAAGTGTCTTTCAACCTTTTTGATTTCCTCTATTGAGAGTTCTCTATTCAGTTCTGTACCCCATTTTTAATAGGGTTATTTGGTGTTGTGTTGACTAGTTTCTTGAGTTCTTTGTATATTTTGGAGATCAGCCCTCTGTCAGATGTAGGATTGGTGAAGATCTTTTCCCAGCTGTGGGCTGCCATTTAGTCTTGGTAACTGTGTCCTTTGCCTTACAGAAGCTTCTGAGTTTGAGGAGGCCCCATTTAATAATTGTCGATCTCAGTGTCTATGCTACTGGTGTTATTTTCAGGAAGCGGTCTCCTGCACTAATTCAAGGTTACCTCCCACTTTCTCTTCTAAGATGTTCAGTGTGGCTGGATTTATGTTGAGATCTTTGATCCACTTGGACTTGAGTTTTGTGTATGGCAATAGATATGGTTCTATCTGCAGTCTTCTGCACACAATCATCCAGTTGAAGATGCTTTCCTCCTCCCATTGTACACTTTTAGTTGTTTTGTCAAAAATCATCATTCCTTTTGTTAACAAGTGAACTTGATCCCTCTACCAGAGAGAAAACCAAACGATCCAGAAAGGAACTTCAGCAAATGTACATTGTATGTGATTGCTTAGTGTCTAAGCTCTTAGTCCCTATCTTATTTGACTCAGCTATACCTGTCCCCTGTACTCACTTATATGCCAGATAGATACAGTTACAGTTAGAGCACCCTCTGTTCTCAACATCCTGAATCATAGTTACAAATCTTATTTTTATTTTCTTTCTTTTTCTTCCATCTACTTAATTAACAACAACAAAATCAAGCTAAAAGTTCCTTGTAAATGAACCTGCACTCTTCTTTATTCCAAGTTCAAGAATCAAACTCTCTCAGGTCTATGTTAGCATATTATTTTGAATTCCTAAACCGAAAATCCAGACTACTATTGTTCAGATAATTGTTTTATTTTGAAAATGCATATATGCCCTTGTAACTTATTTTAAATATTAATGCTAGCATTTTATTTTCATCTGCAGAATATAAGCATGAAAGCCAAGTGTTTGGGATTAATGGAAACAAAAAATGCTGTAGTTGGCAATTGCTCATGAGACATGAGTTGATGAAGTAAAATGTCACAAACACCTAGATTTTCTATATAAAATGCATGAAAATTTTTGCTCTGAAATTTTCTCTCTAAATATATAATTTAGTCAATATATATTTAGTATATGTATATTTAGTATATATTTATGTAACATATGCATTTATATATGCAACCAATGGTATAACAAGTCTCTGTATTGTCATTTTCAGAATCATTTTGTTGCTGCTTTCCCAATTCCCAGGCTACCAGCTCCCCTTTCCATGTTGTCTCTGCAGTAGGATATAGAGTGATTTGGACACAACCTGATTATTTAGAAGGGTATGAAATTGTTTTCCCAGCAGAAATACTACAAGTTTTGTGTATACACACTCTTCTGTTATTTACTTCTCTGTGAGTAAAGCCATGTTCATGATTTGAAAGACATGGGTTTTGGGAATTTCTCAAGACTCTGGTCTGTGAATGGAAAGGGTAAGAGTAAGGTGATGTCAAAGAACAAGGGTGAGAAACTTCATCTTCAATCATATCCTCCTGAATTCTTTCCAGGTCTGATGTTAGCATTAGTGCTCTGTGAAGAAGCCTGACATAAATTTCAGAACATAGTTTTGACCTTTCCTCATCAGTAAATCAGTGTCATTATTCCCCTTAAATTATTGTGCATGCCTATTATATGACATTTGTAAGACAGTAACTTGTTCATGTTGACTGGATATAATTTTAAACAATTCATATTGAAATCATTTTTAAACATACAGGGTTGTTCCAACTACTAGTTAGAATATATAATCTTTATGATGCCATTATTCTGGTCAATACAAAATTTTTCCTAAAACAATTCTCTGCTAGCACAATATTATTTTTACATTTTATGTTAACTTTAATTAATACAGATGTAAAGTAAATAAGTGCTACTGACATCTTTAATGTGCATTTTGAGTAACATAATAATGTATAACCATTGTATAAACAGAATAGCTCAGGAAAGTAGGTGGGAACAAAATTCAAAATATATTAAATTATAAAAAAATTTCCAAAATGTTTGTGTGTGTGTGTACATGTAAAATTGTGAAATTTTCACACAAAACTCTCCAAAATACACACATACACACACATATTTAAAAAGCATATATGTGTCACATTTCTATGACTTTCCAAATAAGTACTAAATATGAACGTGTTTTGTGACATAAAAACATTTTATGTAAGTACTAGGTATTGGGATGGGGAAATGACTCATCTGATACATGCCTAGCATGGAAGCATGAGTACATAATAGTGGGCCCTCACAACTTTCATAAAACAAAACAAACAAACGATGAATAAAAAGACAGCAAAAAAAAAAAAAAAATAGCCTGGTGGCATATGTCTCTAATTAGCAGGGCTGAGTAGGTAGAGAGAGGAGAATCCCTGGAGCTCACTGGCTAAGCAGCCTAGTCAAGTCAGACTTAGTGGAGATCTGGTCTCAAAAAGGAAGGTTTCAGAATGATTAAAAGAGACAAAATATCAGCCTCTGGCCTGGAGACACTTGAGTATGTGGACACATGAATGTTGCATATCATACCACCCTCAACACACACAGAATCTATGTTTACCATATTTTATTAACATGCTTTAACCTCCTAACTGGTAAATGGCAGATGAACTGCATATGTGTTCTATATTACTTCATAGCTCGTGTTTTCATCTGTTGCAATTTAGAAAGGAGCTATTACTCAAATTTATTTTGAAAGTAAGGTAAAAATTGAACAGGAAGAGTTGAAAAGAGAGAGATAGTGTGTTGAGTTTAGGAAGGGCATAGACAAATCTCCAATCTGGAAAGTTTAAGGATGACATGCATAGTGTTGGGTATTTTTCTTTACCTGGATATAAAACATTTCAAGAGAAGTAGGGTGATAAATCTTGAGAAAGTAATTTGTGCTCACATCATAAATTTGCAGGGATGAAATATGTACTTTATTCCAGAGTTAACTGGAAACACTTCTAAGAGTTTGATTACATAAAAAGAAATGTGTAAAATGGACTTAATAGAGAAGAGAGAATGGAAGTCTTTGGATTCTGAAGACTTATAATGAAGATTTGACTATGGAGAAAGCGGAATGCAGTGATGCTGGTCAACAAGGACAAATTTTCAAGACAAGGACATTCCTGAACAGAGAGAAAGACAAAGACATATTACACTTGGGTCACATGCTACAGAGATGAAAATTAAGGATCAGAAAATTTATAAAATGCTTGATTCTGGATTTATAAAATTAATGAGGAAAACAGCTGATGGAAACAGAAGCAAATATCCACAACTAAGCACTGAGCCAAACTTCTGGAATCTAGTTGTAGATAGAGGGAAGAGGGATGAGAAAAGTGGTCAAGACCGTGCTGGGGAAACCCACAGAAACAGCTGTCCTGACCAAGTGGGAGCTCACAGACACCAGTCATAAAACTGGGGAACCAGCATTGGACTGAACAAAGCCTTCTGAATGTGGGTGTCAGTTAAGAGGCCTAGGCAGTCTATGAGACCTCTGACAGTGGAACCAGTATTTATCCCTAGTGCACAAATAGACCTTGGGAGCCCCATGGAGGTATATGAGTGGGGGGGGCTATGCTTTCTCCTAAATGATGTGCCAGACTTTGATGATACCCCATGGAAGTCCTCACCATATCAAGGATTTGGATGGGGGGTGGGATAAGGGAGTCAGTAGGGATCATGGGAGGATAGGAGGGAGAGAGAACTGGGATTGATATGTAAGAATATTTTTCTAAATAAAAAAATTCAAAATCTTTAAGGAATCTGTTCACAAAGGTCTTGGAAAACTGAGTAATTATATTTAGAATGAAGTTATAAAGTAGCAACCAAAACATTGTAACTGGACTCCTTGCCAAAGATAAAAACCAAATAAATTAAAATATATTCCCATACAAGGAGATTATTGCATGAAATAATAGTTCATGTTTAAAAACAAGCAAATGAAAAGATAAAGAAATTGCCTGAAATTAAAAAGAATGACAAAAATTAGGTTAAGTTAAATGCATTAAGGCATAAATTTTATTCAAATACACACATTACACATACACACAAACACACACATATGTATGAAACACACACACACACACACACACACACACACACACATATTGCTTTAACTCTTGTTTCTTGGTTTTGATGGGGGGAGAAACATGAAGTTGTGTGGATGAGGAGGTTGGGAAAACTTAGGAGTTGAGGGAGGGGTGACATGATAAAATTGTATGAAAAAAACTTAACAGAAAGAAAAGAATCTACTACTTTGCTCAACCAGCATAATTCCTAACTACATTCTAAATTTTACCCTTATACGGTAGAGAAGTGTAGCCACAACCTCTCATCAAAGAAGTCTCTCTTTACAGCAAATGGAATTTCCCACAAAACACACACACACACACACACACACACACACACACACACACACACACTACTGAACACAATACAGAGGTCATCAGATCATGGTGACCCCAGTCTTAATTGATAAACTATTTCATAATTCCTTTATTTATATGGGTCAGGGAATATTGAGGAAGAAGCAGTGGAAAGACTGGCAGTGTCAGAATACCATAAGGTCTGTGGTAAAACAAATATTTATAAAAAAAAAAAAAACCAGAACAATGACAGTATGAATGGACATGTTAATGTGGAAGGTGAAAACTGGTGGGGTCCACTCCTAGGTAAAGACCTAAAGCAAACAATGACCACTGGGAGAATAATTAGGCTTTTCCAGGGAGGAGTTCAGTGAAGAACTTGTGGGAGTGGCCAACCAACAACCAGTCCAACTTGAAGCCCGTGTAGTAAGAGAGAATCCATCTCTGATAGTCTCTGAATGACCCAAAACTATGGCAGGATAGCCTGGATGCCTAGGATAAACCAAGCGCTACTGGCCAAAAGATAAAAAGTCAATAAAATGAATCCTGATGATATTCTGCTGTATTTATTGACTTGAGTCTAGCCCAGTCATCATCAGAGAGGCTTCATCCAGAAATTGATGGTAAAGGTTGCAAAGACCCACAGTCAAACATTGTGTAGAGCTTAGGTGAAACTCCACAGAAGAGGATGAAGGATTGCAGGAGCCAGAGGAGTTCAGGATACTACAAGAAAATGGCCCATTGGATTAACTCACCTGGGTGCATGAGGCCTCACAGAAACTTCAGCTGTCTGCATGGGTTTGAGCTAGGTCCTCTGAACGTAAGTACTGGTTGTGTAGCTTGCTATTTCTGTAGTACTCCAAACAGTGAGAGTGGGGTTATCTCCAAACTTTTGTCTGATTCTTTTCCTCCACTGGGTCGCCTCTTCTAGCTTGGAAAAGAGGGTATGGACCTAGTTTTATTATAACTTTTACCATGTTTGGTTGGTGTACCTGCAAGGCCTGCTCTTTTCTGAAGGGAAACTGAGGAGGAGTGGATCTCAGGTATAGGGAAGGTTGGGGAGTGGCATAGGGAGGAGTGGAGGGGGGCAGAAACTTTAGTCACTATGGATTATATGAGAGAAGAAGAAAACAAATAATTTCTAGCACTTTTCTCAAACTTCCATATATTTCCTGCGACATTTTAGTCAATAATTGAATATTAATTTCCATGATAGCAGGAGGTAGTGTCTGTGTTGTATACTGAATATATTTCAACTATCCAGAGAATATCTTGTCTGCTGAGGTTATTCAATAAATAATTTAGAACTAATTTGTAAAATAAAATGCAAAAGAAAAAATTGTGAGAATCTTTAATAGAGCTAACCAAATATATTTTAACAGTCACGGGTCTGTTATCTGTTTTTAATAACATATTGTCAGTACAAAAGGGACAAACACCTGTCCAGCATGGATTTATAATCATTGCTGCAAGCAACCATAATTTAAATGAAATGAACACATTGAACAATGTAAAGAAATATAAAGAGCTTTAAATCAACAGTGTTATCGTTTCACTTTTTTTTTCTCAACTAAGTCATTTGTATGATTAAGAGGCTGTGAGCAAAGCACAAAGCCAGAGCTCAGGATGGTTTGATTTAATCTTAGCCCCTGACTGACTTTCATTAGCTCTATATAGTGAGCATCCCAGTGACTTTACCATTTTCCTCCTAATGTGGAACATATAACAGAGTAGTTAGTGTATGGTGGGTAAAGTCCCATTAAAAGATACTGCAATATAAATTCTCCAACTAATTTTTAATCTAAGAAGGACATTACATATATGAAGTAAAAGTAAATAAAATTCAAACAAAAATGAGTATATTTGTGTCTAAATATGATCATCAAAGCGATGTTATTCCCCTAGGGGGTGATTCATTTGTATTGATTGTTTTGAACTTAATTTCTATGTTTCTATGTGCTCATGGATGAATTTGAATGCTGGCGCTTCACAGCATGTACTGCATAGAGTCAGGTTGATGGATATATGATAGTTTAGCCATTGTGACATTGGCATGCTCAGTAGACATTGGAGTTGCTACAGTTTGACATTACATGCATCACAGCATTTATCATGAAGACTTCTGTCTTCTGCATGGTGGCAAGAATCTCTTTGGGTTTATAGCCTACTACTGATTTATAAGATATAAAGCTCCTTCAAATTTACTAGGCAGTATCAATAAATTCTCTATAGTATTTCCATAAATCTACAAATCTGCAAAGAAAGAGCTATAGCATTTCTTTGAACCTTTCTTTCTCTTTGCCAGACCTTGAAAACTCAACAACTACAATGACTAAATGGTACCCAAATATTATGTTAATTTCCATTGCCCTAATATATACTAAATTTGAGAACTTTCCTTAGCAATGGCTTTCCTGTTCAACTTATTTTCCTATTCCTTTTTTAAATATTTGTCCTTTGATGCGTATAACACATAAACTAGCAAATACCTGTATATTGCTTTTCTAAAGTTGGTTGTAATTATTTTATCTATAAATGTGATGCCTATTTTGTTAGATTTAAATAAACAATTTAAATATTCATAATTAGTTCATTAAGATTTCTTACTGTAAAATGTCAGCATGACATTTTTATTTATTTACTTTTCAATATTCTAATATTTAATAAGTATATCCCACAATTAAACTTAACATGCTTAAAACACACTATGAGATTTCTAACTTCCTGTTTCAGCTACACCTCCACCTGGGGGGGTATGCACTTGTGTTTCTTTCTGAACTTAATCTATACTGCTTTTGTCTGTACTTTGTGTCTCTTTTCACCTTGTGGCCAGGCAAGTTTCAGGGGCCCAGCTAGACATGCTCACTTTTCACTTTCCTGTTCATAATTTGTATAGCAACATTAAGTTTACTCGTTAAAGTGTTTGAAAACCTAGTGGTCAAACTGCTTTCCTGTGTGGGAAAGTTTTAAACTGTTTCAAACAATAGAACAATGCTTTCCTTTATATTTCAGGTTTTGAATTTTTTTCAAGACAGGGTTTCTGTGGCTTTGGAGCCTATCCTGGAATTAGCTCTTGTAGACCAGGCTAGCCTCGAACTCACAGAGATCTGCCTGCTGCCTGCCTCTGTCTCCTGAGTGCTGGAATTAAAGGTGTGTACCACCACTGCCAGACTATTACAGATGGTTTTATTTTGTTAGGTTTGCTGATGAAATTGTGGTGATATGTACTTTTCATGATCTTTTCATCGTGACTGACTCTGTGGCATCTCTATTATATATTCTTCATGTTTCTCAGAAACTTTATTTGTATTCTCACTTATTTTGTTTTGATGAACTCTGATATGTATATATATATTATTTACTTTAAGTTACATTTGACTCTACCTGATGTGTTCTTGATTGTTTCATTTCAACCATTTAATTAGTTAAATTATTCCTTACTGAATATCCTATATGTATGCTTTTGAATGGGTAGTCCAAGGAAGAAACAATTTTATTAAGATTTTAAATTTAGTAAGATATTTTTCTCTAATTTATCTTAGTTTTAAAAATATTTCAACCCATTTTGACTCATTTCTAATGTTTCCATTGCATATTATCTGAAAGAGATTAATCTTAAAATTGGGAAACATATAATTAATTTTGCTATATCATTTTTATGTAGCTCAAAGTATTTCATAAATTTCTTTTGATATTTAGATAAACCCAACTACTAGTCTCTAAATTCTAGTCTCTAAATACTTGAAGATTTTTAAATCATCTTTGTTAGCAACATTAAACTTCATAGCAGCCTTAAATGTTTCAGATGCTTAAGACTTTTCTTATTAAAATTATATTCTCTGTCTTTTTTACAGTGTTGCTCAATTGTCTATTGCATGCCATTATGTTTTTCTAAAATTTCTTTCAATTGTTTTGGTGAGAATCTTGAGTTTCAAGTTATATTTGTGCCTCCATCTTTTATTTAAATTCAATAATGTTAACCTCAGTTCTTTTGAAACTCATAAATTGCCTACATCCTCTGGGTTATTATGACCTTATCAAAAGGAACATTGCAGTATCTAGCTATCTGTTGCTATATAACAAATCCCACTACAATTTAACAATTTAAGAAAGCAAAATTATATCATACATAAATGAGTAAAAGAAGAGGGGTCATTTACTTTGGCTTTTCTGATTCAAGGTCCTTTGTGATTTCAAGTTAAAGTATTAATACTCCAGTGATCATGGCATCATTGGAAGACATGATTGGAGGTAGACTCACTTCCAAGTAACCTACAAAATGTTTCACAGGATTTGGCCACTCAGTGAATCAAACTGTCTACAACAATGACTCAGGAAAAAGCAACTTTTCTCTAGAGTGATGAGCAAGACAATGTCAAACAGAAACAGCCTTTAAAAAACTCTATCAGAAGACACATTATATCAGTCTGACTTGGTAAGTTTCATGGGGTAACTCAGGGGAAGTAATTACAAAAAGTGTGAAAAACAGGTGGTAAGAATGAATAGAAGTCACAGTAGGAACTACAGACTAGATTGATCTTTGACTAGAACCCAGCATTGATGATGCCATTAGGGAAGAAAGTAGTCAGTAGATATTTGCTCATCACAGAATGTCCCTTTCCTCATTAAAATTTAAATTCATCTCAGCTATTAGCTTTGTGGTTTCTCTAGATTATGTGTAAAAATCTGGAGAAACCCGTGTGTGTGTGTGTGTGTGTGTGTGTGTGTAATACTGCTTGTTATGTGTCTACATTTTGTAATTTGAAAGGAAATTTACATTATAACAAGGCCTGCTGTTTCCTAGCTGGACATGATATACAAATTTTAGCTAATATGCACTTATTTTCAGAAGTCCAGCTTGATAATCTTCAAAACTCTTTGTATATATTTATGACTTCTTTTACTCAAGCTATTTTTAGTTCATCATGTATCTTTCTTTCTTATTTTTTTCAGGAGGAGTTATAGTTTGTAGTGTAAGGATTGGACTTAGTGCCTGACTCAGGCAAAGCACAAGCTGTAAAATGATGCTACTTTCCAGCTTTCATATCCACATATTCTCAAAAAACATGCTATTGATATTCTACTGATGATACATTCTAATAATGTTGGGTAAAATATATATGCGAAAATCTATGTGTATACAGTGTTTCAATCTTCAAAACAAAAGCCAATCTTTAACAATTAAATATGAACTGAAAGCAGGAATCCATAAGACATGTAAATTATAGTGCCTTTTCCTTAAAATAGTAGTCACAATTTATATTTTAATAAATTCCTCAGTTCTATTCATTATAAGAAGAAAATTATAATAAAATAATAAGTAAAATATAGATTAAGAGGGAGACACTTTTTATACAACCATAAGTATTTGTACTTAAGAATATGGAATTCAGGATGTTCCTCCCATGGTTTTGTCATGTAGATATGACATTATACCCTCTCTCTGCCTATCACACTGTAGGTTATGGCTACTCTCTTGTGCCTACTGTCCTGATAGCAATAAGAATATTTCCTGCATATTCCATGTCATTCTTCGTGCCAGGGCCTTGGATTGTTGTGTCTTCATGCTGTTATTCCCTCCTCCTTACTTCTCATGGACAGTTCATACTGTGTGTGTGAAATTCCTAAATATTCATGGCAACCTCTCTTTAGTATAATGTTCTTGGTTAAAAAAACCAAATAATTGAGGATGGTATTTTCCTAATTCCCTTGCTTCCTATGTAAGTATAGTAAAATAGAAGGAATTGGTTCAGAAGGTTATCAACCAGGAAGAGGAAGAGTAGCAGAAAAGGGGTTACTGATTTTGTTGTGGAATAAGGGTGGCTTTCTGATGCAGGCAGTCTTCATACTGCAGCATCATGGTATGGCTGTAGAGAATAGGTACATGTTCTTTTGATGAGGGTTGCTAGAGGACACTATGGGTAACTTAGTCCTGCTTGTAACATTAGGGTATTTTTTGCCAAAAGACTGGAATTCTTTGATTAGCAAGCTCCATGACTAAATGACATTTAATGGTCTATTGAAAATCACATTATTTCTACATAATCTAAAAAGTTTTCTTTGGTATAAGAAGTTCTATCAGCATCTTAGTATGTTTTACAATATGGTTCAGGTGATAACTCATCTCCTTTAATATGTTAACAAGTTACTTAAGTATTATTTATGTAGGGTTTCTACAGAACACCATGATATCATAACATTGCTTTAAGTTTTAAACATTTTTTTGTTTCAAAACAATCTTTTCTTATTTTACATACCAATTACAGTTCCTACTCCCTTTCCTCCTCCTGTTCTCCCTACCATCTTCCATACATTCCTCAGAGAGAGTAAGCCTTCCCATGGGGTGTCAACAAAGGTTGACACATAATTTTGAGGCAGGACCAAGGTCCTCTCCCATGTATCTAGGCTGAGCAAGTTATTCCTCCAAAGAGAATAGGTTCCAAAAGCCAGTTAAAACACTAGGGATAAATCCTGGTGACACTATCATTGGCTCCACAGACTGTCCAAGCCACAGAACTGTTATACACATTCAGAGAGTTTAGTTTAGTCCTATACAAGTCCCCCTGCTACCAGTTCAGAGTCAGTGAGTAGCCATTAGCTTGGGTCAGCTGTTTCTGTATCTCCAAAATGATCTTGACCCCTTTGCTCATACTATCTCTCCTTCTCTTTGACTGGGCTATGGGAGCTTGGTCTACTGCTTAGTTGTGGATCTCTGAATCTGCTTCCATCAGTTGCTGGATGAAGTTTCTATGATGATAATTCAGGTAGCCATCAATCTGTTTACATGGGAAAACCAGTTTAGGTACCCTCTCCACTAATATGCTTAAGTCTTAACTGGGGTCATCTTCGTGGATTCCTGGGAATTTCCTTGTGCCAGGTTTCCCTCTTGCCCAATATACCTCTTTCTTGCTCTCCCTCTCCATCCTTCACTCATCTCCACCATCTTGTTCCCTCCTGTTCTATCCACCCCCTTCCATTCCCCCTTACCCTCCTTTGTCCCTCCCACACTTATTCACTATACCCAGGGGTTGAACTCATGCTTGAATTTCTATTTTAATAACTCAAGTTTCTATAGGAATATGTTACAATTTACATGGAAATATTATAGTCTGGATATTAAGACAAAGCAATTGCAGTGAATAATATGCATAAACTAAATTAATTAATAATTGAATAGTGAACTTTCTTACTGTTATGAATTTTCATTTTAACTAAACATTGAAAGTTCTGTATTAAAGATGGAGTTAAATTAGACAAAATAAATATCAATTCAATCACTATTACAAACAATTAGTAATAAATTAAACCATTATGTTAATAAAATATCATATTGAAATAAAGAATATTTTTTTGGTTTAACTTTTATTTAAATTTCAAAAAAGCTTGTTTTTCATGTCAATCCCAGTGCCCACACTCCTATCATACTCCCCTGTTCTTCCCACCAACCCCCATCCCATTCCCATCCCCTTTCTGTTCTCCAGGGAGGGTGATGCCTTTCACGAGGGATCTCCAAAGTCTGTCACATAATTTTGTTATTTGGTATTTTGATGTCTAGTTTCTTGAGTTCTTTATATATTTTGGAAATCAGTTTTCTGTCCAATGCAGGGTTGGTGAAGAACTTTTCCTATTCTGTAGGCTGTCATTTTGTCTTATTGACTGTGTTCTTTGCTTTACAGAGGCTTCTCAGTTTCAAGTCATTTATTTATTGCTTTTTATAATTTTCTTTCTTTTTAACTTACATTTGAAACAAGCTTGTTTTACATGTCAATCCCTGTTCCCTCACCTTCCCATCATCTCCTATCACCCCCACCAAATCCCAGCCCATCCCCTTTTTGCTCCTCAGCGAGAGTGAGGCCTTCCATGGGGAGTCTTTGCAATCTGTCATATCATTTGGGTCAGGGTCTAGGCCCTCCCCCCCATGTGTCTAGGCTGAGAAAGTATCTCTCTGTGTGGGATTAAGCTCACAAAGTCCATCCGTATACTAGGGATAAATACTGATCCATTACTAGAGGCCCCAGACTGCCCAGTCCCCCTAACACCCACATTCAGGGGGTCTAGGTCAGGCCTTTGCATGTTTCCCAACTATCAGACTGGGGTCCATGAGCTCCCCCTTGTTCAGGTCAGCTGATTTTGTGGGTTTCTCCAGCCTGGTTTTGACCCCTTTGTTCATCATCACTCCTCCCTGTCTGCAACTGGATTCCAGGAGTTCTGCTCAGTGTTTAGCTATGGATATCTGCTTCTGCTTCCATCAGCTACTAGATGAAGGCTCTAAGATGGCAATTTAAATGGACCTATAACCCCTAATTCCCTAATGAAATAGAAGCAGTCATCAAAAGTCCTCAGGAAGTTCCTTTCTTATACAGGATTGTTTTGGCTATTCCAGGATTTTTGCTTTTCTATATGAAGTTGAGTATTGTTCTCTTGAGATCTGTGAAGAGTTGTGTTAGGACTGTTATTGGGATTATACTGTATCTGTAGATTGTTTTTGGTAAGGATGACATTTTTATTATGTTAATCCTCTTTATCCAAGAGCATGGAAAGTCTCTCCATTTTCTGATAACTTCTTCAGTTTCTTTTTCAAAGCCTTAAAGTTCTTGTCAGACAGGTCTTTCACTTCTTTGGTTAACATTATATCGCATATTTTATGTTGTTGGGATATTGTAAAGTGTGATATTTCTCTGATTTCATTCTCTACCCTTTTATCACTTGCATATAGGAGTGCTACTATTTTTGTTTTTTGTTTGTTTTGAGTTGATCTTATATCCTGCCACAGAACTGAATGTGTTTATCAGCTGTAGGAATTCCATGGTAGAATTTTTGGGGTCACTTATTTAAAATGTCATATTATCTGCAAATAATGAAAGTTTGACCTCATCCCTTCCAATTTTTATTGTTTTGATTTCCTTTTGTTGTCTTGTTGCTGTACCTAGAACTTTGACTAGTATATTAAATAGATATGGAGAGAAAGGACAACCTTGTCTTGTTTCTGATTTTAGTGGAATTGCTTTGAGTTTTTCTCCATTTAATACCATTTAATTATATAATGGCTGTTTTCTTGCTATATATTCCTTTTATTATATTTAGATATATTCATTGTATCCCTGATCTAAGACATTTATCATGAAGGGGTATTGGATTTTAGTGTAGCATTTTTCAACAGTGCTTTAATTTTTGACATTGTGCTTACACGATTATAGTATGAATGGAGTCTTTTAAATTATTGCTCCCATTGGATGTTAAGTTTTATAATAATACAGTGCATTTTATGTTTAAACTAGGAAATATTACAAAGTAAGTATGTAGCTATAAAGTAAGAATTTAGCCAATCATGATACAAAGCCTTGGTTATATACTGAATCTAACCCTGGTACATGATTTTGGTCTGCTGACATCATTCTCATGATGCCTCTTTTTCAAATGTTATATTTTCTTTATTGATTATCAATCATCAATGCTTTCCCTTTTATCTCCTCAAATAAATTATTTTACGTTAACAACATTGTGTGATACTTTTCTAGAGATCCATGAACAAATATCTATCTCATATTCTATTATAACTATTTGTTCTACAATTTTTTGTTATGGTTTCTGTTACTATATGTACAATGTATACAACAGATATTGAGCACTATGTATTTGAGTATGACCTATTTTACATGGAGAGAAAAAGCAAAGAAGGAAAAACAAATGAAAGATAAAAGAGAACAAGGAAAGAAATAAAACTTTTCAGGATACTAAATTTTATTTCTCATCACAGAAATGTATCAGATATGAATGTGTTCCCTACAACAGGACAATGAGGCAATAAATACATTGTTTTATAGCCTCTATGGGAGGCTCTATGGGAAGAAAAATATAAAGTACTAGCTACAGATACCTTGCAAAGAGGCAACATATATTACCAGTGTTCTGTCCCCTTGAGAGCCTCTGTGTAACAAATTCTTTGTCCAGACGATTGTGATAATTATCTTGGTATGTCCTAATCACAAAACAAGTTTCTAGAAGAGAAATATGCCAACTGAATCTTGCCAAATACTTAATCATGAATGGGATTTCTTCAGCAAGTTATTTACACAGAGGTTGGATATGTAAATTCCACACAAACTGAAGTTACTATTGGTTAGAGTGAAGGGAATCTATCATAGGCAAGGGTGCATGTTATATCTCTAGTAATACATACACAGTTGATCATGATTTCAATTTGATGTTTTTCAAATTGTCAGAGAATAAGTAACATCTAATATCCCATTCTTGTCATAGCACAAGAGAGATTTGATAGGCATATAAAAGAGTGTTACTATTATCATTTCTGTAGTACAACTATAGCGTACTTTTCAGATAGCATAGCATTTATATGTGATAAAGCATATAACTACAAGTTTAACAGAGAATTAGTTCTTTGGCTTTTGGAGCCCAGTCCTTATGATGGGATGCCTTGCTCAGCCTCACTGCAGTGGGGAGGGACTTGATGCTGCCTCAACTGAATGTACCAGTGTTGACTGAAGTTTCTGCCTCATCCTGTCCCACAACCATGTAGTCCCAAGTAAACACACAGGTAGTTTTATGGCACAGGCTTCTTAATGGCTATCTCTCTTTTAATTATTAACCAATTTCTATTAATCTACGTATCTCCATGTGGTCTTGGCTTACTAGAGATTTGTGATGCATCCTACCTTCCCAGTAGCATCTCCCTGACTCTGCCTACTACCTTTTCTAGTTCTCTTTGAATTTCCCATTTGGCTAAATCCTCCCTGCCCATTGGTTGAAATAACTTTGTTCATTAACCAATAAGAGAAACATATATTCACAGCATACAGAAGGACATACCCCATCTTGCCAGGGTTTGTTGACTCCCCATGGGAGGTCTTACCCTTTCTGAGGAGTGGATGAGATTGGCTGGAGGTGAGGTGGGAAGAAGTGGAAGAAGAGGGGGGAGGGAAATGTGGTTGGTATGTAAATGAATAAAAATTTAAAATAAAAAAACAAAACTAGCTCTTAGAGAAGTTAATTATATATTTAATTGCTGCAAAGAATTTTATGTTAAATATACCTATTTAAAACTCTGTCTTCGCAGGAACAAATGATTTATATTCTTAAAAAGTATATTTTTACACACTGGTAGCAATGGAGGAATGTGATTATGCATCTTTAAAATCAGTCTTATATATATATGTATACATATATACATATATATATATATATAGTCTAATTTTATTTCACTAGTTTCATAATTGTCAGGAAATTAACACCCTTTTAATATAGTATTCATCTAACTTTTATAAGTAGTTAATAGAACATAATCATTTCATCAAGATACTATTTAGATTAACATGTCAAATTTCATACATACATGCATCAATATATGTATATACACATTTCATTACTGGTCTGTGAAGAAACAGGATTATCTTATAAATATCAGTCCTCCAAGGTAGCACATCTGCTAAATAAGAGATTCTAATCTATTACCAGAGGACTTAGCTTTAGTCAAGTCTTGATGAGCATGCATGTTCTACAAGAGTCCTCTACTTTTGAGATAATTACTTCTTTAATTTAAATGCCTGAATAAGTGTTGATGCTGCTTGCTAGATTACAGAGGAAGTACTAATCTTATCCATATTCACCATCCACACCCATTACTCACTATGATGAACACTTTGAAGAGGACTTATATGTGTTCATGAATAAACATACCTAGCTAAGCTCGGAGAACTTACCTTCCTGCTAAATCTTGGAAGAGAAGAGGTATGTATTCCAAAAGTCCAGTAACTTTTTCTCCTTTCTTTGAGTTCAGCAGCTGCCTTGGTGCTTCCAGACTTGATCCTAAGGTGAGGGATGCTGAAACAGAAAGAAACCAAACAAGCAGAGAAAGAAACCGTATTAAAGACCTAAACATGGACTCAGAAGCACTGGAACCAATATAGGAAATCATAGGCAGCACCCAATATGGTATAGCTGTAGGAAAGGAATTGAATAGGACTCTATTTTTGTAAAAATTAAGGCCAATAATTGACAAGTGGGACTCCCTGAAATTAAAAAAGAATCTCCACAGCTAAAAAAAAAAATCAACCTGATCAAGAAAAAGGTCACAGAATTGAAGAAAATTTGGTCAGCCATACATTTAAGAGAGTTTTAGTATTCAAAACATACAAAGAATTCAAAAAAGAGTCAAAAATCAAATTAGCTTTTAGAAAAATGTCTGGGATTTTGAATAGGGAGTTCTCAGTAGAATAAGAAATAATGGTTAAAAATCATGTTCAAAATTTGGGAAATACAATTTAAAAGAGTGGGATTACATCTTACTCAAGTCAGTATGGCAATGATCAAGGGAACAATTGATGACAAATGCTTAAGGGGTGTGAGACTAAATGAACTTTCATTTACTGTTGGTGAATGTAAACTGGTGAAATCACTGTGGAAATCAGTGGTAAGATATATCAAAAATCTAAAAATTCATCTGCCATATGACCCAGCTATACCACTCCTTGGCATCTACCCAAAGGACTGAACATCTTACTCCATAGATACTTGTTTAGCCATGTCCTTTGCTGCCCTACTCACAATAACTGGTAAATGAAAACCTATATGTCCCACACCTGGCAAACAGATATTGAAAATGTGGTATATACATGCCAAGGAATACTATTCATCTGTAAAGAAAAATGTGGGCTGGGGGAATCAAAGGGAGTCAGGATGAGGGAGTGAGAGGAAGAACTGAGTTTTGAATGAAAAATGAAACTTAGAGAAATGAATGAAAAGAAAGAAAAAAAAAATAAACAAAATCATGACCTTTGAGGGAACTAGAAAAGGCCATATTAAGTTAGGTAACCTAGGCCCAGAAAGACAAACATTGTATGTTCTTTCTTATTGGAAGCTCCTAGCTCCAAATATGCAGAAATGTGTACATAGCCTGAAGTAACTATAGAAACCAGGAAGGTAAAATAGAGCTGCTGCTAGGATAGTAGAATTGAGGTCATAAAGAAAGAAATAGCAGAGTACAAGTAATATAATAGGGGAAATAGAAAAAGGAGAGCTCTTTAGGAAAAGGGAATGATGTAAACACAGAAGAAGGAGGGAGATAAGTGTAAAATAACAGTAAGGACATCTGAATAAGCCACAAGGAATCATTCCATTAACTATTTACCCTAAAGAAAAAGTACTACTTACTCATATATGGATTTTAGACATAGAGCAAAGGATCACCAGCCTATAAGTCACACAGCCAGAGAAACTAGGATACAAGGAGGACCCTAAGAGATTCATACAAGGTCCCTCACAGAAGGGGGAAGGAACAAGATCTTCTACACATATTGGGAGTGGGGTGGCAGTGAGTGGAGAGGGAGCGAGGAGAAAGAGAAGGGGAGGAGATGAAAACATGTGGGACTAGGAAGATTGAGTCAGGGGAAGAATAGATGAGAGAGAGAGAGAGAGAGAGAGAGAGAGAGAGAGAGAGAGAGAGAGATACCATAAAGGTGGGATCCATTATAGATATGAAGAGTAAACTGACTCTAGAGAAATGTCCAGAGACCTACAAGACTAACCCCAACTAACAATTTGAGCAACAGTGGAAAGGCTACCATAAATGCCCTTCCCTGATAATGAGATTGATGACTAACTTATCTACCATCATAGAGCCCTCATCTAGTAGCTGATGGAAACAGAAGCAGACACCCACAGCTAAACACTGAGCAGAACTGGAATCCAGATGCAGGGGGGGGGGGAGGACAAGAGCAGGCTACAGGAACCCACAGAGACAGCTGACCTGAACAAGGAAGGAGCTAATGGGCCCCCAGACTGATAGCTGGGAAACCAGCATTAGACCCACTCAGAACCCCTGAACATAGGTCTCAGTTAGAAGGCCTGGATAATCTAAGGGACCTCTGGCAGTAGAAGCATGCTGTATCCTTGGTGCACAAAAGGACTTAGGGAGCCCATTCCCTAAGGAGGAATACTCACTTAACCTAGAGGCAGGAGGAAGGGCCTAGTCCCTACTCCAAATGACTTGACATATTTTGTTGACCCCCTCCTGAAAGGCACTACCCTCCCTGTGGAGTGGGGGGGGAATGGGATGGGAAGGTGGTTGGGGGGGCATCGGATGGAGAGAAGGAGGTAGAGGGAACTGGGATGGATATATAAAATAAGAAAAATAAATAAATCAAAGAAAAAGTACTATAACATACATCTCTGTGTATTAATATACCTATATAGTTTTAATAAACCTTTTTCATCCAAGATGACAATGCTTCTCTCCAGGAGTCAAAGACTATTTAAAAAAAATCCAGTACCAGACATGAGAAACCCTCTTTTCAGGTATTGGTCAAGGCTATCTCTGACACTCCAAAAACACAGATTATTGCTATTTTTCTTGATTCACCACCAACTCCCCACCCAAGGAGCAGAAGGTAAGTTCCTATAGTTGAAGTATCATTGACTTTAGAAAGAGTGCCCAGAGATACCTGACTTGGAACTGACCTGGAATCTCCCTACCTGAGGACTAGTTTTTTATGGTACCAGAACATGCCATGCAAGCTTCCAAAGAAGAGAGACAAACCAGTAGTCCAATCCAGCTATGATCATGACATGATATGATATAGGTAAGCTAGTGGCACACATACCTTGTAAATAACCAATATCTTTATAATTGGACATGAGACCCAGTCAAAAAGAGGCAGATCATGCTTGGTATTAGAAACCTAGCTAACTACTCAGTGCTAGTGAAGTCAAGGTTTTTGGAAGATAATCTGTTGCAACTAGTCTATTAACACCATTGTCCCAATTGATAACCTATAAACATTTGTCTTTATACCCATAGGTGTGTATAGTCTTCAAAAACTTTTCTTTGCATCAGATGGGTATCATCACAGAAAACCACAACCACATAAAATGCAAAGCTATAGAGCCCCATTCCAATGGCTACACCTACAAAATACTCTACCTAAAGCTCAGGGAACATTGTGGAAAGGGGGTCAGAAAGATTATAAGAGCCAGAGAATCAGGGAGTTTACAGTTAAATTGTGCTCCATGGTAATGCCAGAAGTTACAACCTTAGAATCTTACAAACATGGCCACCCAAATATGAGCTGAAAAAGACTGACACTGATGAACATGCCAAGCTGGATTGAGAGAAGCCCATGAGAGATAGTTATAGTTAGTTTTCCTTAGTTAGGATTAAAGATAAGTTACACATAGACTTTAGACTCACAAAGATAAAATAGATAATAGAATAGTTTCTTTTAATCTTGCTAAATGTTAATGGACTAAATATTGTTAACTGTGATTCTTACTTGATAACTGTTGTATAATATGTTTTGCTATGTTAAGGTTAAAAACCTTCTGTTTATTTAGACAGAAAAGAGGAGATAATGGGAGATGCCATTATGTATATATGTTTCTCATACTGGTTAATGAATAAAGCACTGTTTGCCAATAGGAAAGCAAGATAGGAGGGACTAGGAGACAAGGAGGAAAGAGGAAGTAGTAAGGAGGAGTCAGCATGGGGAGTCTGGAGAGAACAGAACTGCCATTCCTCCGCGCTCGGTAAGACCACGTAGAAATACATAGAAATGGGTTAATAATTAAGACAGGGCTAGCCGATAAGAAACTAGTACCTGGCTAACAGCATAATATCAAACACAGAGTCTCTGCGTTATTTGG
Source organism: Phodopus roborovskii (assembly GCF_943737965.1). Taxonomy (NCBI): domain Eukaryota; kingdom Metazoa; phylum Chordata; class Mammalia; order Rodentia; family Cricetidae; genus Phodopus; species Phodopus roborovskii. The sequence continues at coordinate 14,601,139 of NW_026126540.1, forward strand.
GGCTGGTGCAGCCGTGGGACAAGTCCAGGCAGCAGGCGGAAAAACCATACTCCTTACACATGAGACCTCAGTTCTACACAAAGAACTAAAAGCAATTTAAGAAGGGAAGAATACACCAACTGGTTATCCATTGCTAATATCAGTCATGAAAACATAACTACATAAAAATTATATAGGTTGAACAGATTATAGATTGGAAAACATGATGTGATATATCATATTCATATATGTATATAATAACAATTAGTTTAAAAAGGTCATGACTTTGTAGGAGAGTGGAAAGAAGGGTTTGGAGGAATAATAAAGGAGAGACATAATTAAATGATAATAAAAACTCTAAAAAGAAAAAAATAGGATGAGGTTTCTTTAACTTGTAATAGCAATATAAAACAAAATAGAACTTAGATAGCAAAATAAAATATGTGTCTATCTAAATGTATAAAAGACACTAGAAGTATATACTTTTGACATTTTTACTATAGATAAAAGTATAACATTATAATACTATTTTGGGAATACTTCAATTTAGTAATCATAGAAATCAGGGCTTGTGGTAATTGTATGTTTGTGTATGAGTGTAAGCATGTGAGTATGCAAGCCAGGAAAATGGGGAAGTACAGACGGATATGTGGTTTTGACATAGCATAATTTTACTGTCACTGAAAACTAGGAAAGTAAAAGTTAACTAAAGATGATGTTGGAGGAAGTATGCCACCTCACTTTGACTTTACAAGGCCATGAATCACTGCAAAATTGCTATCTCTGTTTTGTGTCTGTGGTCTGAGATGTGAGCTCTCAGCTTCCAGCTCTAGTTGCCATGTCTTTGCATGATGCCATCTTGACTCTGTCACTATAAACCTTGGCTCTTTGGAATCATATACCCAAACAGGCTCTTTTCTCCATTAATTTACTTGGTCATGATGTTATGTCAAACAATACAAAATAAATTAATATAGAGTGTGATCATTCTGCTTTCAGATTTTGCTCATGTAATGTTGTTTGAGCATAGCATACTTTGTTCACATTGTCTAGAACCTCTTTCCCATTCCATCAGCAGAGCTGAACAGTTGTGCCAGAAAACTGAGGCATAAAACATTCATTATTTCCCTCTTTAATTGTAGGGTTCAGGACATGCTGTCCCTAAAGATTTTGTCACCTTCTTAGGAAAAAATGAATCCCAGATTATATCGTGAGGAAAGCAATGGCCCTATTTATGAAGGGCTAAGAAAAATCTGAACCAAAGCCCTGCAACCCTTCATTTGTTATCATTAGATTAACCCTCTTCTGTTTTATCACACAGCTCTGTAGCTATCTATTCCTTCAACAAACTACATAAACGTGCCAGTGTTTTTGTTTCTTTGAATCTTGGACTTTTCCTCTTATCTTATCACATTAACAGTCTCTGGTATCACACTTTGATTTTTTTATGCTAGGAACTGAAGTGAGAGATATAAAGGGTAAACAGACATTTCATAAAATTTCCTGATTATTTTTGTTATATTTATTTATTTTTAGTTTGTCGGGGGAGGGAACAATGGGGATGTTTGTAGAATATTTGCAGGGTTCAGATCTCTTCTTTCATTATATGGGGCCCAAGGATTGAACTTAGGGTCATCAGGATTACTAGCAAAACCTTTATCCATTGAGCCATCTCCCTGGCTCACTGGTAGGAGTTACTATTTTTGTTTTCTTCTTTATCAATGGAATTTGCCTTTGTTACACAAAACAAAAAACTTTATGTATTTTTGGTATACGAAGTGAACCCTCTTGAATTGAAATATTAAAAATAATTATTTCTACAAATATTCAGTATTTTCTTATAGTGAAAATATTCAGAGCTCTTTATGTTTTATGATCATTTATTAAATTTTCACTATGTACAGTCACCTTTGTGAGTTAAGCTAATAGCATAGGAGAGCTTCTTGCTAATGTTAAAATGTAGTTCAGTGCCTACTGATCAATTTACCCCTACTCTCCCGAGCCTCTAGGGTACCACCATTTTGTTCTCCATTTCTGTGGTTTCAGCTTCATGTATTCCATGTGCATTTGAGATATACTCTATTTAGTCATCATTTTATAACAAACAAATAAGAAGAAAGAATCAAGCATTTAATTTGCTTTTCTATTATGAACACTACTTCCAGTTTACCAAGTGATAGGAGATATATTCTACATAGCAAATAAAAAATTGATTAAATAAGAACACTGAGTTTTTGACTTGTAATAAAGCATGGATTTAAGGGTGAAAAGATTATCAAGCAGTAATAGCCTAACAAAAGAGACAACTAGAGATGCTATACTTCCTGGTATAACTTATAGTATTATCCAAGGTGTACCCTTGTAATATATCTCCTGTTATCTAACCAGAACTCTAGACAGAGCAAAAATAAAATGTAAAAACCATACCATGTGGACACAGCACATAATATCCAGACTGCATCTACACTTTAAGTAAAGAATCACTTTTAAAACAGCTAATAATAATAATAATGAAATCTAAACACGTAATATTATATAAAACTATGAGACTGAGCTTAGAGAATTTTTGTATTTTAGTGAAATATGTTGGAATATATATAGAAGGAATAAAATCAGGTCTGGAAAGTGAATCAAGATGATTCAGCAGGAGGAAAGAGGGAACAGCGGCACAGCGAGCATAGCATCTGAACCCCTTGATTTGACAATGATGCATTTTTGGATTATTTTCTCTGAAACTTTCCCTGGTTGAAAGTTGAGAGTGGGAAGAAATTAAATTAAGCTGAGAACACTACAGAAGAGTTTACTGAATTCTTATCTGGAATTTTGTTCTTGAATATTGATCATATAGAACATCAAATTCTGCTTTGGACCAAGGGTTGAGTCAATAGCAAAGAGGAAACTGGCCAGTCTGACTGGGAGGTAGTGAGAATACTCATGTGTGTCTGTACCAGAGCCAAGTTAGCTTTAGTATCTGTTCCAAATATCTGTCCTTTATCCTACCATCTGTTAATTTCTTACATTCAGTGTTCTTCACTTTAGAATAAGAGTTTCTATTCTGAAATGTGCTTGATGAGTCATGATAAATGTTAGTATTCAAGCATCTGTACTTGTTTGTCCTTGGAGTTCTGACAGGATATGCCCTCAGCTGCAGCCACTAAAAGTACCAATTACCTGGGAACATTCACTACATTCCCTTTTCAGAGGGCCCTGCCCACCTCCCATATTTCTCTCTTTCCACTTTTCTGCCTGTCTCTCTTTCTTCCACTTTCTCTTTCTCTGTGTCTCTATCATCTGCAGCTCTTGTCTCCTATCTCCAGTCCTCCCCCTTTTCCATTCACTTTCCCAAATTAAAAAAACCCTCCATCCAAGCTTTGTTACATGATGTCTTTCTATCACATTCTTCTTTTTTAAATTACAACAATAATTCTGTGACCTCATGACCTAGTGACACGGAAATATAGAAATTGCATTAAACTAATACATAGGAAGACATCATTGTCTTAAACAAGGGAAATATTTATTTATTTATTTATTTATTTATTTATTTTACTTGTATCTTTTATTCCTTATGTGGAATCCAGAGGTAGACTGTCTGGGGCTGGGATGTCTATTCTTCCACTCTTACTGAAGACTCAAGCTCCTTTTTCTTTGTTGAGTTTGAAGAAGAAATATTTTATGGGATGATTGTCTTAGTTTCTGACTTGAAGGTCATGAACTTGTAGTAAAGTAGTCATTTCTGTCTGTGTAAGTGGCTACCACTATGCTGAATAAACATAGCTTCTTAGGCATGTCCATGACCTCTTCCAACAATGTAGAAGCTCATGCCTGAGAAAGAAGGCAAAGGCCATTTCAAGGTGCTGTAAATCACATCTTAAACTCTGATATAAAATTATTCTGAGCTCTCTGATATCAGAAAAATGCATATTACAAGTGGCAAGAACTTTCTTTTGCCTATTTTATTTTTTTTTCAGATCAATGCCAATTGACACTATGGAATATAGATAAAACAATTTTGCAAATAAATAAGATACAGTAGCATCAGAAACCTCAGAATGACATTAGGCTGTTTTAATTGTAGAAGATAGAACTATGATTTAGTAATAAAATATCTGCTGAATGGGTTTGACCACACCATATTGGCATTTTCAGGAAAAGTAATTCAAAACTTGGAAGTATATCTATAAATGGGGAGGAGGAGGTAGAGGGGGAGAATGGAATGGAAAGAAAAAAATTAAAATAAAAAGCAGTCTGGTTAGCTGAAGGCTCTTTCAGTAGAATGCTGATGCACCATTGGATACACAGAGAACCCATTGATACTCTATGCTAGAATTTAGGAATTTGTTTGTATGGCTGGGATGTTTGATTTTTTTTTAGTAGATACCAATTAAATAGTAGGGATTGATCCTAATTGAACACTATGGGTCCATTGCATTGTAGATGGTTCTTACTTCTGGTGGTGAAACTAGATTTGTATGATAGAGAATGCAGATACATCTGAATGAGTTTTGACATCTGAGTCCTTTGTTAGTAGTCTCTTATTCTCAAAGTGGATCTTTTGCAAGATGTTAGTTTACATTTAAATGAAGTTTATAATTTTACACTTTGGGGAAGGATTCTTGCAGAGTTTTGGAGCTGACCCTGAGATGCTCAAATGGATTCTGCTTATAAAGTTAGAGCAGGTGCGTTTCTGATGATGTAATTCCATGGAGTGCTGAAAACTCATCTCAGTTCCCAAAACTGAACCCTATCTGGCTATACATTTATTGGGTTTTCAGTTTCTGTTGTATACCCTTTGTTCTGATTTTTCAAACTAATGACAAAAATATCTCCAAGTTGTTATGTCACATGCTTGCAAAATTTAAGTATTTTTCAGTGAAGATGTTTCTGTTTTGCCTGCCCAGGAAGCTCATGTGAGCACTGCAAAGAGTACTAACATTTAAAATTGATTTAATTTACATCACATTTTCTAAAGACAAGAAACAAACTTTAAATGAGAAATCATAATCCATTGTAGACAGCACAATATCACAAATAATAAATACATGTACCATCAGCTTATCTCCTTCAGTTCACTTTAAGATATATTATTTGCTTTAGTAATTAAATGAACTAATTCTTGTACCAGATGTGAGACAATGTCAGGATAACATGTGAAAACTTATTTTAATTCATTCAGTCAGTCATTTGCTCATTTTTCTGTGTTACAGATTGAACCTAGGGTCTCATTTATGACAAAAACACAACAAACAAACAATCAACAACAACAACAAAAAACAGGTCTCCACAAGTCTAAAAGATAATTTTGATACTTTTTGTATTTCGTGATAGGTATTTCTATGTATTCTAGGCTTGTGTTGAATTTCTGATCCTCCTACCTCAGCTTTCCTAGTGCTAAGATTACAGTCATGCACTAACATATGTGGCTGTGACTGAATTATTTATCTGTGTGGAAGTAAGGATGAAGAAAGTCAAAGGAAGTATAATTTTTGTTTTTAATTTTTTCTTTTAGAAAAACAAAAGGTTTTGTAAAATTCTTGCAGTGTAACCTTTACCAGTAGCTAACTTCTGAATATCTCATTTGTGCTTAAATATCAGAAGTCACACCATTATCATAAGTAATTCATTGGCCTGTTCTAAAATATAATTGCTTTATAAGAACTAACTCCATAGTTTCAGAAGAGAAAAGAAAATTAGTTTTGGAAGTGTGATTTTTTTTTTTACTTTGTAGTTGCTAGCAGTAAGAAAAATTACATGGAATTTGGGTCTTTGTTTATTTTCTGATTTTATCTTCCAAAAATAGAAATATTTGCACTCATATTGACACTTGTGACAATGCCTCATACCGAACTCTTAGTTCTCAAGACTAGAAACAGTTGGAAAACTGCCATGATAGGTTATGAAAAGACTCCAAAAGCTCTTGTACTCTGTCCCCAGTGCAGCAGTCCCCACAGTGGAGGCCTTTGGAGATTGGTTCCTGTTTCTGTTCATCAATGGATTGGCCCACTGATGGATCATAGCATGGGAACATTCAGAGGCGTGGTCTTGTAAGATGTAGGTCCCTGGAGCATGCCCCAGATTCATTCTTCCTCTACCACATGATTCATGCTATGATGTCCTGCTGTATTGTTCCAAAGCAATGAACCATATGACCCAGGACTGAGGTGTTATAAATGTTTTCTCCTGTTAGTTGACTAGCTCAAGTATTTTTGTCACATAGGGGTTAAGGGTGTGGCGAATATGTTTTTGGACTCTCATAGTTCATTTGCTCTATTTTCCATCTTCTTCTCCGACTTATGCTGTAGTCTCTGAACCAAATAGGAGCTCACTTCTTAACTGCATATTAATTCTAGATTCATGTGCATTAAAATGTTGAAATTTGACAAATAAAAGCCAAAATGATGAAGCTTTCTGACATATTTAATCTTTCATATAAACTCAATTTATGAAAAGAGTATATATCAGACATTCAGACACTAACCCTAATAAATACACAACTTCAGGTAAATCTTAAGTGGAAAGATGAACTGTGTTCATACTTACATATGAACCCTAAAAGTGATATGGAAATTATATATATATATATAGAGAGAGAGAGAGAGAGAGAGAAAGAGAGAGAGAGAGACAGAGACAGAGACAGAGACAGAGAGAGGAGAAGTTAACATGGATAAACACGAGTATTTCATAAATTTAAAAAAGAAGGTTTACACATTTGATAAGAATGTGTAAATAAATGATTTAGTGAGTAAAGTGGCTACTGATCAACCTGAGGACCTAAGTTCACTTCCCCAGTATTCATGTGAAAAGCTTGGCAAGGACACACCTCTCTGACCTCAGCCCTGTATTCATGGAGACAGTTGGATCCTAGCCATTGGGCATTCATTAGCTAACAATGGTGCAGGACCTTATTGAGAAGTAAGGCAGGAATAACATTTCATGTATTGCTTTGGAAATAAGTTTATCTGCATATAAACCTAATATAAATGCAACTGTGTGACAGCAATACTTCTGTTGTTTCTTATTCATTTATAGCAGTATATCTGAAAAATGGCTTACACAGAAATTTTTTTATCATTGCATCATCATTTCTAATATCAAAAGCTTCATGCTACTTAAGTAGTATACTACATTTCCCTATAGTGGCACAATAAGTCACAAGGAAAATAAATCTCTTTGTGTCAATAAGAAAAGATGAGAGGATCAGGCATCCCTACCCACCCCCCTTACTTGTATAAAAAATAACAAAAGGCAGGATATGTGATTCCAGCTTCTTGTATACAAAGGAATCAAACACTTGCATTTATGCAATTAAACATGTATTCATACTCATTTTAACACATGGAAGTTACATAGAGAAGTTTACTGACAGGAGGAAAGACCATAGAAGATTACAACAACAGTAAGAATAATTAACATACTGGGTAATTGTCAAACTAAGTGGTTTGAGATTAAGTATTTAGTATTTTGTTCCTACAACTGAATCCTATAGACTGCAAACGTATTCTTTTTTTCCACACTTTTGGATGTCAGGGTGATTAACAGTTCTTCTGCTTGCTGAGTGAATTTTTCCAATTGTGCAGCCAGGCTTCTTGTGAAATCACACAGTGGAGATGAAGGAGGGTAATATAGTCTTCATAAAAAGTATGCAATTATAAATTGCCTCCACAAAGTCTCACCTCCAAAATCTGCACTGGGGATTAGAGTGTCAGCAGGTGAATGTAGGAGAAATCCAATATTTCTCACACCAGAAAGTTTTTTTCAACAGAAATCCTTCAGTATATGTTTGATGTTTGTGATCTGTGAATTAGTTTGCTAATTCAAAATACTAAACCAAAAATCCTCTAAGAATGGTAAAGATGGGAAGTAATCTCATTGAGTATCCAAACTCAAAGAAGAAGAATAGGACTTTGTATTAATCCCTTAAAAAAGAAAAGGGGGAATTTATGAGTGGATTACCTAGCCTTTGCAAATTCTTTCCTGTTCTACTTTCTATGTGATTTTAGCTACAAGTCAGGACCATAGACTTAGCTTTTATGTAGGCTATTTATTCATTAGCCCTTCATTTTCTTTTCTGAAACCTTTGAGTTTCATACTTTTATTAATAATTTAAATTAACCCAAGTCTTGCATTTAATTTATGCCATAAATTATGAGTCAAATATCTGCAGTATCTGAAAATGCAAAAAATGCAAATGATGAATGAGCTATAACATGAAGCCTTTCATTAGATAGTGGCATCCTGAAAGCAGCAGGCTGTTAAATTCTCATGGGCAAGATTCCCAGATGACCCAGTCTTCTGGAGAAAGAGTGTTTGAGGAGTAGGAGGTGGCTGTGTGGTATTATGAGAGACTGGAGCTGAGAAATATGAATCATTAGGAGCCCGTTATTCCTGTTTGAGCGTAAGGGATATCTGCTCCAAATACAGGAGGGGGGAGAGGACAGAAATATTTGCCCATAGGAATTTTATTTTATACATAAACTAGGTATTTCCTTCCCTCTTAAAATTAGAGCTTTTTGATCAACTACCTCATGTGAATTCAACATCATACAAGGGGGGAAAGGTGTTATTAGAGTAAACGTATCTAGAAGGCATCAATGAGTTAGGAAACAAGAGATAGTCTCCCTAGGACAGCTTTGCAGAGCTATTAAGATCATGGACCTCAGAAAGAAATCTATTACTGCCATTTTTCTAGGGCAGCATAATTTCTTACTATTCTATATCATATTCCTGTACCCACAGATAAATGTGACTACTATTTTCACCAAAGAAGCCTCTTTTAACGGCAAATGGAGAACATCACAGAAAACTACAACTGGATATAATGTAGAGATCAACAGATTTTGGGGGGCTTAACCCCAATGTAAAATATACATCTATATCATAGCTCAGGGACCATCATAGACTAGAGGTCAAGCAGAATTTTAAGAGCCCAAATACTAGGAAGTCTGCTCTGAAAACATCTCTCTTAGAAATAATTGCATTTAACAAGAATGGAAAAATGGCAGTATTAATAGACATGTTAACATAGAAAGGGGGGAAGGTTACAGAGTCTCTACACCTAGACAAAGAACTAGAGAAAACTGATGATTGCTAGGAGAAGGAGAATTAGCCTCTCTTAGTGAGGTGCCCCTCAGTGGTACAATGAAGAGTGATTGGCACTGATATCATATGTACACAGAAGCAACTAAAATGGACTTAGAGATAGTGTTTGTAGATACACACACATATGTTTGTGCAGTAGGTAGGTATCCCCTTCAGGGAGAGGTCAGACACGGGCGTGGTTCAAGGAAGGATAGCAGGATGGGACTGGAAGAAATAAAGCGAGAGTGAAAGTGATGTCACTGTGGTTCAAATAAAGACATTAAAAACAAGAGTTATACTGGGTAAATTCCTCCAGAAAAAGATATTGATCTCATTCACCTAATTCTCAGAAAAAAACGTGTTGAGTTTATAAACATAAACATTGAAGAAAATAAATGCAATCTCAAGAACTGAAAACAATTCCTTTCATAGTCATAGTTCTGAGGGTCATGAGACTGAGTAAATCAAAGGAAGCCTATATTCTATTTCAGTAAAACCATATAAATACTTAAAATGAATATTTTATATAAATTAATATTAAAAATAAAATAATTACCAGTGACAAATGCATAATATTTTAGAACTCTTGGAAATTGCCAATTAACACTGAAATATATAGTTCATATTAAGATATTCCTTATGGGAGTCACCATATTTTTCAACTGTAGAATCAAGAGATCAGCAGGAAAACAAATCCCTAGCTGCAGTGACTCAATACAACCCTCTCTATCTGCATTAGTTGCAGAATAGAGAGGGAAAATCCTCCACACCCTGCTGGTTGGCCTGAATTTAATCTCCCAACTACTCTTTTCAGGTGTTCCAGGCAGCTTCACTCAATTTGATCATACTTGTCTAATCTTCTGTTACTTTCTTCCAATTTCTCCACATGTAGTTAGCTAATTTCCATCACTATTCAAGCCCAGTCAGTCACTGTCTTGAATATGCTTCTGCTTCCATAGAATTGTTTCATTTGCCTTGCAGCAACTGCTTTGTGACATCATGTTTTTCTGTTTATATTTTCCTTCCCATTTTTTCACCAAAGGAAATAATACTCACAATCCTTGGTTCTGTTCCAATTATTAAGCTGCTGCTCATATCCCCCCTCCTCTCTATAAAAGCAGGATTTAATACAGTGGATTACATTTAGTTTCTTGAATATTTTCTTCATGTCTTCCAGGGGACTCTCATCTCTTTCCTCGTCATGTTTCAGTTTGCTTGGGTTTTCTTATTTTTTTTTTTTTTTTTTAAATGTTACATGTCAGATGAAGCCAGGGCATTGCTTTAGATTGGATTGCCCCTTTAGTTAAATTCATTTCATGTTCTATCACTTATGCTCCATGACTTTACAGATCATCTGTTTCTGAAGAATTAAGCCAGATGCACAATTTGACACTGAACCTAAAAATCAAGACATCAACTTCTAGAATTCAGGAGATATCTAATTAGTATTAAAATTTGTGAACATATTAAAAATGAACTTCTATCTATTAGTACATTTCCATTCTTATAATCCCAAGACTTGGGAAGCCAAGGCAAGAGGATTGCCAGTTTGAGGTTATTACTAGGCTAATGACAGTCTCTTAAAACTCCGAATAAAAAAAGTACAAGAACTCAATACCTCCTTTTGGTCCCATCACTCACCACCATTCATTTCACTCGATCTTCCTTGTCCTAATTCACCTTTCTACTTACTTAACCAGAAATTATGAAGCTGTCTTAATTCTTCTTTCTCACATATGATATCTAACATTATGGAAAGAAAAGAGTACAGAAGGAGATTCTGTTGGCATCACCCACTGACTCTGATCCTCTTCATCTGGTAGACAGACTTTGACATGTATTACAGATCTATGCTCATACATAACAACGTCTGTTTGTTCCTAACAACCAGTATATAACTATTCCTCTGCCATCACTGCCAACTGATCTTATTGGCTTCCCTTGATCCTTACCCACTCTCCTCTCCTTCCCACATGAAGCAACACCATTGTGGAATCCGAATGTAAATCCAAGGAATATTGCGGTTAAATAAGGATCAGGATAAACAAATAGGCTGAACAGATGTTTATTCAGGGAGAAATAACTTACAACCTAGACAGATGAACACCAGCAAGTTCCACCGGATGCTCTCTTGTCTGAGTCCTGCCAGCAAGAGAGCATTCCCTGGCTCTTCCTCCAACCTCCTTCCGTCCATGGCTCCACCCCCCATGGGCGTGGTCAGTGCCACAGAAGACAAAGTAAATATCTCACTACAAAGGAACACATTGGTATTTTGAAGAGTATTGGCTTTCTCCAGTCATTTGGGTGTAGGATTTCGAAACAATGCTCCATCAATTTCAAAGTTCACTGAAGGTTTCTGTAACATAGGAACAGTTCTAAAACAGAGTTGATTGATGGTGTATGCTATTTTTTTTTTATCCAGAGATATGAACTTCCATCCTTCCTTTTTTAATTTTTTTTTCAACAAATTTATGTGTTCTACCTCCTGGGGACTCATTCTGCTTTTGGTACTTTTTACTAGCTTTTCTGTTATTTTTCTTTCCTCCTTGCTTGTACTTTTCCCTCTACATTGACAGTATCCAGTGCAGCACTGGAATGATTTTCAATATGTGAGAGTTGGTGTTTAAGAGAGTCTCCATTAACATTTTGTGATTGATATATTTAAATATATATAGTTAGTGCCTCCATTTATTCCTGTATTTCTAAGATGCATTTTTGATGTCAAAACAATTAGAAAACACTTATATACAAATCTTCTGGTTTGATTTGAGAACACATATTCATATATCTCTCTAACAATTACCTTACTTCAATTCCCTTTCATTTGATAATAGTAGAATAAAATTGAGTCAGATAAATTTTGTGATATACACCATGCCGATATTTCATCTTTAAGTCAATTTTAATAAGAATAGATTTCCTTCCACAGAACCCAAAACACACCAAGAAATGCAAAATCTTATATTACTTGAAATGTAGAGAAGTAACAAATAATGTTAAGGAAGTCAAATTTAATTTGTCTGTTTTAAAAATGTATATTCTATAGAAAGCTACATCACTGTGTACATCATTTTTACTAAAATTTTTTTAATTTCAAAAGTCAGAGAACTCTTGCCATTTATTCTCAAAGATGCCTTCTGGAATTATATTTGTCTGTTTCCTTCCCATTAGTTTTTCCCCCATTTAAACCACACCCCTCAAATAACTGGCTCAGTTCTGATTTAAACAATACTTGCATTTCCTTTGGTTTTCTTTGAAATAACATGGGCTTTTTGAAATGACTGGTTTTAACACAGAAATTCTTGGAGTATAAGAATATTTAGCTGGGAAAACATGGGCATAAAAGGAAGAGAGTGTAAAGCCTACAGTAGACCAATACTACTACATATGTACTTTTAAGGTTCAGGGAAATGACCGACAGACTAGTATATCTTAATTGCAAAAAACAAAACAAAAAACCATTTTAAAAAGACCATATCCATAGTCAACAAATGATACTGTCATACCACTGAAGCCCAGGTTCACCTATGAGTGTCACTATATAATAGTCTCTCAATATTACACACCCTATCCACTTTATATCAGTCTTCCTAGTATTGTCAATATCCAATCACACATTTTTCAATAACTTCATTTGCATTGATTATTATCTGAGAAAGTTTTATAAAGCTTGTCCATTAGAATCTTCTATTTTTCTGGTATCCAAAAATTTATTCTTTTTTTGAGTTGACATTTATTTTAATTATTTAATATTCACTTTTACATAGAGTATGAAATGGATTACAAAATTTATACACTTAATTAATTTTTTGTCAATTTCAGCTTCATGAAACTATGCCAAATTATATCTAATTAATATTATCTACAGTTTGAACAAATGCTCCTAGACAATTCTGCTGTACACTGGACACTCTGGGTACATCAAGAGATTTCTGTATTACTGACTCCTGTTTACCCTACTAGAAACTGATTTTATCCACTTCTGTGTAATAAAGTTAAAGGATATTCTAAGATTCTGCTTTATTAAATTAGAGCATTTGAATTGACTTAGACCCTTGTATTAAATTCATTATATAACCTAGATTCTTGAAATATCTTTTGCCTTGATTATGAATATGTAACAAAGATAAATATTTTTGACACCAAAAATAAGAGAGAGTCTCAAGCAGTTGAGGTTATAGAAAATGTCTGTAGTTATAAAAATTTTGTGAAATTCTCCCCTGAGGCTGTCAACTAGTTATTAACCTTGGCTAGACAAATTGTCCCCAAGCTTCTGGCACACAAGCAAAAAATTATTGAGGGCTTCAAAGATAACTATTATTAGAAAGAACCACTATTGTTCTTACAGTAACAAGTATAAGAACAATCACCTCATTGTCTAGTGATAGGTGCTTTATGTATTAAGGCAGATCCTATATTAATATTTGCTTTCCTAGATATGCTAATGTTATTTAACATGTTTATAAACAGGAAATAATTTTTATTTGTTGTAAAGACCTTTCTTGATTCTTTCTTTTTTTCTTATTTTATAGTGATGTTAGTCAAAGTTAAGCTTTTGTAGATGATGCTATGGGGAATGTATGTTGATGCCTTACAGAGTACAATGTTTACAAACTGGCAGCTCCCAAACTCCCATGGAAACACATCAAAGTGCTCACACAAGTATAGGTTTTATTTTAATAGATTAGTGCCTTGTGGTGAGTCAGTCAAAAAGTAACTACAAAATATTTCAATTTAAAAAAAATATAGGTGGCATGATCGTTTCTAAGAGGACAGACTGTGGCCATATATTTTTTCTTCTGCCAGAGAAATGAATCACTTAGGGAATTTTCACCTCCCACATTTTTCATGTACTGCTAAAGAAAGACACAACTTCCTGGCAAAGATATATAATTTTTAATAGAAACAACCTTTCAAACACTAAAAGAATTATCTTTGTACTCTACACTGTATAATTATACCACCTGTGTAATGTATCGTCTTTGAGCCCAAATCAAATACAATTTGCAAATATACCCAACCTTCTCAGCAAAAGGGATGCGTGTGGAACAGTAGAGTGATGCTGTTGTGTCAGCCACCAGCTGTTCCACAGCAGCACCTATCAAATATTCCATTTTTAAATCTGCTGTTGCAGGAGTGGCAAGGGGCATTGTCACAAAATCCATCCCATTAATTTGTTAACGGAAAAGTTCAGTTTAAGAGAAAGACAGGACATAAAAGCCTAGGGGAATTAGTTTGGTGCCAAGACGAGGCACCAAGCAAGGCAACAGGAAGTCCTATAGTGCCTATGCTTAAGCGTCCTATGGCAGGCAACTGGCTAAACCAGATGATCACATGTGATCAAAAGAACCAAAGGCATGAACTCGCAAGCATCATTTGGAATTGCTAACTGGAAAATCACTTCAAGGAAGTTACACGTAAAGTAGGGAAAAAGGTCTCTGGTTAAGCAGCTACTTAAAGAATCTAGTGATTTTCAAGTCTCAAACACCTGTCTTTAGAAGCCTGTTCTTCAGAGGATGTTCCTGATGTTATAGTTAACTGGATTGTTTTTATAAAATGTATCGTTTTTCTTGCTTTCCCAATAGAACTGGAAGTACCTTGGCCACTTGTATACCTATCTTAATGTGTGTGTGTGTGTGTGTGTGTGTGTGTGTGTGTGTGTGTGTGTGAGAGAGAGAGAGAGAGAGAGAGAGAGAGAGAGAAAGAGAGAGAGAGAGAGAGAGACAGAGACAGAGAGAAACACTCAGGATTCCCTTTTCTATAATGTCACAGTGTCTGCTATGTATCTTATTGGAGTTATGGAATATGTACATTCTAGCTAAAGTAGACTCCATTTAGGATGTTAGGTAATATAATCAAGCCCATGAAGTTTATATTTCTACTAGGTAAAGATGTGAAATTTTAGTGTTTTCAGAACACTTGAAAGTCTAACATACTATTTATAAGTAAAATACAATATTTAAAAGGAATTTTTCTGATTCTCACTGTTTTTCATAAGAATGTGTATCTGTACAAAAATGACTTTCTTGAGGTAGACCCAGCCTTGAGTATTAGGAATTAAAGATGGGTTTTAAAAAGTAGTTTAAACATCTAAGTAGGGTTTTGAGTTCATAGAATATAAGTCTTATATAATTTTATCATTAAATATTTTTTGGATATCTAGTAAACTATACATTTATTAAAATTAAAGATTCATAATCCTTCTGACAATATAAGAGGAACCAGTGTCCCACTTTCAGGAGGTATGTATAATGACTAAAGAGCAGATATCTCATACACACGCCAAAGTACCACACCAAATTATATTTGTGTGCTTCTATTAAAATATTAAAACTGATCAAATTGAAGACTAGAACAGGAGATGTGAAGTCAGAGTGGGCAGATGGCATGCGTCCCTACCTCCTCATTTCTTCTCACAGCCTCAGTCCTGCCTTTGGGTCCAGGTGACTGTCTAAGGATGTTTGTAATTCAGGATCTTCTTCTGTTTCCACCATGAATTTCATTGCTATCTGAAAACATTTAGTCAAATCTTATGTATACCTTAAAATGTGACTTTCTTAATCAATTTTAAAGCCTTCTCTTAGCCATGCAGAAATTGTACAAAAGAATGTCAGGGTTCTGCTGACAGTTTTATTTGCCTCCTTTCTTCCCAGGAATATTCAGAAATTTACATACATTATCGCTATTACAAACAATTTATTTGCATATGAAATGACTGATCTGAAATTGATGTTTGTATAACCTACTCAGTGTGTCTGGTTCTCTAAGAAGAGTTTAATAAACCATTCTCACAATGCGAGGAAGAGTTATAGTAAGTGATTAAAATCATAACACTAAGCACTGTCTAAATCTGGGATTTGCTAAAGTGTCACTTTGAAGAAGAAATGTAAGCATACACATTTAGCTCCATAATGTAATTTGAGCAAAATGACAGAAGCACTGATTCAATACCATTACTAAATTGGTTTGTCCTTAACCTCCAGCACAGCACTCCATTAAATTACACACTTATTAACAATATACTTGAAAGTATGTTTGCAGAAATAATCTTTGTAGAATTTAATTATAAACCATGTATTTAGCTGTGTAGCAAAATATTCTTCTGCATAAAAACTTGGACTTTCATTGGATTAAGGTATTGCTGTACACATTCATGAGAAAAATTGTTTCCTTGATTTGTCTATGCCCATTATTTGCTGGTTGTATTCTTCCCCTGCTCCCTGCTCTAAAAGAACTTCTTAGTATCAACTCAAATTTCATCCACCCTCTAAGAATCGGTGAAACTTGATATGATCCTTCTCCTCCCACCATGTGCTACCTATGTTTTCATCTTTTCTCTAGACAATATTACTTCCCTCCTGGCCCTTACTCTGTAAGGCACCCTTCCCCAAAGCAACCTATGCTGAAGTTCACAACCCGTAGTGAAGAGGGGAACAGTCTGTTAACAAGCAATTAAAGATTTGTGACCTTTAACTTTACCATTTGTGACCTTTAAAGTTACCATTAACTTTCTATTGCTACTTTCTAATTTTTTTGGATTCTGCTTCCATCTTATCTGAGTTCATTATGAGTTGTCAGGCTTACTACTTTGTTTTTTTCCCCTCAGAAGGGAATACTTTAACCTACCATCTCCAGAATGTGGATTTCATTATTGTATATTTGTTCCACACTTCGATCCTGTCTTTTACATATGTGCTTTCTCTTTCAATGTTACTTAACATACAAAGTCATTATCTACATGATACAAAATGTTATAGGAAAAAAACTCCTTATTTTACTTTTATACACTTACACTTAAATATGTAGGTGAATATTTGTATTCAGGGAATCAGATGTACAATTATAGAATTTATATATTAGCATAGCTACTAATTCTCTTTTCTGGGAAATACCTCAGGCTTTTCCTTCCTCTCCAAGTGAGCCTCTAGGCTCACACTGCTAATATTCATCCTTAGAGGTTTATTTTAAAATCTGAAGAAAAAAGTCTTTAGTTTTGTGGAAGAAGAAAATAATTTCTTAGATTTTCTTATTTTTCATAGTAGATATGTTGATTGATACCCAGTTTTAAAAAGTTATTTGTTTTCTTTTAAGCCCTTTTTGCTTTTAGCATTCACTAATTGTAATACCATCAATGAAATTCTGTTGTCTGCTAATATTCCACACTTTGTAGTTTACACTGCTGTGTGATACTTTTCTGAAGAGATGTACCCTTTTCTACTTCTACAACAAAGGGAACCTAGAAGAGATAAAAGTATTGGGTACACCAACGTCCAACTTGGTAAATGGCTGTGTTTATTAGAACTACTCTTGGGACTATGGATGAGGGGTTCTTACAGAAGTATGTACCACACAGTGGCTCAAACCTTACAGGTGACAATCACTCATTTCATAGTGTCTCCTCTCGTCTGATTCCTGCAGCATCCTTCCCGAACATATACAAACAATTGTTTGTTGCTTTAGTAATCTTGGGGAGGGTTCTGAGGAATCTTCTATGTTTCAGCTTTCCTAGTCATATGAAGTGTATTTACTTACTGAATCTCATGAACCTCCTCCATCCTTACAGGAAAGGTTCCAATTCAGATGAAACTGATAACAAACAATTCAGATGAAACTGATAACAAACGATAGGATTTTGTCTTTAATTTTGACCTCTTTAGTTGTTGGGTTGGGTTATGTAGTTTTTGGTTTTGTTTGTTTTTACAATAGCATATTAATTCTATGTGCCCCCTCATGCACATTTACAGACATGCGAATACAAAGCTTCATGATGAACAACAAATAGAATAACATATTTACATGAATTGGAATTACATATGTACTAGATAAATATTCCTTAATTGCAAAACATTTTGATACAACAGAACACTAAGTTCATCTTAGACATTATCATAAAATAGATGTTATAGTTTGAATCTGAAAGACTCCCTCTTCTGTCGCATACAGATGTTCAAGTACACAAATGGTGGCAATATTTTGACAGTGATGGGACTTTCTAGACTCAGTTTCCAGATGTTGGACAAAGTTCAGTAAGGGTGAGCCTTTGAACACTTTATCCACAACTTGCTTTGTTTCTGGTCATTTGTTCTTGATCTGACCCATGCTTCCAACACCACAGCTTTTGCCATTTTTCCCCTCAATGGAACCTCAACTGAACCCATGACCTAATATAAAACCTGCCTCTGCTAAATGGCCCTGTCACTAACTGGATGTGGGAAGACGATGGGTTAGGGAAAGGAGAAGAAAAAAATGATTGTAATCATATGTCATTGGATGTGTTCGTTCATTTATGTAATTCTCAGTGACTTCCTAAAAATCTGATGAAATGGGTATAGCATACCCAAACCCCAATATTTCAAAGTTACCAATAGCCTGATGCTTTGGCATCAAATGTTGGAGCATTAAAATTCAGAAAGATCAGAGTTTTAGCTAAGGAACTGTTTTGTGAACCATTCCCTAAACAGAAATCACAACCTGAGTTTGATTTTAGTGCCATTTGATTTCAGTGCCTTCCTTGATCCAGACTTTTGGCTCTGCATAGCACTCTGTGCTCTGGATATCAGCACTGAGGCCAAGTCTGGCACTCTTTGTGAAGTCACGCTTCTTAATGAAAGGTGACATTTAATTTTTCAAATATGGAAATTAGAATTTTCACATGAGATTGAGCCTGCTGCTCACAGTCAGGGTGGAAATCCATTGCAACCCCTCTCTTACAATTTGTAATAAATTCTTCTAACTTCCTGGTGTGTTAATCAGATTTGTATCACTGTGACAAAGTGCTTGAGAGAACTTAAAATAATGCAGTTATACTTTGGCCCACATTTTCAGAGGTCTATGTCTCAGGTCACTTAGGTCAATTACCTTTGTAAATGTACCCTTGCAGGGATTTGGGGAGCATGTGGCAGAGTAAATCTTCTTATCTCATGGTGAGCATGCATCTGGAAAGCAAAGGGAATTGGAAAAGAGCTATGAGTCTCAATATTCCCCCCCCCCAAAGTATAACTCCTCCCACCAGACATGGATTTTTGAAGACTTGCAAGAATCCAACTATAGTGCTTTGTGTATTTCTAGTGAAACTTGCTGCTGTCTAGTCAGAAAACCCACCTAAATGGTTTCTCTAATGTTCTAATTGTGGGAAAATAGTAATTAGTACTTCTAAATATTGCTAAGGAAAGGAAAAATATGAAACTCATCAAGATGGTACATGCCTATAATCCCAATACTTAAGAAGTATGTGGGGACAAGAGGATCAGAAGTTCAAGGTCATCCTCGGCTATATACCAAGTTCCAGCCTTCTGGCCTAAGATTTATGAAATTTTATCTCAAAACAAACAAAAGGAAATATACAGGGCTAGCCTGAGCATTTATAATAGATGAGGAGCTAAGATGCACATATTTTCATTAATTATATAAGATATTCGTCTCTTTATATATTAAACTTTGTTACATGGGGGGATAAATAGAGAAAGAAATTGACTACACTATGAATTTAAAGAAAAATCACATCTCAAATAGTTTGTTCCTACATAGTTTTCATAATTACTAGAAACTCCAAATAATTATAATAAATAGAATGAAATAGGACACTGTAAAGTTTTATAGCATAATCATTTATGTGATTTATCAAAAATAATTACATTAGTGTATTTATTTCACTGTCATTGGTTAATAGACTTGAGTATTGTGTATGTTATATCATTTCTGGGAATCAATATGCTTATACAGGTTGTTTGAAGAAAACACTACCAATCCTTGGTTGTTTCAAATACTTACTGTTCAAAGTACAACATGTGGGACCGATATCTCATACATTTCAGATGAAAATAATTTTTGTTGTGAAATATTTAGCCAATTCTTTCTTATCTACTTTTATGACATCCACACAATCCTCCATTTGTATGAAGCCTTACAGAAATGTCCACAAGGAACAAATGTGTGACGTATCAAATAAAGTCCTGTAGGCCATGAATAATTCATATAATAAAGCAGAGCTTTTCTCTAAATTTTTGAGATTCATCTGATGGTTTTAAATGGAATTTTCTTGTCAGTGCAATGAACTTAATAATTATTTCCAAACAACTTAGCATTGTCTCACTGATGACCAATTAAAGAATTATTTAATGTAAATTATAGGGAATTGATACTGAACACATATAAGCTCAGAAGTGTTTGCCTTCTTGTTCACCTAGAAGATGCTCCTATATCAGAATGGAAGAGTGTCTGTACATTTAAACACAAGAAGAACACAATTTACAGCAACATATTTCTTTTACTTCATTTCATCATATGCCAAAATATGTTAAATATTTTAGATTAAAAAACAATAGTCAATATCCAGGTTGACAGTTTTTCAATGATTTTATCCACTTTTATTTTGTAATTAAAAAGTCCCACACAATTCCAAATCATGGACACCTGCTTTGTATAGATTCACATAACCATGGAGCATGTGGACAAGCTAAAAGAAGGTACAATATGACACATTTCCCTGAGGATTTAGGTTGGGTTCATAACCTCTTCACTTGGTTCACTTTCTATCCAGCTCTACATTGGACCATTTTTCTAGTCCTGCTTTGTGGGTGAGACTTACCTGACCACATTCTTTCAAAATGTCACTCCCATTTCATTTTCATTTAGTAATATCCTGTAGTCCCATTCAAATACAGACCCAATTTGTGGGAGGGAATATATTCTAAATATCTAAAATTTGTTCATAGATCAACATTTTTAGGTGTTTGTTGAATGAGTGAGGCTTCATTTTCCCATGAAGATGGTTGCTTGGTTTATTCAGAATAGTATAGCTCAGAAGATATTACCTGGTTCTGGAATCTAGCCATTCACTTATGTGTCTGGGATCAGAAGATCAATACCATCTGCCTCACAGAATCCCAGCACTGCCCTGAAGTCCCAATAGGACACACATAGTTTTGCCTTGTAAAGACATGGTATGAGAAACAGAGTGACAAGAAAATAAATGTTTCCTTGAGGAAAATCAATTACGAGGAAGGCATAATTTCTTAGAAGAGTAAACTGAAGACAGTTTTCTTTGTATAATTTGTATTATATTTATTTAGTCTTTCCTATATGAATGATATGTGTAAGGAGTATGTGCCAGTGAAAGTCAGAGGACTACCTGTGAAGTGGGTCCTTTCTTTAATTATATGTGTGTCAAAAACCAAAATCAAGTGCTCAGGCTTGGTGGCAAGCACCTTTACCCACTGAGCCATCTTCCTGGACAAAGAAAATTTAAAGTCCATAT
Source organism: Phodopus roborovskii (assembly GCF_943737965.1). NCBI lineage: Eukaryota > Metazoa > Chordata > Mammalia > Rodentia > Cricetidae > Phodopus > Phodopus roborovskii. The sequence goes on from NW_026126540.1 coordinate 14,622,452, forward strand.
TTTCTCTGCCTAGGGGACTCAGGTTTTGCTGTCTAGTGAACCAACCTCCAACAGTGCAGGGCTCAAAGGGAATCCAATGAGTTAGCACATACTATGACTTTTTATCTGAGAGAGTTAAGTGAAATACAAACACTGTTTTTATATTTTCCTTTAGGATTTTTCTTCACTCTTCTTTTGCATTCTCTATTTCTTCTCTCATTCATGATGTTCTCATTTTTTTTCTTCTAACTCATTTTAATTACAGCTTATATACCCCAGAAAAAAATCTCCCAGGCAATATAAAAAAAAATCACAATGTGGTTACATTCTGTTTTTTAAGTGAATGATTACAATAAATAGAAGTTGAAAAAAGCATGTTTTTCATACATCCCTTACATGACTAAACATTTTATGTATTACATTTGTGAAAAACAAATTATCCCAAGAACCCACATATATTCATATATACAAGCAACTTATTATAGGTTAACCATGTAGGCAAGCAAGATATTCTTCTCATTTAGGTTTTTACAGGCAGGCTGAATTTGGTAGTTGCAAAGAAAGGGCCAATTACTTCATTCCTTATCATGAAATATTATTTTATAAGAAATCTTAAAGGATTCATAAACCTAAACTTTTGTATATATAAAGTTTTGCTTTAAACTTTAGGGTACATCATACCCACTCATCAATAGTTTGGTGTTTTATTTATTTATTTATTTATTTATTTATTTATTTTTTGGTTTTGTTTCTTTTTTCTTTTGTCTTTTTTTTTTTTTTTTTTTTTTTTTTTGTTAATATCAGGAGACAGAGGCACAAATGGAAATAAGAAATTAATCACCACCTTTGATCTTCAACCAACCCTAGTAAGGAAAGTATGTCAGCTAGTAACAATTGGGTTTTTTTTTTTTTTGTATTTTTAACCTCAGATGACTTCGTGAACCTTAGATTGTTTTCAGTGGTTTTTCATTTCAAAGCTATTACCAAAACGTCTAATCTAACCTGAAGTTTTAAATACTTTGTTCAGCTAATAATGCACACCAAAACCTGTGATGGCATCTTTCAGCATTAAGATTAAAGGAATTCAAGCTAGCCTGGCTCCTGGGACTCAATTGTTTTTGTTAGTCATTAACTTGAGCTAGCATCTATGCAGATCCTTAGGTGATACTCATAGGCCCTAACTGTGTAACATTTGTTTGTATTTACTTTTATTCATCAAAACTCTGTATAAACTCTTATTATTTTTAATTAGATGTACAGCTTATGAGAAAACAATCTTAATAATAACATGTAAAAACACCCAGTAGAATGGGAACTTCCATGAGATAAACACACTACATTAAAGGCAGTAGAGATCTCCTACACCCATTCACACCATGCCAGATACCAGAGAAAGATGGCAGCAGCAAACGTAAAGGTGCAGCAGAAACAAAAGATGTTCTGGAATCTGTAGACTAAGTGCCTTGCCCATCTGAGATTCATCCATTAAGAATTTTCCTTCTGACACACTGCTGCTATCTGTTGCTCCTCTGACATTGCCATTACCACCATATGAAGCTTATTTCACAACCACTCAAAAACTTTCTGTCACATCTGATGTTTTAGGTGCTGAACTGTTTCCTTTAAAATTCACGGGGGGGGGGGATTTTATGACTTGACAGATTTTGATGATCCCTCCTGGAAGGAATCACCCTCCATGTGGAGTGTGTGTGTAGGGGGAATGAGATGGAAAGGGGGGTCGGGGGCATGGGAGGGAGGGGGAGAGGGAACTGGGATCAATATGTAAAATAAGAAAAATAATAAATATAAAATAAAATTTGCATACTGAATTAAGTCATCATACCCAATACCTCATAACATGACTCTACTTTAAAATAAAGTTTTTTTTTTCAAATACCTAATTGAGGACAAGTAAGGCCATATGCTCTGGCCACAGTTCAGACCTACTGATGTCTTTATGTGAACAGATTAGGACACTGGTACACAGAAAAATCCCCTTCTGCAAGGCAAGGGGGAAGCTACAGAGGGAATCATGTCATCTATATCTCAGTACTTCCAGAACAAGTAAAAAATACATTGGTGTTGTAAAAATCAACCAGCCTGTAGTGGGTTTTTATGATATTCCTACCTAGTATTCATGAGATAAGAAATTTACCTAGAGAAGAACAGTATAGAAAAATGATATTCTTTGCTTGACATTTGTGTTTGTGCCACAATTTAAAATAAACTAACAATACAAAAGCAATGCATTAATGCTTGCACTGGGAAAACAAAGCAGAGAAGAATAATTGAAGAAATATTTCCCCAGTGAGAACACTGAAGGGTACTATGTTACTCAAAGAATTTTGGATAGAGTAAGGACAGACAAAAAGATACACACCACACACACACACACACACACACACACACACACACACACACACATGCACACTAACTGAGTATGATTCTTAAGTACTGCTTATTTCAAATTTTGAAGAATCTGTAACATCTGTAACAGCATAAGAATTGGAGACAAAAGCTTTACCCAATTGTAGTTTGTTTGCAAAATACTAATGTAGAGATCAGACTATGAAAGGAGAGAACAGAATTGACTACAGTCAAACCACAATATAGGTGCTATGGCAAAATCACACTGAAACTCAAGTTTTTATAGTTACCATGCATTCATAATTGTACAATTAAAGAAAGACATAAGCTCATTCTTTAACAAAAGTAGTGCAATCCAGTTTATCTGTGTAAACTATTTAAAACATAGACGGAAAATGACATTTTGGTGGGAGGAACATTGGATCACTTTGTTGCTTCAATTTTCCAGCCCACTTTCAAATGATAATATCATGATTAATCATTTTGTGAACTTGCAATTTGTTATTGTTGAACTTTCTCTCACCTTGACTCAGTTCTGATTTAAAAGTAGCCCTATTTTATATTTCCTCTTAACTTTAGGACTTGCTGTTTTCACTTCTAATTTGTCTGTAGTGTTAGTTTTACAAACTGCTTTGTTTTGATGCATGCTTATTGGCTGGTACAATCCTCCAACCTAAAAGTCATTGCTTTAATTACAACAGCCATAACGACTTGAAAGGGATGTTAAATATTGGGCCTGCTAAGGGTGTATACATTCTCAAGAGAGACCCTAACTTGACACTCCATCCCGCACTGCTCAGATAACTGTATGTAATTCTGTCCTAATCGCATGTGTCCTCCAGTCTCCAGGAAGTTCTATTGTCCATAGACTGTAGTAGGTTAACAGAAGAAGTGCCTATATTTATGCAGCTAAAGGGATATTGTCACACATATTTGGATGAGACATTTTGTTGATGCAGTTACTTTGGGGTCATTTATGCTCTTGCAAGTAACATCTTACTCATGCTCCATAACTGTGATTAAAAAAAAATATTCATTGTTTCCCAGAGTTTAACCTTGGTGGACTAGCACTTTGTACCCTTGTTGGTTCCCTGTCTGGTAAAGGAAAAACTGAGTCTCTCTAGCAATAAGTACACACAGAGTGAATGACATTGAAGTCCTGTTACTTCTGTAGCAAAATGACCTAAATTTTCAGAGCTTTTTTTTTCCCTAAGTTACTTAAAAAGTCCTAGAGCTTGGCATGGGTCTGTGACTCAGTTGTGTTTGAATTCAGTCAATGTGGACTTGGGACAAATACATGAGGCACAAATTCAGTTTGAGGCTCTTAGCCAGTTTGTTTGTTTCATTTTTGTTTTGGTTTTCATTTTTATCTCATATCTTATATTTTTCTTATTTTACATATCGATCACAGTTCCCTCTCTTCCCCATCCTCCCATTCCCCCAAACCCCCCATCACATTCCCCACCCACTCCATGGGGAGGGATCATAAAAATCTCTCAACTCAATTGGAGTAGATACTAGGCCCTTCCTCTTGCCTCTAGGATACATCCTGGTTCCACTGTCAGAGCTCCCTTAGATTGTCCAGGCTTCTAACTGAGACCTATGTTCATGAGGTCTGGTTCCAACCAAGGCAGGTTTCCCAGCTATCAGCCTGGGTTCCATGAATTCTCCCCTGTCTCTGCAGATGTCAGCTTGGTCTTAACTCATTTACTCATAACTCCTCCTTTTCCGCAACTGAATGCCAGGAGTTCAGCTCAGTGTTTAGCTGTGGGTGTCTGTTTCTGTTTCCATCAGCTATTAGATGAGGGCTCTAGGATGGCATACAAGTTAATTATTAATCTTATTATCAGGGAAGGGCATATAAAGTAGCCTCTCCTCTATTGCTCAGATTGTTAGTTTGGGTCATCCTTGTAGGTCTCTGGACATTTCTTTGGTGTCAGTTTTTTTTTTTTTTTTTTTTTTTTTTTTTTTTTTCTTCTAACCTATAATGGCTCCCTCTATTATGGAATCTCTTTTCTTGCTCTAGTCTATTCATCCCCTGAATAAATCTTTCTGGTCCCTTATGAAGTAAGATAGTTATTTTGTCTCCTTCTGTGGCACTGACCACACCCATTGGGGGGTGGAGCCATGGGCAGAAGTGACCTGTGGAAGGAGGTCTGAGGAAGAGCCAGGGAACGCTTTCTTGTTGGCAGGACTCTGACAAGAGAGCATCTGGTGGAACTTGCTGGTGTTCATCTGTCTAGGTTGTAAGTTATTTCTCTCTGAATAAACATCTATTCGGCCTATTTGTTTATCCTGATCCTTATTTAACTGCAATATCTGGTGTCAGGAGTGGGATTTGGGGCTGGCGTGGCAGCGGGACAAAACCAGGCAGGCAGAAAAAACAATACTCCTTACATATGGCGCCCACGTGGCTAATAAGAACTTCCACTTAAAATATAACAAAAACTTAATAAAGGGTTTTAGAAACAAAAGAACAAAGACAAACAAGGTTTCTTCCTAGCAGCATTTTTCTGGGTTGGACTCTGATTTGTGAGAGACAAGCAGATATTTGCACGGCTCCTTTAAGGGAGGATTCCTGACTCAGCATAAGGGGCAAGAAACCACACAGCTTTTAAGAAACTCTGCTAACAATTTATTGGTGTGTACAAGAGCTGGCAATGGCAGGGACCACATCTCCAAGCCATCAGCATGGGGCTGGATGGCAGCTCAGACCAAGGCAGTAAGCACAGCTCTCACTGCTGGAGGTAAAATGGCTGCTGCCATCTTGGACAGACCTTGGCTAACACAGCTATGATTTTCATTTTAGCAATGTTGTTGTTTACCAGATAAAAGACTTGTGGACAGAAAAAGATAAAGATTTACAGTAAAGACAGATTTACATTAAGGAAAAGCGCTAGAGGTTTACAGTGTGTTCTAAAATATTTGTAGGCTTGGGAGAGAAAAGGAATAAAATGGTTTTAAAGATACAGTGAGGAGCTGGGTGTGGTGGCACTCACCTTTAATTCCAGCACTGAGGAGACAGAGGCAAGCAGATCTCTTGTGATTTCAAAGTAAACCTGGTATGCAGAGTAAATCCAAAACAGATAAGAGATACACAGTGAAACCCTGTCTCAAAAAATGAAAAAATAGAAGAGAGTAATAACAAAGCCACGTAAAGATGAAAAGCTCAGAGAGAATCTGGTTACTGTATGGTGTTATATTGTCTTTGTATCTTTAGACTGCTGAGGAAATAACAACTGTTAAAACAAATGCTGCTGGATCAATGCAATTTATATATTTTAAAAATGTTTTGACTCCAAAATTTAAGTCTAAGGATAAGTTACTGGGGAAAAGGATTTCTATTTTTGTTTCCACAGAAAATAACAAGCTGTGGATTCCTTCCAGACTAATGTGGTTTGAGCAAGCCAGACCCCCTGAAACAGAGTACCAGGTGATCCTACATTAAAAACAGCTGAACAAAGCAGCCTTGCAGACTACAGCCAGGATTTCTTTCTGCATCTTCTTAGAATCCCCCATGACAGCGCCCCTTACCAGCAGGAAGTAGTTTGGAAAGATCAACACCCAAATTCCCAAATATTGTTTATAAATGTATATTTTCACTTAAATGGGCTTGGTTATAAATGGTTAATGATCACAACCAATATTCTTTTTAAAGGTAAAAAAGGGGATTATGGTATAGATATGAATACTTTGTTTTGGAATGGATTTTCATTTATTGATAAAATTTAAGGTCAATATTATGATGTGTATATTTCTCCTTTTGTTTAGGTATTGTGTTTATATAGTTCATTTAGAAATGTAATGTATAATTCAATACAGATTATAGATAGTACCTTTGATAGATATTATAGTTAAGTTAGTTAAGATTTCTAGATATACAGACATGTATTTGAGATGAACAGGCATTCTTCAAACCTTTCAAAGACCTACAGAATATGGCATTTAAAATGGTTTAGGGTCTTTCTTGACAGTGAGACATAAATGCTCCTGGCAACACCACTTGAGTCAGAAAGGAAGATGAAGATGGACATTGAAGAAAGTCGTTATGGAGTTTACTTCCAATATGGCAAGACTAGCCATTTGGACAAGATACTGCTCTTGTCTGGACTGTTTGACTTTATACTGTATAAACTGGACATGCGGGACCCACAGAAAAGTGACTGCTGATTTAAGATAGACATTGCTACAGAGTTCCTGCTTCATGGAAGAGTCTGCCAGACAGTCTGCAGGATACAGAGAAAAGTGACTGGCAAACTGCCAATACAAGAAGACAGTTTAAACTTTCCTGCTTTGCTGAAGAGTCTGCCAGACACACTATGGCCTATGGGCTGAAGATGGAAAATTACAAAAGAACTTCTGGTGACTGACAAGGCAGATGTCTCTGTCATTTCTAGAGTTTATGTACTATCCTTCTGTGGTCTTTGATGGAGTTGAAGACAAATAGTTATGGTTATAGTTTTCCTTAGTTAGGATTAAAGATAAGTTACTTATTTTCTTAAATCTTACTAAATGTTAATGGACTAAATATTGTTAACTGTGATTCTTGTTGGATAACTGTTGTGAGATATATTTTGCTGTGTTAAGATTAAAACCCTTCTTTTTATTTAGACAGAAAAGAGGAGATGATGGGAGATGCCATTATGTATATATGTTTCTAATACTGGTTAATGAATAAAGCACTGTTGGCCAATAGGAAAGGAAGATAGGAGGGACTAAGAGATGATGGGAGATGTCATTCTGTATATGTTTCTCATACTGGTTAATGAATAAAGCACTGTTGGCCAATAGGAAAGGAAGATAGGAGGGACTAGGAGACAAAGAGGAAATAGGAAGGAGGAAGGAGGGGTCAAGATGGAGAGTCTGGAGAAAGCAGTATGCACCAGCCGGCTCCGGGTAAGAAGACCACGTGGAAATACTTAGATTAACACAAATGGGTTAATACTTAAGACAGAGATAGCCAATAAGAAAGTAGTAACTGGCCAACAGTATAATATCAAATACAGAGTCTCTGTGTGTTATTTGGGGCTGGCGCATCAGCGGGACAAGACTAGGTGGCCGGCAGAAAAACCATAGTCCTTACAAGGAGACAAGTAGGAAAGAGGAAGTAGTAAGGAGGAGTCAAGATGGCGAGACTGGGGAGACAAGATGCTGGCCCCTTTCCCTGGTAAGAAGACCACAAGGAAATATTAGATTAACAGAAATGGGTTAATACTTAAGACAGAGCTAGCCAATAAGAAACAAGTAACGGGCCAACAGAATTATATCAAATACAGAGTCTCAGTGTGTTATTTGGGGCTGGCGTGGCAGCAGGACAAGACCGGCGGTGGGAGGAAAAACCCTACTCCTTACACCCTCATGTTCTCCTCTCCCCTCCTCTTCTCCCCTTCTCTTTCTCCTAAATCCCTCTCCATTCACTGACCCATCCCCTGCTCCCAATATGCTCAGGAGATCTTGTCCCTTTTCTTTCCTATGTGGGACCTTGTATTAATCTCCTAAGTTCCCCCTTGTATACTAGTTTCTCTGGTGGTGTGAATTGTGGGCTGGTTATCCTTTTCTCTATGTGTAAAATCCATTTATGAGTGAGTACAAAGTTGTAGGGATGAGAAACTATCATGGAAAATGACTAGAAAGAATTAAGAGTCAGAAGCTTGGAAGGAGTACTGTGAAATACTGTCTTCTGGATATGACATGGTTACTGTATACATGAACTCACAAAAGCTATGATTATCTATCTGCACAACATCCAGATGGTTAAAACTTCCATCATTGGTTGGGCATGCCTTTAATCTTGGGAGGAAGAAACAAGTAGATCTGTGAGTTCAAGGAAGGCCATTCTACTCTATATGGTAAGTTATATGATAGCAGGGGCTATGCAGAGTGACCTGATCTTGAAAAAAAAATAAATAAAACCACATCTACTAAGAAGCTATTGGAAATTCATGATTGCTGGGGAATGAAGTGCTTTGCTTTGTGCATACAGTTATTTGTAAATTGCCAATGTAGTAGTAGTACCCCCTCACATGCTTTCACATATTGTCAACATTAATTGAAATAAATGGACTACCAAAAAAAAGATGAAAATGACATGTAATTGTGAGGGAGATGTGTTGGGAGAAGACTGCGGAAAATTAGAAGTATGGGTAGAAAGTAGATACAAGCAGAACAGTACATTGCAAATATTTATGAATTTTTCAAGGAATAAGAGTATATAAAACATGAAACTTCATATGTATATGTATTTATTTGCTTGAAAGCACTAATTACATAGGACCATGCTGAGCTCTGTTTAGGAAAGAATGCTTCCTTCCCTTTTTGTTTATAGACAACATTGGTGTGGTTAAAGACAGTAATGTATTAGATGTTTATTTTTGTTTTAGTCTAATAAGTAAACTTTAATATCAATAAATATTTAATATCAGAGAAGGATGACATAGCTGCCATTAGGCAAATTGGAATTTACATCTATAAAGTAATTAGCCCAAGACACAGAACTCATAATGGTTAACCAGAATTTGAAACTTAGACTTTATTCTTTATGACTATATGTGATGGAACCTGTGACAAATGTGCATCCACCATCCCATAATAACAAAAATAAGATATGGTATGTTTTGGAATTCTGTAAAGTCTGGCTGGCCTTTCTAACAATGTTCTTGATTCTAGTTCACTAGCTTCACTCCCAATATACTATAAAATGCTCTGGCTTTTAAAGTCAATCTTTTTCTGTAATTTGTCTTCTTTCCCTATCTGGTCTCCTCAGGTGAGACCTCTTATGCACATCAATTGTGATACTTGCTTAACTGTGAGTGGATAATGAGAGCAATTACTGTACTGTGTAGGCATTAGATGAAAAAGCTTCTGCCATCAGACAGTACCTTCTTGTCCACGATAGAGTAATTTATGTATATTTGTCTTATTTTTAGTACCCCTCATTTTCAAATAAAAGAAACTTTTTTTTCTCTATAAGGAAAAAAGTGAAAAAACAGTATTACTAATAGTACTTGATATAGCAGTTCACCGTTAGAGAAAAGAAAGCAGAGTGAGAAGGTATGAAGGAAGAAGAAACAGTGGCATGTCCCCCAGGCTGCCAGTGACAGTCTTAGTAGGGAGCAGCTGTGGTGTAAAGAACCTGCAGTGAAAAATAATGAAGAAATACACAGCCCTGAGGGCTAAAGCAGGATCACAGTGCAGCTAGAAAGCCACAATGAAATACTTCATGTTGGGCAGGACCCAGAGTGAGGTTTTAGCTATATTTTCTTTTGTGAACCCTTTTGTTTTAAAATAAACATTATTAAAATGTGGAAAAAATGAGTAGTTTTATGCAATTAAGTTGAGTGAATTCAAAATATTTTGTAGTTCTCTGAGCTAAGTAAAAGGATCCAATGGCCCAAGTTAGAGTCAGATGAAACTGTTATTTTAACTTCGATGAAATTCTTTTAATAATGCAAATACCTGTATTCATAAGGCACATGGACATCTGAACTCATTGGCCATTTTTCTCATATCATTTATCCTCACAATAAGATGGGTTTGTGTGAAACTCAATTTATAGGGTTGTAATACAATAGGACCAAGAGATATTTGAACACATTGTGATAGTGGATGTCATGTGTCAACTTGACTGGGACATGAGTGCCTGGCTAGCTGATGACTGTTACTCTGGGTGTTTCTATGAGAATGTTTCTGACCTTAACACTTAATTTGTGGAAAATGTCTTCAGTAATTTAGATGGGTCTCATCCAATCTTTGAAGAAGTGAGAAGAAAATATTTCTGCCTCACTCCCTTTGAGCTGGGTTATTAATTTCTACATTAGGGTTTCCTCATTTTCTAGCTTGTGGCTGCACACCATAACCAATTTCTTATGACAGGTGTGTGCCTGATCACTTTTGGCTCTGTTCCTTAAGAGAAGTCAGCTAAGTAGATACACAATGGAAGTTATAACAAAACCCAAACTGCCCTCTTCTCTATTTCATTTGTCACATAGGTGATGCTATGTTTTCTACTGGGCAAAGACCATAAATCCTTAAATATGAAGTTTATTTAGCAAACAATTCTGCTAAAACTCTTACCAATAAGATTGTTTTGTTAACCTCTATTATTGCATTTGCTGTTTAACAAGAGGTCAGGAGTAGGATGGAAAGAAGGTTTATCTTGGTGATTTTTCCCAAGTGTCCTAGGTATGTCTGGTAAAGGAAGAAAATGGACCTCAAAAACCAATAACAACAACAAAAACAGCTGCCATCTCCTCATTTGTTCATCCTATTTAAAAATTGTTACCAAATGGTTCTAAGTACCACTCTAGGCCTGCTTTCTCTTTAACCCCCATCTCAGAAAATGCAGCATGGTAAAGTGACAATTCAGCCAACTTTTAATTATGACTATTTGCATTAGAGTTGAAATAGGCCAAGATCTAGATTCAATACCTACCAGCAGGATGATTTGGATTATTTGAAGGAAATAAACACATTGTGGGTAATGGTTCTCCAATGCCTTACAGAAGCATGTAATAAAAAAAAGGAAACACCATAGAAAGAACAAAAACATACAGAATTTCCCAAAGCAGTTAGCATGGATGGACCTCCATACTTATGATTCATATATATGGACAAGATATGAATCATAAGTATAAGGACAAGATTGTGTGAGCATATATAAACATGGGAAACAGCTGTCTGCATAAGTCTTAGAATTTTCTTTTCAGCTACTGAATTAGATGAAATAATGCACAGCATTTATCTGTACATGCAGACACACAATCACATTCACCAAAACTTCTCTCTCTCTTTGACTCTGTCTCTCTGTGTCTCGTCTCTCTCTCTCTCTCTCTCTCTCTCTCTCTCTCTCTCTCTCTCTCTCACACACACACACACACACACACACACACACTACCTAACTTCTAGGTGAAGAAGTTGTTACAGTTCTCATAAAATGTTCAGAGGACACATTTTCTAGTTTCCAGAATACAATTTAATCAAACACTCAATAAATATTAGCTTTAAAATCTCTTGGCATGACACATTAAAAAGAATTCCACACATTGCTTCTAAAAGACTACCAGAGAAGAAATATGAGTGAAGGAAGGTTCTTCCCTTTAAGGATACTTTTGTAACTTACTAGTTACAATGAAGCACTTTCTAACTGCAAATCCCTGTTTGTTCTATGGAAGAGAGAGCTTATCAGCTTTTGTGACCCATGGGATACCTTTTATAATGATAGTGTGTGCATCAAAATGATGGAAATCTGTAGAGATAAAAAGGTTGTGGTGACAGTAAAATATTTTAAATGCTGCATATTTTAGTTTTGATTTTGCACAGCATTGATTTAAGCATAGCTTTTCTACTACAAAAACCAATGCACAGACATATTTTGATTTCAAGAAGTGTTTGGCTTGGAACACTACACAGTTTTATATATAGGAATTTAAAGAAGACAAGTTTATGCATCTTTACATTTCTAAAGTTCCTTGCAGGTAATGTAAGAAATATTTGCCTTATTTTTCTTATTCCCTTTAAGAGAAACTAATTGATTGTTCTTAATGAAAGTTTACAAGAAACTTTTAGATATTTCACTAGATATTTGATATCAGCTTATTTTTATGTAAAAAACAAAATTCCGAGTTCTGCTTATTATAGTCACACCAGTAGAGAGAGCACAAACTTTGTAAATAATTTGCCCATCAACTCAGAATTGCTTTCTGTAAGTGTGGAAAATCTGTTTAATAATTTACTCTTGCTAGGTAAATAATAATGCCAGTGTTCCATTTGAAGAACAGAGAACATGGCTATAATCATAGTTACCTCCAAGGGCAATCTATGGACCTGGAAGTTTGAGACCCACCTATGCAACACTACCAAGTATTGAAGTAGAGTAGAGAAGCTTTGAAATGAACCATGCATTTCCATGGTGCATTTGATAATGGTTATGCTGGCCTGTAATCTTATCATTAATTTACAGTGGTTTACTTTCTAAAGTTAGAATATAAATTAGTCCATGCCAATTTATTTATATAGGTAAAGAATTGAATATGTAAAACATAGCAAGATTTCACACGAAAAATAAAAAAAATCCAATTGTAAAGCTGTTCATCAAAAGAACCTAGTGTCTGAACTGGAGTTTGAGACTCACCCATGTATATGTTCTTCAATTTCACCCTATTTAATAAACAATGTAAGGCTCACCTCTTGGGAAGGAGGAATGCTTCAGTAGTCTTGGAGGATATCTGGGCTCTATCGAAGCTTATTAAGGGAAAGCTACTTTTCTCTTGGTCAAAAGAATGGAATGTACTTCTGGCCTTAAATGGAGACCTAACATTGTAAGCTACACAAAACATAATTGTAGCACCCATCCTACAATCTGTTCCACTAATCAGGAGAAGGCATAGAGATTTAAATAAAAGACAAGACAGCAGGTCATTCATGCAACAGGAATGCTGGAATGCTGGAATGCCGAATGCCAGTTTATCAAGGAGAAGGAATGGGCTTATATACTGACTCACAGCACAGTCAAGGGTCAAGCATGTAAGTTCTTGGGCTTAGTTCCTCCCCAGCAGATGCATGTTGCCAATTAAGAAGAGTACGGAAAACTACTCTTGTAACGAGTACAGGTTTTTCTGCCTGCCGCTGCCCGGTCTTGTCCCGCCGCCATGCCGCCAGCCCCAAATAATACACAGAGACTCTGTATTTGATACAATACTGTTGGCCCGGTTACTTGTTTCTTATCGGCTAGCTCTGCCTTAATTATTAACCCATTTCTGCTGATCTATGTATTTCTCTTACCGGGGAGCCGGCGGCATACTGCTTTCTTCAGACTCTCCATCTTGACTCCTCCTTACTACTTCCTATTTCCTCCTTGTCTCCTAGTCCCTCCTATCTTCCTTTCCTATTGGCCAACAGTGCTTTATTATTAACCAGTATGAGAAACATATACAGAATGACATCTCCCATCATCTCCTCTTTTCTGTCTAAATAAAAACAAGGGTTTTAACCTTAACATAGCAAAATATATCACATAACAGTTATCAAATAAGAATCACAGTTAACACTATTTAGTCCATTAACATTTAGCAAGATTTGAAGAAAATATTCCATCATCTATCCTATCTTTGTGTGTCTAAAGTCTATGTAACTTATCTTTAATACTAAGGAAAACTATAACCATAACTATCTGTCTTCAACTCCTTCAAAGACCACAGAAGGATAGTATATAAGCTCTAGAAATGACAGAGACAACTCACTGCCTGGTCACCCAAGGTTCTTTTGTAATCTTCCATCTTCAGCCCATAGGCCATAGTGTGTCTAGCAGACTCTTCAGCAACACAGGAAACTTTAAACTGTCTTCTTGTATTGGCAGTTTATCAGTCACTTTTCTCTGTGTCCTGCATACTGTCTCGCAGACTCTTCCATGAAGCAGGAACTCTGTAGCAATGTCCATCTTGAATCAGCAGTCACTTTCGGCCTAAGAAAAAAAAAAAAAAAAAAAAAAAAAAAAAAAAAGATATTTATTTGTAGTAAACTATTTCTATATAGAAATCTATTTCTCTCTCCTATCTAGTATTCCTGAAGTCCCAAATTTTGTAAATCAATGCTGGCTTTGGAGTTGGATTTGGCTTTCCTTCTCTAAATTCAAGCATGTAAGATTAAATTCATGGTTTCTGCCTTAAATCAAAAAGCCAATTGGTATAAGGCAGAAGAAAACAAAATCTGGGGACTCATATCTTATATGCAATTTTCTCTCTGAAATCCTAATTTTCTCACATACTTTTAATGCTTATTGTTGTCTTTCCCTAATGCATACCTTAAAACTTGAAAATTTTACTTTAATATTGATGTGTAACTTTTCCACAAGGAATAATAACGATTCATAACAGCAGTCTTTGAACTTTCCGGAAAGAAGATGGGGCCCCACATCATCATTTCCACTTGACTCATCCTGATGCATCGGAACTACAAACATCACCCTAAAACCGGTTTGAGACTGTTTTGCTCGAGACAACTCATGACTAGCTAGCTGTAATGGTGCACCTTTTTATTACACCCTGGCCAGTTTCAAATAGAACTACAGTCAAGAATTTTCTGCCACACAGTGACTAACTACATATGTCACAGCCAGTTCTGTTGAGAAATTTGGTTGCTAAAAATTTTCTTCCTACAGGATCCATTGGAGCAATCATCGTCCCATTTCAGCAGGAAGTAATCTTAATATGACTACGCCCCCTTTCCCTACCCTTGGAAATTTGGGATAATAGTCATCGTCTTTGGGTTGGTTTTAGTTATTTGGGATTGGGTGATGTTTACACTCGGGTTTATCTTTTAGACAGGAATAGGGAATGGTGGGTAAAGGTATGGTTTAGATGGGATATAAGTAGATTAGCCTATTTCCTTGAGAATTTGAGTATGAATGAGATAGTATTTTACAGCTTACATTGTTATGTATTCCTATGTGGTAAGATATGTAAAATTAAGTTTATATTTTGTTATATTGTGTTAAATGTTTCCACTTATAATATTTATGCACATTATTTTTTACCATATTCTATGTATGTATACTTTTCTTGTGTTCAAGACATTTTGTATATTGATACAATTTGGGATATTTATCTTGCTGCCCTTTATAGTTCTACCTCTTGTCTTGACACTTATACTCTACCTCTATTTTAGGGATTTACATGTAGGTATATGTAAATAGTTATATTGTTTAAGTATTTGTTCCTGCTTTACTCAGGAAAGTTTTAATCAGGCTTTTAGCTAAGTTCCCGAGTATTACAGATTATCTTCACTCACATTTCCTGTACCTATGAGATTAGTCAGATATAGATGCTTAATCTTCAATCCTTCATAGACATGCAGAACATGGCATTTAAATGTTTTAATATTAGTACTCCATTGACATGAGACACTGTTGCTCCTGACAGCACCGTGCATTTTCCCGAAAATATGTTGGACACTGTTGTTGCCCCTGCTGGAGTTCAATCTCGCCTCAGCTAATGGCCTGTTGGGCATAGAATTGCCCCCACCTTGACCACTGATTTGGACATGCAGTCCTATGTGCTTGCAGGAGACAAATATAGAAGACTGCTTGACCTTGCCAAGTCAGGGTAAGACAGCCATTCTATTTCCCTGCTGTTGTTGTGGTCTGTCAAGTTCTCTTGGCCTTAGCCAAATCTGGGTGTACCAACGTCGCTGTGAGACCTAGGGTGACTGTTCAGGTGGCTTGCTGTTTCTGTCCTTGCTGCACCGTTTTGGAAGTTGTCCATCCGCATTTCCTGTCTACTCTAGTATTGTTATTTTCCTTCTCAGGTCTTGATGAGGTTGAAGATTAAACTATCACAACTATTATTCTCTCTTCCTAGTTAGATATATTAGGTACTAGACTTACGTTTTCCAGCTTAGGACAACTCTATTGTAAACTCCATTATGCCCTCACCCTAGGACTAGATATGTAGGTCATTTTGTTCTCGATTTTCCTTTTCTTAGAGCACACTTGTTATTCACTGTTTTGTATATAGTTTTGTATTAAGCCTAAATCTTTTCTTTAGACTAAAAGGGGAATTGTAGTGAGGTAGTCCTTCTGTAGCACTGACCACGCCCATTGGGGGGTGGAGCTATGGGCGGAGGTGACCTGAGGAAGGAGGTCGGAGGGGGCCAGGAAGGCGCTCTCTTTCTGGCGTGACTCGGACAGGAGAGGATCGGGTTGAATTTCCTGGTGTTCATCTGTCTAGGTTGTAAGTTATTTCTCCCTGAATAAACATCTATTCGGCCTATTTGTTTATCCTGATCCTTATTTACCGCAATATACTCTGGTACAAGATGTTCCAGCTAAAACTGCAGAATGTTCCAGCCAACAGCTCAGGCTTGCTCAAGGTGTGTCAGGGTCCATGCAGGGCTCTGAATATCCCCCTTTCTTTTAATGTAAACTAACACCTATCTTAGGCAGCAAAGAAGGTCATCATAATTACTTACTCATCATGGAAAGGTCACCCAGGTCTGTAACCTTCCTGTCTTAGGTTGGAAATTTGCTCCCTTCTGCCTTATCTATCTGTGGTGATTAGTTCATCTGTAAGTTCAACCATACTTGGGAAGAGTGGTCTCTGAGCTAAAGACAGTAGAATTTGTCTAGTTTGAAAGTTGACCTTGGACTGTCTAATGCTGTGGTGGTGTTGGCTGATCAGGCAGATAGCACCAAGGGTAAAGGCTATGAGCCCCAGTCAGAGAGAGCTTGCCCATTCTTGAATTAATCTACCAGAAAGTTGGAGTCCTTGTAAAAGGTCTTCTGCACTGGCAGGTGGTACTCTGATTTCACTGATGTACTGATCTGCATGGCTAGAGCACGTGTATAATTTAAAAACTGATCATTCCAGGACCCTTCGAGAAACCTAACTACAATGGATGCATTCTTAACTTTCGCAGGTGTTACACAGATATGTGGAAAAGAGGGAGAACAAAAACACCATATGGGCCTCCCACAATATATCCGATTGTTCATGGGAGGCTAGTTTGTAGATTTACTTTTAAAATGGCAATTGTACTAGATTATTGAGTGTGTTTTGGGTGGCTAAGGCTTCAGCCACTTCCCTTGATAGTTTATCCACCATGTTTGCAGTATTTACAGATTGGGAAAAGGCTTTCCTTGAAACTCTTGCTGCAGTGGCAGAGGCAGCAATGGTAATAACAATTGCAGCTGTGATCCCCAAATCTCTTTTTTCCTCTATGCTGCACAAGTTGGTCATCTGTAGAGGAGGTCTCCAGCATAGGTACCACCCTAGGTACGAGAATCACAACAGCTGCTATTTCATACATTCAGCAGCCAACTAGTCGGCAGACCTGAGAACAATTGAGACTTCCTCAAAAATAAGTAGTAGTAGTTACAATGAAAAAGAAGGCAGCCAGAACACAAGTGCTTAAAATGAAGGTGAAATGAGGCCCTACTAAAGGGATCCCAAGAAAAGGGGTTGTGTCACAGCAGACGGCATTTGTGTTCATCAGCTTCAGCAATTCTTTGTTTCAATTGTTCAATTTCTGCTTCCACAGTATCTTCATCAGTTATGGTACAACTATCATCTCCTAGTTGAGATCCCTCTTGTTCCCTGTATATTTTACAGATTGTAAATCTTGAACTTCCTCAAAAGTCTTATTCATCCCTGCCATCTGTTCTTTTACTTTGACACTGTTGCTCAGGAGTGCATCTTTAACGAGACTCCAAAAGGGAAAAGGTGGCAAAAGGGAAATTATCAGGCTCCTTTTCTTTATAAGCATTTTGGAGATCTCTTTTTACCTCTTCCCAAGGGAGGATGTTTGTCTCCAGAGTATATAAAGTAGGCACTATGTTTTTCTAATATGACAATGAATGTTTTAGCTGTCTTGATTTTAATCCCTGTGCTCTGTCTTTTCAACAGGGCCACTAATTATCCACTGAGAATATCCTTAGAGTTACTGGCACCCATCCATCTATACATCCTCTTCACTTATTTTGCTGGCTGTCTCTGAATGCGATCTCTTAGGTGATCCTTTCTTCCCAATCTTGGTGGGACCTCCACTTGTAGCATGGGCACTTCAATCTGTTCCATTAATTGGGTGGAAGCCTAGAGATTTAAATAAAAGACAAGACATCATGTCATTTGTGCAACAGGAATGCTGAAATGCCGAATGCTGTTTATTAAGGGGAAGGAGTGGGCTTATATACTGACTCACAGCACGGTGGAATACAATCAAGGGTCAAGCGTGCAAGTTCTTGGGCTTAGTACCTCCCCAGCAGATGGGTGTTAGCAAATCAAGAGTACCAAGATGTTCCAGCTAAAACTGCAGAAAGTTCCAGCCAACAGCTCAGGCTTGCTCAAAGTGCATCAGGGGTCCATTCAGGGCTCTACATATAAGGGTTCAATTAACAAATAAGCTTTTATTTTTTGTATATGAGGGTTTTTTCTTCATGTGTGTTTGTGTAATGTGAACCTGCCTGGTGCCTATAGCGGAGTCCTTAGGTCCCAAGTTACTGAAGGTTATGAACCTTCATAATTCCTCCTTTCCCAGTTGATGCAGTTCCCACTATATGATTCTTTCAAATTTTCCTACCTCTTCAATTCCTGATAGAACTGTTTAACTTTTCCTTTACTTATTCTTTCCTGCCTCTTTCTTATGATTATTGCCCAGAATTTAAGCATACTTTCTCATATACTTTGGACTTTTCACTCCTTCTCCTAAACTACCTCCCTCTTTCATGTATCTGACAAATTTCTATGCCTAACTCAAAATAACATGGCTTACTTCCTCCATCTTATCCATTTCTCTCTCCTAGGCAGCTTGCAAGAATAACAGTTTATCTGATGTTGTCTCTCTCTCTGTCTCTCTGTCTCTCCCTCTCCCTCTCTTGCCTGTTTCTATTTCCACCCCCTCTTCTCCTTTTGTACTAACTTCTACCTACTCCAAAAATAAACTTCTCTAATCAATGTAAAATAATACACTAACCAATGGGTATAATAATAAGAACTTGGTGGCAGCTTATTACTATGCTCATTTAGCAGAGTAACAATATTGATGTTCCCCAAGAGGCTCCCAAAAACCTAAACAGCCATGGGTTCTTGGTCCAGTGAGTGATTTCTATATTCTAGATTTGGACTTATATCTAAGCAGAAAAAGATTGGTACTCCCATTACATTTCTGCTACTATTTTACCAATGAGCATATCTTGCCAGTCCGGCTTGTGGTAGTTCATAGAATTATTATCTGGGTTAAATTCATGGTTATGTTTACCCCAAATACCATGCAGAGAACCTTCAACCATAAATGAAACTAGCCAGCAGGAATTAATTTCCAAATGGATATCATCTTAATTTCTCCCCATCCTATGACTTAAATATATAGTGTCTTCAATAATAGGGTCTTAATATTAAATTATCAAGAGTAACCAAGAACAATGGCAATAGCTGTAGCCTATATATTTGGGAAGTATATGAGAATCCAAAGTTCAACAACTTGAAAAGTGGTCAACCCCCACTGTGATGATTTGAATGAAAATGACCCCCCCCCCACACCAACACATAGGATCACTTAGACTGGCACTATTGACCTTGTTGGAATGTGTATGGCCTTATTGGAGGAAGTATGTCATTGTGGCTTTTACTTTGAGGTTTCAGAAGCTCAAGCTAGGCCTAGTAGTTCATTGTCTCTTCCTGTTGCCTGTTGATCCAGATATAGAGCTCTCAGCTATCTCTACAGTTTATGTCTACTTGCAACCATGTTTCCTGCCATTTTGATAATGGACTGAACCTTTGAACTGTAAGCCAGCACCAATTCAATGATTTCCTTTATAAGAGTTGCCATAGGCATAATGTCTCTTCATAGCAATAAAAACCCTCACAAAGACACATACTTTACATTGGCCTTTTGAATTTAGTAGTCTATGTGCTAAGGAAAGACATTGAAATTCTGTTATCGAATAAAATTCATTTAAAGTTATTATATATATATATATATATATATATATATATATATATATAAATTCTAGGGAGCTTTTATAGCTATGCTTCCATGTGGTTGGTATTTTTAAAGGTCTTTAGTATTAGTCATCCCACCCCCATATACTGTTGTATCCTGCCTTCTTATCTCCTATTCCATTTAATTCTTCCATTTGTCTTCTGTAAATTAATAACTTCATGTTTAAATTTGCAAAAATAATCCTTTATATTTCAAATAGATTGTTTTGGATTTAACAAATACCTGTGTCAGTATACTTAAGTCCCGCACTGCCATATTTTAAACTTTCTGTTTTAATTTATTTCTTGTGTCTTTCACATCATGCATCTCCATCCCATTCATTTCCCTGCATCCTTTCTATCAGACCCCTGCCTCCCTCCCCAACGTAAAATAAAATTAAAAAGAAAAATCAATCTTGTCAAAAAAGCTTCAATGATTCATGCAGTAAAGCCTTTTTCCATGTATCTTTACTTGCAAATGTTCATTGCAAAGACTCATCAGTCCAGTTCAAGACCTTTGATTTCTGCTACACTATCCATGCAGGGCCTCAGTGGAACCCATCTTGATTATTCCATTGACATGTGTCCTGGAGATTCTACAGCTTGGGTATGCAGGATAGGTCCCTTCATGTGCTCCAGCAGATTACAGCCAGGGTGGATGTTGGAGTGAGCTAACCCATAACCCTGGTTCTGAGTCTGGATAGTTGAAGGGTTATTCAGTCAGCCTGCTAGCTCTCCCTGTCCTCATCACCAGGGTGAGCTATCATGCATTGCCCTACCTAGTTCACCCCTTTTACATCCTAGAGTTAGCTTTTCCCACACCTACACCTTCAGGGTGTTGCCCAGGTTGTTGCCCAGGCAGTGTAGAAGCCAGTCTCCCAAGTGCTGCAGCTGATGAAGGGCAGGGCCTGTTCTCCTACCTTCCTCAGGCATTGATGAGAGAGGCATCTCTCCAACACCCTCATGGCCACATGACAGATGAATAGTATGGATACTTTCCCCATGCTCATAACTTCAGGACTGGCTCACCACACTTCCACCAAAGTGCATTCATTGACTTATCTAAAAGTCTCAGTTCAGATGTCAGCTCACCTTCACAAGGCCTTCACTTAGTCTGGTTTAGCACATATTCTTGACCAGTTGAATTAGATCCATATAAAATTACATACTATTTTAGAAATTAGAATTCTGGTACTTCCTGAAAGTGTGCTTGCCAAACCCCAAATATAGATAAAATTATTAAACGCGGTGGTTTCTGATGCTTCTAGCTTCATTTAATGACTTTTAACTCTGAAACATTGAAGGAAGAACCATATTTTCAAAAGGCAGTATTTTAAAAATCATCCTATGTTGGATGAAGAGCTATTACACAATTTTATGGAATTTGACAAGTTGCATCTCCTTAGCTGTCATTATAATGATGTCTATTATCACTTGAAGTGGGTGTGTTAATATACTGTCTGCCTAGATCCACTATTTTCAGTGAAAGTGATTTTGTGAGTAAAATATATACATACCTGTTTTTTCTTCCCATATGACATGGTCCAGATAGCAAGAAAATTTTATTCAGTGTGTTCATAATCACTGACTTGTGAATAACTATGAAGTTTGTGTTAAACTGTGTTTATATAGTTAGTGATTGACTTTCTTAAGTACCCAGTAAGAATAAGGTGGATTTCCAGTTCTGCCAAATAATCTTAGATTCTTGTTTTACAGGAAATACTGAATATGAATATTCAAAATGTTCAACATCAGGAACGCACTAATACCCCTTTGATGGAAACTTCCACAAAGAATGATTAAGTAAAAATATTGGAGCAAATATTTTAAGCTTTCTTTGGGAGGCACCTCATCTTTTTTTACTACTATGATTTTAGCATCATACGTAGTTGTTCTTGTATGTTTTAGGATCATATATACACTTTTCTTGCTGCAATATTCCAATAAGTTTAAGGAGATGAGGGTTTTTTTTTTTTTGGCTCACATTTTGATGGCATGAACCACTATGGTAGGGAAGCCCTGCAATCATCAGCTGAAGGTAACTGCTCACATCGCATCTGCATCCAGGAAACACAGTGATAAATACTAGTACTTGGCTTCATTTCTCCTGTTTTGCTCATGACCCCATTTCATAAAATGTATCCTGCCAACATCTAGGATGGAATGTCCCACCTCAATTAAATGTGATAATCTCTCTCTAGTATGTCTAGACGGTAACTGAACCTAAACAGTCCAATAAGACAAGGGTTGAAGTTGTCTCCTAGGTGGTTCCAGAGCCTGTCAAGTTGACAGCCAATATTAACCATCACAATTGACCTATCTCATAAATTCAAATGAAAAATATTTGGGAAAAGAACATTTAGCATCCATGTTATTCTAATATTAATGTCATTAAATTTAGTTGCAATTTTGCTTAAGATTGAAACATAGTTTACATATAAAATATTTTACAAATTAATTTAAGAATTGTAAAAATTTTGCTGGGATCCTTTAAAGAATATTATAAGACTATGCAATGATCTTCATAAATAAAGTCATATGTGCTCCATAAAAAGCAATTGTGAATAGGTGAATACCACTAACACCTACGATCCTGGACTCACACAGTTACAGCTCCTTTGTTATGCCTGCTTTGCTCAATTCATCATCAAAATTAGCATTAGATGAATGTATGCAACAAAATCACCTATATTTCTCAGTGTGCTAGTGATGTAGCCACAATTGTAACCTCTATACTTAAATAATGTCAACATCTTGTATTTTAAGAACTGGAGTCATTTAACATTCTATCAAGTAAAAAGGCATATGATAGACCTTCTACTTACTTACAAAGTTATAGCTCTAGTAAAACAAAGAATCATAGAGGAGAAGGGACTGCTTCTGGTTTTCAAAGTAAAATGTCAAACTTATCTATTATAACCCAAAAGGTCAAACTTAATTCCATGCAGTAGCTTTATATGTTCTGTATGATAGCTATGCTATGTTCATTCTGACAACCTGAAATATTTTATTTTTTATTTACTTCAGCTCAGTTAATAGTTTTTTATCAATGTAATTCACCATTAGTACCTCAGTTCAGAAATAGGAAGTGGTTACTGAGTAAAGTAGAATAGAATTTTTATTGAAAATATGTAACTTTTCTCAACTGATTGCAAAGCCATGCTTTAATTAAAGTAGAATAGAAACTTTATTGGAAATCTACAACTTTTCTTGATTAATTGTAAAGCTACATTTTTTTCATATGTACTTTTACAAAGCAGAGTTCATTGAACACAGTGTGGAATATCCCACACTTGAAAAGGCACAGGAGCAAGTTTCAGTAACGTTACAGTGTTTAAGCCTTGCATAGTTAGGATATCAACCCAAAGACTGTCTAAAGTATCTGAAAATTCCTGACATGCATTCAATTCTAGGTATCACAAGTTACATTCAGGAAGCAGAGGTGTTGTGGGTACGTTTTACTGTGTAAGAATAGCTTCACCAGTAGTTTTGACAATAAATACATATATTGAAGCTTCTATAATGAGATGTTTGAACATTGTGGCAAGCAGGAAATGAATAGATAATTAAGATAAAGACCTCAAGGAGCATAAAGGATTCCTTAACCATCCTTTTTTATTTACATTATCCACATAATTTGTGTATTTTGTTTTATATTGATATCTTGGGTTTTTATAGAATTATATTTCTCAAAGAATGGATAACAATTATTATTATGAACACATTTCCATCTTAAGATAAGTTTAATATGGCTCAGTGTGTTGTTTTCTTTGTTTCCCTTTTCTTTCTATCCTTTGTGAGGAAAAGTATAATTCTATTAAATGAGGCATGCTGAAAAGGATTTCAGATAAAAAGTAATAACTCACTGTGCTCTGATTGGCATTGTGGTAGTAACTTAAATTGTGGAGTTTCTTATTAAAGCAGGGAATATCTATGGTTAGCATAAGTAAGATGAAATGTCACTTTAATATTTTTTCTGAGAGTTAAGAGTACAGTGAAAGACCTCATCAAACAGATGCCTTCTAAGATTTAAAGAGTCTTTTGAAGTCAGGATGCAGCACACTGCCACAAAAAGATGAAATACTAGGATGTCTTGTTATTTCCAGTGCTAAACAGCAGAAGGTAGCTAAGCAGGCCACTGAGGGATACATGTGAGCTTAAGGCTATAGACAGTTGGAATTGCATGGCTTGGCTTCTATTGAAGAGGCAAAGCAGGATGAGACTGCTTTGTACTTTCCAAGGGTCCCTTTAGGCTTTGAGAATAATTCTGTTGGCTTTGAAGCAATGAGACTATATCCATCTGTCTGGAACCTAGCCTCAAAGAAGGGGATCCCAACAAACAGCAGGAGTAGGTGAAGTGTATGCACCAGCCTCTTAAAAATGAGTGCCAAATTGGGAAGCAACTGGAGTCAGGGTTCAGCAAACTGTAAGACAGAATTGACTATTTTTAGCTCAAACTTCTAATCTGGGTAAAAACAGTCTTTGTGAAATATTGTATTGACTGACATTGACCTCTCAGTATTTTGACGTTAGTTTTGAGCTCAGTTATTTGGGGCATAAGTGTGGCCTAAATTGTACAGAAAACTTTCAGAGAGTTAAGCATGAGGTGCCCTAAAACATAGAAAAATGGTAGTAAAGGGAACAAATTAAATAGAAGTATGAGAGGTTTCAGAAGGCCATCCTGCAATAAGTTCATGTGCATTTGGTATTAACTAGGAGTATGCAGCAATCACATCAGGAACCTTATTAATATTTGGTTGAATTACGAAGTGGGCTAAATATGTGAAGTACATTTGTGGTTATATTAGAAACATTTTTACATGTAATAAACAATGAAATATTTTTAATGTTATTTGGTCTTAATTAGGAAGGCCTGATGTATCTTTATCCTAACAAATATGAAACACTGGACATGGACATTTGTATCATGAATGTTAGCATCAAGTATTCGGTATTACTGAGCTTTAGAAATAGGAGCTGTAACAGGGCTAGCAGTCCCAAACTGGTAAGGAGTTCCAATGTTGTGTATATGAGGGCAGATTTCTACAGCAGTTGTCTTAGTTAATATGAGTAAGCATGAGAAGGTCCAGCATGTCTTGTGATTTTGGAATAGTGAAGGTCAAGGCAGTGAGATGAACACATTTACTTGTTGTGCCCCACCTATTCCCTGCAAGTTTCACTGGCAAGTTGTACCCCCTCATTGCACTGTGTGTAAAGTACATGTACTAATGTACATGACATGGACAGAACAATGGTTCTGGAGTACAAGCTAAATTCCAACAATGGTCCATAGCTGATGATTGAGAGACTAGATTGAAGTGTGTGTGTGTGTGTGTGTGTGTATTGAATACTCATGTAAATATCTAAAGGACTGTGTGATGACATGTCTTAAGGCTCAGGAACAATTCAATGAAAGAACTGGAAATAATTCTAACACTGAAGCTGCAGCATCCAGTTACAGTTTCTGATTAGGCATCCATTCTACAGTGTGATGAAGGAAATATCTATCTTATCTATCACCACAAATCTTCCTAGCCAGGCTATAATGGCATGAGATTCTCATTTAGTACAATTACCATTAACTCCTATAATGATTTGGTTGGTCCCTTATCATGAAGAGTTGACCCTTTACATTTTCTTATCAACTAATGCCCATGTACAGTGGCTTGTGGTTTTGCACTCTGAATAATAGGCCATCTAGGTTGGTGTTTGATGGAATCCAGAAAGCCATTTATTCTGTACTTCTCTGATTTAAGCAGTGGGACCTGGTAACTATGGTGTGTTCCACAATACCTCTGGGGATCAGGACTGCAAAGCTGAATATCAAGAACTTCAAGGTATCAACAAAGAAACACATGAGGCTTCCAAACTACCAAAATATATTGGGAAGACAAGGAAGTTATTTTTCTATCTTTTTAGTATCTAACCAACATTCTTAAGAAATCTGGTCAGGGAAATGAAGATTGGCAGCTCCTTATAGAAAGAGACTGGGGGTTGGTAAATACAGATGAAGACTGTAGCTGGTATTTCTTTCCTAGTCCCACAGCTGCTTTGTCCCAAATAAATACACAGATGCTATAATAATTATAAAACTCTTGGTTGATGGCTAGCACTTATTATTGGCTAGCTTTGTCTTAATTATTAACCCATAACTACTAATGTATGTATTTCTGCATGGCCTTAGCTTACCAGAGAACTCCTGGCGCATCCTATCTTCTTAGTCTCAACATGGTGTCCTCTCCAAGTCATCTCTCTCTTTTCTCTTTACTCAGCATTCTCTTTGTCTGGTAGTTCCACCTATACTTCCTGCCTGGATATCAGTATTTTATTCATTGACCAATAAGAGAAACATATATCCAGAAGGACATCCTCCATCAGAAAGTAGGAGAAGAGTAAAAGGGAAAGCAGGATACAATTTATATAATAGTGGTAACAGGAAAAGGGGAAGTTCTTTAGGAAAAAGGGTGGAGGTAAATGCAAGAGGAGGGAGGGGGTGAAATAACACTATGGATTTCCAAAAACCCATAAGGAACCACACAATTAACTATTTATCAAAAACAAAACAAAATAAATGGAAAAATGCCTAAAGTGCATGTAATTCAATATATAAATATACATATATAGTTTTGATGAACTTTTCTCCTCTGGACTGACAGCATTTTCTCCAAGAGCCAAAGATCAACTAACAAAACCCTCAAAACTAGCCATAAGAAATCAATTTTTGAGTTTCTGTTCAGGGCTATGAGACTTCCTAAACACACTACTGATCACATCAGTGACTAGCCAGTCATGAGTGGAGTAGCAGCAAACATAACTTTGCCTTGACCAACTGTTCTCTCATTGGGCTTAAGACTCTATGATGGTTTGAGAATGTCCCCCATAGGCTCATATATCAAAATGCTTTGTGCATAGATAATGAGAAGGATTAGGATATAGGGGTTTCCTAGTGTAGGCATAGCTTTGTTGGAGAAGGTGTGTCTCTGGGGGTGGTATTTGAAGTTTCAAAAGCAAATGAGAAGCCCAGGGTCTCTCTCTTTCTCTGTCTTCTACAGATCAGGATGTAAAGCTTTCAGGTACTGCTCTAGTACTATGCCTGTTTGCTTCTTGATATTCTAAACATTAACTGACCCTGTCAAACTGTAAGTAAGGCCCCCAATCAAATTCGTTCTTTTAAGGGTTGTGCTGGTCATAGTGTCACTTCACAACAATAGAACAGTAACTAAGACAGACCAATTCAACAAGAGGGCTATCATGATTTATATAGGAAACTTATTAACAATTCAGTGCTACTGAAAAAATGGATTACTGGAGGAGAATCTACAACCACTAATTTATCAAACCAGCATAATCCTTAACAATAATCTATATACTGTAGTATGCAACAACAATTTTAAAAGAGGCTGTGAATTTGAAGGAGAGTTGGCAGGAATACATAGGTTTGGAAAAGGAAATGAGAAGGGAGAAAAGTTATAATTGAAATACAACCTCAAGAGTAGCAGCCATGACTTTAAGTGTGTTCAAATAGACCTATTTTATATTTCAATGGTAAATTTTGGTCACACTATTTTATTTAGTGCCATGTCTTCATGAAGCCTCCATTAATGCCACATATTTGGAAAAATGGTTGTCTTCCTATGACATGCTAGATTAAAAGGTATTTTACCAGGTCAACAGTAACTTCTGATCTTCCTTTGAACTGCCATGTTGATCTGATGCTCTGGTCCTTATGCCCTACTGCTTTGCTTGTAGACCTCGACATAAGCAGATCTGTCGTGCTTATTGTATACTCATCATCACAGGCATGAAAAGTAAATGCAAAGCAATAACATGATGAATCTTTCAAACCAAGCCAAAGCAAATCCTATAAGGCCATTTTCTCACTAGTTACAGAAAGATGATGAGTATATCATATTGCTGCCAATCTAATTGCTTCTTTTTTAATTTTCCATCTTCTGTATTCTCTTTTTATGCACTCAACTGTCTCAATGGATTTGACTTGTCTATTCTGATCAACGCCTTAAATTTTTGGGAGTGAAGTAGGTCCTTATGCATATTTCTACTGTACACTTTATATTTTACCAAGCCTTATTTGACACTTAGCATTACAAGTGTCAGTTTATATTTTATTGACTTTACTACTCTGTGAAGAGCTTGTGTCTTATTCCAATTTTGCTCTCAATAGTTAGCAAATATCATTTGACAGATGTTATATGTTGCTTTTTCCAAAAGATATCACTCCTCTCTACTTCCTAGTTTGGGACTAGAAATTTAAAGCTAAGATATAGAGAAAAAGCCATATTTATCACCTCAACTATGAACACAGTTCATATGTTAATTCAATGAGTTGATTCAATGGCCTCATCTAATGTCAGATTTCCAAATGTTACAGATGTGCCGAACAGTCACTGGAAACACCAGTTTACACAGATTACTGCAAAATCTAATGAGAAGGAGCTGAACAACACTGGCACTGCACTAATTGAACATCATTCACAGAGTAAAAGGGCCATGAGTAGAATGAAGTACACTCTTTAGCAAGTCTAGACCACTGCATGAACCAACAAAACAGTGAAAGGTGATTCAAGGAGCAAGAGTATAATTATAACACAGAAGAGAATAAGGTAATTAAAAGTGAGGATACAAAGATATGATTAACATCTCATTGAAATAGGTTATACTCATTTAAAATGTCTATTGATATATTAAATATTAATTTCTTATAATGACTTTCACTGTCCACATAAATTGAATTTCTTCAACAGTTACTCATGCATAGTAAATGTAACAACCTTCCAGAAAGCTCAGGTTGATAGTAATTATTTAATTTTAGTCTTCACTGTTTTATTTAGTATTTTTCCTCTAACAAAAGTCTTTACTTCCTAAGGTCCAATAGGAAATTCAATGAATAATGAATTAGTTATAAAATCCTAAAATTTTAAACATAGTAACTCACAGGTTGCTTAGCAACAATCTAAGATACTAAAGTTTAATTTTGAATCAGTTAACCCTGAAGGAGCTGCAGAATTAATATTTTACATTGCAATATCTTGGGAAAGTTACTAGTCCATATCAGAAATGCTTCTTGCAATCCTAGTAATTAAATTTTTCATAGCTTCTTCAGGCATCAAATCAAAGATGCTTTTTATGCTTGCCAATATTTCTATTAAAATAGAAAGCTTAATTTTGATTGTAGACAAATATAACACCAAAATATAATCAAGTAGGTTGTAAACAAAATACTTAAATATGTAATTTAATTATTTTTAATTATGTATTCCTGTGTGGTATTTGCACATGAGTAGAGGTTTTCACATAGGCAGAAAATATTAGATCTCCCTGCAGTTTCAGGTTGTTGTGAGCTGCCAGACTTTCGTGCTTAGAGCTGAGCTTTTGTCTTCTGTAAGAGCAGTACAACGATTAACCTTTAATCCTCCTCTCTATCCTCATGAAAATAAATTTTAAAATATGGCAATTTATGATATATTGATGTATCTCACATTTGGAAATTATGTTAAGAACTAGGTAAGTGAAAATTATCTGTGGTGATTTAAATGATGATTTTTTTCCCAGAAACTCTTGTGTTTAGTACTCGATCCTCTGTTGGTAACACTGTTTGGGTATGTTTAGGAAGTGTAGCCTTTGTGGAGGAAGTATGTCACTGAGGCCAGACAGGCTCTGAGGTATGAAAGCCACAATTTGTAGTTCATGCTCTCTGCTTCATGCTTGAGAGAAAACATGAGATTGCTAATCCAGTCACTATGTCTACCCGCTGTCAAGCTTCTCCAGCAATGATGGTGATGGAATTTACCCCAAGTCAAAACAAATTGTTCCTGTTATAAGTTGTCATAGCTATGTTTTTTATTAGAGCAATATAAAAAGTAATTAATACATTATTGTATCATTTTCAAAACAAATTGAAATTGAAATACCTTTCTTCATCCTATTTGTCTACCTTGGGTTAAAAATGGGTTTCAATAACAAACGAAAAAATACACAAATTTGGGTCACTTATATAAACTATCATATCACTTGCAAATAGTGAGAGTTTGACTTCTTCCTTTCCAATTTGTATCCACTTGATCTCCATTTGTTGTCTCATTGTTCTAACTAGAACTTCAATTACAATTTTGAAGAAATATGGAGAGAGTAGAAATCCCTGTCTTGTTCCTGATTTTAGAAGAATTGCATTGAGTTTCTCTGCACTTAGTTTGATGCTGGCTGTTCATTTGCTGTGTATTGCTTTTACTATGTTTAGGCATGTTATTGTTATCCCTGATCTTTCAAATACCTTAATCATGAAGGGGTATTGGATTTTGTCAAAGGCCTTTTCAGTATCTAGTGAGATTTTCTGTTTCAATTTGTTTATATGGTGTATCACATTTTCCTATGTTGAACTATCCCTGCATCCCTGGAATGAAGCCTACTTGGTCATGGTGAATGAGTACTCTGATGTGTTCTTGGATTCAATTTGCCAGTACTTTATTGAGTATTTTGGCATCAATGATCATGAGGGTTATTGGTCTGTGTTCTCTTTCTTGGTTGTTTCTTTGTGTGGCTTGGGTACTAAGGTAATTTTAGCCTCATAAAAAGAGTTTGGCAATTACCTTCCTACTTGTATTGTGTGGAACACTTTGAAGAGTATTGGTATTAGCTGTTCTTTGAATTTCTGGTACAATTCTGCACTGAAACCATCTGGCACTGAGCTTGTTTTGTTTGGGAGACTTTTGATGACTGATTTTATTTCATTAGGTGTTATAGGTCTATTTAAATTGCTTATTTGGTCTTGATTTGATTTTTGGTAAGTGATAATTTATCCAGAAAATTGTCCATTTACATTGAATTTTCAATTTTGTGGAGTACAGGTTTTCCAAGTAGGACCTGAAGATTCTCTGGATTTCCTCAGTGACCATTATTATGTCACACTTTTCATTTCTTATCTGGTTAATTTCTATATTCTTTATCTGCCTTTTGGTCAGATTGGATAAATGTTTATCTATCTTTTTGGTTTCCTCAAGGAACCAACTCTTTGTTGCATTGATTCTATGTATTGCTTTCCAAGTTTTTACTTTATTTATTTCAGCCTGCAATTTGATCTTTTCCTAGCCCCTACTCCTCCATGGTGAGTTTGCTTCTTTATTGTTCTAGAGCTTTCAGTAGGTCTGTTAATTCCCTAATGTGACTATTCCCAAGTTCCTTCCTGTGGGGACTTAGTGCTATGAACTTTCCTCTTAGTACTGCTTTAAAGGGGTACCATAAGTTTGGGTATGTTGTGTCTTCATTCTCATTGATTTCTAGGAAGTCTTTAATATCTTTATTTCTTTCTTGACCCAGGAATGGTGCAATTGTGCATTGTTCAATTTCCATGAGTTTGTAGGGTTTCTGCAATTTGTATTATTGTTAAATTCTAACTTTAAAGCATGGTGGTCTGATAAGATATAGGGGATATTCCAATTTTTGTGTACCTTTTGAAGTTGTCTATATTGCTGAGTATGTGTTCGATTTTAGAGAGGGTTCTATGTGGCACTGAGAAGAAAGTATATTTTGGGGAGGGGATGTAGTGTTCTATAAACATCTGTTAAACCCAATGCGGTTCAAGGAACTCCACCACTGATAAACACCTTCAACAAAGTAGCAGGATACAAGATTAACTCAAAAAAATTAGTAGCCCTACTCTATACAGATGATAAAGGGGCTGAGAAAGAAATCAGAGTAACATTACCTTTTACAATAGCCACAAACAACATAAAATATCTTGGGGGTAATGCTAATCAAACAAGTGAAAGACTTGTATAATAAGAACTATAAGTCTTTAAAAAATGAAATTAAAAAAGATACCAGAAAGTGGAAAGATCTCCCATGCTCTTGGATAGGTAGGATCAACACAGTAAAAATGCCAATCTTGCTAAAAGCAATCTACATATTCAATGCAATTACCATCAAAACCTGAGCACAATTCTTTACATACCTTAAAAGAACAATCCTCAACTTTATATGGAAAAACAAAAGATCCAGGATAGCCAAAACTACCCTGTACAATGAGGGAACTTCCAGAGGCATCACCATCACTAACTTCACAGTCTATTATAAAGCTATACTCCTTAAAACAGCTTGCTATGAGCACAAAATTAGACAGGAAGATCAATGTAATTGAATTGAAAACCATGATATTAACTCACACACCTATGAACACCTGATTTTTTACAAAGAAACTAAAATTATATAATGGAAGGAACAAAGAATCTTCAACAAATGATGCTGGCACAACTGGATGCTGGTGTGTAGAAGAATGCAATTAAAACAATATCTATTGCCATACACAAAACTAAGTCCAAATGGATAAAAGACCTCAACATAAATCCAGCCACACTAACCCTCTTAGAAGAGAAAGTGGAAGGTACCCTTGAACTAATTGGTACAGGAGACTACTTCCAGAAATTAACACCAGTAGCACAGACACTGCAATCAACAATTAATAAATTAAACTGAAAATCAACAATTAGAAATTGAAATTGAAAAGCTTCTGTAAGACAAAGGACATAGTCAACAAGACAAAACAGCAGCCCACAAAATGGGAAAAGATATTCACCAACTCTACATCTGACAGAAGGGTGATTTCTAAAATATACAGAGAACTCAATAAGCTAGTTACCAAAACATCAAATAATCCAATGAAAAAGTGGGGTACAGAACTAAATAAATAATCTCAATTTAGTAATTGAAAATAGCTGAAAGACACTTAAGAAAGTGCTCAATATCCTTTGCCATTAGGGAAATGCAAATCAAATTGCTATGTTACTCATGTCAGAATGGCTAAAATTAAAAACACCAAAGACAGTTTATGCTGAAGAAGATGTGGAGAAAGGGGAACACTCCTCCATTGTTAGTTAGAATGCAAACTGGTAGAGCCACTTTGGATATTAGGATGGATATTCCTTAGGGAAATGGGAATTAGTCTACCTCAAGATCCAGTAATTCTACTCTTAGGCATATACCAAAAAGATGTACATTCATACAAGGACATCTGTTCAACTAATTCATGGCTGCATGATTTGTAATAGCCAAAATCTGGAAGCAACCTAAATGCCCCCCAACTGAAGAATGGATGGAGAAATGTACATTACACATGGAGTCTCCTCAGTGGAAAAACTCAATAGAATCTTGAAATTTGTAGGCAAATGAATGGAACTAGAAGAAACCATCCTGAGTGTGGTAACCCAGTCACAAAAAGACAAACGGGGTGTGTACTTACTTATATAAGGATTTTAGACATAGAGCAAAGAATTACCTGCCTACAACCAACACTGCCAGAAAAGCTGCAAAACAAGGAGAACCCAAAAAGAGACATATATGGTTTCCTGGAAAAGATAAAAGGGACAAGATCTTCCAAGCAAAATTGAGGGTATTAGGAGGAAGAAAATGGTAGGGGTAGACATGATGGAGCAGGAAGATTGAGTCTGGGAAAGAGCAGAAGAGAGCAAGAGAAGAGATACCATAGTAGAGGGAGCCATTATAGGTTTTCAGAAATCTGGCATTAGAGAATTGTCCAGAGATATACAAGTAACAATATAAACAATAGTGGAGAGGCTACCTTAATGAGGCCCTTCCCCAGTGATGAGTTTGTTGTCTATCTTATATGCCATCCTAGAGCCTTTATCTAGTAGCTGATGGAAGCAGAATCAGATACCCACAGCTGAACACTAGGCTGAACTCTTGGAATCCAGTTGCAGACAGGGAGGCGTTATGAGCAAAGTGGTCAAGGCCAGGCTGGAGAAACCCATAGAAAGTACTGACCTGAACAAGATGGAGCTCATGGACTCTAGTCTGATAGCTGAGAAACCATCTTAGGACTGACCTAGATTCCCTGAATGTGGTGTCGGTTGGGAGGACTGGGCCCTTTATGGGGCCTCTGCTAGTGGATCAGTATTTATCCGTAGTATATGAATGGACTTTGGGAGCCCATTCCACATAGAGGGATACTCTCTCATCCTAGACACATGGGGGAGGGCCTGGACTCTGCTACAGATGATAGGACAGACCTTGAAGACTTCCCATGGAAGGCCTCACTCTCCCTGGGGAGCAGAAAGTAGATGAGAAGGGAGTTGCTGGGGGGAACAGGGGAGGATGGGACAGTGCAGGAACTAGGAGTAATATGTAAAAATAAAGCTTGTATCAAATTTAAATTAAAATATATAAATAAAATAAATGGACAAATTCATGAAAGCTAAACAACACACTACTGAGCCAATATTGGATAAAGAAAATATAAGAAGGAATAAAACATAAACCCCCAAAAATATTTTGAGGTCTACCCATTTACCTGCATATCTGATAGCTTTACTTTCTTAACAGTTGGGTATTATAGTCCATTGAGTATATTAATATAATTTCATCATCCACTCCCTAGGCAATAAACATCTAATGTAGCTCCGTTTTCCCTCTATTTTGAATAGAGCAACAGTGAATACATATGTGCCAGCATCTCTGTAATAGGACACACAGTCCTCACTTAGAAGCATGTTCTGTGTTGATATTGTTGGATCATATGCTAGATCCACTTTTTCCTTCCTCATTACTTTCATGGAAATAGAAAAATTAGGTAAAACTATAACAAGTTAAAATTTGGCTTTAATATTTCTAAAAGTCACAATGCATAAATATGTTTAATATGATTCTAAAATCATAGCACAAAAGGACAAAAGATCATAGGCCAGCATCTTCTCTGAAAAAAAAATGGATGTGTAACGTATATTAGCAAATAATTGTAAAATGATATTTCAGAAGTACTAAAAGTTGTTATGGGAAAGACTCTACACAGTGTAGGACTTTTGATGAACATAATTCAGTATTATATTTTTTAAACGGTGAATTTCTTAATATATAAAAGCAAGGTTGTATGTAATTTCTAAGAAAAAAAAAAAAAAGGAATGGGAAACCAAGAGATTAAAGCACCATAAGAAGTCTTTTTGGAGACTTCATCACAGAAAACAGAATCTGGAAGTACAAATGTCTCTTCAAAGGAATTTACTATTCAGAGCACCCAGTTAGAAAACCTAAGTTGAAAATTGTATACAAGCATACTCATCTTAGTGCCTCTGGGCATGGCTTTCCACTGTCTCCTAAGAACAGAGTCTGCTGTAGACAATTTGTAAAGGACACTTATCTAAAGATACTTCAATGTGTTCCTCCCACATTAAGTCATATTATTGAAACTGAACAAAATCAGAGCTATTTTTTCCTCATATTAGTTGCCTTGGTAGCACTCTCACCCCTTTTTCACAATATTTAGAACGCAAGGTTTAACTTCCAAAGCTTCAGCCTTGCTTTGTATTATTGTAACTCATTCTCAGGCTGGGAGTCCACACTATTAATCCCAGTATGCAGGAGAGGAAGGCAGTTGAATGTCTACGTCAAGACAAGTATAATTTACATAGCAAGTTCCAGGCTGGCCAAGGATACATAGAGAGATCCTGTCTTAAAGAAAAATGTAATGCGTGCTTTGTTGGAAAATTATAAATAAACAAGGAAAAGATGAAATTGACAATATTGAGATCGCATTTCATCAAATAACTAGATATAGACACTTAATTTTCAGTAGCCCTCCTGTGGTTTACACAGGTATAGATATTTATGTTGTTTAAAGTGATTCTATGAAAGTCCTTGGTAGTGTTTGACTTTCCATAAATCATATACACTAATACTAGAATTAAAAATTAACACAGGCCTGAACTTTTCTGAAGGGAAATGGAGGAGGAATGAATTGGGAAGAGGAGGTGTGTAGGGGGTACTGGGAGGAGAGGAGGGAGAAGAAACTGAGGTCAGATGTTACACATGAGATAATTTTTTTTAATTTAAAAAGTAAACTGAATTCTCTCAAAATTTCATGTTATTATCTGATATTAAGATATAAATGTTTTCAAAGATATTATATCTAAAATGTGGTTCCAACAACATTTTAAATAACAATTTTTAGATTTTAAAACTTTTCATACACTATGTTTTGATCACATTTTTTCCTCTTTTCCCAGGTCCTCTTAATCTCACTACCCACCCAATAAACATTTTAATGAACTATTTATTACTGGGTATGTTTTGGAATATGATTAATATTTTTCTTTTTAAAAACCCTTATACTTAGAAAGAACTTTAGACTTATCTAAATTGAAAAGTAGGTCTGATTTTCCATATCCCCATTGCCTAGATTGCTTTTACTTTGAACACTGAATAACCACACAACAGTATAAAAAGCCAAAATCTTACACTGACAAAACATTGTTTATCCTTGCTGAAGCTTTCCCATTTGACCACGTGTGACATTTCTATGATGAAGATTGGATGGGGAATTCAAACTTCATTTAGTGGTCATGGCTTCAGACTCTTTAATCTCCCTTTGTCTTTCATGAGTCTGCCTTTTCTAAAGATTCTGGGAAGTTACTAAAGGATGGTGCCTTGATTTCCATTAGTTTTGGTTTCTCACTATTAGATTGAAGTTATGGATTTGGGACAAGAATGTTGAATGCTGTTGGCTGCTCTGTGCTGTGCTTGGTGAATGTTGGGGAAGCAAATCCAAATGTCTTTATTCTGGTGGTAATTAGATGACTTCTAAAAGAAAGTGTCTGCCAAACACTCCATTGTAAAATTACTGTTTCCCCATTACACATAAGTGTATTAGGTAGAAACATTTTTGACAGCATAAATGCATTAATTCTTTTTGTCTGTAAAATATTGTCAACTTCTTTTTATAATAGTGCTTTTCCACCATTCAGCTCCCCCTGATTAACTGGAATTCTTCTGTAGGGACAAGCTTTTTCTACTCCTCTATTTATCAGTTTAGTTAATTCTTTACAGCAGCATCTACTTATGAATAATTTATTTTGTTTTGTTGATGATAGTCCTGTACTAAAACTATTGACTTTTCTCCTACAATTATCTTTGTTTATATATGGGTTTCCATCTGTGACTTATGTGTGTGTAGAGTAAGTTTCTATCATCCTCAGGGCAGTCACACCCTTTCTGTGGCCTAGCCCTATACTCAATTTCTGTACACCAGAGTGTAGAGTTAAAAATGAGCATCACTGCTGTTATGTCATTGTGTTCATGCTGTGTTGGATGACTGAGCTTGGAAATAAATCTGCATTCATCAAACCTATTCATGATTCTGTATGTATATATTGGCAACATATGCAAACATAATTAAACCATGAGTTCATGTGTATGCTTTCACTTGCAGTTCAATAACGGATTCATTGTGTTCTTTGCTTTTTCCTCATCTTAAAAAAAGGTTGCAAACCTGTCTCTCAGATACACAACAAGTAAATACATTGTTTGGCCTTAAAACACACAGTTTATAAATACATAAGATCCTAACCAAATTCCCATTTGAAATATTGAGAACCTAGAATATGGTATCTAAATTCAGTATTCAGGCTTTATCATTACAGTTGTTTTTTAATTATTTAATTTTTTTCTTACTGTCTATATAGATCCTAGTTCCTTCTCCCTCCCATCCTCCTGTGCCCCCAGAACACCTGTTCACATTCCATTCCCCACCTACTACATAGGGAGCATGAGTCCTTTCAGGTAGAACCATCAAAATTTGCCAAGTCATTGTAAAACAAAATCAAGTATTATTTTATGAAAATACTGAAGTTAGTACCATTGTTTTTCACCAACCATTACAAATGGATTACATTGTTCATTCATATTTTAGTTTAATGGTTTCTTCTTAGGTTCAATTTTTAATTCTCTCATAACCCAGTTATTTTTCAATAACTTATTTATTTAGTTTTTGTAAATGTGAAGCATTTCATTAAGTCTCACTGTCAGACTATATGAAAAGTTGCATTCAAAGAGGTCTTTATGGTGTCTATAAAACCTTTCTCATTTCTGTTTACAACATTCCATTCGCTTACAGTGTTGTGAATATAAAATCTTATTAATGGCCAGTTTATCTTTTTTGAGTTTCTTTTGTCTAGATAGGTAAGTGCATTCCTGAAAGTAATCTGTAGCATAAATTCTCTTTGGCTAATAAAAACTCAGAGTCAGCTATCAGGGGTGAAAGCTAAAGGATCAGAGAAAGCTAAACAGCCATCACTATAGAATTAGTACCTTTACCTTTACTTTTAACTTTACCTTTACCTTTACCAAAGTGTTGATCCTGTCCTCAGACTGCATCTTTAGACTGCATCCTTAGACTTGCTGTTTCAGACTGACTGCTGTTCAGATTGCATCCTCAGTCTGAATGCCTTGCCATAAATTCATCTCTCTGCCCAGCTATATCACTCCTGTCTCTACCTCTGTAGTGATGTGATTAAAGGTGAGATTAAAGGTGAGTACCACCACTGCCTAGCATCTATGGATAACTAATGTGGCCAGCTCTGCACTCTGATCTTTAAACATGAGCATGCAGTTTTTCCCCAGCATTACATGATCACATATGGGTTAAAAGTGAATCAACTAGTAAGTCCACATTTTCACAGTTTGCATGTTTATGTTCAGCATGGTTCTTAGATGTCATATTTCTGAGAATGATTTTCTAAACACAAGTGTTCAGAATGTTCCATCACTCCATTTCTTGACCAATAATGTGACTTTAAGGCCTTTCACACTCACAAACAAACCAACCTTGTACTATTCTCAAAGCATGGCTCTCATTAAATTAGCTCTAAGGTTGCAAACCCAGAGAAGTCCATACCAAAAATTCAAAGTTATTAATTAAATTTCACTTCTACACTGACAGAGGTGGAAACAATAGGAAAATAAATTGAGTAATAAAATCAAATAGCCTTTCCAGAATGCACAAAGAGTTTTAAAGTCATTGACAAGAGTCTCCTGGTTGGCTTTTACACTTTTTCAGCTCACTGAATTATCATGGGAAAAAAAGTGGTGAAGGAGAGGGTAGAAAAAAAAAGGAGTTACTTTTTGCTGGCATTTTATTCAGTGTAATGGCTTGAAAATCAATTGTATAGAGCCAGTGGGTGCAAGATTTGTTTTGAAAACTAATGTTCAATGTATATTTTTAAAGGCTTTCAAATTGTGAGGGTTTTAAAATTAATATTTGTTTAAACTACTATTTTTAATGAGAAAAGTTGGGTTTAAAAATCACAGTTCTAACCAAAATATTGTGAATTGATGAACATCTCTAATTAAAAGAAAATGTTTCTTTAAGTTTGCCAGCAAGTTTAATGATCCTTACCCAGATTTACAGAATTATTTTTTTGCATCAGCAATTACAATCCATTATTGCAAAGCTAAAGACTGATTCTAAAATTAGAATTTCATTAAATCAAATTATTTACCCATACAATGTCTTTGTTAATAGAATACATATGTATTCTTATTCTTCCATATTATAGCAGTCTTTCTCTCAAGAAAAGAACTTGTAATCATTGTTTCAATTTTCAATGAAGCCTGAACCTTTTTCATTTTTTATATTTATTATTTTTTCTTATATTACATGTCAATACCAGTTCTCTCTTTCTTCCTCCCTCCCATGTCCCCGACCCCCCTCCAATCCCATTCCCCACTACCCCCACTTCACAGGGAGGGTAATGCCTTCCAGGAAGGATCATCAAAATCTGTCAAGTCAACTGACTCTAGATTAATGTCCAGAGACCTACAAAGATGAGTCCAACTAACAATATGAGCAACAGTGGAAAAGCTACCTCAAATGCCCTTCCCTGATAATGAGATTGATAACTAACTTATATGCCATCATAGAGCCCTCATCTAGTAGCTGAAGGAAACAGAAGCAGACACACAGCTAAACACTGATATGAACTCCTGGAATCCAGTTGCAGTGGGAAGAGTGATAAGAAAAGTCATAAATGCCCTTCCTGGATAATGAGATCAAGAACTAACTTATACACCGTCATGGGACCCTCATCTAGTACCTGATGGAAACAGAATCAAACACCCATAACAAAACACTGAGTCTAACTAGAATCCTGATGCGGAGGGAGAGGACAAGACCAGGATGACATAGAGTCAGCTGACCTGAACAAGGCGGAGCTAACGGGCCCCTAGACTGATAGCTTGGAATCCAGCATGGGACTGACTCAGGCTCCCATCAATATGGGTCTCAACCAGAAGGACTGAGAAGTCTACAGGACCTCAGTCAGTGGAACCAGGATGTATTCCTGGTACACAAAAGTACCTTGCGGACACATCCCCCATGGAGGGATACTGCCTTAACCTAGAGACAGGAGAGAGGTTCTAATCCCTACTTCAAATGACTTGACAGATTTATATGACCATACCTGGATGGCATTGCCCTACATGTGGAATTGGGATGGGAGGATGGGAGGTGAGGGTGGTCAGGGTGCATGTTAGGGGACAGAGAGGGTAAGAGGGAGTGAGAGGGACTGGGATCCACATGCAAAATAAAAATAAATAAATAAAATAAAATAAAAAAGAAAAGAAAAGAGGCCAAGACCAGGCTACAGAAAACCACAGAGACAGCTGACCTGAACAAGGGGGAGCTAATGTCCCCCCCCCGATTGTTAGCTGGGAAACCAGCATTGGACTTATTCAGACCCTCTGAACATGGGTCTCAGTTAGAAGCTTGGGCAGTCTAAGCAATCTCTGAGAGTGGATCCAGGATGTATCCCTGGTGCACCAAAGAACTTTGGGATCACATTCCCTATGGATGGACAATCCCTTAGCCTAGAGGCAGGAGGGAGGGCCTAGTACCTGTTCCAAATGACTTGGCAGCCTGAACCTTTTATTCCTATGAGGGAGTTAGAAAGGAAGAAAGAGAGGCCAATGGTTCTCAACCTTCCTAATCCTACAACCCTTTGTAGAGTTCTCCATATTCTCCACTCATAAAATTATTTTCATTGCTAATCATAACTATAAGTTTGCTAATGAGTGGTGTCTCAGTCCCTAATATCATCAGATATATGTGTATCATCAGATATATGTGTTTTCCAATGTTTGTCACTCATGGTTTGAGAAGTACTGACACAAGCTAATAGTGATACATTCACCTTATGTAAGTCACTTGAACAACTATTCATGTTCATTTGTTTTCTATGATACTTTAAAAATATTTAAGAGGTAACTTCTTTTTTTTTTTTAGTTTTGTAATTGGGTATTTGTTGGAACCACAGATGGAAGTCAGTGGACAACTTTGTTGAGTTGGTCCTTTTGATTCATTTTGGGATTGAACTGTGTTATCAAGATTGCATTGTGCTTCGATCTTCATACAGAGAACAACCACCAGCCTTGACAGTTGTGTATGTTGATTCATTAGGTCACTGGTTTATTAGGAAGCAACATTTTGAGCATACTCAATATCACATCATTTTTAGATATGTTGATTCAATTTGTTTAAAATGCTGTTGGACATTTAGCTTTTCAGAAAGTTAGTGTAGAATGCTGAAAAGTTGGCTTAATGGATACAAACGTGTTGGTTTTTAATTCCATAGATAAAAGAAGAGAGACCACTGATGCAAATCACTGGCAAATTATTATAGCAAGCTTTTGTTTTTATTTGTGTACACACTAGCTGTCTGTCTCTAAAGGCAGGGTTCAAAAGATCAGCACTGGGATAGAGGGAAATAAGGCTTGTTTTGTTTTGTTTTGTGTTCCTTGTTATTTTTTATTGTTGTTCAAGAACAGGGGGTGTCTGAATCGGCCATTTTGCAGGCAATTAGGCAAGGTTAGAAAATAGAACATAAGCATAACAAGTCAGTCATAACAACCTCCTAACAAAAAGACATGGTTTCAAGATATTAATAATGATGTAGTCATATCAGTGTAGCCATAACTAGGTGGTCATAACAATGTGGACATAATAACCTTTTGAAACAAAGGCATGTTTTCTGTTTCTTGGAATAGGAAGTACAGAACTATTTTAGTTAAGGTTATAGGTGGGGGATAACCCAATCTAGTTTGTCTTTACTATAACATGGTTTGTAATAGTCTGGTTTGTAAGTTCTTGCAGAAGACACACGTTCAGTTCTCAGGACCCATGTCAGAAAGATTACAACTTCCTGTGCAATATGAACACACAAACTCCATACATAGTCTAGCCACTGCTGCACCAGTGGGTACAACTTACCTGGCAAGTCAGTACTGTAAACACTCATGGTCCAGCACTGAATAAAACTATTGATATCTTGCTCTCCTCAGCAGCCTAAATAGTACCTTCTAGTACTATGGAAACTAGTCAACAGGGAAAGTTGTCATTCATTTCAATATTGATGTTTTCATGCCATGGATCTAAAATGGGTGGTGTCTTCAGAAATAAAGTGGTATCATATAGTTATAGTCAGAGGCCAACAACAATAAAAATATATTTTAGTCTTTTCAGTGTCTGTGATATCTCTGACCAATAGCTTATAGAAAGTTAAGACCTATCTGGCACTGAGATTTTCATTTAGCAACCCATGTATTTTGGAAACAGCATTGTTCAGTACTATGGGATACTACTATTTAATTCTAATTATATATACATATATATATGTGTGTGTGTGTGTGTGTGTATTAGTTAGCTTAAAAACTAGTGAGATTGCTATTGATGTTTCATGTACACTTTAACACTTTAGACAAATTTGCCTTTTTTCTCACATCTAAAGACTGCTTTTTTATTTTTGTCTTGTACTATTTGGTTAATATATAGAAACAAAAATGATTTAGTTTTACATGAAAAATAGTAAAAGTTAATGTTTTAGTATCTAGAGAGCACAGTATATCTCAGGAAAGCCAGAATAGTCACAAAAAGGCATGCTAGTAAATTGAACAACATGAGCTGATTACAGACAAAGATGATTAACTCACTCTTTGTAATATTAACTATTTGTTCTAAAATCAAGATGCTTGGTAGAAAACTCTACTGAATTATGAGAGAGCTTCTAACATTCTTGATAAAAATTTATTGTAAATAAATATATTTAAACTGACTTAACTGACCAATGTAACAATATTTTAAATATATTAGATCTATGTTCTTTGAGATGAGAGGATTATAAATTATTGCAAATCAGTTTTCCTATTACTCATAAATTGAATTAAGTGCCATGAAAATTGTTTATTGATAAAATAATTAAGTGGATTCTAAGGTTTGTTTTGATTGAGGATATTGAAATATCACACCTAAAATAGAATAGTTTAATTACAATTAGGATTCTGTTCCATGCATCAGAAAAGTAAAGTTTAAATGAAGAAGAAATCAAGGCTCTTTACTTACTTTATTATTAGCATATAATATGCTCAAACATGTTTATGGCATGTTTTGAACATAACTACCTCCATTTACCATGTAAAAGACATGGATGTCAAAAACTATTTGAAAATGTTATGTTGGTCTGAATTTTATTATAGTTTTGCCATGATCTCACAATTTATCACATCAAATGCAGTTATAGCACAGGCTGATAACATAATAAAAATAAGAAAAATATTTTCAAAGTTTGGTTTGGTGACAGCTAGAGCAAGGGAAAGAGTCTTACTGTCATTGCCATGTGACTCTCTCATAAATTAAGGCTGAAAAAATCACCAGGATGCATAAAAGTCTACTTTATCATACTACAGTAATAAGGCAGATATACTTCTTCATGAAGTATATCTTCCTAAACAAATACTGATATCCCCAAATCATTCAGAGATTTATTTGATGACACCATTAATTGTTAATACACAGGATAAGATTCTTACTTTAAGTGACGAGAGGCTAAAACTATTGGGGGTTTTGTCTTGGTAGTTTATTAGTAGCAACTGAGACTTTATGTCAGTGCTTTTAAAGGAAACAGTGCTACCTTTTAGCCAGTTACTCTTTGATATAGGCTAGGGCATTCCTGGGCTGACAAAGTTGCAGGAATTGTGCTTCCTCTACCTTGGACCTTTAAGTCTTACACACAGATTATAGAAAGAACAAGCTTGAAGAGATGTTGCTTTGATTCCTAACGCCTCTCCAAGGAAAGAGATGCATCATGTCTCCCCATATTTTACTGAAATAATTAATCATGTGGCATAAATGGAAGAAAATTACTAAGTAGTAGACTAACATAGTTACTGGATCTGGATTATCTCTGTGAGCATGTCCCATCTTCACCGAGTCTTGCTCCTTTCCAAACATGCTTTCTGCCTTTTTAAGTACCTCAAGCTGAAATAGATCTATCCTCACAAAATAGAAGCTCTCAGAAATGACACAAAGCTATAACTAATTCCTAGCAAGGAATGCCATCTTTCTGTAATCTTAAGGTTGAAAATAGATATTACTTAAAAATCACATCACCTGAATTATCAGGCTATTCAGGGAAGCTCATTTCCTCCATTTCATTAGTTTCTCTATGGTTCATCTGTGATCTTTTCAGCCAGTGTAGTTCCCTGTTTGAGAAACAAGTCATACTTAAAAGAGTTTATTCCTTTCTGCTTAGATTATACATCTGCTAGGTTCCACTGGAATTCAAAGACAAAAATATAATACTTGTAAATATTATTCTAACAGATACAATTTCTCAGCCTCTGGTCATTTTTGCTTAGATTTTCTAATGCTAAATACCATAGCGGAACCTTTGCATTCAACAATGTGGTTTAACTTTTGATATTTTGTTGCACAAGAAATTGAAGTTAGTAAGAGAAGTAAATGCTTTCCAAATGAACTGGTGTATACAATAAGGAATATTTTTTGTGGTACAGTATCACATTTGTCCCAGTACTCTACTGAGAAATAGTTCATAAGAATGGCATTGATCTATTTTAGGATATCATAACTGTACATTACACTTGGAGCTGCTATCATACTTTCAAGCTTGATATCACTAATAGCTTTTTGCTATTAGTATTTGTTCTTCTAGTCTCATCTCCACTCTTCCTTACACCATGGGGCTTCAGTGACTCTGTGGCCATGTCTCCTTTTCACACCACTAAATATACACTTTGATTACAGTTTTTGACCCAGTCTTCATCTATAAACAACCAGTCTTCCTGCATTCTTGCTTGAAAGAATTTTCTGTGCTGCATCCTGAAACTCAGTAACAAGAACAAGCAGTACTTGTTTGGGCCACAACAACTTGTAATTGCCCACATGGTAATAGAGTTAAATTGAAGGCACAATCTTTACATGTTGAAACTGCAACTTATTACTTTTTCCCTTTTTGCTTATATACTCCTATTCTCATCTATGAGTTTGAAATTTAGGATACAT
This sequence comes from Phodopus roborovskii, assembly GCF_943737965.1. Taxonomy (NCBI): domain Eukaryota; kingdom Metazoa; phylum Chordata; class Mammalia; order Rodentia; family Cricetidae; genus Phodopus; species Phodopus roborovskii. The sequence continues at coordinate 14,667,413 of NW_026126540.1, forward strand.
ATGATGGAAATGTTTTCTCATATTAAATTTCCATTGAATGAATTATTTTGAGCTAAATAATCTTTGCATAGCTACTCTATTTATAATCTGTATAAATGTCGATGGCTGTGATTCCTAGTTTCAGATCAGTGTATGAGCATTTGTCCAATGCATCTCTGTAAAGCAAAGCCTGTGGAGATAGTGTCACACTTAACAAGAGCCAGTGGACCTTTGGATAGTACAAAATACTGCTAGGTGCACATTATCCTCTCTCATAATATTGATGATTCTCTTGGTGATTTATGGTTTCACTTTGAGAGTCACACGTGGAATAGATGTGATCATTCCCAGAAACTCATTGTTTTTTCAAACATTTTCCCCTAAAATTCTTTGTGAATTGATGCTTCACAGGTTTCTTCTCTGGAAATACCAGCTGTCACCTCAGGCCCTGAGAACTTTTCTGATTCAGTGCTGACAGGATAGGAGTCAATATGAGTTAATTGGAACGTTTAAGGTAGCAACATAGGGGAAATTAACTACATCTCCCAATTATGAGAAAAAACATTAAAATGGAAAAAAGAGTACCTATTCAAAGTTTACCCTTTGTAGAGAAGCTCAAGCATGCAGGACGTTTTGTGGGATAAGGGAAGAGTCAGAGAAAGATATCTGTATTCAAGGAGCTCATTCAAAACCACCCTTATTTCTGTAAATGTGCCTTGTTAAGTTTTGAATGATATTGTTGTTCTTGAGAATGTGTGTCTATGTTTATCACCTTTTAGCATTGCAAGAATAGGATGTGCCTGGTTGGGTATTTAGCCAAGCTAACAAAATGCTGAGCATTCCTTTTGGGTTAAAGGTAATTTTGATGTAAAAGTTAGGAAAAAACATATTTGTTCTTTTTCAGAGGTTAATTCTGGATGGTGGGGAAAACATGCTTGCTTTTAAATTGTGAATAAAGAAGGATATAGCTATTTGGGCAACTCATTTGGGTGTTGAAAACTTCTTTGCACCAACATCCCTTCCTCATTTCAGGACTTGAAGGGGGACTGTGGAATGTAATAATATCCCTGAAATGTTGAAAAAAGAGAAATTTTCATTCTTCACATAACCCCAGAATTTTTTTCTTTTTCAGATATGTGTATGTGTGTGTATGTATATATGCATACATACATACATGCATACATACATATATATATATCAAGTCCTTATGAGAATAGAGTATTATTAAGAATATACTCTCTAGCTATTATCAATATGTATATATGCAAATAAATGTGTACACATTCCTTAATGATATAGTTAACAAATTATATACATATATAAAAAATTGGTTGTTTTTTATAAATTTAACTTTTCAATTAGAACCTCAGTGTTTAAATTTATTTGATAAATAATAGATTGTGCTGTAGAGTTTTATGTCAATTTGATGTAAGCTGTAGTCATCATAGAGGAAAGAACCTCACTTGAGAAATTTCTCCCACAAAATTTGGCTGTAGGCAGGCCTGAAGGACATTCTTTTTTCTTTCTTTTTTTTTTTTTTTTTTGAATTTTTAAAACAATCTTATTTTACGTACCAAACCTAATCCCTCTCCCTCCTGTCCTCCTGCCACCCCTAACTTCTCACCACCCCACCCCACATCCATGCCTCAGTAATGGTAAGGGCTCCCATGGGGGATAAACAAAGTCTGTCACATAACTTAAAGCAGGACTAAGGCCCTACTACATGTATCTAGGCTGAGCAATGTATCCCTCCATAGGGAATGGGCTTCAAAAAGCCAGTTCATGCACTTGGTGGGGAACCTGCATAAGACTAAACTACGCCCTCTGAATGTGGGTAACATTTTGGTAGCTTGAGTATTTTGTGAGGATATTTTTTTATAATGATTTTTTGGGGGTGTGCAGTAACTGGCTGCTGTTCCTGAGTGTTATAAGAAAGCAGCCTGAGTAAGACATGAGAACAAGCTAGTAAACACCATTCCTCCATGGCATCTACATGAATTTCTTTCCTGAGTTTCTTCAGTGACAAATAGTGCTTTTAAAGTATAAGCCAAATAAATCTATCCCTTCTCAAGTTACTTTTGATCATGGCATTTCATCATAGCAATGGTAAACATAATTAAGACATAAATTCTTACCCAGATTGTTTTTATGATAGGCATTACCATTTTGTCTCTGGGAAGATTGTACAGAGATTTTGGAACTTTGGACTAGAAAAGGAATTGAGCATTCAAATATTTGATAAGCTATTCAATTTGAGCTTGAAAGATAAAAACTTAGAGAGAAATGTAGACAATGGAGGTCTGATTTGTGAAGTTCCAGAGGGAAATTTAAGAGTCATTTTAAGATTCTATTTCAGCTGTTGCATATTTTCATTTGAGAACTATGGTTTTGTTTAGCTAGGGCTGAGGACTCTTTTGTGATTAGCATATTACCAGAACCATTAAAGTGAAAACTTTGCTTAACTTGGATAATAGATGATTGTTAGGACTGAAAAATTAGAGCTTATTAAGAAGAGAACAGCATCATTGAAGTGAAACACATCAGGGAAATGTTTCCTTAGGGTTAGCACAAAGAAGCTATGTTCCAGAGGTGGACAAGGTTTTACCCTCTTCTAGCAGCTGAACTTGGTAGTGTAAGAAGTCACCTAGGAGGTACTGGTTTTGAAGGCATGAAGGGGTAAAGCAGCTAAGGCTTGCCACTGTGTAACAAGGCTGCAATACCAGCATAAAACTAGGCCCAGGTATCACTATGGTCCTTGGAGGGAGCACACACCACTTAGATCAGTGTTCCCTGGAATCCAAATGATCTTTGATGGTAACAGGAGGCATGTACATCAACACAGTCACTGGCTGTTGTAGAAACATAGATTCAGATATGGCCCTTGCCACTGGCTTGGGTCCAGATGTCACCATGGCCCTGGAGTGGCAGCACAGGCCACTACCTATGTCCACCTATTCCTGACTGACTTCACTTATTCAGCTCTGTGTCTTTCCACAGCACATGAACTACTCTGCTTCTCTGTCTCTCCCATTAATCCACCATATATTTGCTCATTGTATTGGAACCCGGGGCCGAATGGTACTGGGTGGGCCTGTGGGTGTCTTCAGTCATCCCTGGGTGGAGTCTAGGCTTTTATCTGAAAGACAAAGGAAGACTCATTGAGTTATGTATTCATAATCTTGAATATTTTTAAAATAATTTTTATGCAGAAAAGTTATTCATGTTGCTTTGAACCTACCTAGTTTATTTTCTCTACTTTACTGCTTATAATTCTTGAAGATAACCACAGACTATAATGAGACTTCTACATTTTGAATGAATATGAAACTGGCTGGAACCACCTGGGTGCTGTTGACCCAGTACAGGGTATCCTTCAATATTCTGGCCAGTCTTCCTTTACCTGGGGTGAGTATAAAACTGACACCATCCTGGCTCTGAACCTTGCTACAAGTGGAGTTCATGCATTTGCTGAGAAGCTATCAATATAAGCAGCCAACTGGCAATGAATCCTGATATTCTGTGGGCCCTTACTACCTGTATGGATCCAATAAACCTACTTCATGCAGCTTTTTGCATACATATGTTCTATCTCATAAGACTCACACAAGTCTTAAAGTCAGAATGGTTAATATTTTATTTTTGCAGGTTGAAACTATTTCTTCCTGTGATTTCTAGCATCATGAAAGTCCTTGGTGGTATGCATCATGTATGTCGTTCAGGTCATTCACTCTTATTTCAGAAGTTATCAAGATGAATGATGAAGTCAACATGAATTATGTACAATAATAACCAAAAGAGTGATGGGATTTGTGGTTAGAATTTTGAATAAGATGTATATAGATGGATGGTGCCATTTAAGAATTGGTGGTAGGATAGCATTCTCTCCTCAGCCAGGTGAGCACCTCCAAAAGTCAGCTATTTCTGGCAGACTTTTTCATTATCTACATGGTATAGATCACATAATTAGAGAGCGTCAGTTAACTCTGTAAATCATACCTAGTGGAGCTGGATCAGGGCAGTGACAGAACTAATATCAACTTGAGGTTTGAATGATTTCTTTGGCACTGATATACTTAAAAAAGAAGCAGAAAAAAATGAATTCTTGGGGATTATTTTAGAAGACAATTAACCATAAAATGTAAGTTGGAAATTCAACTTGCTTTCATCTTAGAAATTAATTCTTTAATAATCTTTGGGATTTAGTAGCAATGCTTACCCAAATGAGCAATTCAAATATGTTTTAAGTTATATCTCATATTTACATCACTATTTCCTTGAGTTAAAAAAAAATCTTGATTTCTACGTATTTTAGCATATTATTCTTCTTCCTTTATCCAATTTCTTTAATCTAAAACTCATTATAAGATCAAAAGGATATTTCAATCATTACTACTACTCTTTAATTTTCTAGATTTAATTCTTTTATGTAAAGGAATGTATTTTATTATTTATGTCTGCAGAGGGCAGAAGGTGGTGACAAGCCTCTAGAACTGGAGTTACAGATGTTGTGAATTTCCATGTAGATGCTTGCAATCAAACATGTATCCTCTGCAAGAATAAGTGCTTTTTTTTTCTCTCTAGTCGTATTTTCATTTTCATGCACCATTAGGTTTGTTTCTATTAATTATGTGCTGTACAGTTTTTCATTTAAAGTACTGGGTATATAATGTGCTTGTAATGTAAATAAAGTGGTAGCAAAATTTAAATATATGCCCTTTGAAAGAGATTTGACACATTTACAATTTACATGTGTATTCATCATTTGCTCCAGTAAGTTCAGTTTTGGAGAACTCCAAAGATGAGCTGCAAAATCCCCAATGTTCTCTATATATCTTGCACCATTATTTAAAAGAGAAAGAATTAGTAGAAAATAACAAACTAAATCAAAAGGCTTATAAAACTACATTATCATATCAATTCTACTCCACAAAGCTTTATTTAAGAAGTTGTTTCCAAACTTTTGGAGTTTTTTCCAGTTTTACAGATAAATAACAGTAGGAGCATATAATTTTAACATGAAAAAAAAAATGTCTACTGAATTTCCTGTTCTGTGAGCAATCCACTTGCATCCCGCAACCATTTTTATTCTCAAGTTGATTTTCAATTATCAAATTTAATGCCTCTTTATACATTTTATCAATAGCCCTTTGAATAGAATGTTTATCAACACGTTGACAGTTTTCCATTTCTCATTGATGCTTTTATACAAGGCAATATCTAGCACCACCCTTCCTATTATTTCCAGATTGAGTCATGATTATGTCACTTTTTTTCATGCTCCACTAGACAATGGAATAATGTTATTTTACTAACATGTTCTTCAAAATGGCCCTGGTAACATCTGACAAGGAACATCCCAGGGAGTTTACCTGACTGTTGTAAGCTTTAACATGATATTGGACTGTGAGCTAAAATAAATTTTGAATTAGAACAGCAAGTAAGTTTTGTGTTGGTTTGTATTTAATAAAATTTCTTTAAAATACTACTATTAAAACCCAGTGATATCTGTAGCCTGGTCTTGGTCCTTTTTCTTATCACTCCTCCCTCTTTACAACTGGATTCCAGGAGTTTGGCTCAGTGTTTAGCTGTGGGTGTCTGTTTCCATTTCCATTAGCTACTAGATGAGGGCTCTATGATGGCATATAAGTTAGTTATCAATCTCAGCCAACAGAGACAGCTGACCTGAACAAAAGGGGAGCTCATTGACCCCCAGACTGAAAGCTGGGAAACCAGCATTGTACCGACTCATGCCCCCTCAATATGGGTCTCAGTTAGGAGGCCTGGGCAGTCTAAGGGACTTCTGACAGTGGAACCAGGATGTATCCCTGGTGCAGAAAAGGACTTTGGGAGAACATTCCCCATGGAGGGATACTCCCTTAGCCTAAAGGCAGGAGGGAGGGCTTAATCTCTATTCCAAATGACTAGACAGATTTTGTTGATCCCTCCTGGAAGGCATCACCCTCCCTGTGGAGTGGGGGGGGTGGGGTGGGGATGGATTGGTAGGAGGTTCAAGGGGTGTGGGAGGGAGGGAGAGAGGCAGAGGGAACTGGGATCAATATGTAAAATAAGAAAAAATAATATATATATATATATATATATGATTATTCATATCACATATGTCATCTATAAATGTTCTGTAAGATCCAGGCCATTAGGGATCATATATTTCATTGATCATGCTACAATATGAGAAAATACTGTTTTTCATATTTAAATTCAATAACTGTCTTTTGTAATTATGTGGCTTCTCTAATAGCAATGAATTTAAATGATACTTATATTTTTGTTGAAATCATTTATATTGCATGCCAAAGTCAGAATCAATAATCAGTAATATTTTATTTAGCAATATATGTTAATCTGAAGATTTGATATACATTAGCACATTTGGGGATAATATTGTGGCATGATTTTCATTTAAAAAAGAATCTCTGACTGAAGAATATACTCATGATTTTAATAATCATTTATATTTGAATATCTATTACCATAATAGATAGAGGCATTCAATTTCACATCCTCCAAATGTAAACCCTGATCTTTCATGGTCAGTTTTCTCTCTCAGCAATAAGCTTCCTTTGATATTTTCTGAAGTATATTATTTGTAAGCAAAATTTAGAAGAAAAAATGCAGTGCATATTTGTAGGGCTGGGATTTTCATTCAAAGAGTGATTTTAAGTCCATCCATGTTTTCAAATGTAGCAACAGTCCCTTTAATTACAAAGTAATATTTCAAACTAAATAAATATTTCAGACCTGTATGCCATTGATATTATGTGATTTATGGATGGATAAATAAACTTGCTATAGACAGAGGAAGCCCTTGCATGGTTCATACAACAATTACTATATTTTTCTTTTAAAGTAAAAATTGTCACTAGAATATTTATAGAGCACACCTGAATCTAGGAACTTATGAGCTCTTCGAATTTATGGAGTTTGTTAGCACAGAGTAGGTTCTTCTTCTGGTCTTTGCTGTTTTTCTAGTATTCATTCTGAGTTTAATTTGTTTATCTTTTACTATGGGCCTAGCTAAATAATAGTTAATTTTCTATTGAAACTAAAATTGTCCATGCATAATCTGATCAGTTTTGCATCCTTCATCTTCTATCTGATACTTCCTGCCTCATTGCCTATCCAATTCTATGACATATTTCTTTCTAACTTTAGAAAACAAACAGGTAAATATAAAAGCAGAATAAAATAAAGCAAAGGGAAATATTGAACAAATCGTCAAGATAAACTCATACATATGCACACACATACATGCCACACAGAAAACCCGTAACAACACATAATTTAAAACCATGATATATAAAAACCTGAGTGCTATGAAACAAAAGTCTCAAAAAATAACATTGAGTTATTTTGTGTTGGCCATGTGCTCTTGAACTTGGGCTTCCCTTAAGTGTAGCTTGTGTTCTCTCACTCTCAGCACATGGTCTAGTCATGACCACGTATTTGTTTCTATCTACTGCTGGGGAAGTTTCTCTGATGTTAGCTGAGAGAGACACTGATCTATAAATATAATGTCATTAAGTCTTTTTATTGCTAATATTGATCCCATTTTTTCTTGCTTTGATGTGTAATATCTTGTTACTCTTGGCCTTCTTTTCTGATGTTGTTTACTGACATAAACCTTACCCTTTGAATTGAGGTTGCTGATTTCTATAGGTTTTGATACTTGGAATTTCCATGTTTATCTGTGTATTTTTCTAATTTCCTTTTAGCCCATTTTACAATATTGTACATAGCCAAGACATATTTGAACAAAAATATTAAGATAGAGGCATCACAATATTAGACTTCAAAATTAATTACTGCGATTCCAGTTAAAAACATATTGATTAATTCAGCAGGATGGAGAGCAAGGAATAAATTCATATATTTTCAGTCAATTGATTTTCTTTATTTTCCTTGTTATTTTTTTAGAATAGTAGTGTTTGGCTTTACCCCAGGTCTCTTGGTTCTTGGTTACCTAAACATTGTCAGGTACAGATTTCTTCTTGTGGAGTGGTCCTCAAATCAAATGAGACATTGGTTGGTTATTCCCACAAGTTCTATACCATCATTGCCCTAGCATATTTTGCAGGCAGGACAGATAGTAGGTCTAACTTTTTGTGGCTGGGTTATTGTCCACATCCCTCTTTCAGTAGACTGCAGAGAACCTACCTACACCAAAACAACTAGAACATATAGGTGAAGATTCCATATAGGCTCCAGATGAACTTCATGACCTGTGATTTAAGTAGATGCTTTTCCTCAGCAATGTCTCACAAACTCCACTATCAAATTGTGGAGAACAACTGTTTGTCTTAGCATCATCCTGTGTTGTTTGAGAATTTCCACAAGACCCTTTTGTCCAACAATTCAAATGGATGCAACCCAGTCCCTTCACTGGAAATCTTTGTCTGGCTATAAGAGATTGACGTTTGAGATCCCCCATTACTAGATTACCTTCATATATTCCAGGAAATTTCCACTGCACTAGGTTTCCACACCACCTTCTAAATGCTCCCCAATTCCAGCCATAATTTTCCTGCACATTCTACCTCTTCCTATCATTTTCCTGATACCCCCACTTCTGTCCTCACCTGTCCCCAGTCCATCTATAAAATCTAATATATTCCCCACTGTTAAGTAAATCCATGCTTTCCCCCTACCTAACCCTTTGAATCTGTGGATTGTAGTTTGGTTATCATTTACTTAATGAGTAATATCCATTTATAAGTAAATATAGACCATATTTGCTTTCTGGGCCTAGGTTCTCACTCAGGATGATTTTTTTTTACATAATTCTATCCATTTCCTGCAAATTTCAAGATGCCATTTCTTTTAAACAGCTTTATGTATTCTTCTATAAAGTGACATCTAGTTTGTTTCTAACTTCTGGGTGTTATTAATAGAGTCACAATGAACATGGTTGAGGAAATGTCCTTTAGGTAGAATGGAGCATCACAATGAACATGGTTGAGGAAATGTCCTTTAGGTAGAATGGAGCATCCCGTAGGTATATGCCCCAAGAGCCAAGAGTGGTATAGCTGGGTCTTGAAGTAGCTCAGTTACCAATTTTCTGAGGAACATCCATAATTTATTTCCACAGTGGATGTACAAATTTACACTTCCATTAGCAAGGGAGAAGGGAGTGTTCCCATGCTTCACATCTTTGCCAGCATGAGATTTTACATTCATTATTGTTCTGAGCCTTTGTAACAGGCGTAAGATGGAATCTCAAAATCATCTTGATTTGCATTTCCCTGATAGATAAGGATGTTGAACATTTCCTTAAGTGTTTCTATGTCATTTGAGATGAATCTATTAAGAATTTTCTGTTTACATCTGTACCCCACTTTTTAATTGGATTTTTCAGTTGTTTTGATATATACTTCCTAAGTTCTTTATATATTTTGGATATTCATTCTCTATCAGATGTTGAGCTGGAAAAAATAACATCTTGTAGGCTGCCACTTTGTAGGCCTTATAGAAGCTTTACATTTTCATGCGGTCCCATTTATTAATTGTTTAACTTAGTGCCCGTTCAAAAAAAATCATCTACTGAACGAGTCCCTACTTTGTCTTCTGTCAGGGTTTGTGTATCTGTCTTTATTTTGAGGTTTTTGTTCCACTTGAACTATAGTGTGTATGTGTGTGTGTGTGTGTGTGTGTGTGTGTGTGTGTTGTTGTTGTTGTTGTTGTTGTTGTTGTTGTTGTTGTTGTAGTAGTTGTTTTTTGGTTTTAGAGACAGAGTTTCTCTGTGGCTTTGGAGGCTGTTTGGAACTAACTCTTGTAGACCAAGCTGGCTCCAACTCACGGAGATCTGCCTGCCTCTGAGTCCCGAGTGCAGGGATTGAAGGCGTCAATGCCCTGCACTTGAGTTTTGTACAAGATGATAACTGTGGATGTATTCCCATTCTTCAACATGTAGATATCCATTGACCAGCACCATTTTTTAAAGATGCTGTCTTTTCCAGTGTATGTATCTGGCTTCATCAAAAATCAGGCCTCCATGCGTGTTTGGATTTATGTCTCAAACTTCAGTTTGATTCCACTGATCAGTGTCTGTTTTTTATATCTATACCATTGTGGCTTTTATTACTATGGTTTTGTAGTTCAACTTGAAATCAGGAATGATGATACCCCCAGAATTTGTTGTTGTTTTCTGAATTGTTTTACCTATCATAAGGACTTTTTTTTCTTTTTCTTTTTCCCATATGAAGTTGAGAATTGTTTTTTAAGGTCTGGTAAAGAATTGTGTTGTGATATTAATAGAAATTGCATTGAATCTGTAGATTATTTTTGGTAGGATGGCCATTTTTCCTAAGCTAATCCTACCAACCTATGTGAGCATGAGCTATCTTTCCATCTTCTGATATTTTTGTTAATTTCTTATTTCAAAGACTTGAAGTTTTTAATTATACACATTTTTATCTTATATTTGAGGCTATTGTGAAAGATGTTGTTTCCCTGATTTCTTTCTCTATTCATTTATCATTTTTACTTAATTATTTGAGTTAATCTTATATTCAGCGACTTCAATGCATGTGTTTATCAGCTATAGGAGATTCTTGATGGAATTTTGAGGGTCACTCATATATACTATCATATCACCTACAAATAATAATAAATTGACTTTTTTCTTTCCAGTTTATATTACCTTGATCTCCTTTGGCTATCTCGTTGCTCTAGCTAAAACTTCAAGTATTATATTATATTATGTTATATTTTATTATATAGACATAAAGAGAGCAGGCAACCTTGTCTTGTTCCTAATATTAGTGGAATTGCTTTGAGTTTTGCAGTGCAAATCCAAGAACAAATCAAATGATCATCTACCATGAGCAAGTAGACTTCGTCACAGTGATGCAGGGATGGCTCATATATGAAAAATCAGTAAATATAGTCCAACTGAAAGAAATAAAAAACACATGATCATATAATTAGGTGCGGAAAGGGCCTTTGACAAAACCCAACAACCCTTCATGATAAAAGTCTTGGAAAGACTAGGCATTTAAGGAACAAAACTAAACATAATAAAGGTAATTTATAGCAAGCCTATAAACAAAATTAAATTAAATGGAAAAAAACTCAAAGCAGCCAATTGGTTTTTCCAAAATGGTGCCAAAAACACAAAATGAGTAAAACACAGTTTCACCAATGAATGGTGTTGGGAAAATTGGATATGTTCATTACAATGTGTAGAAATTAAACCCTCATTTTATATCCTATTTAAGAATTAAATCATTATGTGTTAAAGACATAAATATAAGACCTACAAATTATAAAAGCATAGAAAGAATGTTCTATGACATTGATTTTCGGGTGGTGCTTCAAAAGTACCACATCAGACTATATCACACTAAAATGCTTATATGAAGCCAAAAAGTGAAAAATTGACCTACAAGATGGGAAGAGTATTCATAGTCATATGTCTAATGGGGTTTTATATACAAGAATTTAGGAGGTTCAACCAAATAATCATGAAACCTTTTTCATTATGAAAACAGTGACTTAATTCATAAAGCTTCTTTATTTTTCTGTGCCACTATATATCACTATCAGGAGGGTATACAGAAATTTATTAAACCACCTTTCATAGTGGATTGAAGTTGTTTTCAATGTTTCATATATTTACCTATTTTTTAGGCAAATTATAATGATGGACTTCTTTCATATGAATTTTTGTCATACTTTTTTAAAACCCAAAACTTATAAGTAGGTAAGCCATGTCAAATAATTGCATTTGTATTTTACTAGGCTAATGTGGAAATACGTTGTATGAATAAAGTAAATGAAAAATGTAAGCTGAGTAACAGTAACTTTAATCATCAGTTAACTCTAGTCTATCAACTTGGAAAATACAACAATCTCAGAAAGAAAAATATGGTTGACCATCTGATTTAATAGTATATTTTATTATTTTGCCATTTTTAAAGCTGATGACAGTGATGCTCATTAAAGTTTCAAAGAATGTGAACAAGTGAAAGTTCACACACTGATTGATCTGTCTGTGACTTGATCATTTTTAAAATATACCTATTCATAAATTTTTAAAAAGTTATTTTGGTGCTTATTAAAACAGCAGTAACAGTTTATTCAGAGCTATTGTGAACACTAGATGCTAGAGACTGGGTTCAAGTCTGAACCTACTGATGACAACTGGGTGCCATATCCAATGAACGCAGTAGGAGGCTAATGGATGTAAAATCACTGAGAAGTGACATCAAGGTTGGGCAGAGAGTTTTAAGACGACCTAACAGGTTTTCTGCCAAATGCAGCAAGAATATTCAGACATGAAGCGAGAAACATGGAGAATATTATCAGATATTAAAAGTGATTACATGTCAATAGTAAGTAATTCTATTAAAAGTAATAGTAATAGCAATAGTAATAGTAAAATAGTAAAAGTAATACTCAATAGTAAGTAATTCTCCATAGACTAAGGAGGATCTATTTTTTCTTTTTCTTTTCTTTTTTTTTTTTTTTTTTTTTTTTTTTTTTTGGCTTGTGCTTGCCTAGAAAGTATGAGGAACAAATATGAGGTCTTTTAGAGAGATGGGTAATGTTTGGTGACTTTGTATTTTTGTATTCATCACTGTAATAACTATAAACCAACCTACAGACATAAATGAGAAAATAAAAAGAAAGATCATTGGAAGTTTTTTTTTTGTTTCGTTTGTTTGTTTTTTGGTGTGTGTTTGTATGATGCTTATGTGCACTCATGTTTGTCAATGCCTGCAAGTTTATAACATACAGCACATGTGTAGACATGAGAGGACAACCCTCATGCATCAGTCCTCACTTTTCACCTTGTATGAGACAGGATGTTAATGTTGTTTTTCTGTAGTATACACTAGGCTAGCTACCCTACAAACTCCCAGGGATTCTCCTGTCCTGGTCACCCTCTCCCTACAGGAAACCTGGGATTACAGACTTCTGTGGTATCTGACTCTTTCATATATCTGGGTGACTGAAACTCAGGTCCTCATGCTTTTACAATAACCACCTTTACCCATTGACCCTTCTCTCCAGTTCAAGAAAATTATTTGTTAAAAATTCAAATCATTACACATAGGTTATGTCATGTGCTATGGGAAAATAAGACTCACATATATTTAGATAAAAATATTTTGAAAGTTGTATAAGATAAATGAGATTTTTGAAAAATATAAAAGTTATACACTGATGGCCATCAGGTGTTCTGCAATGAACTATTAATAGCTACAAGGTCTGTAGAGCTCTTAGAATGGTTGAGGGCAATTGTCTACTATTTCTTTGTTGAGGGAGGACACAAATTTCAGAGTGAAATAGGATGACCAAAGAATTCTTTTAATTCAGTGATAATTATTTGTGTGACACCCTAGAGAGCATGGGGAGACATCTTCCTCTAAATAAAGATGAATAGACTTAAAGCTGCTGATCATTTAATGTGTAAAACTGAAATATTATAAAATTCACTTGTTTATAACTAGTTCCAGCAAAACAAGTTGATTGAATTTTTTGTTCTGGCTGCATTTTTTAATGGAAAAGTTTGGGTGTGGAAGTGTTTATCAAGAAGTTAGTGACCAGTTGTACACACAAAAGCAATTGGATTAATCATCTTAATGTTAGGCAGTAACATTCTGCATATTGTCATTAGTTGGCTAGTACCATGAATATTTAAATAAATTTTTACTTCATTTCATTGGAAAAAAAACTACACAAAATAAGGTGTTACAGAGACTCATCTCAGTAAAATATCAACTCTTCTTACTCAATTTAAGCAAATAGAAAGATTGTTATATAATTGTAATGGTATGATATTGTATCACAAATATTTACCCAGATCATAGTAATCATAGATTACTGCACAAGTAATAAATAGCTGCATACAAGAGAACTCTGGGAAGTCCATCAGGACTCAGTTAATGAAGAAGAAACCTTTAAAAACCTTTCAGTAGCTTAAGGGAATGATGGCAAAACTTTCCTATAGAAATCCAGGATAGACTTTGTCTTAAAGGCTGATGACAGCTGCTGCTACTGTCAGCATCGCTGCTATCTTAGAGTCTCAGATGGTCACAGAAACTTTCGGCAATGCAGCAAGCTCCAAACATCCTGATTCTTGACTTCTGGCTGCCACTTTCTAGAGAAAGAATAGAACATGTTTTGAAAAATAGAAGATAGTTTAGAAGATAGTGTTGTTAGGGTCTACCAAAAGAATAATTAGGATTTCATGCAGACAGCCCTCCTTGTGGGGTCTATTCTGTATTACAGCTCCACAATAAAAGGGAAATGAAGTGAAGTAACAACATGTAAAAGGACCCTAGTAATAGAAAATATCACATTATAGGGTCAGAGACTTAGATGGACATAGTCAAAATGTAAGAGAATGGGTTTTTAATATAAACGGAAATAATTACAATTTCAACATATCTGGTTCTACATTTTAGATTTAGCTACTGTATATGAATCATATCAATACATATGATTGCGTGGTTGACCTTGACACTGCTTTAATTGTGCCATCTTTCCAAATGCATATTGATGCCAGAGATTTATCATCTGTGCATTTATTATTATCCTCCAGATTACATATTAAGAATGGAAATTAATATATATATATATTTTCCAAACAACCACCTTTGTTAGACAAAGAATTTATGGCAAAATGTGCCAGCCATTTACTCTTCTTCTTCCTTTCTCCTATAATTTCTTGTTATGTTGCTCAGAGTTGATTTTCATTGAGTTGAAAACCAGTACACACATTTCATGATCCTTTATAAGACAATAAATGGAAAATTGTTGAAATTTAATTCATTCAGGAAATGGGTAAAAAGTTTACAGAATCAGTATGCTAAGGTCCAAATTAAAAAATATGCTGTCAAGGTTGTATGCCATGCTGCATATTTAAAAGGGCAGTATCTGAATTATTTCAGTAGGGATACTGTCAGTGCAAAAAATGTCAACTATTTTGTTTGTTTTCTATTTAAACAGATAAAATTTCAGGAAGAAAATTGTAAGTTCTCTCCAAATTTAATTTATAAAAAGTAGTCATGACTTCTGTTGATTTCACTTTAAGAAAAATAATACTTACACATCAAACAAGTAGCTAAAAGAAAAGCCTCTGTGGTCTACAATAGAAACTATACAAGTTAGAGAATGTCAGTTCATTGTAAGAACATAGAAACAGAGACACTTGAATGATAAACCTTGCTAGATAATATATCAGCTATGGCATCACCAACAAGATCTGGATTCTTCATTTAATTTTCCAAGGCTCATTTGTTTCTTCACAAATCAAATGATAATTTCTATCTGAATTAAAGAATCAGGGTTACTGCTAGGATTTCTGAGAGTGTTCCTCTGGCCATATTGGTAATAACGATCTATACTGACTTATTGTTGATGCTGTCATGGGAATAATAGTTATAAAATAGCAATTTTATGGTCAGGGGTAACCACAACATGAGGAACTACATTAAAGTATCACAACATTAGGAAGATAAAGAACCACTGTTATATATGATATGTATGAATATATCATACATAATGTCTAGTTATAACACACACACAGTTGTGTTAGCTTTTATAGGAGACATGTGAACAAATATCTATGTCTTCACACCTCAGATAAGGAGAAAACAACAGATGAATGTAATGAATGTAATCATGTTGGTGAACAAATGATTTTATTGGTTGTTTGTAGGACTATAGTAGAAAGGTGACTTACAAGAATATGACTGACACTTGTATCACAAAAGCACTTCACCCCATAATTGTTACTGAGGTGTTAAAGCTTCCAGGTGCTCCTTGATTTGCAGGCAATTGCTAGGTCAGAGGGTCTCCTGAGTCAATTTAAAGAATAGATTCATGAATCCTTAAAAGTTCAGGAAATGTCCCCTTTTATGAAACAGGCTACCAGAAATCTGCTGATTGTTTTTTATCTATTGCTTTCCAAATCACAAGTTAGTTTTGTTGTTATTGTGGATTTGAAACATGACTCCTTTTACTGTCCTGGAACTCACTATGTATACCAGGCTGGCATTGAACTCTTGGAAAAATCACCTGCCTCTGACTCCCAAATGCTAAGACTAAATTTATTAAAGGTGTATTTATCATACTTAAGCCAAATGAAAGTTAAATTTTAGCCAAGAAACTTCACATCCTTCTCACATTGTAATGCCTCTCTTGTTTGGAAGTGTTCATTGTGGAAAGACAATCAAAATTTACCCCATGCCTTATCACCCAGAACAAGGCCTTTCAACTGATGCCATAACCTGCTTTTGGATGTATCCCTCAATATTACTTTTAGAAATTATAATACATTATTTAATCCATCAGGTATTTGGGAGGCATTACCATACTGAAAAGTCAGACCAACTCATCAGGGAGTCAAACCACTACATAACATACAAAAGGAGTTGACATCCAGGGTTTTCCCCACAGATGCTCCCTTCTCAGCTCAGCCTTGATTTCATGTCCTATTACCCATCTTAGGGAAGAAGCAACCATTGTTATGCAAAGAAGTCATACCAGCCCATAAAACAAGGTAAGAGGCAGACATTTCCAAATTGCTCTTAGAGATGCTCCACACCCATGTGGATTAGCCTCCACTGCATTCCTCAGCATACATAACAGGGATCATTGTATCCTTTCAATTTACCTTTGGAATGATCAATTCCTATCTGGGCACCAGTTGTGTAACTTTTCTGGGGGAGCCATGCATAATGCCTACTTACCCCTGATCACAAACAAAAGACAAAAGTAGCCAGTGAATTTATTGGGTTAGGTATAATAGTATGGATGAAGGGTTACTTAAAGAGACATAAATTATTCTAAGGCAACTGCACCTCCAAAAATGTCTACCTCTGCATTTGTAACAACTCATGAAAGTTGCAACCCCAAAACTACCTAGAAAATTGCAATTCTGGAGCTCCCTGCATGATTGCAGGTATCTCTGTAGGTCTGGGACCCCTCCAGGTAGCCCAGCCTGAAGACAGCCTTCTTTCCACACGAGTCCTCACTATTTGTGCAATCTTTAAAAGTAAAACAAAGAAGAAAAAGTATGAAATCATGGTAATGAATAATATTGACTTAGAAATGTCATGAAGCAGGATGAAAAAATCATGAACAAATATAATTTCCTGAATAAAAAACAATAAGCAAATATTCAGTAACTATTTTTTTTAAGAGGAACTCAAATAGTAATCAGGAAATATCATAGATAAACGGATGGCATGAAATTTGAAGTGGCAGAGCTAAGGAAATAGATGACAAACTCACAGAATTAAACAATATTGAAAACTATACAAAGAAAGAAGATGTGCTACTGAAAATATCAGAACATTGAGTACAAACAAAATATAAATAAGGAAAGAAAAAGTACTTAAAAGAAGATAGATACAGAAGAGAGACAAAAATAAATCAACTTACACAAAATCATTGTCCTTGGAACAGGAAGCCTAGATAACTAAAAGAAATGCTTAGGATTATGTAAGCCATATTTTCAGATTCATTTTAAGTGGAAAGCCTGAAAAATATAAAGATGAGATTGTTTTCTGGGTAAATTTTTTGTTTAGATGGATGACCAAAAATAATTCTCAGTTGAGTACCTGGAATTTATTTTTAATGAAAATCTTTGGCCTTCAGATGTAGCTCAGTGGTACAGTGCTTATTTAGCAGGCCCAGGGGCTTATGTTTACTTTCCATACTGCGATGGAATGAAGCGAGGACAACTAGGAGGGAGACCAGCAGAAAAACAATGGAGCAGGGGTTTACACAGATACTCTAATTAACTTTTTGGCAAAGAAGAAAGCAAAGTAATTTGACCTTTGAGTTCATTATAGAAATATTCTACACACTAAGAGAGCAAATGAAGGTCTACAAGGTAGGGGGGAAATTATCACTAAATACCTTTACATTCAGTAAACTTCATTTTTATAATACAGTGAGGAAAAATCAAAACTTAAGAAAGACAGGAAGTCAATAGTATTGAGGCATCATAAGAGTATAAACATCTACCTCATCTAATCCCCAGGTTGAAGCCATGGTGAGCAGTGAATATTTGCAAGTATTGTAGCTAAAGAGTTAAAACAATATGTAGCAAGAAACATATCTTTTATAATCAAGTGTTCAGAGAATGCAATTAAATAGTCTATAAAAATGATTTTAGCTAATTTGAGGGAATCAGTTGATTGCACATATATTACCCTTTTGTATGGAACATTTCTAACATGAAGTTCACAGACCAAGAAGAAAGTTTTTAGAAAATAACTCAGTATGGAAGGGTAATAATATACTCTTTTCTATACAAGATGAAACTTCTGTCTCAAAATCTGCTTGTCGGTCTTGCTGAACCTTGCTAGAAAATTCTGGTGAAATAAAACATGTCCAAAGAAGCCATTTTATCTTTTGTTCTTTCATGATGCCTCATATTTGTCCTTTGCAAGCACTTCCCACTTATATTTTGTCACCTTTCTGACCCATTTTAACATCTCCAAGAGAATCTGTACTAATAGGTAATAGGGTAAACAAACATAAATAAATAAGTAAATAAATAAAGAAAGAAAGAACTACTAACAAACAGCAATTCTATCAAACTCTGCAATGGAGGGAGGAAGGGAAGAAAGTTTGGAACAAACAGGCATAAATGTGTCCTAGTACCCAAGTAGTACTCAACACATAAACTAATAAGGTAGCCTTGCAAATATTAAGACGAAATTTATCAAACCTGATTTTTAAAAAGATTTTATTATGGACCTGACCACACTTGTACTTGTAACACACTAAATTAAACTAAAATGTAGTAGCTTCAACAAACAACAAAATACTGAAGATGATTTTTCAGTTAGAACTTAAACTAAGATGCTTCAATCAATAAATATAAATAAAATATCTCATCCAAAATACTGCCATAGTATAACATATGGGACAAAAATGGAGGCAGTTGTATATTTAAAATTCCTTATTAAGAAACATTTATCATTAGTTTCTCTAATTAGATAATTGAATATCTATTGCATTGGCTATATTAAGCAAAGATCCATTCTATATGCCTATAAACTTCATCAAAAGTCCTCACAACTTTCTTAGTAGTATTTTGAGTTTATTTCTAATTCCATGAGTTGTATGTAAAGTTAGCTAGTTTATCATCTTTTCTGATTTTATAGCAATATATTTAGAGCTATGCATCTTCCTCTGAGCACTGCTATAGCTCCACCTTATGCATTTACATGCAATATTCAGTATCTGAAGAATTTGATGGCTTTACTCAGCTTATTTTTAGATTTCACAAGAGTGTGTTATATATTGAATATTTTTGTCATCCTGCCAAAACACATTTGCTGACATCCTAATTCCTAACAATAAAATATTAATAAATATATCCTTTGGGAAGTAATGGAAGAGAATAACTTACAATTAGGATCTGTGTCTTGATAACATGTGATGCTCCCCCACCCCACTTGCATTTTTGCTCACTACCTTGAGAAGAAACAGTGAGAGCTCAGACTTTTGGGAAACCAGAAAGCATACCAAAGTAGGTACTAAATCTGCCAGCACATGGTTGATTTGTTTTGAGACACCGTCTTAATTTACACAGTTGTGGCTGCCCTTGAACTTGATATCCTTCTGCTATAGCCTCTTGAGTGTTGGAATTACAGGTATTCACCAAGCTTCTACAAGTACATTGATGATGGGCAAGAAAACATCTGGATGAACAGTAAAAAGCTATAATTTAAGCCATCTAGATAATGGCATTTTTGTTGTAACACTTCAAATGGACTAGGATATAGATGGTGGATTTATTTTTTCTCATTACATTATGAAGTTTTTTTTTTTTCTATTGTCATGGCTTCCGTGGGAGAGAAATTCAAGGTTTTTTTTTTGAAGGATGTGGCTCCTAGTACTTATACCACAGTCTTGTAGATATCCCACATCCACAAGAAAGCAGACAGCACTGATTACAGTCAGTAAGTTGTGAGAAAGAGAGTGAGAGAGAGAGAGAGAAGGAGGAAGAGAGGTAGAGAGGAAAGGAGGAAGGAAGAAAGGAAAGAAATAAAGGAAGAAAGAAACAAAGAAGGAAAAGAAAAAGAAAAAATACTATTACTTGGGGAGCTAGGGAAGTTGGGATTTTTGAGAGGAGTTAAGAGTAAGAAGTGAGGGACCAATTTGATCAAAATATAGTGCGTGAATTCCCCACAGATTTAATAAAAATATTAGATTAAAAATTGTGATCAGAGGATGCAGTGTAGACTGTTTTATACTTACTGTCTATGTGTCAACATAGGAATACTTTACCTTACTCATGAAGTCTGGAAAGAATTTTTTATTAACAATTTCCAACTTTTAAATGATAATTTTAGAAATGTTTTTTGTTATTTTTTTTTTCATTTTTGTGGTCATTGTTTTCTAGCTTGGAAAAAACAAATAGCATTATGAGGATGAGAAAGCAACTCACCATCATAAGAATTCATCCAGAAAAGTTTCATACAACATTATCATAAAAAAAAAATACTTGGTTTCTCTCCAAATTGTGAAATCCAGTATCTCATTGTGCAGTATGTGTGTGCTTAAGAGATAATTACTTATTTGTTAGATAAAATTCGACAATTTTTTCTACCAGTGTGAAAAAATATAGCTCATTCTGGAAGGCAAAGACACAGTCAACAAGACAAAATGGCAGCCCACTGAATGGGAGAAGATGTTTTCCAACCCCACATCTGACAGAAGGCTGATCTAAGAAAAAAAAATACACAAAGAATTCAAGAAGCTAGTAACCAAAACATGAACTAATCCAATTAAAATGTGTGGTACAGAACTAAATAGAAATTTCTCAATAGAGGAATCTAAAATGTCTGAAAGACACTTAAGAAAGTGTTCAATGTCCTCAGCCATTAAGGAAATACAAATCAAAACAACTCTTCCTCCTGTCACAATGGCTAAAATAAAAACCACTAATGGCAATTTATGCTTGAGAAGATGTAGAGAAAGGGGAACACTCCTCCACAGCTGATGGGAGTTCAAACTTGTACAGTCACTTTGGAAATCAGTATGCCAGTACCTCAGGAAAATGGTTATCAGTCTACCATAATATCCAGCAATTCCACTCTTAGGCATATACCCAAAAGATGAACATTCTTGTAAGAAAGACATCTGTTCAGCTATGTTCATAGCAGCATTATTTGTAAGAGCCAGAAGGTGAAAGCAACCTTGATGCCCCTCAACTGAAGAATGGATTAAAAAAATGGTACAATTTACATAATGTAGTACTACTCAGCAGGAAAAAAGCAATGGACTCTTCAAATTCACAGGCAAATGGATGGAACTGGAAGTCATCCCGAGTGAGGTAACCCAGTCACAAAAAGACAAACATGGTATGTACTCACTCATGTATGAATTTTAGACATAGATCAAAGGATGACTGGCCTACAATCCCCAGTGCCAGAGAAACTAAGAAACAAGGAGGACACTAAGAGAAATATACACGATCCCCTGCAGAATGGGAAAGGGACAAGATTTCCTGAGAAAATTGGGAGCATGGGGGGAGGGGAGAGGGAGTTAGGAGAAAGAGAATGGGAGAAGAAGACTGGAGAGGAGAACATGAGGGAGCAGTAATATTGAGTCAGAGAGGAGAGCAAGAAAAGAGATACCATAATAGAGGGAGCCACTATAGGTTTAAGGAGAAATCTGTCACTAAGGGAAATACCCAGAGATCTACAAGGATGACCCCAACTAACATTCTAAGCAATAGTGGAGAGGCTACCATAAATGTCCATCCCTGATAATGAGATTTATTTACCTTATATGCCATGTTATATATCCAGTAGCTAACAATAGCAAAGGCAGACAGCCACAGCAGAACACTGAGCCGAACTTCTGAAATCCAGTTCCAGGGAAGTTATGAGCAAAGGGGAGAAACCCACAGAAACAGCTGACCTGAGCAAGGGGAAGCTCATGGACCCCAGACTGACAGCTGAGAAACCAGCATAGGACTGACCCAGACCCACTGAACATGGGTCTCAGTTAGGAGGCCTGGGACCTCTGGCAGTGGAACCAGGATATATATCAATCCCTAAGGCAGGAATGGACTTCAGGAGCCCATTCCCCATGAAAGGATACTCCCTTAGCATAGAGACATGGGGGAGGGCCTAGAAGCTACTCCAAATTACTTGACAGATTTTGATGATCTCTTATGGAAGGCCCCACCCTCCCTGGGGAGTGGATTGGGGGTGTCATTATGGGGCATGGGAGGATAGGAGGGAAAGGAAACTGGGGTCGATATGTAAAATAAGAAAAAATACTACATAAAAAATGTAGCCCATAAATGTACCTGATGTTAAGCATTATAAAAAAATATGTGAAAATTCAAAGATGCAAATTACAGACTACATAAAAGAACAATTGATGTAGCGATGGCTAAGCATCATACACTTATGTCAGAACAAGGGAGAAGAAATGAGCAACCAGTGTTGCATCTATTATACAAGATATTGTATGTCAACCTCTTCCTTTCTCCACAATCTTCATGTAAGATACTGTATTAATGTCAACTTTTCTCCACAGCCCCCATCCTATACTTCACTTCAAAATACATTAATTGACCCTAAATATCATCCCTGTTAAGAACAGGTAATAATAATAAAAATAACTGATAGGTGTGTTATATAACCCAAGCATTTATACCTCTGTTCATTTATTTTCACAGAAAACACTGATGCTCTCTTACACCAATCATTTCTCAATCCAGTAAGTTATACTTCTGATTGTCACATAATGCATTATTTTGTTTTTTCTTTAACTTGAACTTTTCTTTTTGTAATTTCAAATGAGCATTATGATAACTCACATTTGAATGAACTGGCTTTATTTATTTACTTACTTACTTAATTTTTACAATTTTAATTATTATTAGTGTATGTGTGCATATGTGTGCACTTGCATGCTTGTTTGCGTGTGTATGTGTGTGTGCATGTGCATGCATGTGAGTGTGTAAAATGTGTTCTTGGGCTTGCATGTGTGCCCCATTTGGTTTCTGGCAGTCAGAGAACAAATACATTCTCTTTTACTTTTACATTGGTTACTGGAATCATGTCTGAGAGCGATTAGGCTTTTACAGTAAGAACTTTTACCCATGAGTCATATCAGGCCCCTTAGTGATTCCTATGTTGCTCAGTCCATCTGTTTTTCTGAATGTGTAATTTACCTATTTCTCACCCTGGTCATCCAATCCTAGTGATCTTCAGCAAGTTCTGCACACATGAGCTGAAGAAAAAGTAACCGTGTGCTGGAATGTATGATCAGCCCTGATGGGATGATATACCTTCTTGTAAATACAGCTATGTTATTTCTGCTTGTTTTCCTTAAAATTAATAAACTCTCCCTGTTCCTATCTAAAGCAAACTTTTTATCTATTCATTTCCTGGAACATTCTTTCTCACGATCTTTGGCATGTACCTTTCACAGACAAACACATTGATTAGGATTAAATTATCTCATCTGATCTGGAAGTTATGAATTAATTTTGCAAATCCAATATTTTTTGTCAATGAACAAAATAAGTTTCTGTAGTTAAGACTATTGTATTTTACAATGTGTTATTTTGTTCCAGCATACATTGGAGATGAGTCTAAAGTGGTCAAATGTTTCTTTCTGAGCATTACCTCAAAGGTACTAGAGCATCAGCATGCCTGCACACAGAATCAGAAACTTTTTCCCTGAAAAACAACACAAAACACTACCACCCCCAGAATTAAGTAAAACCACTCAGGAAGCAGTAGAGGAATAAACTATCTATTTATTATTTTGCTATTGGGTTAATTTACATTTAGTGTGTCCACCAATAGCAATATGAGTCACATATTGAACTTTAAAAAAATAAAATGTTTCCATAAAATTGAAGCTGGTACTCATTCAAGTAGAGAATTGTAGAAATAAACAATTTTCAGAAAATGTAACTATTGGTATCAAACTCTGTAAGTATGTTCTACCTTTCATATGGACAAATGACCTTGTGTAGAAGTTAGGGGATGATTTTTAATGATAATGATGAGCTCATTCAATGGCACTTGCATAGGCCAAGGAATAAGTCACTTTTATCAACACCAATTCTGAAAATTATATCATAAGAATGTACTTTTAACATGGGTTTCTCACTAAGATTTAAT
Organism: Phodopus roborovskii; assembly: GCF_943737965.1. Taxonomy (NCBI): domain Eukaryota; kingdom Metazoa; phylum Chordata; class Mammalia; order Rodentia; family Cricetidae; genus Phodopus; species Phodopus roborovskii. The sequence continues at coordinate 14,691,532 of NW_026126540.1, forward strand.
ATTCTAATAAACCTGAATAAAAGAAAGTGACATTATGGTCTTTAGAACAAAACATGAAATATCCATAACCACAGCAAGCCACCCCACACACAAAATACCCCCCAAAACTGAAGGTTATAAGAATAAGGGGAGCTTTTTCCATTTAGTGAATAATGAAAAGTGTCTTGTAAATATCCCAATTCCTTTCATAGTATGCAAATCTCTCCCATGAAAAAAGGTTGCTGTCTCTGTACACTGACTGCAATTGAGCTTTTCTTTGGTAGCAACATCTGCATGCAAGTGGACACTAACACTCTTTCACCTTTTTCAATGTCCCCTGGTGCTAATTGGAGATGTCTGTGATGAGCTTTGAATGTGCAGGAAATGCCTAGCAGGAGTCCAGACATTTGCAAATGGAATTTCTGGCTAGCTTGTTATTCACTATCTATAGTAAGATTTGAGCTGGATTTTTTTTTTTTATTATACCTTAGTGTTCTCTGCAATGTTTAATTCATTATCCAGTTTTAGAACACAACATATATTATTGTAATCTAAAAATGTGACTCTAATGTATTTTTTGCATGACTTAATAGTGATATTTAAAAATAGAAACCAGTGAAATGTTTGTTTTAGGCTTCAAGGTCATGACATTTGCTTATGTCATAATTTTCATTACAATCACTAATATTTTGCATTTTCCATGATGTACTCTCCACTGTAAAAATAAGCATTTCCATTATTATTGAAAATATAAAATGCCTGAAATGAAAGGCTTATATTTTTAGAACTAATTAGTTTTATTTTCAAGCTGTCACGCAGTGTACCCTTTCATAACAAGCTCCATGAATTGCTAGTAAAAGAAAGAGCTCCTACATCATTTAAAACTGAAAAGAATGTGCTTCTCTGTAGGAGACAGAAAAAGAACAAGGGTTTGAGTATTATCAGAGGCACAAGGGAAAGAAAGACTGAGATTGGGCAAAGAGGGTAGGGAGGATACAAAGTGCATACAGAATAATGGAGTGGGTGGTCAACATTAGCTCTTTCTTCCTTTCCTTCACATGAGCTTTAGTTACTGGACTTCAAAATATTTTGAGTAATAAGAGACTTTTGTTAACTACATGTAAAAAAAAAAAAAACACTATCACCAATATGTCAACATGTTAATTAACAAATTGACAAACCATCAGGTCAATAAACTCTATGTAAGGCATTTGTTAACTATAACAAAAATCTGGAAGCTGACATTAATGGAAATTTGCAAAGAGTAGTTTTAACAGTATTGTCATAAGCAAACCTATTTAGAAGCATCATTTTCAAAGAACATCCACATTCTCAAGAAGCACACAACTTCATAGCAGGAATTCTAAACACAGCACTGTACAACAGAGTGCTAGGACATTCTTGTGTATCTGAATCTTTATACCTGTTAGACAGTTAGGATTTTTTTTCTAATATCAATCTACAGAATACAGCACCCATGTGAGGTCTAAACAACCTCTATCTTTTCCCCAGAGTCCTGCAGTGTTTCCCCCTTTTCCATGTGTCACCATCTAATGCGTTGGTCTTGTTGCTTAGATTTACTTCAAATGATTGCCTCCTGCTGATTTGTATTACTGGGTTTATAGTTCAAGAATTTGTTACCACTTGGCAACCTGAGATAAAAGCCTCTGCCTTGACTTTCCTGTCTAGGCTATTTCTGTAATTCCACACCATTGCTGAAGACTGAGCATTCCTACTTTAATTCAAAGAAGCTAAGTAACTTCCTTCCTTACAGCTTAGCTATAATACTACCTGATAAGAAGCAATTTACAGGAAATGTTTCTTTTGCTCACAGCTCTGGAGCAACAGACCCTCAATGTGCAGAAGGTGGTATGGAAATCCTGGGGGCAGGACCAGCTCCTATCCAAGCAGTGGCAGGCAATTCAACCACATCTGGATGAATCTGGAAGCAGAAAAGATGATGCCAGCCATGAACAGATTTCTCTTTTTCCCTTTTGTTTGATTCAGGGCCATGTCTTCATGAATAGTGTTGCCCATATTCAGGGCACTTTCATTCTTTGGTTAACCTGAAATATGTGCCAAAGCATACATTACTCCACATTGCTTGACTGCAGAGATTAACTACCATCCATATGTTTTTAATCTTTGGAAAGTGCTAAATTCACAATTATAGACTCTCTTCCTGGTATCCTTGAAAAGGAAAGGCATTAACAAAGATGCGAAGGAAAAAAGTTACTGTTGAAGACCTATTTTTTGGACAGTTTCATTTTTAAAAAAATTAGTTTAGAAACAATCATATTTCACATATCAATCTCAGTTCCAACTCTCTCCCATCCTCTCATGCCTTCCCCCACCAAACCTCTAATCCCACCCTCCCCCATTAAATCCCCAAGGAGAGTGAGGCCTTCCATGGGAGATCATCAAAACTCTGTCATATCATTTGGGGGAGGACCTAGGCCCTCCTCAATATATATGGGTGGAGAGAGAATATCCTTCCTTGGGAAATGGGCTCCCAAAGTACATTTGTGCACTAGGGATAAACATTGATTCCACTGTCAGAGGTCCCATAGACTGCCCAGGCCTTCTAACTGGCATCACATTCAGAGGGCTTGGTTCAGGCCAATGCTTTATGACCAGGTTCCAAGTGCTTTCACTTGGTCAGGTCTGCTGTTTTTGTAGGTTTCTCCAGCCTGGTCTCGACCCCTTTAGATGGGAGATGTCATTCTGTAAATATGTTTCTCGTATTGGTTAATAAGTAAAGAACTGTTGGCCAATAGGAAAGGAAGATATATGGGACACGGAGACTAAGAGGAGAGAGTATGTACTAGGGAAGAGATTCAAGATGGAGAATGGAGAGAGAATGCCAGGACCTCTCTACAGTAAGATGAGACCTCGTGGAAATACTTAGCTTAATAGAAATGGGTTAATATATAAGACAGAGCTAGCAAATAAGAAATACTAGTAACAGGCCAACAGAATTATATCTAAAACAGCATTTCTGTGTGTTATTTGGGACTGGCACATCAGTGGGCCCAGGCCAGCAGGGAAAACCCTACCCTTTTATTTATTTATTTATTTATTTATTTATTTATTTATTTTTATATAACCAAGTCCATTTAAATGAAAACAAACATTTATAGACAATATTTGGGAATTTGGGCGTTGTTCTTTCCAAACTACTTCCTGCTAGTACAGGGCGCAGTCATGGGGGATTCAAAGAAGATTCAGAAATCCTGGCTGTAGTCTGTAAGGCTGTTTGTCCAGCTATTTTGAATGTAGGATCACCTGGTACTCTGTTTCACGTAGTCTGGCTTGATCAAACCACATTAGTCTGGAAGGAATCCACATCTTTTCATTTTCTGTGGAAACAAAAATAGAAATTCTTTTCCCCAGTAACTTGTCCTTGAACTTAAATTTTGGAGTCAAAGCATTTTTTTTTAATTTAATTTATTATTTTACATGTTGATCCCAGTTCCCTCTTCCTCCCTCCTTTCCTCCCTCCCTTTCTTTTTCCCTTCCTCCTTCCCTCCCTTTTACCCTCTCTGCCCTCTCACATGCACTCTAACCACCCTCCCCTCCCATCCCCCCACCCCAATTCCATATGTAGGGAAATGCCATCCAGTTGGGGTCATGTAGATCTGACAGGTCATGTGAAGTAGGGACTAGGGCTTCTCTCCTGTCTCTAGATTAAGGCAGTTATCTCTCCATGGGGGATGTGTTCCCAAAGTCCTTTTGTGCACCAGGGATACATCCTGGCTCCACTGTCCGAGGTCCCTTAGATTGCTCAGTCCTTTTGGCTGAGACCCATATTCAGGGGTGCCTGAGTCAGTCCCATGCTGGCATCCCAGCTATCAGGCTGGTGGCCCATTAGCTCCTCCTTGTCCAGGTAAGCTGTTGGATTTATGATTTTATTTGAATCTATTTCTTCTAGTTTATCTTCTGTGCCTGAGATTCTCTCTTCCATCTCTTGAATTCTGTTGGTTATGCGTGTGTCTGTAATTCCCGATTTTTTGCCCAGTTTTTCTATTTCCAGCATTCCTTCGGTTTGTGTTGCCTTTATTTTCTCTATTTCAGTTTTCAAATCTTGAACCGTTTCTTTAACCTGTTTACTTGTTTTTTTCTTGGCTTTCTGTACTTTCCTTAAGGAATTTGTTCATTTCTTCCACTTTTTTGTTTGTTTTTTCCTCCATTACTTTAAGGGATGTTCTCACATCTTCTTTGAGGGCCTCTATCATTTTTATGATGGTAATTTTTAAGTTGTTCCCTTCTGCTTCCTCTGCTTTGTTGTTGTGTTACGTTCTAATAGGTGTAGATTCCCCAGATTCTGGTGGTGTCATGTTTGTCTTTCTGTTGTTAGGTGTTTTCTTGTATTGCCTTCTTCCCATAGCTTCTTCCAGTAGGTGTTGGTGGAGTCTCCCCTTCTCTCTATGGTACTTCCCCGGTGGGCTTATGTGGGTCAGAGATTCAATATCTATAGTTCTGTGTGGTCCAAGTTCTCTAGGAGGTCTCTCAGCAGACAGGGAACCAGGGATGGTGTCAAGGATGAGGATCCAGTAGAAGATGCCAACAGGAACTCACAGTGGTCCAGCAGAGATAGGCAGATCTCTGGGAGGGACCTGGAACTCCAACAGAGGACTGGAGGTGGGGGTCAGAGACCAAGCAGGTGGAAATTACGGGTGGACCCATGTGGATAAGCAGGTCTCCTTTGTTCAGAGTTGCTCTGAGAAGTCTCAGAAGTAGTGTGGACTTTTGGCTCCACTCTCTGTCCCAGTGCTCAACCAGAGCAGCGGGACCATGTGCAGGGTAGGGCACAGGGTAGAGGGGACAGGCTCAAGGTGGGGATGTGTGAGTGTGTATTAGAGCTCCAAGGGTGTAACTTGTCACTTCCAGCAAGCCATCATGTTTACATTCACAAATCTTTAATTATATAATAATTATTAGATTATTTTGAGTATTTTTGATATAGGTATGTTAAAAAACAACCAAACTTTAAAAGTATAAATGAAAAAAGAGCAAAAGCTGGTAAAATTTGATAACTCAAATGAGGAAATTGAACTAGATTAAGTATTAAAATATCAGGCAAGTAACCAATGTAGTATTGGTGTAAATAAAACAAATATCAATGAGTTCGTACAAATATAAAAACAAAGAAAATAAATTTACAAATATGTTGAAAGAGACAAATCTCTACATAAAATAACTCATGTACAGAAAAAAAAATCTTTACAATACAAAGATACTTTCATGGAAGGGGATGGTACTTAGTTTATAATGTGAGTATGGTTTGTGTTTCAAAATCAGTCCAAAGACTATAGTATGGGAACAGCTTAGAGATGGACTATCAAACACTACTCATGTCAGGTTCAATTGCCTCAAGAATGTAAGGCAAACATGGTAACTACTGCACTACAGAAATGGTTCTTACTGTACTCAGGGGTGTATCATGTTGACAACTTACACTGCACATTGTGAAGCATTGATGTCAGCCAATTATTCTTTATTTTATCCTGTGTATATGTAGCTATAGTCTAAACATTTTACTGAGGCAGCATCTCCCTGTGTAGCACAGATATGCCTTGAACTGACTATCCTTTTGCTTAAGCCATCAGAAGTTCATGGTTGCAGGTATGAACAAGTGTTGTAGTTTTTGAATAATTAATAACAATGAAGAAATCAAGCCTGAGAGTTGAATATATTTTAAACAATTCCAGTTTTATTTTTCCTGACTGTAATATTCTTGGAGAAACTGTTATAAATAAAATTAATGCATTCTTTTATGTATTTTTTAATTTTATTTTACATTCTAAACACAGTTCTCCCTCCTCCTTCCCACCTTGCTTCCTTCCACATTCCACTCCTCTCCTCCTCCTATAAGGAGTCAACAAATTCTGGCACAATAGGTGGTGACAGGAACAGGTCCCTTTCCCATGCTATGAGGCTGAGCATGGCATCCCATCTTAGGGAGTGGGCTACAACAAAATAGCTCATATACCAGGTTTGCATCTTGATCCTACTGCCAGGGTACCTCACCTAGTCCCAAGCTTCACAACTATCCTCCACATACAGTGGGCCTAGTTCAGTCCCCTGGAGTCTCCACACTTGTAGGTCTATAATTCATGAGTTTTCACAAGGTTGGTTCAGCTGTCTCTAGAATTTTCCATCATGATCTTGACCTCCCTTGCTGATATATTCCCTCCTCCCTCTCTTTGATGTATTTATTGGTGTTCAGTCTGGTTCTTGGTTGTGAATCTCTGTATCTCTTTCCATCAATAACTGGATAAGGACTCAATGATGATAGTTGGGATATTCACCAGACTGATTACAGGGGTAGCATAGCTGGGGCTTTCTCTCTACTATTGCTAGGAATCTTAGCTGGGGTCCTCCTTGTGGATTCTTGGGAGTTACCCTAACCCCATAGTGGTTCTCTCTGTTAAGTCTTTCAGCTCTTCCACTGCATAAGTATTTATGCTGCCTTTCCATTTACCTAAGAATAGAATCTCTTACTTACGTTAATGGCAAGATGGAGAAGTCCTCCTGTTAATCACGTGGTGAGCTGTCTTCTGTTTTTACATAGTACATAATCATGACTGTCACTAGGTTTCTGGTGCATGCTTTCATTCCTGCTTAACATCCTCACTCAAGTGAACATCAGCAAAAAGGATATCTAATCATATTTCAGATAATTGTAATATTTGTGGATAGCTAATTTACTAACTAAAACTTAAAGAGAACACATATACATTATCTGTGAATTATTCCTAGTTTGGGTCTTTAACAGGAGTATCAGTAACATACCACTAGCTTTAACTCCCTTTCCTGCCAGTTGCTTACTCTTCCCTATGTATGCACAAATATTTGTGTATCACTGAGGGTCGATTCTGCCATCTTCTTTCTCTTCTTTCTGCTTCTTTGTGTGTGTGTCCATAGTTTTCTGCAACCTTAATTTCTTCAGGAGTATGTGCTTACTTTTTTACCTAAAGAAATAGTACAGCATTTGTTTTGAGTGGCTGTCTATCTGCATATATTGCAAAGAGGCAAGAAAACCACCGGATGTTTGCTGATGATTTAGAGATAACAAGTTCCCATCCATGTGCAATATAGTTCTGACTCATTCAGACAGCAGCATTCAATATGAAATTAATCAAAGAATAAATTATTAAGAACACTCTGATACCTAGCAATTGTCTTTTTATGACTTATGCTTCTTATCTGAAATAAATACAAACCTAACAGAGTAATATACTGTCTGAATGTGTTACATTTTCAAAGAAGAAAAAAAGTGCATTGTCTTTAATTTATTATGCAATATGAATTAACATTTAGGACTATGAAATGTTTGGGCACTGTATATTTTCTTATGACATTGTATGTCTTTTGTCTGTATAGTATTTATTTCCTTTCTGAGCCTTGGTTACCCTAACATAGTATTCTCCACTACCTTACAATGTTTTTGAAAATTTCATTTTTGTTCATGACTAAATAAAATTCTGTTGTACATATGCACCACAATTCCATTATCCATTATGCTATTAATGAGTAACTAGACTGACATATGCTTTTGCTGTAAGTAGATCACAGTAAACATGGTATACAAATTGCCATGTGGTAGAATACCAACACCTTTGGGCATATGCCCAGGAGTTAAACCTGGTAAGTTTGTTCTACCTTTCAGTCTTTTCAAAGTCTCAACATTGATTTACCATGGTGACTATATTTATTTACACCTTTCTCAGCACCCAGTAAGTGTCTTCCTACATCCTCTCCAATATTTGTTGTCACTTGCTTCCTTGATGACTATTTTGACACAGAACAGAACCCCAATTTAGATTTACCTTAACTTTTCCCAGTGGCTAAAGATGTTAAACACTTTCAGGTTTATTAAACATTTATATTTACTCTTTTGAGACCTATCTGCTCAATTCATTAGCTGATGTTTGACTGTGTTGTTTACTTAATATTTTTTGTATACTTGTAGGTTATTGGCATTAATCTTCAATCAGATATATAACTGGCAAAGCTTTTCTCCCATTCTGTAATCTGTCTTTCACTAAATTTTTGTTGTTATCATACAGAAGACTTTTGAATCCAGGAAGTCCCATTTGTTGACAGTTGGCTTTATTTCCTGAGCAACTTATGCTCTATATTTCACATAGTTCTAGCCTATGCCTACCTGTTCTCTATACTTTTCCATAATAATTTCATTGCTTCAGTTTCTACATTCACATATTTGATCCATTATTTTCCCCATTACAGTTTATTAAAGAGGCCATACTTTCTCCAATGTGTATTTTTTAAATTATTCTCATTTTGAGCTTTTAATATAATTATATAACTCTCCATCTCTTCCCACCCTCAAAGCCCCCCTTATACCACACCTTTCACATTTCCAAATTTATGTCCTCTTTTTTCATTAATAATTGTTGCATATATTGTTGGGGGTAGAGAAAGAGAACTGCTTAATCTATTTTAAGGGATGACCACTTGGTATTGGACTACATTGATGTGCTCTTCTCCAAGGAAGACTATTATGTATATTGTATATATTTTTACTTTTTTACATGTAAATTTCTATCTGGATCTACTGTTCTGCCCCATTTAATTATGTGCTTCTCTTTGTACTGGTACCACAGGATATCAGAACTTTTACAAGCAAGTGTGAAGAAACAAAACTGGTGGTTTTGGAGCATGTTATTATTTTCATTTTTTAAATCTTTCTTTGTAGCATAAATCTATAATCACAATTATTAATTAGTCCAATCACAATGTATCACTTTGTGTAGCAGCAAAAAAAAAAAAAAAAAACAGAAATGGAAAACATAAAGTAGAGTGTTCTTACTGGGTTTGTCAGATACTACAATTAAGTACATAAAAGCTACTCATAAAATTTCTTATTTCAGTTAGTTCTGAAATGGGGGACTGCTGTTTATAGGATATGGTGTACACTAGTACTCTCACCTTTATTTAATGCTTCAAATTCATTTACAGATATGGTGACTTAACACAAAAGAAAACAACAACAACAACACACAGCTAGTATTAGTTAATAGAAAAGTAGCTAAAGGTTAACTGAAGAAGTGCTTTTCATATCTATATTTTATTGGTTAATGTATTCACTGTGTCTCATTCGCTCTAATATCATCAACTGACATTTATTAAATGTGAATCCTGACTTCCAGCTCCTGTAGCTGCTTTGTGCCGCCATCTGTCCATGACTTCTTCTATGAGAACAATAACACCACCTCCAGCAATAACAAGGACATCACCACTACTATCAGCAACACTATTACCATCACTACCACCACCAGCAGCAACAACAACAATGACAACAAAATGGACAAAACACAAAAACAGAGACCCTAGGGACACTGGGGAGGAAATGCAATCCAGCTGGATAAAGCAGTCAAATTACAGATAAATATGCTGGATAGAGGTGAGTTTCCTGGTTTTCTTCTTCTTCTCACTCACATTCCCAAAGTAAGTGAGAGGATGCGAGAACTGATACAGACATGAAGGACAAAACCTCATGAACACCTCAGATTTTGTTGTGAGTCAAAGCTGAAATGGTCTCCTGTGTGTTGCAGAACATTTCTTTATTCTCTGAGAGGAGAGAGCTGACATTTCCCCAAATTCTGCTATACATTCAAAATCTGCTTGTCTTACATTATTCATGCTTATGACATATCCACAGCACTACAGTGTGTGCAGACATTTAAATCACAAGACACAAAAACGGAGTTTGAGTTTTGATCTCAACAGAATCATTGTGCTTCTCTGTTAACATAAAACCATCAGCATTATCCTACCAATTTAAAAAGGACTCTGAGAACACAGCACATGATATCCACTACATCCAAGAGCAATTTTAAAAAGAACTGAAATACCAATAACTAACAAAATTTAACATTCTAAGAAAATATCATCAATAAATATCAACGTAAATGTACCTGTGATGTTGGAATTTTCATAAAAAATAAAAATGCTGATTTCCCTATGAACTTCCAGGTCTGCAATGAAAATGAGAGATGATAACCAGGGAAGTCCTCAATCCTTGCAGTGTCACTATTGTCCATAGCTCTTTGGTTAGCTCCTGAAATAAAATCATGTTTATCTTAGTAGTTGAAATGTCAGCGTGATACAGTAAGGGCTGATACAGAGTGCAGTTTTTCTATGAAGAGAATGCAAAGGTACTAGCAGACAGTTTGGGAGTTAAGTACACTGAGCTGTCTGGGGCCCTTCCTGAACACAGAGGGTTTCCTGAAATCCACAAAAAAGAAAGATTGAAGAGAAACCAGTGATACAGTGGACAGTTGACAGCATAACATGGCTTAATTGTCTATTGCCTATGAGATAGACATAAACATTTATTTTACATATACTATAATAATCTATTTAGCAAGGAATGTTTCCAGATATTTCTTCACAGAACTCTGTTAATAAATGTTTACCTGCTAAGATAGAGCTGAACCCAAGCATTTGGAAGGAGCTTTTATTTGTCTCTTACAAAAATAAAGGTAATAAAAAAGCTTCAGTCTTTAACCTTTGCTGACCTAGAACATGGTGATGCTATTTACTGAATTAGAGATTGAATGGACAGCTCCCTGTTTGTTAAGGGAGTAAGATTTGAGCAAATGAAAGGATTTTGTTACATCTAGGCAAAAAGCTTCTCAGTATGTTGAAGGGAAAGTGAAAGTCCATGTAGGAAACACATTTCTTTTTCTTTTCTTTTCTTTTCTTTTTTTTTTTTTTTTTACTAATTTGTTTATTTAATTATTCATTTTTCTTATTTTACATATTGATCCCAGCTCCCTCTCCCTCCTTACAGTCCTCTGTCCCTCCCTCCCAAGCCTCCCGACCACTCTCCCATCCCTTTCCCTCCCTCACTCCACAGGGAGAGGGTTGCCTTCCAGGAGGGGTCTGTCAAGTCATTTGGAGTAGGGACTAGCCACCTCCCCTCCCGCCTCTAGGTTAAGGGAGTACCCTCCATGGGGAATGTGCTCCCTAAGTTCTTTTGTGCACCAGGGATACATCCTGGTTCCACTGTCAGAGGTCCCTTAGACTGTCCAGGCCTTCTAAATGAGACCCATGTTCAGGGAGTCGGAGTTGGTCCAATGCTGGTTTCTCAGCTATCTGGGGGCTCATTGGCTCCTCCTTGTTCAGGTCAGCTGTCTCTGTGGATTTCTGTAGCCTGGTATTGTCCTCCCTCTCTGCATCTGGATTCCAGTTCAGATCAATGTTTAACTGTGGGTGTCTGCTTCTGTTTCCATCAGCTACTAGATTAGGGCTCTATGATGGTGGATAGTTAGTAATCAGTCTCATTATCAGGGAAGGGCATTTAAGCAAACCTGGCGACAGTGGTACTGCTAACCTTTGTCTTGTTCTATTTAATATATTCCTAATTATGAGCCTAAAAAATGGGGGTAGATTAAAAAACAGACATATTCTAACTAACTTTACTGAAAACAAAGTGCTATACTACAGGAAAGCTATGGGTGCTTTAAAATACAGTTTTCTTTTGAATTAAATATCAGAATCTAAATTCAAATCAATTTGTTGTTGCAGCAGTAATGGAGTTACTGTGTTAAATATGCCATCAAACACTGCAGAATCTATTAGATTAGTATTGGTAATGGCAACAAAAACAAAAGGATATTAATGGAAGAAATAAACTTCCATTTCATTCTCACCATTACCAGCAAAGACAAAATAAAATGTTTTCTTATTGGAATATCTTCAAGAAAATAAAAATACACACCATCACTCAATAATGTCCAGGTCATTTCAAATTAAATGCAGGGAAAGAAAGTACATGTAAGTACTTTTCCTATCTGATCCCACACAGAAATGAGGCTACCCTCAAAGGGGATATTCCATCACTATGAAACTCTTCACTGTAACATGGACAATGATGACATAAAGTATATTTACTGAACTAAGCTGCTATGCATACAAATAATTCCTCACTCAATACAGAGTCTCTGTGAAGCTGAATGATAGATATGTCCTTTTATATATGCTACTGTCTTTGAAAGTGTTCTTTTATTGCATTTATATCAGAGAGACGGTGAAAGATGAACACTTAAAAATACTGTTCATCATTCTAGACAAGAACGCCTTCTTTGTCTATTTCCCACATAGGTACGTCCTATTTTTCCAGGAAGAAGTGATGGGGAAAATGATAAGAAAATAGGCTAGATGGATTTAGCTTAGAGCAAAAAAATTACCTTAGCATTCTTAGAATCATTACATTTCCATTAAGGTCTTCAGGGAATAGCAGAGATAACTAGCGGTCCATAGCTCAGCCTCTAAGGACTTGAAAACAGTTACTGTTTGTTTTTAATGCTGAAGATTAATCTTCACTAACATAGACATTGCCACTAGTCAATGGGATGTTCTAAACTCAAAATAATTTTTGAACTTATTAAATGGATGTGATTATAAAAAGGCTGATTCAGTTATTTTTAAAGTCATATTACTACTTCCAAGAATCTCAAAATGATTTATACACTGAAATGACTGTATTTAAAACTTAATAAATAGATACATGTTGTGCCAAAGTATAAACATGTGTTCTTTTAGTAGTCTGTGATGTAGTTAAGATGAACAGGAATTCTGTTTATAATCACTTTGACACTAGGAAAGCATTAAAAGTGAAGTAACAATAACTCAACACCACGTGCTTATGGGTGCCAATAACTTGATTTAAATGAATGAATTAATGGATAAATACAAGCGACAAGAAGTTGGGAAGGTGAACATACATGTCATCTTAGTGAAATATTGAAGAGAGTGAAGGATAGATACATTCTATGCACATGTATTGTATTTATCTAAGCTGTTATATTACCAATAAAAACTCAGTAGTCAGTTATTGGGGGAAAAACCTGATAGTTCAAAGAAGAGATAGAGGAGATATGAGCTTACTTTCTCTCCACACTTTCCAGATCAAAGAGACCATGAAATATCTAAGTCCCTTCCAACTCTTTCCTGTGCATCTTGTCTACCCTTATTCCTGACTTCTCTATGGTTAAATTTGGTTGGGTAGTCTCTGGCTCTGTCCCCTGACTCAAGGTTGATTTTGTTAACACACTCTCTATGTGTCACAGTGTAATCAAACACACTGCAACATTCCTCCATTTTTGTCCGAATCAAAACGGAAAGATTTTAACTCTAATACAGTAAAACTATATGCAATAAGCACACTTACAAAGTAAGAATTACATTCACCATATTCATTCCATTTGTACTTGGCAAATTCATGGAAAATATTATCTATTATATCTTTGAGTCCAAAGTTTTATACCTAAACCACTTTCTATTATAACTTGTATCACATTACCAACCTAAAAATATTTTTTAGATCTTAAAATGTTTTCTTAAACAGCTTAAGCTTTTATTTCCATCAACCTTTATAAACTTCACTCTTTTGTTTCTTTTCTTAAATTGGTAACAAAGAACACAGGACAACTTTGATGGGAGATGTCATTCTGTAAATATGTTTCTCATACTGGTTAATGAATAAAACACTGTTAGCCAATAGGAAAGCAAGACAGGCGGGACTAGGAGACAAGCTGGAAAGAGGAAGTAGGAAGGAGGAGTCAAGATGGAGAGTCCAGGGACAGCACAATGCCAGCCCATTCCCTGGTAAGATGAAACCGCATGGAAATACTTAGATTAACAGAAATGGGTTAATACTTAAAACAGAGCTAGCCGATAAGAAACTAATACCTATCCAACAGAATTATATCTAATACAGCCTCTCTCTGTGTATTATTTGGGGCTGGTGCAGTGGTGGCTCCAGGCTGCAGAAGAACCTACTCATTACACAACGTATCTAGTCTACAACCACTATCAGAGATCAGAGAAGGATAACATAGTACTGAAGGAACCAGGAAGTGCAGAGCAAATAATTTCTAAAACTATAGAAGTGACAGAGACAGCTGGCTGCCTGGATAGTTTCTTCTGCAAAGTGGGGACACCTATACTTGGCCGCCAGGCCTAGAATCTTGATAGACTTTTCTGTGAAGTGGGGATTTTGAAAGACTACCTTATCCTGTCTTGGAAAAGCTCAGCAGAAGATTTCTTTTGTGACCTGCTTGTCTAATTTCGTCAGCATACTGCTAGCAGTCAAGGCAAGAGAAGTTTCTTCCTGTGTCTGACTTTGCCACGATGAAAGCAAACTCTATGTGGATGTTCGTTGATGATATACATCATCTTTTCTGATGTATATTAGTGATGCCAGAAGAAGACATGTCTCACTATCATTAAAAGTTTTATGTTGTTAAAACATCTTAAATTGCATATTCTGTAGATCTCTGAAGTGTTTAAAGATCATCTATCTACAGTATATGTTTGCTTGACTGCAATTTTGAGTGTTATAGATGACTAACTACTAATCTTCATTTTTTAATACATTACATTTTTATTGAGCTGCATACATCATTAATCAAGAGTAGAAACTTATGAATATTATGTTATCACTATACAAATATTCATACCAATGTAAAATATTTTAAGCTAGTAGCTGCCTTTTATATTAAAAGTTGATTCAACAATCTAGCCTTTTATTGTATCATTCCTATACATTGCCACCTTTTTTTTTTTCATAAAGATGTCCCTGAGTCTAACCTCCTTTGCTTAGTCTTTTTCCTGACCATGACCAGTAACACCATGCAACCATCCTCTTCAGAGATAATAAATGGCCACTACCCATCTAACAACCAGAAACCACCTATCCCATGACTTGGTAATATAGGCTTTGAGTTCTTAAAATTACTTCCTGTTATCTAGGGGCAGCAATATCTTTGGGGGTGCCTGGGAAAATTGTCATATGCAGCAGACCTTCAAGAAGTTAAATTACTAAAATCTTTTAAGTATACTGGGGTAAACAAACTTAGTGACTAGTTGCTTGCTTCAAATTCAAATCTGAAAACCTGTACAGGAAGCTAGATAAAGTTTATTTTTTTTTAATGAATTAGTATTCTCGATGGCCACCAACATGTATTGGAGATGGTTAATTTAGATAAAGTGGGCACACTGTCTCTCCTAATCAAGAAAACTATGCTGTCCAAGTCAAATCTATATGAATCTTGATGGTTTTCTTTCTTATGTGGAAACAAAAGCAAAACCTGTTCCCAGTGTAACACATATGCTAGTTTCCATTCTGAGGTCAATATATCTTTAACATATATATTTTTCCCTACCATTGTTGTCTTTCTTTAACTGCTTGCCCTGAGAGATGATGTGGTATACCTGTAATATGCTTTATGTTGCAATATGTAAAAATGTTTCATTTTATTAGAGACATATACTGGCACATTGTCAGTCTTAATTCATGCAGTTATTACCATAAGTGCCATAGCTTCTAATAAATGTGTAATTGCAAAAACAGCCTTTTCAGAATTTAAAGTGTTTGCTCATTTAAATCTTGAATGTGTAGCTATGGTATAGTGTGCATACTTTAATTTCTAAACTCTGCAAAATGATATACATTCATTTGCCAAATTTTATTTCTTTGTGTAACTTTTGTATTACTTCATGCTGGTGACGGAGTTTGGTTATACAAATAACAAGCAGGACACTTCCTTATAATTTCTCTGGCTTGTAGCCAAGTGATAGAAAAATCTTTCTTCAAACCTTTGCTATTTACATGGTGTTTCTTATGAAATTCTGAGGCTTCTTGAATATTTCCTATCTATAGAATATCAATTTCATTATTGCCTTGTACTAGAGGTCTTAGTAGACTCATATGTGATCTAATATGTGTTTATATGTCAGAGATAATTACTATTTCTGAATATTTATTACAATCTGGATAAATAAATTAATTCTGAATCATCTGGAATAAATTCAGTGCTTTCAATATATAAAACAACTTTTTCTGCAATATTGAGAGTCAGTAACTAACTTATGAGCTTGTGAAAAAATATAATAGTAACATGAGAATATCATATAATTCTGATTTTTAACTGAATCATAAGGGCTTTGAGCCCCTTTACTTAATTTTCCTGTTTTATAACCTCCCTTTCCTGATTTGTATCAGTATAGAAGGCAGGGGCTGCAGAAATTAGTGTTTCTCATACAGTGTAAGGGAAGATACATTTAGTTCTTTATATAAACTAAAGCCTCTTGTTTTGGGGATATTTATTGCTACTCTCTACCAAGAATTTACTGCAAGCTCTTTGCCAATGTTCATTTTTCTACCCCATAAAGAAACAAATTTCTGCATTAATAAAAGTTACTACAATTTCAACTGGGTCTATTCCTGCTAACTGGTTAAGTATCTATCATTTTTCCCTTCAGAATTAATTCAGAAACCTTTTCTACATAGGTGTTTAATTTTTCACTCTGTTTATATGAAAAAAAAAACATACCATTCTAAGATATTATCTTCTCTCTGTATCAAAGTTTCTCTGTGAGAATAAGTGGAAGGTAGTATGACTGGGATAAAGTCAAGCTTTTATCCAAGAAATCCACATGTGCTTCCTACAATTTATTTTCTACCAAAGCCAATTCTCTCTGAGACTCAAGTGATAATTTTCTTAGGCTATTTCAGTTCTGATCAACTTGTGAGGTTGAAGTACATTACTTAGTTCTTGAATTGCTAATTTCCCAACAATTTTTGAAATCCTTAAGAGTTTGTAATTGATCTCTTCTGATTTGTACTTTCTGTGATTGAAATTCTATAAACCTATCTTATATCCTAGGTAATTAACAGAATCTCTTTGTATTTTTTCAGGAGCAATTTGAAATTCCCAACAAGGCAAAATTCTCTTTACTTCATCAGTCATTTTTATCTAAGATCCATGTGTCTGAAGTAGCAAGTAAAATATCTTCCATATAATGGTAAATTATAAGTTGAGAAAACTATGAATTATTTCTAATAGTTGTTGTAACAAATATTGACACAAGGTGAGGCTGTTTAACATTCCTTGTTCAAGAATTTTCCAATGGTAACTTTTAACAGGCTAGGAATTATTAAAAGGATGCACTTTTGTAAGCTATCTTTTCTCTATCCCATTCTTGTAAAGATATAGGAAAAAAAAAGCAAGCAAACAAAAAACAAAACAAAAAACAGTCTTTTAAATCAGTCACTGTAATAGAGCATCCTTACGTAATAAAGAAGGCAAAGGGATTCTAGGTAGTAAAAAGCCCATTGTCTGGAACACCTTATTATAACCCTCAAGCCTGTTACCATTCTCCATTTTCCGTATTTGTTTTTAATAAAAAACATAGGAGAATTCCAGTAACTTGGAAACCAGCATAGGACCAACCCAGACCCCACGAATGTGGGTGTTAGTTAGGAGGACAGTTTGGACTCTGGTAGTGGATCAATATTTATCCCTAGTATAGGAATGGACTTAGGGCACCCATTCCACATAAAGGGATAATAAAGGGATACTCTCTTATTCTAGACACATGGGGGGAGAGCCTGGGCCCTGTCCCAAATGATATGACAGACTTTGAAGACTCCCCATGTAAGGCCTCACCCTCCCTGGGGAGCAGAAAGGGGATGGCATGGGGGTTGGTAGGGGCAGGGAAGGAGGAGAAGGTGAGGGAACTGTGACTAACATGTAAAACAATTTTGTTGCAAATTAAAATTAAAATATTATTAAAAATAGGAGAATTCCATGAACTTGTTACTTCTTCAATGTGATGGGCATTCAGATGCTCCTCTACCAACTTTTTTATTGCCTGTAATTTTCTGATGTCAAAGACCATTTTTACACACAGATTTTTCAGTTTACCATTTTAAAGGTAGGGCTGTTAGTACTTTTGAAAAAGCTACAGTTTTGTTCAGCTTATGTACAATATGAACAGTTGATGACTGCTCCTCATAACATCTAATATTTCCCACAAGGATTATTAACTTTATGGTTGGTTTGTGAGATTTGGAGAAATGTTAATGTCTTTTCCATTGCTTTAACAAATCATATCCCCACAAATTCATTGCTATGTTAGCCACATATGACTTTAAATTTCCTAGCTGTCCTTCTGGACCTATATACTGAACCTACCTTGTACTTTTTTTCACCTGATATAAAGTTTCAATACCTAGAAGCCTAATATTTACCTGCTGAAGTGGCCAATCTGGATGCCATGATTTTGGTGAAATTATTGTTTTATCTGTCACTGTGTCTATCAAATCTTCAATTACAATGCCGTATATTCATATTTTTAGCTTTGGTTTTGGGGTGCTTGATTATTTAAGCAGTCAGGCAAAATATTTGTTTCATGGTCTCTCCTGAATTTTTTGTCTTATCTCCTGAAATTGTTCTATCCTTAATCATATCAAGAGAAGTATGGTTTTTAACAGCAGGCATTAGGTGTTTTAATTATTCAGCAGATGAGTTTCTCCAATGCTGACAGGGAATAATTGAACCGAATTTGACACTGAAGCCTGTGGGAAGCCCACTAAGGCGTTTACCAATGATGAAGAGTTACCTTGCTTATCTCTTATTTATCAGCATTTATTAGTTCAGTGCTAGAATTTGCCATATCCTCTGCATACTCCAGAAGGCTAATGCCTTCTATTTGGATTATCTCTAAACAAAATATTATTTTCTAATAGGACATTGCCTGCAATCCCTTTGCAGATGACCTTGCTTACCATAATTAAAACATTTGACTTTTTTATTTTTCTTAAATTGTTGAGAAATTACTTATCAAATTAACATCATAAGAGATCCAATATCAGCTGTATTTCTAATCCATTCATCTATTGGTGTTGATCTTTACTTTAAAGGCTTAATCATATTGGTATATTTTGAATTAGCATTTTCAAAAGCCAATGTCCATTAGGCTGGTTGGTGGTGGTGTACACTTTTAATTCTAGCACTGGGGAGTCAGAGGCAGGTGGATCTCTATGAGTTCATGTCCAGTCTGTTCTACAGAGCAAGTTCCAGGAAAGGCTCCAAAGCTACACCAAAACAATAAAAGTCAATTAAATTAATATTTGTCTGAGTTCTAGATCTGATGTTATTCTCTTTAGCTGTAAAGAGATGAAAGTCTAGACTCCATGGTATGGTATAAATTTGGCAATAAAAATCACTTTGAGTCCAATTTTTCCATTCTTTTATTTTCTTATTGCTTGCTTGTTTTTCTTTTACTTTTCTTTCTTTCTTTCTTTCTTTTTTTTTTTTTTAACTATATCAGTTCACTTTTCATCCAAACAGTAAAGAATGTAACTTCTTTTCAGCACCTCATGGAACTTTCTCCAAAATTGCCAACATAATTGGTCACAAAGCAAGTTTCAATACATACAAAAATATTGTAATAACCCCATATACCTTGTTATACTGACATGGATTAAAGATGTATTTCAACTCTCTACTGAACGAAAATTGGTCAAGATCTCAATTGCTTAAGATATTAAGGACTTCCTAGAATTCAATGACAATTATTGAACAGCACACCAAACTTAGGAGACACAATGAAGTAATGCTAAGAGAAAAGAAATTTCATTGCACTAATTGCCTACCTTAAAAAGAAAAGATTGGAGAAATCTTATACTAGCAACTTAGCAATGCAACCACATGTTCTCTAGAACAAAAAGAAACAAGTACACACAAGAAGGTTAGACAGCAGGAAATAA
This sequence comes from Phodopus roborovskii, assembly GCF_943737965.1. Lineage (NCBI taxonomy): Eukaryota > Metazoa > Chordata > Mammalia > Rodentia > Cricetidae > Phodopus > Phodopus roborovskii. Next base: position 14,711,102 of record NW_026126540.1, read on the forward strand.
TTGAATTGGGAAAGGAAATCAATAAAATAGAAACAAAGAGAACAATCTAAAGAATCAACAAAACAAAGAGTTGGTTCTTTGAGAAAATCAAGAAGATCGACAAACCCTTATCTAAACTAAAAGACTGAGAGAGTATACAAACTGACAAAATCTGAAAAAGGGTGGAATAATAATAGACACTGAGGAAATACAAAGTGTTATAATTCATACTTTAAAAGCATAAATGCCACAAATTGGAAATTCTAAAAGAAATGATTAATTTTCATAATGTATACTTCTTGCCAAAGTTAAATTAAGATATGATAAATAACTTAAACAGACATATAACACCTAAAGAAATATAATCAGTCACTGAAAGTCTCCCAATAACAATACCAAAATAGTTTTAGGGCAGAGGGCTATCAATATTCCTTGAAATAGAAACAGAAAGAACATTGTCAAATTCATTTTATAAGGCCATGGTCATTCTGATACCCAAGACACACAAAGATTCAACAAAGAGAGAGAATCACAGACTAATTTCCATGTGAACATAGATACAAAAATATTCAACTGATTCCAAAAGTACATCAAAAAGATTAACTGCCATGACCAAGTAGGCTTCATCTCAGAGATACAGGGATGAATCAACATACAAAAAGTCATTCAATGCAATCCATCATATAAACAAACTGAAAAAAAGTAATGATCATTTCATTAGTTGCCAAAAAACCCTAAGACAAATTCCAACATCTCTTCATGAGAAAAGTTTTGTAGAGATTTTATATAAGGAACATAGCTAATATGTATTCACAATACCACTACGAACAACAACCTAAATCAAACAAGCATCAACAATCAATGGTCCTTACTCACCCTCAACATTAATGGTCTTAACTCACCTATAAAAAGACACAGGCTAACAGAATGGATTCGAAGACAGAATCCATCCTTTTGCTGCATACAAGAAACACATCTAAGCTTCAAAGATACACATTACCTCAGGGTAAAGGGTTGGGAAAAGAATTTCCAATCAAATTGAACCAAGAAGCAAGCAGTCATGGCTATCCTAATGTCTAACAAGTTAGACTTCAAACCAAAATTAATCAAAAGAGATGAAGACAGTCATTTCGTATTCATCACAGGAGAAATCCATCAACACAAAGTTTCAGTTCTGGACATCCATGCCCCTAATACAAAGGCACCCAAGTTCCTAAAAGAAGCACTACTAAAATCCAAAGCTCACGTAAAACCTCACACACTTATAGTGCAATCTTACCAAAAGCAATCTACAGACTCAATGCAATCCCCATTAAAATCCCACCACAATTCTTCACTGACCTTGAAGGGATAATAATCAACTTTATATGGAAAAAGACCCAGGATAGCCAAAACTACCCTATACAATAAAAGAACTTCAAGAGGCATCACCATTCCTGACTTTAAGCTCTACTACAGAGCTATAGTTCTGAAAACAGCCTGGTATTGGCATAAAAATAGACAGGTAGACCAAGGAATCCTGATATTAACCCACACACCTATGAACACCTGATTTTCGAAAAAACAGATAAATTATACAAAGAGGCAAAGACAGCATCTTCAACAAATGGTGCTGGCACAATTGGATGAGGGTGTGTAGAAGACTGCAGATAGACCCATGTCTGTAGCCATGCACAAAACCCAAGTCCAAATGGATCAAAGACCTCAACATCAATCCAGCCATATTGAACCTCTTAGAAGAGAAAGTAGGAGATACCCTTGAACAAATTGGTATAGGAGATGGCTTCCGGAACATAACTCCAGGGGCACAGACACTGAGAGAAACAATTAATAAATGGGACCTCTTCAAACTTAGAAGCATCTGTAAGGCAAAGGATACAGTAGACAAGACCAAACGGCAGCCCACAGACTGGGAAAAGATTTTCACCAATCCTATACCCAACAAAGGGCTGGTCTCCAAAATATACAAAGAACTCAAGAAACTAGTCGACAAAATGCCAAATAACCCTATTAAAAAATGGGGTACAGAACTGAAGAAATAATTCTCAATAGAGGAAATCAATAAGGCTGAAAAACACTTAAGAAAGTACTCAACATCTTTAGCTATCAGGGAAAAGCAAATCAAAACAACTTTGAGGTACAATCTTACCCCTGCCGATATGTCTAAAATTAGAAACACCAATGATGACTCATGTCGGAGAGGATGTGGAGAAAGGGGAACACTCCTCCACTGCTGGTGGGAGTGCAAACTCATACAGCCAGTTTGGAGATCAGTATGGTGGTTCCTCAGGAAAATGGGAATTAGTTTACCGCAGGACCCAACAATCCCCCTCTTAGGCATATACCGAAATGATCCACATCCATGCAACAAAGACATCTGTTCAACTATGTTCATAGCAGCACAATTTGTAATAGCAAGAACCTGGAAGCAACCTAGATGCCCCTCAATTGAAGAATGGTTAATGAAGATGTGACACATCTACACAATGGAATACTACTCTGCAGGAAAAAAAAAAATAATGGTATCTTGAAATTCGCAGGCAAGTGGATGGCACTTGAAGAAACTAACCTGAATGAGGTAACCCAGTCACAAAAAGAGGAGCATAGTATGTTGTCACTCATATATGGATTTTAGACATAGATCAAAAGATTACCAGCATATAATTCACACCACCAGAGGAACTAGGATACAAGGTGTATTCTAAGAGTTTCATATAAAGTCCCTCACAGAACCTGGAAGGGACAAGTCCCTCAGAGCACTGGGGAAGTGGGAGGGGGCAGCGAATGGAGAGAGAATTAGGAGAAAATGAGGGGAGGAAAGGAAAACACATGTGACCAGGAAGATTGAGGCCTGTTAGGAATAGAAGACAGGAGAGAGAGAGAGAGAGAGAGAGAGAGAGAGACAGAGAGAGAGAGAGAGAGCATAAAAGAGGGAGCCAATATTGGTTTGAAGATAAAATTGAACACAAAGAAAGGTCTAGAGAACTACAAGACTGCTGCCAACTAACAATTTGAGCTTCTGTCGAAAGGCTACCATAAATGCCCTTCTCGGGTAGTGAGATCAACAGCTAACTTATCCATGGAGCCCTCAACTAATGCCTGTTGGAAAAAAGAGCAAACACCCATACATAAACACTGAGTCGAAGTAGAACCCAGATGCAGATGGACAGGATAAGACCAGGCTGCAGAAACACATAGAGACAGCTTACCTGAACAAGGAGGAGCTAACAGGTCACCAGACTAATAGATGGGAAGCCAGCATGGGACTGACTCAGATCCTCCTGAATATGGGTCTCAGCCAGAAGGACTGAGCAGTCTAAGGGACTTCGGACAGTGGAGACAGGATGTATCCCTGGTACACAAAAGGACCTTGCTAACACATCCCTCATGGCGGGATAACTGCCTTAACCTAGAGACAAGAGAGAAGCCCTAGTCCCTACTTCAAATGACCTATCAGAACTACATGACCCCAACTGGATGGCATTCCCCTACATATGGAATTGTGGTGGGGGGATGGGAGGAGAGTTTGGTTAGGGTGCATGTGAGAGAGCAGAGAGGGTAAAAGGAGGGAGGGAGGGAAGGAAGGACGGAGGAAGGGAGAGAGAGAGGGAAGTGGGATCGACATGTAAAATAATAAATTAAATTAAAAAAAAATGCTTTGACTCCAAAATTTAAGTTGAAGAACAAGTTACTGGGGAAAAGAATTTCTATTTTTGTTTCCACAGAAAATGAAAAGATGTGGATTCCTTCCAGACTAATGTGGTTTGATCAAGCCAGACCGCCTGAAACAGAGTACCAGGTTATTCTACATCCAAAACAGCTGGACAAAGCAGCCTTGCAGACTACAGCCAGGATTTCTGCATCTTCTTAGAATCCCATGACAGTGCCCCTTACCATCAGGAAGTAGTTTGGAAAGAACGACGCCCAAATTCCCAAATATTGTCTATAAATGTTTGTTTTCATTTAAATGGACTTGGTTATATAAAATAAATAAATAAAAACACTGAAATTCTAGTGGATTAAAGATATCCATATAAATATAAGACAACAATACTTAGGGAAGTGTCTTCCATATTTGATAGGCAAGGCACACAGAGACCAATTCAAACCAGTGGGCATGCCTGTGGGGGAGTTTCTATACATACTAATTGAAGTGGAAAGACCTACCATAAATGTGGGTAGCACCATACCACAAACTGGGGACTGGACTGAGTATAGAAGGAAGCAAGCCTAGCACGAACATTGGCCTGGATTTGCTTCCTAACTGTGGATCCAAATGTCCAGCTGTCTCAATATCCACCTGCCATTAAATCCTTGCCCTGGTGATCTGTTCCTTCACAATGTTCCTTCACAAAATAAACATTCACTTTTTTTTTTCTTTTAAAAAAAAGGCTTATTGTATAGTCACAACAAAGAAAAAAACCACTTAAACTTTTCATCCCTAGTGCCACACTGATTTAACATTTCAGGGTATATTTGAATATATAAATAAATATATAAGCAAATAAATGAATTTGAAAGCAAATAGTCTCCTGAGATGGCAGAATGGTAATGATGAGGATGGAGTCAGTTTATGCATCTGGATTAGTTATACAGTAGAATTCTTCAGTCACTTAACAATAAATAGTTCATAATGGAATATTATGATCGTTATTTTGTCTTTATTTGTAGTCTGGGTAAGGTCTAAAATGTATGTATAATGTACATGTCAGAATAATTTATAGATAATTAAGCAAAATATATTCACAGACTTAAATTAAAATAATTTTGGGTAGAGCTAAGCTGCAGTGGCAATAGGTGGAATGTAATTGGGCTTTTCTTTGGGCCACCAGCTCACAAAACCAACACACAGACTTATTATTAATTGTGAAAGCTTGTCCCATTAGCTCTTACAACTTAAATTAACCCATTTCTATTCATCCATGTGTTGTCACATGTCTTTTGGCTTTTATCTCTCCTCTTGCATGTCTTACATTCTCTCTGAATCTAGCTGGTGACGCTACCTCTCTTCTTCCCAGAGCTCCCCCTCTTTTTCAGAAGTCCCAACTATACCTTCTCCTAGCAATTGGTTGTTTAGCTTTTTATTAAGCCACTCACACTGGCATATCTTCACACAGTGTAAAGGAATATTCCACAAGAGTGGAAGGACAGTGCAGTGAAATTGTAGTACATGCAGCACTACAGGGGCTGAGTATGGTGAAGAGCCAGATATTTTAGAGGAATCTTCAAAAAAGTGCTCCGATCTATGACCAATGCATGATTAATATTATGATTGAGAACAGATCTCATCCAAAATAAATGTTGGCACTTATTACTAGTATTATAGATAAGAGGTTTCAATAACATTATCCAGTGTTAAATTATGCTAAATTAAATCCTCTTAAAGAATTCAAGTATCATTTAGTGTGGTAATCATATAATATCCTATGGAACTTAAAATATTTCTTATTGACTATATTATGTTTGGCTAATATGAATCCACTATGGAAGCACAATATGGATGAAACATGAAAAATCAAAGGTAAATGAGAGACTGTCTGAAAGGGAAAGGTGGATGGTTTATGAGGAGAAGAAAAGCACGCAACATTTTCCTTTATACTACCACTTCATGTAACAACACACATATGGGACACACACAAAAATCTACAGAGAAAAATTAAGATAAAATCAAGAGAAGGTAATATGGAAAAATCTCTTTTACCATAACCTAAAAATTAAAGGTTTTTCCTCATAATATATCATGATTACCATTTCTCCACCATCCACTCTTATCAGTTCCTCCCATCAAGATCCCCCCTCTTTCTATCATTAAAGAATAACAGGCTTCTAAATGGTAACAATAAAGTATAACAAAATAAAACATGATGTGAGAAAACAAAATCTATCACATCAGAGTCAGACAAGACAAATAGAAGGAAAAAAGCCCAAGAGAAGGCACAAAAATCAAAGAACCACTTGTTTGCACACTCAGCAATCCCATAAAAACACTATGGAAGCTACATATCCACACAAAGGACTTAGTGAAGACCAGGGCAGAACCTGTGCATGCTGCCTCAGCCTCCCTAAGTTTACTTGAGCTTTCAACATGTTGATTTAGAGGACCTGTGTTTCTGCTTGTTTTCTGTTTGTTTGTTTGTTTTTGTCTGCTCTTCTGCCTCCTTTTCCACAGGGTTTCCTAAGTCCTGATGGGAGAGTTTTGATGAAGACACCCCATTTAGGGCTGAGTATTCCGAGGTGTCTGGCTATGGGTCTCTGTATTTGTTACCATCTTTTGCAGGAGGGAAACTTCTGTGCTGATGGCTGAGGAAGGCACTGATCTATGAGTGTAGCAAGCTGACAGAATGACATTCAGAGTCAATTTACCTCTGTCTTTTATTTTTTTTGTATGTTTGCTTGTTTTTTGTTTGTTTTATTTTGTTTTTTTCACTTCTCCTCAGAGAGCCACATTTGCTACTATTGGTGAACCTGCATTTTAAAATCATTACCACTCAATCTGTAGTTTACCTTTGGCTTAACCCTTCTTATTTATTATATATTGTATGGTTATAGTTTGGTGTTTATTATTAAACATATTTCATGATGTGATAGTACCATACAGAGTAGTTTACCTGACCCAAATATCCCATGTCCTTCCCATTCATTTCTCTTTCCCCTATAACCTGGTAAACAGTGATTTGTTTTCTTTTCTTTCTTTCTTTCTTTCTTTCTTTCTTTCTTTCTTTCTTTCTTTAATATAACCAAGTCCTTTAAATGAAAACAAACATTTATAGACAATATTTGTGTTTGTTTTCTTAGACCAAGTAGTATTTGGTGTTATCCTATATTTCTGGGCTTTCTATTATCTGGTTCTTGGTCACCCAAGCAGTGTCAGGTATAACTTTCATCTGGTAGAATGGTCCTTAATTCAAATCAGGTATTTGCTGATTACTCCCACAAGATTTGTGCCATCACTGCACTAGTATAACTTGTAGGCAGGATACCACTGCAAGTCAAATTGTTTGTGGCTGGCTTGGTGTTCACATTTCTCTTTTGGTAGCATGCAGAATATCTTCCTCTACCAAAGATGCTTGCATGTAGACGTAAAGGCTCTATGTAGGCATTAGCCATACCACTCCATGTTCAATGAGTTTTCTTCAGCAATGGGGTCTAGCTGTCAGTTTGTGGAGAGCAATATATTGCCTTGGCAACATCCTGGCTTGTTTGGAAATTCCCCTGGGATCACTTGGGCCAGCAACTCAATTACATGTAACCACATCCCAGCACTGGAGGTTCATTTGTTAACAAAGATGCCCAAGTGGGACTCTGTCTCCCCCATTTTTAGGTGGTTTCTTTTACATTGACTTCATATATTTATATATGTAGCAGACTTTCTTTTGGGCCACAAACAAGCTCTCACAGCAACTTATTATTAGTTATGGATGTTCAGCCTTATCTTAGGCTTGTTCCATTAGCTCTTATAACTTAACCTGTTTCTCTTCATCTATATTTTGCCTCAGAGCTTTTTACTTTTCTTTCCTTCTGTATATCTTACTTTCACTACTCATTTCTGGCTGGTTGCTGCCTGGCTTCTGGCCCTGGGCATGTCCCTCTCTTACTCTTTCATTCCCTCCTCCTTCTTCTCACTGGAACCTAAATTTCTCCTATATGTTCTCTCTGGCTGCCAGCCTTTCCTATCTATCTACTGCCTAGCTATTTCCATTCAGATTTTTATATGACCAATCAGGTGCAAGGGGGAAACAAATGCAACACATCTTTACACAATTAAACAAATGAAGCACAAACAAATTTAACAATCTTTATATCATTAACAAAGGCAACAGAAACAAATGTAACACACCTTTACACAGTTAATACCCAGCATAAACAAATGTAAAACATCTTTACATATTTAAATATTCTATAACATTTATAACTTAGGGGCTTCTATTTTATTAAGTTTCTATACTAGCCCTCGAATTGTTCTTAATTTTAGCTAGCTCCCTGTTTTCAAACCCTCATCGTCTACCCCTTTCCCCGCTTGATCCTCCTGTTCCACGCACTCTCCATCTATAACTATCTACTTTATTTTCCTTTCCCGATGTGCTTTCTTTAATCCCTTACTCTATAGCTACCGTCTATGGTTCTACAGATTGTAGCTTGGTTATTATTGACTTAACAGCTAATATCAGTAGAAAGACTTCTAGTGCTCATGAAATTGTATGGTTAATATTGTAATTATTGAGTTAAGGTTTTGCTTCTTATACTAAACTATATGCAGTTGAGACTCGATTTTCTTCAACATTGATCTTGAGTCTTCAGTTCCAGTGGTTGTACTTACAATAAGTAGGCATTAATTATTGTTTATGGCCATTACTATGAATGACTGAATTGTATTCAGGCAAAACCTTTTGCTGTGCACAAAGACCTAAAGGTTAAACTGAAAGTGCACATTTAGTTATATTTTGCCTTATGTTTAATAATATCTGTATCATGAGAAAAAATTGACTAATCATGCAACAATAGTGCTAATATTTCATTCAGATTAGTTAAAATTTTCAGTTTTGTAGATTAAATTATATGCATAGTTGATGTTGTACTAGTTGATAACATTAGAGATAAAAATATCCACTCAAAAGACAATAATCAGCATTGTAGCTGCCAAAAATAAATGAGTAATTGCTGACATATTTAGTGGGAGTCTCAGCAACTTTGTGATACCCCATCTGGCTATCCATATTCTCAGCCAATAGGTTTCTCAAAGGGGAATATGCTCTCTACATCTCAAAACTCAATTTTCCCAAAGCGAAATATGGAGGTAACTATAAACACTGATAATATCATTAAGACAGCTGCTTATTTACATCAAATTAAGGAACCATAGAGGAAAAAATATGAGGAAAACTTATATCCAATAAGTATTTAAAAAGAGATTAAATGAAGGTACACTGGGTAGGTAGACAAAGCTTCTTCAAAAAGTCAAAGACAAAAATCCAAAAGTTATGGATTGACTATCACATCGTTAATTGTTAAACAAAGTATCCCCAAAATAATGAAAGTAATAACTTCTTCTTGGTTGCTCACTGTAACTAAAATGGTAGGACTATATTGCTGAAGATGCCAAATGCCTTGTACATGAAAGCAAGCTGAAACTTGGCTGAAGATTATCAAGATGGAGACACACACATGCACTTGCACACACACGCACGCACGCGCGCGCACGCACACACACACACACACACACACACACACACACACACTCTTTCCATTTTGTGTTGCTCATCAACTGTGGGACATGGGGCCTACCATTATGAAAAATTAAAATACTATTAATATCATTAACTTAATTTTCTAAGACCAGTATTTATTAATATATGATTCACTTTATCTTCATGTATACAGTTATTGGTGTATATTTCAAAAACTTAAAATAGAAAAGGGTAAGCAAAGACCAGAAGTCCAGTGACTATCGTTGAACTGTGATTCATAGGAGGTCCTCTGGATGGACAGCCCTACAGATTATGGCAGGAAAGGCTTCAAGTTACTGATCTGTGTTTGTCTAGCTTAAACAGCAGATGAGCAAAGGCCACCACAGGGACAGTGATGAAAGGCCTTCATACACTCTATTAAGAGGCAATGTGATGATGCTTTTCTCAGCATAGCAGTAGTGGAAGCCATATTTTTTCCCCAGCTTACTATATCCCAGGACTTTTAACTGTTTGTCATTATTAAGTATAGAAAGAATGCAAAAAAAAAATAATAATCTGACTTTTTTTCTTGCCAGAGAGATATTCATTTACCTATTATTTTCCTCCATTCATTATCAACTGATTCACAACAACTTCATTTTACAGATGTAAAAGTAAAACAAAAAGCAAAATCAAAGATCACTGTATGGGCATCAGTGAAACCCACGGGGCTGGTTTTCAATTTGCTTCTAAGCAAAATTTCTGTGAATATATCTTGAAAGACAGAATCATTTTATTTTGAGAGATGAGGCATGAAGTCTGGGTTCCCTGATACTTGCATTTCCTTGGAGGGATGCCATTGAACAGTCAAATGAAATTGAATAGCATTTTTTGTTTCCAATTCTAGCCTTGTAGCTGTGACAGGGCACCAGCCCTTGTATATTTGTCTTCTTAGATAATCTTTTCTTTATTTGTATTTGAATTAACAGCTGGGCACAATTTAAAGAAATTATTGATTTTTATGCTTTGTGGGAGAGGATCATCAGCCCCTCTTTACCTTGCACTGCTGTTCGCTATGTTGTTTGCAGTTATTATTTCTGAGGTCTAAAGTACCATGCTTGTGTTGCTCATTTTTTAGAAATAAAATGTTTAGGCGTTATATTTATCTTGAATGCCTCTTTAAAGATTCGGTGCTGCTGCACCTTCCCTTCACATCACAGATTTCTAAATTTTAAATATACATCCTTTTAACCATGTTCTGCTGTGATGATATCTTGCCTATACAAATAAAGCCTGTCTGAAGGCCAGAGATGGAACTTGCTCCTAGCTAACCATAGAGGTCTGGAGGTCTGTACAGACAGACAGGAAGTGAGGTAGCTTGGAAGATAAGGATAGGCAGGGAGAAACAAACTCGCTGTATTGTCTGCTGGGACACAAAGGAGATAAGGTGTGGTGGTGGTCTATTCCTTCTCTCTGATATCTCAGTATTTTGCTCTATCTCTGACCCCAGATTTTTATTCCTTAGATGGATTAAGAACTCCATTTACATTCTGTGTCATAACTGTAGCTGAATTAGCACCATATGCTTACATGACTGTTGCTCTGGTAGAAAGTGTTCTGTCTTGGTACGCAATCTTTTCTCATTTTTTGCACTCTCTATTGTACTTGAAGCTTATAATTGAAACTTTACTCTTCTCAGCCATTGTTTTTTTTCCCTTTTCAGTATGTTTAATCTAACAAATTCCCCATTCATGTTATATTACTAAAAAAAAAAAAAAAAGAAAAAAAAACACCCTGAAATATTTTTATAGTCAGATTTTGCTTGGTACAACACAGTTTTATTTAGAACTCCCATCTCTGTGTCTCTGTGTTCACGAGAGTCTGTTCTTTCTTTTTATTATATACTTTCATTTTCTAGACCCTCTGGCCTCTTCTCTTCATTTGCTTCCCCTTGACTCCCTAAGAAAATATAAGTAAGTTCAGCAGTCTAAATCTTTGCATATCTCAAGCATGTAATTATCATGGCCTCATAATATAAGCAATATTTTGGTTACATAAAAAATTTTCTGCTTGAAACATTTGGATTTAAAACTCTAAATTATCTTTCAGAAAATATTATGTGCCTCCATGTAGAACATAGATTACACACACACCTAAATTTTTACTCTCTTATCTCTCTCTCTCTCTCTCTCTCTCTCTCTCTCTCTCTCTCTCACACACACACACACACACACACACACACACACACGGCATGAAAATATATAAGGAACTACTTGGGAAGAAGAAAGAGATAAAGAATTGCTACAGAAAAGTCAATGGGAATGAATATAACACACTTGACTAAAAGTGTCATGAAACCCAGTTTTATTCAAATATTATATAGCAAAAATTATAAAAATAAAAATAAACTGCCTTTAACTAATCCCATCAGGATGTTGTTTATCACTCGCAGATTGTCATTTGGCATATGATTTTATATTCAATAATTCAAGCAATGTGTTTCCTTTTATCATGAGTATGATTCCTTTTCAAACACTATTAAACTTCATTAACAGAGCTTTCTGTCGTCCATAATGATTCTACATGAAATCACTGACACTTTGTCATTCATATACTATGGATGATCTGGCGAGATCATCCTATCACAATGTTTAATAGAATGTTTAATAGAAAGGAAACTGAAGCTTTGGGAAAATTGCCTTTAGTGTTACTAGAAGTTCATACTCATATTTCTGAGAAAAGAACCAAAACAAAACATAATCTAATTCTTGATAAATTTCAGAGGGATAATACTCTGGGATCTTCCATTCCCAGTTGAGTTGAGTTGGAAAGACAGTTGTCCTAGATGCTCAAATTGTGGAAACTCACATGCTCACAAAGGTTGACAAGAAGCTATTCAAAATGAATAGTAACTTAGAAATGGGAAGAAACATATGTCTATGAATCAAAACCTTAACAATGAGAAAATAATGTAAGTTACTATAGGAATCAAAGACAAAACAGAAGCAGGAAGATAGATAATTATTTCTAGCCAGAAATAAGCCACACCAAAGCCATAACAGTGACATCTTGGACATGATACTTTTCTATAAAATTCTTTAACACAACACCAACTAAAGGACTCCATTATTTATGACCCAAAAGAAAACAAATAAGAGCACTTAGTGTAGTTTTCAATCAATTTACAATCTCTTGTTCCCAACTGCAAGAAGTGCATTTCCTAGTTGTTATACAAAGTGATGCTTTCAATAGCCAATAGCTAAACCCTTCATTTCCAACTTGTCACAGCAATAACTGACAAAACAGCAAAAGTCACTGGCCAGCATAGCTGCTTGACAAAATCCAGTAAAGCTGAGCAACTCAATTGCTGCCATGCCAGCTTTGTTTTTCATCTCCACCTATTGTATACTTGGGAAACGTTTAATATTTGTACAATTTAAAGATATTTAATTTATGGACATTTTCTTTGAATCATTTATACCTTCTCCCAGTATTGCTTCTAAGATGCCTCCAAGAAAGTCCCAAACATGCTATCCCCCTCCCAACACCAGTTTAGGAAGATATCATTATCTACTTGAAGGTCTTCCTTATGCCTTGGAGCTTGTGACACATGTAAAGAAGCCAGAGGTTTCTATGAGGCTATGAGATACTATTGAAACATCTGTTCCTGTACTTACACAGGAACAAGATATTCAAAACAAAGTAAACTCAAAAAGATGAGCATGATTCTGGGAGCTAGAGGAGTTGGCCCCAGTTCAGATTGCAAGCCTCTACACTCAGGCGATTGCATGGCATATACAGCAACAAAATTAAATTAGCTGGTTATTTCTGACCTACACAGAGACTTATACTGATGGGCAAAGAATGATGTAGAAGTATGACAAACATATTCTACAAAGATATAAAATATGAACATGTATTATGCCAGAATTTGAATAATAATTGCAGCAGCTTTGGCCTGAGGATATTTCTTGGGCACTCTGACAATTAAGAGTTAATAACACACTGTTTGGAACATGGCGGTATGCTGGGGTTAGCACAAAGATTGTTTTGGTCTCATGTCCTTGTATCCACAAGAAAAAATGATTGGAAATGATAATTCTATCATAGTTTACTAATGTTAACTAAAATATGAGAAAAGGAAGTGAAACATGTCTCTGAAATGATCAATGTTTTGAAACAACATTAATGTAGCCCTACTTACTGAATTCTGTATAAATGAAGAAGCATTATGGCTGCTAGTCAGTTAGGCTGTAAGATTCTGCCAACCACCTGGCTCACTTCTTTCCCTCAGATACTCCTTACATGCCTTGCTAGCACCTGCCTCTCTGCAGGTGATGTGATTCTTCTCCCTCCATCTCTTTTAATCTAAGAAGAACCCACTTCTGATTCCTTCCATTGCTGCTTTTGCATACACCCGCCTTCAGAACCTGTCTGGAGCTGGACTCCAGCACCAATTCAAGTCAAAGCCACTAATCTTATTCTGAGTAGCAGTGGATTTGTAAGCTGCTATCATGCAGTAGAATCACTGACAGTTTGCCAAACATAAAATCAGAATCTATTCTTATATAAGGAAAAAAAATGCAAGTATTGTGAGAGGATACCCATGAGAGAAAAGAATTAGCAAGCCTTCTTCCTTTCACTGTGTATTGTATCATCCAAATATTTTCTCCCAAAAATGTTTTCAGTGGAGAATATAACTCATTACTTCTTCAGAAACTTTGTACATCTAATTTATTGAATTGAAAATATTAACATGGTCACAAAATCTATTTTGTTTTACATCTCATACACTTCAAAGTTTGGGGAAAAAAAATGCCTTGCTCCATAATTGGTTGTAGAAATTGTCTGTATTTCCTGCTTGGAGTCTTGGACATGCTTACTTTCAGTAATTTTACTTCATCTCTGCTGTGGGTCATGTTGGCTATAGTCATTACATGCTATGCTGTTTCTTTGCCCTCTTAAATAATGACTCCAAAACAATGAGATGTTTTTTGTTGGTCCCATGGAATGCAGAGCTCCATAATTCCATGTGCTTCTGAAAAAAGACTGGGAAGTCTTTCCCTGTGTGGGAGGAATAAAGCCACTCTGAAGCTTCTGGGGGTTCCTGTTACTGCTTTTTTATTGAAAATATTTTTTCACACTCTATATTCTGATGACAGGTTACCCTCTCTCTTCTTTCAGATCCTCCGAACCTACCCATTTATCCAACTCTAAACTGTCTTTCTCTCCCTCTATTAAACAAACAGGCGAAACAAACAAACAAACAAAAACCCAGTCAAATAGAAAAGAAAAAAATGAGAAACAGATGAACATGCAGATACACATAAATACACACATACACACACACACCATAAAATTACTAAATTAAGAGCTATAGTATAAAATCTGAAGACTAGTAAAGTTTTTAAAAAAGTATTTAAACAAAGGTCATGAAGGGGAAAAATAAAAACAAAGATACAGTTGAATTAATTGCATGTTGGTCAGCTTTCTTGGGATTTGTCAACTGTGGTTATCATACACATTGAGACTCCCTTGAAGAACACTAATTATTCTGTCTTGAGCTGTTGTCAACAGAACATAGCTTGTAAGTTAGAGATGGGAGCACCTGTCCACTTATCCACATAGCACCAAGACCCCATTGAGTTTAGACCTATGCTGTCTTTATGCATGCTTCCAGTCTCTGTGAGTTCATATGTATGTAAGTGCTGTTGGGTCAGCAAGGCATTGAACCTTGGTGTTTTCCCTCTCCACAAGCTCTTAAAATCTTTCTGCCTTCTCTACCATATTGTTACCTGAACTTTGGGTGAGGGATTGATGAAGACATAAACTTTTGGACTGAGTTTTCCATGTCTTCTCACTCTGTACATTGTTCGGTTTTGGGGTCTCTTCTTTTGTTCCCATTTTCTGCTGAAGAAAGCTTCTCAGATGTTGGATTGAGTGACTGACTGATATATAGGTGTAGCAGAATGTCATTAGAGGCCATTTTATTGCAATATCCTTTAACAGAAAAATAATATTTGGTTTTCTCCTAGGTACATGGTCTATCTAGTCTCAATATTGACTTCCTGGATAGTGTCAGGCATGGGCTCCATCTCAAGGAATAGGACTTGAATCCAATTAGACTGGTTGGTGACTTCTGCAACTTTTATGCCTCTGTTGCATCAGTATTTCATGCAGACTATTAGCCATTGTAGGTGAAGTCTTTGTAGCTGTCTTGGTTTTTAGGTTTTTCTCCACTGGTACCAATTCTACTTCCAGTACCATGAACACTAACCAGTAGAAATTGAGTCTCTATTTAGATATCATCTCAAAATCTCTGCACTCAGTGAGGTAGATAGGTGTCTTTAGCAATAGAGATTTACCATTAGTTTGTGGAGAACTAACAATAGCTTTGGAAATAGCTTGAATTATTTTGGGTTTCTATGGGGCTCCTACAGCCAGGAACTCATTTATATAACCCAATTATTAAACCCATTACCAGGGCTGGAGCTCCTTTTGGTGGTGAGAGATGTCTAGTTGGATATTGTCTCACCCACAATTGGATGATTTCATTTAGACTTCTTTCATATATGTCCATATTTTAAGCACATACTGTAGTAAGTTTCCATATGACTCCTCAAAAAACTCTTAAGTATTAGATGCTTTTACCCATATTCCTTCCCTTACTTCTGTCTTCCCCCATTCTATTTGTTTAAAGCACCCATCCCTGTCTCTTCATAACTATTTATTCTATTTTTGCTAGGAGTTCTTCCCTCTATGTGCTCAATTTGGGGATCTTAACCCTCTCCTTTTCTCCAGGGTACCATTTAGATCTCTCTTAGGGTCCTCCTTGTTTCCTAGGTTCTTTGGTGGTATGAGTTAGAGACTGGCAATCCTTTATTCTATGTCTAAAATCCATATATGAGTAAACACATACCATGTTTGTCTTTTTGTGACTGGGTTACCTCACTCATAATGGTTTCTTCTCATTCCATCCATTTCTCTGCGATTCCAGGGAATTTCATTGTGTCAGGATTCCATTGTGTTTTTCTGCTGAGTACTACTCCCCATTGTGTAAATGTATCACATTTTCTTCATCCATCCTTCAGTTGAGGGGCATCTAGATTGCTTACATGTTCTGGCTATTACAAATAATGCTGCTATGAACATAGTTGAACAGATGTCCTTGCTGTAGGAACATGCATTGTTTGGGTGTATGCCTAAGAGTAGAATTGCTGGTGCTTGAAGTAGACTAATTCCCATTTTCCTGAGGATCTGCCATACTGATTTCCAAAGTGGATGTACAAGTTTGTACTCTTACCAGCAATGGAGGAGTGTGCCCTTTCTCCACATTCTCTCCAGCATAAACTGTCTTTAGTGTTTTTGATTTTAGCCATTCAGACATGAGTAAGATGGTACCTCAGGGTTGTTTTGATTTGTAATTCCCTGATGGCTAAAGATGTTGAGCACTTTATTAAATGTCTTTCAGCCATTTTAGATTCCTCCATTAAGAATTCTCTATTTAGTTTTATATTACAGTTTTAACTGGATTATTTGGTGTTTTGGTAACTAGATTCTTGAGTTCTTTGTATATTTTGGAAATCAGCCCTTTGTCAGATGTGGGGTTGGTGAATATCTTTTCCCATTCTGTGGTCTGTGGTTTTCTCTTGTTGACTGTGTCCTTTGCCTTACATAAGCTTCTCAGTTTCAGGAGATCCCATTGATTAATTGTCAATCTCAGTGTCTGTACTACTGGAGTTATGTTCAAGAAGCAGTCTCCTGTACCAATTTGTTCAATGGTACCTCCCACTTTCTCTTCTAAAAGGATCAGTGTGGCTGGGTTTATGTGGAGGTCTTTGATGCATTTGGACTTAGGTTTTGTGTGTGGCAATAGATATGGATCTATCTGTAATCTTCTACAACTAGTGTCCAGTTTTGCCAGCACCATTTGTTCTTGATGCTTTCTTTTTCCATTGTATAAATTTAGCTTCTTCGTCAAAAATCAGGTGTTTGTAGGTATATGGATTAATATCATGGTTTTCAATTTTATTCCATTAGTCTTCCTATTTTTGTAGCAATACTATGGTCTTTTCTGCACTATAGCCTCATAAAAGAGCTTGAAGTCAGGGATGTTGATGCCTCCAGAAGTTCCTTTATTGTACAGGCTGTTTTGGCTATCCTGGGTCTTTTGTTTTCCATATAAAGTTGAGGATTGTTCTTTCAAGGTCTGTGAAGAATTATGCTGGGATTTTGATGGGGATTGCATTGATTGCTTTCGGCAAGTTGGCCATTTTTATTATGTTTATCCTACCTATCCAAGAACATGGGAGATCTTTCCATTTTCTGGTATCTTCTTAAATTTCTTTCTTTAAAGATGCAAAGTTCTTATTATATATGTTTTTTCCTTGTTTGGTAAGCATTACCACAAGATACTGTATGTTGTTTGTGACTATTGTGATGTTTGTCTGATTTCTTTCTTAGCCCCTTTATCATCTGTACATCTGTACATAGTAGAGCTACTGATTTTTTTTTCAGTTAATCTCATATATAGCCACTTTGCTGAAGGTGTATATCAGCTGTAGGAGTTTCCTGATAGAGTGTTTTTTGGTTACTTATGTAAACTGTCATACCAGATGCAAATAGTGAAATTTTGACTTCTTCCTTTCCAATTTATATCCCCTTAATCTCCTTTTGTTTTCTTATTGCTCTAGATATCACTTCAAGTACAACATTGAAGTGAAGAGATATGGAGAGAGTGGGCATTATCTTGTTCCTGATTTTAGAGGAATCGATTGAGTTTCGCTCCATTTAGTTTGATATTAGCTGTTGGTTTGCTGTATATTGCTTTTATTATGTTTAGGTACGGTCCTGTTATCCCTGATCTCTCCAAGCCCTTTATCATGAAGGGGTATTGGATTTTGTCAAAGGCTTTTTAAGCATATAGTGAGGTGATCATGTGGTTTCCTTTTCCAGTTTGTTCTTATGGTAGAGTACATTGGTGGATTTTCATATGTTGAACCATCCCTGCATCCCTGGGATGAAGCCTACTTGATCATGATAGATAATCTCTCTGATATGTTCTTGGATTTGATTTGCCAGTATTTTATTGAATATTTTTGCATTAACGTTCATTAGGGATATTGGTATGTAGTTCTCTTTCTTAGTTGTGTCTTTGTGTGGCTGGGTACCAGAGTAATTGTAGTCTCATAAAAAGAGTTTGGCAATACCCCTTCTGCCTCTATTGTGGTGAACACTTTGAGGACTATTGGTATTAGTTCTTCTTTGAATTTCTAGTAGAAATCATCTGACCCTGGGCTTTTTGTTTTGTTGGGAGATTTTTGATGACTGTTTCAATCTCATCAGTGGTTATAGGTCTATTTGAGTTTCTTATTTGGTCTTGATTTTAATTTTGGTAAGTGATATCTCTCCAGAAAATTGTTCATTTCCATTAAAGTTTTCAAATTTTGTGAAGTACAGATTTTTAAAGTATGACCTGAAGATTGTATGGATTTCCTCAGTGTTCATCGCTATGTCTTCCTTTTCATTTCTGATTTTGTTAATTTGCATGTTCTCTCTTTCTCTATCTTTTGGTCAGTTTGGATAAAGGTTTGTCTATCTTGTTGATTTTCTTGAAGAACCATCTCTTTGTGATATTGATTCTTTGTATTATTTTTCGAGTTTCTACCTTATTGTTTTCAGCCCTCAAATTGAGTTTGCTTCTTTTTGTTCTAGAGCTTTCAATTGTGCTGTTAATTCTCTAGTGTGACTATTCTCCAGTTTCATGTGGTCACTTAGGGCTATGAACTTTCCTCTTAGCACTGCTTTCAAAGTGTATCATGAGTTTGTATATGTTGTGTCTTCATTCTCATCAAATTCTAGTAAGTTTTACATTTCTTTCTTTATTTCTGCCTTGACCCAGAAATGGTACAATTGTGCATTGTTCAATTTCCATGAGTTTCTAGGTTTTCTGCAATTTGTATTGTTGTTGAATTCTAACTTGATAGCATGGGTGTTATTCCAAATTTTTGTACCTATTGAGATTTACTGTGTTGCTGAGTATGTGGTCAATTTTAGAGAAGGTTCTGTACTGAGATATTCACTTTGTCTGCATATATGGCACTGACCATGCCCATTGGGGAGTGGAGACAGGGGCAGTAGTTACCTGGGTTGATTTTAGAGAAGGTTCCATGTAGCACTGAGAAGAAGGTATATTCTATTGTGTTTGGATACAATGTTCTATAAATGTCTGTTAACCCAATTGGGTCATAACTTCTGTTAGTTCTTTTTCTTTTTCTTTTTCTTTTTTTTTTTTTTTTTTTTTTGTTTGTCTTTTCCTCCATTTCTTGAATTTTTTCTTCTAATCCTGTAAAGTATTTTCTCATAACCTCTTTGAGGGACTCTATTATTGTCATAAAGTTGTTTTATGACAATGGATTATCCTCTTCTGCTTCATCTGTGTTGTAATGTTCATGTCTTGCTGGTGTGGAGTCCCTAGATTCTGGTGGAGTCATATTGATCTTTCTGTTGTTGACTTTATTTTTATACTGCAGTCTACCCATCTCTTCTTCCAGTGCATACTGGTAAGATCTCTCCCTCTTCTGTTTGGTACAGGACTAAGCTTCTCTTCCAGTGGGTGCAAGCAGGTTCAATATTCTGATGGCTCTCCTACTCCAGTGGGTGGTGAACAGATTCCTCCCATGGTTGGAGGCAGGACTAGGATGGGGAATACTTTTGGTTGGCCAGTCTGATCGGGCAGGCTCCCCCACATGTAGTCCTCAGTCTTTAGGATGCTCCAAGCAGGACACCAGTGACATTTGTGTTTTATCTTTTGAAAACTCTACTTAGATCTTTTCCCCAATTTTAATTGCATTGTTTTCTTGATGTGCAATTCTTTGAGTTCTTATTCATATATTTTAGACATTAATCCTCTAGCAGGTATGTAATTGGTAAAGATATTTTCCCATGTGGGCTATTTGTATGATGGGTGGCATCCTTTGCCATACAGAACTTTTCAGTTGGATGTCTTATTAATTTTTAAATAAATATGTCAGTGACATTCGCAAATTGTTATTCAAAGTGCCTATATTAGTAGTGTTCTTTCCAGAATGTCCTTTCCTGTGTCACTCAGTTCAAGGCTTTCCCCATTTTAGCATCTATCAGATTCAGTGGATGTGATCTCAATATGAGGCACTTGATCCTTCTGAAGTTGAAGTTTGTGCAGAGACATCTTCTTCTACATGTAGATACTCAGCTTGACCAGCATGCTGAAGGTGTTTCTATCTAATGTGTATTTGTGCTGTCTTTGTCAAAATCAGAAGTCCGTAAGTTTGTGGACTTCTGTTGGGTTCTTCAATTCAATTTCGCTGATAATCATGTCTGTTATGTATGTTTTTATGGCCATATGTGCTATTTTTATTACTATATTTTCTTTGGGATGAGACATGGTAATAAATCCAGAATTTTTTTCTTTTTCATTTTCTTTTTTTCTAGATTTCCTGGGTTTTATTTTGTTTTGTTTGTTTGTTGTTTTGTTTGCTTTGTTTTGGTTTTGGTTTGTGTGTGTGTGTGTGTGTGTGTGTGACAGAGAGAGAGAGAGAGAGAGAGAGAGAGAGAGAGAGAGAGATTACATGTGAAGCTAAAAACTGCTCTTTCAATATCTGTGAAGAATTGTGTAAGAATTTTTATGGCGGTGCATTAAATCTGTAAATTGCTTTTGGTAGGATCGTCATTTTTATTACATTAATACTACTGATAAATGATTATGGGAGATTTCTTCATTTTCTGAAATCTTCAATTTATTTCTTCATTGTCTTCATTGTCAAAGTTTTTATTATACAAGTCTTACACTTGCTTTGTTAGAGTTACCCCAAGATATTTTTGAAGCTATTTTGAAAGTTATCATTTTCATGATTTCAGTATTTGTCATTTGTGTATGGAAAGGCTATACTGGTTTTTTTATAATTTTAATTTTAAAATCTACTACTTTGTTGAAAGTATTTATCAGCTATAGAAATACAATGGTGTTACTTTTAGGGTTCTTTATATATGAAATCTTATAATCTGTGAATAAAGACACTTTGAATGTTTTTCCTTCTATTTGTATATCTTGAACATACTTCAGCTAGCTTATGTACTAGCTAAGACTTCAAGTACTATATTAAATAGGTAAAGAAATAGACAAAATCTTATTTCTCTCTGCTTAAGTTGAATGGCTGTGGGTTGGCCATAATTCACCTTCCTTATATTGAGGTATGTCCCTTGTATTCTTAGTATCACCAGAACATTTATCATGAAGGTATATTGGACATTGCCAAATTTTGTATCTAATGAGGTCATTATGTGTGTGGTTTTGTTTTTTTGTTTTTGTTTGTTTGTTTGTTTGTTTTTTGGTTGTGCATGTATGTATGTATGTGTATATGTTTGTATCTGTTATTACTTTGTCGTTAAGCCTGTTCATATGGTGGCTTACAGTTATCAATTTACACATGCTGAACCATTATTACATCACTTGTATGAAGCCTACTTGATCAGGGTTTGATGAGTTCTTGGATTCACATTGTCACAATGAAAGCAAACTCCATATGAAGGTTCTCCAATGCCAATTATCTTTTCAAGAAGTAAATTTGCCCTGTGATAAGCAGTTGTGTCTTCTTGTAATGAAAAACCTTAGGCTATTAAGTATCTTAAATGCTATATTCTGTAGGTCCATCTGTTTCTGGAAGTGGGTTCAAGCTTCCCTGTGCTTATGGGTTGTAGGCTGGATATCTTTTGCTTTATTTCTGATATCCACTTATGAGTGAATACTTACTATATTTGTCTTTCATGTTTTGGGCTACCTCACTTAGGATATTTTTTTCTACTTCTGCCCATTGGCCTGTTAATTTAAGATGTCATTGTTTCTTACCACCCAGTAGTACTCTATTGTGTAAATATACATTTTCTTTATCCATTCTTCAATAGAGGGGCATCTAGGCTGTTTCCAAGATCTGGCTATTACAAATAATGTTGCTATAAACATAGTTGAACATGGTCCTTGTGGTGTGAATGTGCCTCCTTCAGTTCTATGCTCAACAGTGGTATTGCAGGGCCTTGAGGGAGGCTGATCCCTAATTTTCTGAGACATTTCCATACTGATTTCCACAGAGAGACAAGGATTAAAGAACTATGTATATCCTGGGTATGAACTAAAAGTCAGAATCTCCACTAAATGAAGTGGAAGTAGAAGAAGGGGGCCCTCATAAGCATCAATTACTAGGCTGAAGGGGAAATGGAGAGATTATAATGGAAAACAGGAAGGAGAGTATTACTCCCCTATCTGTTTCCATACCATGTGTGGCCACTGTGGTCCCTCGCTGAAAATTTTCTTGGTATGGATACTGGCAAGAAATAATGGGGCTGGGGTAAAAGAGAGGTTGAGAGGGTCCACAGAAAGTAAGGAAGCTGAGTCCACACCACTGTTCAGCAGAATCCCCGGAGAATGGAAGGAGGGTGGAAAGGCCAGTCCCTTCAGGGCTGGGGATGAAACTGGAATAATTATAATTATGGGCAGAGGAAGAGAGAAAACTGCCCCCCTTATTCCATGTCAGTGTGACTGTTGTGTTCTTAAGTAGGGAGTATTGCTAGATACAGGTGGTAACACAAAGGGATGGGGGATGGAAGATATAGGGTCACCTCAAAGTTCTTTAGGCCTGTCAGGGAATGATGGTAGGGTTGAAAACCCTTCCAAGAGGTCTGTACAGGGTTGTGGATGAGACTGAAAGAATTGAAATGCTGGGCAGGGGAGATAGCAATACTTGCCTACTTGATTCTCACCGAGAATGGCAACTGGGTTCCCAGGTAGAAAGTATTGCTAGGTATAGGAGGCTAACACTGTTTTTTGTTTTGTTTTTACTACCTCTATGTTAGTCAATGGAAATAATGTGCTGGGCAATTTTGCCATTGGACACTCTTTCATGATGTATGAATCCCTTTACTTCATCACTGTTCTTTTTCTGCTTTCCTGAAACCTAATATTATGTAGCCCAGTCTATACTATGCATCCTGAACTCTTGAATGTTGCATCTTCCTGGTTCTCTTCTGAGCTGTGTCTCCAGCCTACAAAAACCCTTTTAAGTGATTTAGCATTCTTTTGACAGAATTTGTCCAAATTAGTCTGTAACATTCCCAGAAGTACACAGCAAAATATGACCTTTCCTGCTTTCTTGTGAATGCAGTCAAATTCAACCTCATGAGCCTTGACAGGGGTTGCTCTGCTCACCCTGACAGGCTTTTACAATCAGCATGCAAAGCTAACTTGTTTGCTTAAAATAGCATCCTTGTCTTTTTCTCCCATTCTATGCAGGATGATTTATGCCTTACTGCACTTTAATACCTGTATAGTGCCTTTATGTTGCTATTGTAGCAAACAAAGTAAATCACATTTCTGTGGATTATCTAGAGAGGAAGATTACAATTGTTCTTTTATGTACTCAGAAGGACTGACTAATCTCCTTTCTGGGGTCACTAACAAAGTAGGGAACAAGATGTCATGGAAGTAAGTGTAAATAGGAAAAGATTTTTGTCAGTGTTGCCTGTCTTTCTTTAAATGAGAGAATGAGAGATGGAGTGTTGTGGTGGTGGGGGGGGGGGACACAAACACAGGTACTTGGACTGGCCTCTTATATACACTGATGGAGGAGGAAAATAACTTGAATAGTTTTATGCTTTAAATGTCACATGTTATAAGTTTTCTCTACAAGGTATTTGTATGCCCAGTAGTAAATTATTTAACATAAAGCAATGGTAGTTCCTTGTTGTTTCTTAATTAGGCACACTACTTTTCTTCCTGATAAGAGTGAGATTTGGGGTGCCATTAGGCACATATTCATACATGGAGCCTTCTCCACTTCCCCATCTGCCTAAAAACAACTTCTGCTCAGGACTGTAGAAATGCTATTTAGCATCAGCCTGACATCATACAGTCATTCAATAAAGAATAAGCTGAGTCTGTGTCTCTAGTGCTGCAGTGCATTATACTTAGTGTTCTTGTGTTATTACATCCTTAAACACCAGTTTCCAAAAAAGACAAATGATGAACAAATGTTGAAGAGTACAGAATGTTCAAGTGAAAAACATCATCGTATCTAAATACCTCCATATTTAAGAACAAAAAAACAAGAAAAAGCAATTTATTTTTAATCACTTAAAATTTGGGCTATATGGTGTATATTTTTTTCTAATTTTTAAAAATGTTATTTCTTCAAATTTATTTCTGGAAATTAGTAATAGAAAATCACCGATTCCTTCTGTTTTATTCCATAAATTACTTTCTCACATGATGAAATATAGAACAGTGAAGATGAAATTCCTCCTGCAGCTTATTTCTTACAATATGATAGGATTTCTGTGAATTTTAAATGTTTTTATTTTTAATTTTATGTTCATAGTTTACTTATATATTTTTCTTCTACATAGGAAATTTTCACTCAATATATTCTGATCATTGTTTCCCCTCTCTCCAAGTCCTCCAAGAACCTCCCTCACCTTCCCTTATTTTAGAACACACACCCTTTGTATTTCTCATTAAAAAAACAAACAGGCATATAAATAATAATGATAAGATAAAACAAAAACAAACTTAAATAGGAAGAAGCAAACAAACAGAAGAAAAAGATCCAAAGATAAAGGACTAGATATTCATATAGCCATGGAGACA
Source organism: Phodopus roborovskii (assembly GCF_943737965.1). Lineage (NCBI taxonomy): Eukaryota > Metazoa > Chordata > Mammalia > Rodentia > Cricetidae > Phodopus > Phodopus roborovskii. The sequence goes on from NW_026126540.1 coordinate 14,735,921, forward strand.
CATATGTTTGCACGCAGGGGCCTCTTACAAACACAAAGCCAGAAGCTATAATGTGTATACAAAGGCCTGTAAGGTTAATAATCAAACAATAATGACAACAAAGAACCTCCCAAAATGGCACTGATTTTGTGATTGGATTTTTATGAGTAATATTCTGGTAATATTCTATAATGTAAATATACTCTGTTTATAATTTCTGACTATTAATAGAACAGCAATGACTATGGTTAAACAAATGTCTCTGAAGCAAAATGCACAGTTATTTAGGTATATGCCCAAGAGTAGAGCTAATATTGGAGTTGCTCTATTCCCACCTTCCCAAGGAACAACCACACAATTTTCCATAGTGGTTAAACAAATTTCCATTTCCACCAACAATATGTGAGATTTCTCCTTACTCTGTATCCTCACCAGCTTGAGCTGTCATTTGTCTCTGATCTCTAGCTATTCTGATCAGTAAAAGGCAAAAATCTCTTTTTTTTTTTCTTTTTGATTCACATTTCTTTGATTACTATGGATATGGTGTTTAAATATTTTCTCAGTCATTTGAAGTTCCTCCTTTTTGTATATGCACCCCTTATTAAAAATTGGCTTGTTTGTTTTCCTGATGTCCACTTGTTGTTGTTTTTGTTATATATATATATATATATATATATATATATATATATTGTGTGTGTGTGATTTGTTAAGAACTTTTCCCATTCTATAGGCTGCCCCTTTATGCAAATGATAGATTCCTTTGATATTCAAGTTTTCAGTTTCATGTGATTACATTTATTAATTGTCATTCTTAGTGCTTGTACTATTGGTGTTCTTGTTAGAAAGCCTTTTACTGCACCAGTGAGTTCAAGACTATTCCTTACTTTCTCTTCTATCAGATTCAGTGTTTCTCTTCTTAAATTTAGGTCTTTGATTCACTTGCACCTGAGTTTTTGTGCTGGGTATTAGGTATGACTCCTTTTGCATTCTTCCACATGTAACCGTCCTGTTTGTTCAGTACCATTTGTTGATAATACTGTCTTTTCCTCTTCTCCTCCTCCTCCACCTCCTCCTCTTCCTCCTCCTCTTCCTCCTCCTCTTTCTTCTAGTATGCGTTTCTTGTTTCTTTACCAAAAATCAGATACCCAGAGGTGTGGGGACTTACATCTGGGTCATCAATTACATTCCATTGACCAGTATATTTCTTTTAATAACAGCATTATGCTGTTTTATATATAGATACACACAAACACACTAAACACATACACACACACAAATAGCAAATTTAGTAAACATATTAAGAAAAAATGAATAACTGTGATTCTACAGTATCTTTTAAACATTTATTTGTAGGTAAGATTCCCCACACTTTTTTTAAGGTTTACATTTAGCCTTTACCTAGCTTCTCATTATACCTAGCCCATTTTAAAGCTTTGTGTTTTAATGTTTTATTAAGAGCATTTTGAGCAGAATAGAGACAAAAACAATTGTCCACATGTGACTGAAGAATTCATGTGAATAGCTACAAAGATTGCTGAAGACTTAGTCCCTTGATCTATTACACATTTTTAAAAATCTCATCCCCCATAGAAGACCTCACCATACTCTGTGCCTGAGGAGCAGAAAGGGAATGGAATGGGGGAGGGGCAGGTGGGGGGCATGGGATGAGGGTGAGGGAACTGGGATTGATCTGTAAAACAAGAGTGTTTCTAATTTAAATTAAAAAGAGAGAGACAAAAAGATAAACAGCTATAGACAGGAAAAAAATCTGAAACACCTTCAATATATTATTTGTCATTAAAATTCAGTCCTTTAGGAAAACCAAATAAATCATAGTATTTTTACAACCTAAATACTAGAGTTAATTGACATGAAGGCTAAAATATGGAATGCTTGGCATGTATAGTAAAGTATTATAATAGGAAATGCCTTGAAGTAATTAAGTTCTTAAGTTCCTTGCTATGTCGACACTTTCCTTGTGTGTGGTCTTATTTACTTTTGTTTTTTAATTCAATAACTTGTTTAATCCCTTGTAGCAGACTCAGTTGCACTAAAACTGCACCTTATATTAACATTGAGATATTAATGTTTAAACATTTAGCACAATTTTTTAATAATTTAATTTATTATTTTATAGGTCGATCCCAGTTCCCTCTCCCTCCCTCTCTCCCTTCCTCCCTTTTACCCTCTCTGCCCTCTCACATGCACCCTAACCACCCTCCCCTCCCATCCTCCCACCCCAATTCCATATGTAGGGTTATGTCATCCAGTTGGGGTCATGTAGATCTGACAGGTCATTTGAAATAGGGACTAGGGCTTCTCTCCTGTCTCTAGGTTAAGTCAGTTATCTCTCCATGGGGGATGTGTTCGCAAAGTCCTTTTGTGCACCAGAGAAACAACCTGGTTCCATTGTCTGAGGTCCCATAGACAGTTTAATCCTTCTGGCTGAGACCCATATTCAGGGGGGGCCTGGGTCAGTTCCATGCTGGCTTCCCAGCTATCAGTCTGGTGGCCTGTTAGCTCCTCCTTGTTCAGGTAAGCTGTCTCCATGTGTTTCTGCAGCTTGGTCTTTTCCTCTCCATATGCATCTGGGTTCTAGTTCGACTCAGTGTTTATGTATGGGTGTTTGCTTCTGTTTCCAACAGGTATTAGATGAGGGCTCCATGGATATAAGTTAGTTGTTGATCTCACTATCCCAGAAGGGCATTTATGGCAGCCTTTCCACGGAAGCTCAAATTGTTAGTTGGCAGCAGTCTTGTAGTTATCTAGACATTTCTTTGGATTCAATTTTATCTTAAAACAATATTGGCTCCCTCTTTTATCTTCTCTGTCTCTCTCTGTCTCTCTGTCTCTGTCTCTGTCTCTCTCTCTCTCTCCTGTCTTCTATTCAATCCGGACTCAATCTTCCTAGTCGCACATGTTTTCCTCGCCCCCCTACTTTCTTTCTTTCTTTTTTTTATTTGTTTTATATAACAAAGTCCATTTAAATGAAAACAAACATAGACAATATTTGGGAAATTAGGCGTTGTTCTTTTCAAACTACTTCCTGCTGGTAAGGGGCGCGGTCTTGGGGGATTCGAAGAAGATTCAGAAATCCTGGTAAGGCTGCTTTGTTCAGCTGTTTGGATTTTGGATCACCTGGTACTCTGTTTCAGGTGGTCTGGCTTGATCAAACCACATTAGTCTGGAAGGATTCCACATCTTTTCATTTTCTGTGGAAACAAAAATAGAAATCCTTTTCCCCAGTCAATTGTCTTTCAACTTAAATTTTGGAGTCAAAGAATTTTTTTAAATTAATTATTTTACATGTTGATCCCAGTTCCCTCTCCCTCACTTCCTCCCTCCTTCTTTCCCTCCCTCTCTCCTTCTATCCCTCCCTCCCTCCTTCCCTCCTTTTTACCCTCTCTGCCCTCTCACATGCACTCTAACCACCCTCCCCTCCCATCCCCCCACCCCAATTCCATGTGTAGGGGAATGCCATCCAGTTGGAGTCATGTAGATCTGACAGGTCATGTGAAGTGGGGACTAAGGCTTCTCTCCTGTCTCTAGATTAAGGAAGGTATCCCTCCATGGGGATGTGTTAGCAAAGTCCTTTTGTGCACCAGGGATACATTCTGGCTCCACTGTCTGAGGTCCCTTAGAAGGCTCAGGGTTGAGACCCATATTCAGGGGGCCTGAGTCAGTCCCATGCTGGCTTCCCAGCTATCAGTCTAGTGGCCCTTTAGCTTCTCCTTGTTCAGGTAAGCTGTCTGTATGTGTATCTGCCACATAGTCTTGTCCTCTCCATCTGCATCTGGGTTCTAGTTCGACTCAGTGTTTATATATGGGTGTTTGATCCTGTTACCAGCAGGCATTAGTTGAGGGCTCCATGGAGAAGTTAGTTGTTGATCTCATTCTCCGGGAAGGGCATTTATGATAGCCTTTCCATGGAAGCTCAAATTGTTAGTTGGGAGCAGCCTTGTAGACCTTTCTTTAGATTCAATTTTATCTTCAAACCAATATTGGCTCCCTCTTTTATGTTATCTCTCTCTCTGTCTCTCTCTCTCTGTCTGTCTCTCTCTCTCTCTCTCTCTCTCTCTCTCTCTCTCTCTCTCTCTCTTTCCTGTGTTCTATTTCTAACCAGGCTCAATTTTCCTGGTCACACATGTTTTCCTTTCCTCCCCCTCATTTTCTCCTACTTCTCTCTCCATTCACTGCCCCCCCACTTCCCATGAGCTCTGGGGGACTTGTCCTTTCCCAGTTCTGTGAGGGACTTTATATGAATCTCTTAGAATATACCTTGTATCCTAGTTCCTCTGGTGGTGTGAATTATAGGCTGATTTTCCTTTGATCTAGGTCTAAAATCCATATATGAGTGAGTACATACTGTGTTCCTCTTTTTGTGACTGGGTTACCTCATTCAGGATGGTTTCTTCAAGTGCCATCCACTTGCCTCTGAATTTCAAGATACCATTATTTTTTTCTGCAGAATAGTATTCCATTGTGTAGATGTGCTACATCTTCATTAACCATTCTTCAATTGAGGGGCATCTAGGTTGCTTCCAGGTTTTTGCTATTACAAATAGTGCTGCTATGAACATAGTTGAACAGATGTCTTTGTTGCATGGATGTGAATCCTTAGGGTACATGCTTAAGAGGGGGATTGTTGTGTCCTGTGGTAAACTAATTCCCATTTTCCTGAGGAACCACCATACTGATCTCCAAACTGGCTGTATGAGTTTGCACTCCCACCAGCAGTGGAGGAGTGTTCCCCTTTCTCCACATCCTCTCCAACATGAGTCATTATTGGTGTTTCTAATTTTAGCCATTCTGGCAGGGGTAAGATGGTATCTCAAAGTTGTTTTGATTTGCTTTTCCCTGATAGCTAAAGATGTTGAGCACTTTCTTAAGTGTTTTTCAGCCTTATTTATTTCCTCTATTGAGAATTCTTTCTTCAGTTCTAAACCCCATTTTTTAATAGGGTTATTTGGTATTTTGTTGACTAGTTTCTTGAGTTCTTTGTATATTTTGGAGATCAGCCCTTTGTCGGATATAGGATTGGTGAAAATCTTTTCCCAGTCTGTGGGCTGCCGTTTGGTCTTGTGCACTGTGTCCTTTGCCTTACAGAAGCTTCTAAGTTTCAAGAGGTCCCATTTATTAATTGTTTCTCTCAGTGTCTGTGCCCCTGGAGTTATGTTCAGGAAGCCATCTCCTATACCAATTTGTTCAAGGGTACCTCCTACTTTCTCTTCTAAGAGGTTCAATATGGCTGGATTACTGTTGAGGACTTTGATCCATTTGGACTTGAGTTTTGTGCATGGTGACACATATGGGCCTATCTGCAATCTTCTACACACCCTCATCCAATTCTGCTAGCACCATTTGTTGAAGATGCTGTCTTTGCCCCATTGTATAATTTTAGCTGTTTTGTCGAAAATCAGGTGTTCATAGGTGTGTGGCTTAATATCAGGATTTTCAATTCGATTCCTTGGTCTACCTGTCTATTTTTATGCCAATACCAGGCTGTTTTCAGAACTATAGCTCTGTAGTAGAGCTTAAAGTCAGGAATGGTGATGTCTCCTGAAGTTCTTTTATTTTATAGGGTTGTTTTGGCTATCCTGGGTCTTTTTCCGCATCTAGAGAGATAATCATATGGTTTTTCTTTTTCAGTTTGTTTATATAGTGGATCACGTTGATAGATTTTCGTATGTTAAACCATCCCTGCATTACAGGGATTAAGCCTACTTGGTCATGGTGGATGATTTCTCTGATGTATTCTTGAATTCGGTTTGCCAGTATTTTATTGAGTATATTTGCATAGATGTTCATCAGAGATATTGGTCTGTAGTTTTCTTTCTTAGTTGTGTCTTTGTGAGGCTTGGGTACCAAAGTTATTGTGGCCTCATAAAAAGAGTTTGGCAATGAACCTTCTGTTTCTATCTTGTGGAACAGTATGAGGAGTAGTGGTATTCGTTCTTCCTTGAATGGTAGAATTCTGTGCTGAATCCATCTGGCCCTGGACTTTTTTTGGTTGGAAGGCTTTCGATGACTGCTTCTATTTCATTGCGGGTTATAGATCTATTTAAGTTGTTTGTCTGTTCTTGATTTAATTTTGGTAAGTGATAGTTATCCAGAAATTTGTCCATTTCCTTTGAATTTCCAATTTTTGTGGAATACAGATTTTCAAAGCATGACCTGAAAATTTTCTGGATTTAATCTGTGTCTGTTGTTATGTTCACCTGTTCGTTTCTGATTTTGTTAATTTGCATGTTATCTCTCTGCTTTTTCATTAGTTTGGATAAAGGTTTGTCTATCTTGTTGATTTTCTCAAAAAACCAACTCTTCGTTGTATTGTTTTTTTTTTTTTTTTTTTTTTTTTTGTATTGTTTTCCTGGTTTCTATTTTGTTGATTTCAACCCTCAAGTTGATTATTTCCTGGCGTCTACTCCTATGGGGTGAATTCGCTTCTCTCTATTCTAGGGTTTTCAGTTGGGCTGTTAATTCTCTTATGTGACTATCCTCTGTTTTCTTCATATGGGCACTTAGTGCATTGAACTTCCCTCGTAGCACTGTTTTCAAGGTGTCCCATAAGTTCGGGTATGTTGTGTCCTCATTCTCATTGAATATTAGAAAGTCCTTAATTTCTTTCTTTATTTCTTCTTTGACCCAGGTGTGGTGCAATTGCACATTGCTCAGTTTCCATGAGTTTACAGGTTTTCTGCTATTTGTGTTGTTGAATTCCAATTTTAAAGCATGGTGATCCGATAAGATACATGGAACTATTCCTATTCTCTTGTATCTGTTGAGGTTTGTTATGTCACCTAGTATGTGTTCGATTTTAGAGAAGGTTCCATGTGGAGCAGAGAAGATGGTATATTCTTTTGTCTTTGGATGGAATGTCCTATAGATGTCTGTTAACCCCAGTTGAGGCCTAACTTCTTTTAATTCTTTTGTTTCTTTGTTGCGTTTCTGATTTGTGGTCCTGTCTTGTGTTGAGATTGTTGTATTGAAATCTCCCACTATAAGTGTTTGAGGTTTTATATGAGCTTTGGGTTTTAGTAGTGTTTCTTTTAAGAATGTGGGTGACTTTGTATTTGGGGCATAGATGTTCAGAACTGAGACTTTGTGTTGATGGATTTTTCCTGCAATGAATATGAAATGACCATCTTCATCTCTTTTGACTAATTTTGGTTTGAAGTCTAACTTGTTAGATATTAGGATAGGTATGCCTGCTTGCTTCTTCTTTCCATTTGATTGGAAAAAATTTTCCCAACCATTTACCCTAAGGTAATATCTATCTTTGAAGCTTAGATATATGCAGCAGAAGGATGAATTCTGTCTTTGTATCCATTCTGTTGCCTGTGTCTTTTTATAGGTGAGTTAAGACCATTAATGTTGAGGGTAAGTAAGGACCATTGATTGTTGATGCTTGTTTGATTTAGGTTTGTTGTTAGCAGTGGTACTGTGAGTATATTTGTTCTGCTTTACCCTTGGTTTCTGGTGTAGTTGGATTATCTCTTGCCTACATTTTTGTGGGCATAGTTACCTTCTTTGGGTTGGAGTTTTCCTTCCAATACTTTCTGTATGGCTGGATTTTTAGATACGTATTGGGAAAATCTGGTTTTGTCATTAAATATCTTGTTCTCTCCATCTATAGTGATTGAGAGTTTTGCTGGATATAGTAGCCTAGGCTGGCATCCATGTTCTCTTAATATTTTTAGAACATCTATCCAGGACCTTCTGGCCTTGAAGGTTTCCATGGAGAAGTCAGGTGTAATTTTGATAGGCCTGCCTTTATATGTTACCTGTCCTTTTTCCTTCGCTGCTCTTAATATTCTTTCTTTACTATGTATGCTAGGTGTTTTGATTATTATATTTTGAGGGGTCTTTTTTCTTTGGTCCAGCCTATTTGGGATTCGGTATGCTTCTTGTACTTTCATGGGCATGTCTTTCTTCAGATTTGGAAAGTTTTCCTCGATGATTTTGTTGAATATGTTTTCGGCATCTTTGAGCTGGACTTCCACACCTTCCTCTATGCCTATTATTCTTAGGTTTGGCCTTTTCATTGTGTCCCACATTTCCTGGATGTTTTGTGTTAAGGATTTGTTGGATTTATGATTTTATTTGGTCGATGAATCTATTTCTTCTAGTTTATCTTCTGTGCCTGAGATTCTCTCTTCCATCTCTTGAATTCTATTGGTTATGCTTGTGTCTGTAGTTGCCGATTTTTTGCCCAGCTTTTCTATTTCCAGCACTCCTTCAGTTTGTGTTGCCTTTATTTTCTCTATTTCAGTTTTCAAGTCTTGAACTGTTTCCTTCACCTGCTTAATAGTCTTTTCTTGGCTTTCTGTACTTTCCTTAAGGAATTTGTTCATTTCTTCTACTTTTTTGTTTGTTTTTTCCTCCATTTCTTTAAGGGATTTTCTCACATCTTTTTTGAGGGCCTCTATCATTTTTATGATGGTAATTTTTAAGTCATACCCTTCTGCTTCCTCTGCTTTGTTGTTGTGTTCCATCCTCGTTGGTGTAGATTCCCTAGATTCTGGTGGTGTCATGCTTGTCTTCCTGTTGTTATGTGTTCTCTTGTATTGCCTTCTTCCCATAGCTTCTTCTAGTAGGTGTTGGTGGAGGCTCCCCCTCTCTCTATGGTACTTCCTCGGTGGGCTTATGTGTGTCTGAGATTCAATATCTGTAACTCTGTGTGGTCCAAGCTCTCTGGGATGTTTCTCCGCAGACAGGGACCCAGTGATGGGGTCAAGGATGAGGATCCAGTAGAAGATGCCAGCAGGTACTCACAGTGGTCCCGCAGAGATAGGCGGGTTTCTGGGAGGAGCCCTGGACTCCAGCAGAGGACTGGAGGACAGAGACCAAGCAGGAGGAAATTACGGGTGGTCCCGCGTGGATAGGCATGTCTCCTTTGTTCAGAGTTGCTCTGAGAAGTCTCCGAAGTAGGGTGGACTGTTGGCTCCACCCTCTGTCCCAGTGTTCAGCCAGAGTAGTAGGACCGTGGGTAGGGTAGGGCACAGGGTAAGGGGTAGGCTCGTGGTGGGGATGGGTGGGGATGTATCAGGGCTCCAAGATTGCTCTTGATGGGGACCGGACACAGGAGCAGCAGGATCAGGGTCCAACCCAGGGAGTTTGGGCAGGGGAGGGGGGGAAGAGGTTGTAGGGGACAGGCAGCCCTGATTGGGCCCAGACTCACCTCTGGCCAATAGCTGGCGGAAGAGGACAAGGGCTGAGATGGAACTTGGGAAGGTTTTGCAGTATAGTGGGATCTCACTGGAAGCTAGAACTCTCCAGCTGAGGCCTCTTTCTTTAGCAGAGGCCCGGATTTGGGTGTCAAGGATCTTGCCCACAGGAACTCAGAGTGGACCCACTTAGCATAATTTTATTCTATCCCTTTTATTGTTTTTGAAGATGAATCGTCTGCTTTCTTTTGTAGAAATGTAATCATCTTGCTTGTGTGCTTCCCAGCACTTGTATATTCTGAGAGTTTGTGCAATGCAAGTACTAACTTCTATTTAAAAATTAAGAGGAAGTCACTTAATACATAATTGCAGTCAGTATTTCTTTTCTTGGAGATTTTAAAATGTAATTTAAATTTCCTTACCATATCAAACCTGTGGTGGTGGGCACCTCAAGAGGAATCTGCTCTGAATCCCAGCAGTGTAAAAAATTCTAGGAATGATGTCACATCTGTATTGTGCCCTTTACCTGGCTGCTGGGAATCAAAACTTAGGTATCATGCTTATCCACTACTTCTTTAGCACTTGAGTCATCTCTCAGCCCATATGTGATTTTACTTTTAAGTGATACTGTACTCAGTGTATGTAACTTCAGAGTGTTAAAGATGTCATTCACTTTTTAAGTAGTTTCCAGTTTGGTGAGAATTCTTCAATTCCCATGTCAATTCCTCAATATAGCTCTTCCTTTCCTTTGACTGAATTTTAAATTTCCATTTTATCTTGTAGTAAGGTATTTAAAAAAACTCTGACACTTATACACATATGTTTTGGAGAAAGATTTTCAGCTATCTTCAATTTAAAAAAATCTTAATCATTTTCCTTTTGGTTAGCTTATGTTTATACTCTCTCTCTTCCTTACCCAACAAAATCATAGCTGTATTCATGTTAGTCCCTATCATGTTGTTCATGTAGATTCGTTCTTTCTTCTGCTTTTTCATCTTCTCCAAATTTTTTCTTTATGTATTAATATGAACAAACCCATTGGCTGTTTTCTTGGCATTGCTGAAACTTACAGATCATTGTGTTCTAAAAGGAAAAAGAGACAGATAATAAAGCATACAGGAGAAGATAGGAGGAAAGAGAGGGAAGGGGAGAGGAAAGATGAGGAGAGAAGAGGGAAGGGATAAATGGGAAGGAGAGTGTGGAAGGAAAGAAAGGTCAGGTCCGTTTTCCTTTGTATCAAAAGAAATCTAGTTATTTAAAACATTTTCTTCATTTATCTTCTTAAGAACCCCTTCAGCTTAGAATGCTTCATTTCATTGGGGATTTTAAAATGTCATTCATAGGCTCTTCTCATAAGCAATTTCTGTGCCACATTTTACATTCTTTATGTGTTTCCTCTATTATTCAGAGACCATACTTGCAAAAAAACAAACAAACAAACAAAAAAAACCCAAAAACTTCTATGTCACATTTTGCATTCTCTAATGGTAGGATCCATTTCATGTTTTGGGGGTACAAGGCCTGAAAATAAAGTGAATGGCTCTCCTTGTGGCAAAGGCTTGGAGATTCTGACTCACTTGGCTAGGACCTGTGGACAGTTTGTTGCATGCTTCTGGGCATGACCTTGGGAAAGAACTTTCTAGCAATACTGCTGGCCTGAATCAGTCACAATAGGTCATGAAGTTAATAGTACATATTTGTATAACTGTTCTGGAAAGAATGATTTTAACCATAAGAGTTTTAAGATAATGTTATTGAATAGAGAGTATAAAGAGTTCATGGAAACATTCAAAGAACAGGGGATGAAGTGGAATCATAGAAACCCACAGTTCCTGCATTTCTAATAACTATGTCAATACTCTAAGAAGTTTTGTAAGACTGCCTATGCTTCTGACAGTAAAGATATAGATCAAAAAGATAATTGCTACCAGTGGGAGACTTGGAAGATGGAAAGGGACAAACTAGCAATTTTTGTAACCATTTTTAGACACTTAGGAAGTAAAAACTGATTGTAAAACTGTTTATGCAAACAACTGAAACTATATAAATAAAGATAGCCCAGGCTATCCAGGGCCACATTTTAGAATGACAACAGGTGGTCACATTTCTTCATGGTACTGACTCCACACATCCATCCCAGGTCCACCAAACCATCTGGAGCAAGGCTTCTAGCACAATATGTATTTCATCTTAGTGAGCTTCATGTGAAACTTACTTTAATAGAACATAGAATAAGAATTCCAGTCACCCAGATAGCTCTTTGCCTCTTCCCTGTATAAGTTCTTTCCTGATCTTTATCCAGGCAACAGACAATTTCTGTTTCCCTTAGCATTCACTTTGGGTTTCACCATCATGCTTTAATAACTATAAGCTGAATACCATCTTAAAAAAGGATGTTTGTAGCTTGAATTCTAATTATCTTAATAATAAAAAATAAATTAAAAATATGGGGGTAAATGCTGAAAGGTCAGAGAAGCAGAGCAGCCAGCCACTAATTCTTATCTCTACTGAATCCTCAGACCAAAGGGGGTGATCATGTCCCTGTGAATCCTCAAACTGAATGCTGTTTCTACAAAACCTGAGACTGAAATGCCATGGGCTCCTGTCTCTTCTTATGTTCCTCTCTCTTCTCAGCCATATCCCTTCCTGTCTCTAGTGCTGGACTTAAAGTCATGTGACTCCCAAGTACTGAGGTTAAAGGTGTGATCCACCACTGCCTGGCTCTGTTTCTCTTTTAGACGGGATAAATCTCATGTATACTAGGGTCGCCTTGAACTCACAGAGATCCACCTGCCTCTGCCTCCCAAGTGCTGGGATTAAAGGTGTGCCACCATTGGCTAGCCTCTATGACTAACTAAAGCCTAGCTCTTCACTCTGACCTTCAGGCAAACTTTATTTGTTAAAGTAAAAACTAAGTATCATCACATATGTTCATTGTTTTTTATATTGGTTTTATATTTAATGATGCTTCACATAATGTTTCATTGCCTTATATTTTTCTCCTTTTTTGTAATCAAGAATCCAATTTAACAAAAAGTTAAATGACACAACCAAAATCTCAACTATTTTTCATTTTCTGACTATAGGGTGAAATTCTCTCTGAATGCTTCCCTCTTACTGTAGTTATTTTATTTATTTACTTATATATGTGTGTATATGTTTTTATGTAGTATATGTGTGTGTTAAAGGAAGTTAAGCCCTTTAAATGCACCCATGTCAAACTCCCTATTCTTATAATATCTGTTTTATTTGAGTTCTAAGTTTACTGTAGTATAAAAATATTTCATGTATTAAATCTGCTCAAAGTTGTGCATAAGAATTTAATAGGGATTAATGATGTCTTTATAAATAAACTGAACATCTATTCTTGTATAAGCAAAATAATCGCTTTCTTCTCTGATATGAAATGTGAATCACATTAGTAATTTTACAAGAATCATTAGTGTCTTAGTACATGTACAACAACATGCAAATATGTTAAATTCAAATCCCCAGAACTCCTTAAGAAGTATACAGATCAAATTATATCAGCTAACCTTTTTTTTTCCTTTTATAGGATTTTAAAAACTGAGTGGCCATGTACATCATATGGGAGTTATATAGTCTAATATAAACATTATGTAAATGAAAATGATATTAGTTAACAAATTATCCAAGGTTAACTCTTATAGAAATTAATGTATACAAGAAGATGTACTATTTAAACTTTATCTACATATTATAGTTATTATAAGTAAACATATACTTTGCAGTTATTTTCATAAAAGAATATATGATGCTAGTTTTGCTTAATTTATGCGTGCTCACTTTGTAGTTACAGTTGGTGGTATTAACATATGCAGATTGCTTTCTTTTAAAAGAAAGAAAAGTGGACTGGAGTCTCCCTCCCTGCTTATTAGTGTACATAATTCTGAAATGTGCTTTGTAGACTGTTGGGAGAAATGTCAGCAGAAGTCCTATGAAGCTGTGAACCTTGCAAGTAACAACATCAAGATGCATAATTGGACATGGCTGTACAGAAATAACCACCTGGTCTTTGAGTAGGTTTGAGACCTGCTCCCTAAGAAGAAAATCATATCTAGAGCTATAAAAACCTACAAAATCCCATGATGGAAATCAAGGGCCCTGGGTTGGAATTGGTGGTTATTGTTATTGCTTCACCAAAAAAAAACATGGTGTCAAACTGCATTCTAAATATTTGTATTTATATTCATAGACAAGCATGATTCTCAGCCTTCACTATGGAAGCCTCTTTTCACAGCAATAAACAACAAAGTAAGAGACTCATAGCCACTCAAAGAGCTGGAAATAAGTTGCTTTTTTTAAAACTTACCCAAAACGGGAAGCCCTCATACACTCAGAATATTTTGGAATAAGGGGATAAAATAATTTAAGAACTAGGAAATAGAATGGTTGTGAAACACTACGTTTTGGTCATGACACAGTATAGTGATGAACTCATAGTAGTTACTGCTGTTTGCACTGGATTGATTGTACAGACTGGGCTAGTCAGGTGTGAGCCATGGATTACAAAAAGAAAGGATCATGGGACTATGGTCATCTCTGTGGAATACTTGGCTGTTGGTGGCTTCTGGGGGAACTGAAGTCATTCTGTTTGCTTGTGATTCCACAGGGACCCTGCTGTGCTCCAAGTGGTACTTCAACATCCATGACTCAGAGGGTCAAAAAAAAAAAAAAAAAAAAAAAAAAAAAAAAAAAGAAAAGAAAAAGAAAAACATGAATGTGAGAAAGGGTCTTGGAGGAGGAGAGAAGGAGTTGAAAGAGATCGGAGGGAGAGAAAATCAGAATAAAGTGTATGTGTGTGTATTTTCTAAAGACTATTTTCAGTAAAAGTAAAGAGATCTTAAAGTAGCTCCAACAAGAGCAGTGAAGCCCTTCTCTTCACATATACATGCAAGCAGGAATAGTCAGCTGGAACATAAAAACCTTGATATTTATTTGGCAATGATGTCTGGAATCTTAAGAAGCTGAAGCAAAAGGCCTATATGTACTGAGTCCATGATAACCACCAAGCACCCTTGTGCCTACAACTTAGAAAGGATGAGAGAGAAAAAAAATAATGTTTCTGTATAGCATCAAAGTAGACAGGATCAAGGGCCCTGTATGTCTTGTGCACAGAGACCAGGCTTGGCTTTGGAACCTGCAACTGAAGTAAGACACAGGAGATGAGGAAAATATTTCTTTCCAAGGATGCTGCCAAGGACATCCAGGGTTTCTACCTGCTCTCCCACTTAGTGAGAAAGAGGAGCACTAATGAGCCACTGAGAATTACATGGTTAATTCATCTCAGTTGCACTGAAGTTAACTCCAAAAGGTTAGGGGCTTAATCCATCCTGAGACAATGTATTTAAATCTGGCTTTAGGGTTTCAAAATTACAATTGTGAATGGCCTCCATTAGTTCAGTTTGCTACAAGAAACATCACAAAACAAGAAAGAATTCAAAAGTCATCCTAGTAAATAAGAAATACTGATAGACTATACCTTTGGATTTATGTTTCTATGTTCCCCTTTTCCTTTTAGCTTACAGAATATGTCTTTTTTTTTTTTTTTTTTTACAAGTTTGATTCTTCTACATTTTTTTCTAGCTCTGAAATGTCAGTAGCCCAAAATCATGGAATTTTCCTTTTCTCGTTAATCTTGGTTGCCATAATCAAATCTGCTAAAATGGTTCATTCATCACTGTACATTCTTCTTCTCCAGTGAGTGCATCTCTGAAGGACTTTCATGGTGTCTGCTCATCATGTTATGGTAAATGCACACTAGTTTGGCTTTTGAGAATAATTGCATCTTTCTGTAACCTGACAAGGATTGTCTTTGCTTCGTGCAAAACACTGAGCTTATCATCTTTGATCTCATGGAATCTCTTAAGATTGTGACCACAGAGTCACACTGAACTATGAAATTGATCAATTAAAAAAAAAGTGAAATTCACAACCATTGGTCATAAAGCATTCAGAAAACTGAAATTTCAACTGAGGACTTGGTGAATCATTGACAGTGTGGCTATACATGGCTCTATTAATTTTTAAGGATTACTTTGGGATATTTATGTTTTTTTAAATTAAAAGTTACATATCCTCCTTTCCTTCCCTTTCCTCCCTCCAACCCTTCCCAAGTATTGCCCTTTGTTCCCTCTCAAAATCATGTCCTCAAGTGTTATTTTTACACACACACACACACACACACACACACACACACACACACACACACATCCTTAAATATATAAATACAACATTTTCAGTCTGTTTAATGATATATATATATATATATATATATCATCCAGGGGTTAGCCATTCAATTATTTCAAGTTGAGGGACAGGGCCCTGTGAGATTCTACACTTCCATATTGGCATGTCTATTAGGAAGCCACATTATTGACGTATGATGGTGTCACTTCTATGTCGTTTCTGGCACATATCAAACTTTCTGGTTCTCCAGCTCTTACATTGTTTCTGCCTCCTTTTCCGCAGTGTTCCCTGAGCCTTGAGTTTAGGGATTGTGCTGAAGATGTATCAATTGGGGCTCAGCACTTATGATCACTCTTTCTCTGCATTTTGACAAGTTTTGGCTTTCTGTAATTGTCACAATTAGCTGCAAAGGGAAATTTCTTTGATGGCAAGCTATATTTATCTGTGTGTATAAGGATAAGTATTTAGAATGCAGTTAGAAATTATACTGGTTTAGTAAAGGATTTTTGTACATAGAGAAGACCAATGGTCCATGGCTTTACCAGACCTGGGTAGTTGACTAGCTTTCTAGTAACTGGTGCAATTTCCTTTCTGTTTAGGGGTCTTGAGTCCAATTACCAACTTGTTAGTTACTGCCAAGATACATATGTCGCTATTGCACCTTTAGGAATATCTTGACAAGATGGTCATTGTTATGGCTCATAGGCATTACTGCTTGGTAGGACTATTGATTATTTTCTCCTCTTGGCAGTTTGCATAGCACCTTCTGGTATTGTGAAAGTGAATCCTCAGGAAGGAGGCATTCTCATTAGATCCAGCTTAATACTCTGAATTGTATGTCCCAAGCACATAGTGTTTTCAGCACTAGGGACTTAACCTGAACTTCTTGAAAATAAGCAAGGGCAATGGAAATAGTCTAGATTGTTTTGGTCCTAGATTCCCCTGATACATAACTCTAAAGGTTGCTTCTCATGCTTGGTACTGGGATGTTTGTTAGGTGGTCTATATCTCTAGCAAGGAGAGGGTAGTTTTAACACTACAAATGATATAATCTCATTGAAAAAATATACACATTACATATGATTTTAGAACAATATAAAATAATATAATTTATGGCCTTTTCAACATTCTTAGTGTTACTTATCCCTCTGCCTTCCCCTCTTTCTATACTGGCCCCTCTTCCCCCTCTAAGTACCTCTATTTTTCCTGTTTCCCTCTTCTTACCACTTATATCCTCTATTATTGAATTCCAATTTATTGAAATTGTGCTGCTTAAGAGTTTTTATTTTTACTCATAATCAGGAAGAAATTATCTGCCAGCTTTACCAACAGGAAGGGCTTGGATGCAGGTTCAAATTTTCACCAGGTACTGAAGATCAAAGTTCTTCCAAAGAAACTGATTTCATGCTGTCTATAGATTTTATGTAAAAACGATTTCTTTAAATGTTTGCTGCTTGGCCTCAAGACAGCCTGTGTGCTAGAGAAGATTAAGCCTATTGCCTTTTGACTTAGAGAATCTCATTGATGTCAAAAAGCTTTTCTTAAGTCTCACAGCACTGAGTGACTGCCTCAAAAGGTGCACCAATAGTTGTAGATGGGAATCATAGGATTGGAAGAGTTTAGCTGGCATGTAAGTCATAAAGACTGACAAATCCTCTGCATTCTGAAAATAGAAGAAGGCTGCTTCAGGCAGAAGCAACAAACTCCCCCAAATTAGGGTGGGTAAATAGGATTCAGCAGCCAGGTACTTGCCCACATGCGACTAAGCTCTCACAGAACAGAGGGAGGAAAGAGCCAGCTGCCATAGTCACTCTGTGGTGGTAGCTTAGCAGTTTAATATTTGCCATCTGTGGTCAGAAAACACTGCAAGTGCCCTGCTGCAGATGTGCAAAAGGACAGGTTCAGATATACACACATACACAAAATCTCTGAAAAGGTAATAAAAATGGTTTAAAAATGAAGTCTTCAAAGAAAGAGTAAAGTAATAATAATAATAATAATAATAATAATAATAATAATAATAGCCTCATAAGAACAAACTATATAACACAGGGAGTTTGCTTTTATTATCTTTTGTTAATTTGGAATTTTTAAAGTGCTAATGAACAGAGATGGTAGCTGAGAAACATTGGATTATGAAGGGGACAGCTGGATTAAACTAGCCTAGAGCTTTAGAGATGTCTTGACTTCAGAATGAAAGTCAGGAAATGTGTTGCATTGGGGGAGAAGTTGTGATTTTATTTTCATGGGAAACAAAAGGCTATGGATTCATTCCAAGTTAATATAGATCAGATTTGACCAAGGAAGACCTCCTGAGGATCTTGGCTACTGACATGAGAGAAAAGGCCAAGGAAGACTACAGTACACATAATGTCTATCTTGATGCTTTGATATGGGAACAGCTCTGATACTGGATAAGACATAGTAAATCTTGTTGGTTAGAGTCCTCATGACTTATTATTTGGATATGCAGTCCAAACAGACAATAAGTTACCAGCTTCCTTTTACCTACTTGAACATAGCTGACTTTTGCACACCACACATTCCATATTTGTGCTAATATAGATATATACTTTAACAGTCCTTCCTGTTGGTGATTAATAGATAATTTCTTCCTGATTATGGAGAAAAATAACAACTCTTAAACAGCACAAGTTCAACAAATTAGAGTACAAAAAATAGAGGATATAAGTGGTAAGTAGGGGGAAACAGGAAAATAGAGGTACTTAGAGGGGGAAGAGAGGCCAGTATAGAAAGAGGGGAAGGCAGAGGCATAAATAACACTAAGAATGTTGAAAAAGCCATAAATTATTTTATATTATTCTAAAATCATATGTAATACATATAAGTATATATTTTTTTCAATGAGATTGGGTGACTGTTTAGGCAGCTGGCTGTTTTTATGATTTCTATAGCTTTGGATATTGCTTGTTCTGCACTTCCTATTTATGAAGGTATCCAAGTTATGATAGAAGGTTGTTTAGGTATAAAACTTTGGAATTATCAAAATAATATAGATAATAATCTTTATAAATTTGCCAAATAAGAATGCAATTCTTATTTGATAATTGTTCTTACTATATATAATTTTACTGTACTAGAGTTAAAGCTTTTCCTTTTTGTTTAGATAAAAGGGGAAAGGTCATGGAATATTTGTATGCTGTGTGAAGATGTATTGCTGGGATTGGTATAATAAAATAGCTAAACAACCAATAGCTAGGCAGGAGGTATAGGAGGAATCTCTGGGTAGTGATAGACTTCTGGGAAGCAAAATGGCGAAGTCTCCAGCCAGACTTCAAGGAAGCAGGATGGACAATATGGAGCTGAGGTAATGCCACTTGGCAGAATATAAATTAAAATAAATGTGTTGGTTTACGTTAAGTTATAAGAGTTAGTAGGACAAACCTAAGCTAAGGCCGAACTACCATAATTAATAAGCTGTCTCCATGTCATTTGCAGCTGGTGGTGGCAAAGAAAGTCTGACTACAGAAAACTCTTCCTATAACTTGGCCCTTGAGTTAGAGTCCAGATCCCCAGAGCCATGTTGCTAGGAGGTCAAAGGTCTTTTCAACTTACCTGTTCTTTTTGCTTGCTGGTTGAGATATAAGTGGTTCTTGATTCAGCATGTGCACATCCTTCTTTAGTGTTGTGCTGCATCAAAGGATCATAGACTGGAATTCTGAAGTTGTGGGTTCCTCTATGTAAGTTTCTTTTAATGATAATTATGGGAGCCCATAGAATTGACTCCATTTATTTTGACTTAAGGTCACAGAGTATTTACCTGCCCTTGCTCTTTCAAGGTGAAACAAGAAAGGTGTCTAACCTAAGATGTGGATGCAACATGATGTTTGGCCTAAGGTGTGGTCACTGCATGTCCTGCCTGAATGAATAACAGAATACTAAGCTCAGAATATGGTTGCTTGATATTTCAGGTATTAAAGTTGTAATTACTCTGTTTGTTACTTGGATCATTGGAAAGTATGTCTTTTGTATTTGCCCCCTCTTTTGATGGAGATATAAAAAGCTTTGAACCGTAACCTTGGATATTTTGGTATTCAGTGAATGCTGTCCCCACTCTATCTCTTGTTTCTTGTCTTTTTCTTTCCTTAATTCCCACTCCCCTTCTCAGGTATGAACCCAGATTAGCTGGTGGGTCCAGAGAGATAATTATCTCAGGTATTCTGTATAGTAACAACAGCTGGCATTGCTTTGTAGTAGAAACTAGTATTTGTCACTTGTTATTATTATTAGTATTATTAGTATTACAATTATTACCCACATGGTTTAAAAATAGGTTTTCTTTCAGTTTGTTAGACTGTAAAATAGAGTATAGTAATATGCCACCATACAACATGCAAATGAGAACTTGCTTTCAGGTACTGCAGTAAGGTAATATTTATACCTATTTGAAATGAAGCACCATTATAGAAAGGAGAAAAACACAAATTTTAAAAATATGCCATTAAGTTAACTTTCTGACACTGCAACAAAATACCTGAGCTGATAGCTTAAAAATAATGTCTCATAGCTACAAAGGTTTTCATCAATGGCTGCTTGACCCTGATGCTCTTAGGTCTATGGTAGGGCAGCACATAAATACTAGGATTGCATTATGGAGAATGCCACTTACTTCATGGTGGCCAAGAAACACAGGGAGGCAGAAGAAGGGGCCAAGGTCATAAATCTACTTTCTAGATTATAAACTCCAAGATCTGATTCCTCCTATTAGGAGTTAATGCCTGAACTTTCTCCCACTTCTCAAAACTGCCATAAACTAGATACTAAGCCTTCAGTCTGTAAGATTTTGAGAGAGTACTAAGATCCAAGCTATAACAACCACTGTACTTATACTTTGATAGTCAAAACAATTTATTTTATTTATAGATACATGTTGCTAACAGCTTTCAAAAAGTAGGGTGGATTATGCTTGAATTAAATCAATAATGGTCACTTTAAATAAATATGTTTTCAAAAATACATACCAGAAGTATTTCATAATGATGTCTTTTATATATGTAACTCCAAGGTATAGATGCCCATTTAAGGTTGATCCCAACCCCAAAGCCTGTTTCCCTAACTTGATTGCTCAAGCGTTCCTGTGTACATGAACATCTGGGAGCTTGTTCAAACAAGGATGCTTGTCCTAACAATCTCTTGGGTTGTACTGATGCTGCTCTTTCATAGACCATGCTTGGTCCAAACGTGGGCCTTTCTGATCTCATTAGATATATCTGAACTCAGTTATTAAAAATGCAATACTGGTAATATAAGAACATGACATTTTTAACTGATAACCTGTATGTATTGAGAATAATTTAGAAAGAAATATTCCAGGGCTAAGCCAAATAATCATTTTGAGTCATTTGAACTATTTCTTCTGTGCTGCAGTTGGGGTGGGGAATAAACAGAACACTGATTTAAACCTGAAGTGGAGAATGATTAAATGGAATGCCTTTTATGGAGCTGCTTATCTTTTAGAAATTAAAGATCATTTTCTGCTTCCTGCCAATGAACACGAATAGTAAAACTCAGTGTCAATGGCATATTTGGTCACGTGTGCAATGGAGACTAATTAAACAATGACTTGTGAAGTGTCCATCTTTTAAGACTATGATCAGTTTATAGAAGGTGAATGCTGTTGGGTTTTTGTTTGCTTTTGGTCTTGGTATTGTGTGTTTTCTCTGCTTGTGTTTCAGAATAGAAGGAATGTAGCAACTCCTTCCCAGGTACTTGACTGATAATCACTGGTGCTTTCATTTTCTTTTCATTTGCTGGTCACTGTAGCAGGCATAAGCCCTGTGGCTTTGTTTCCTATAATGGAGGTCATGCAGCTTCAGTCCCACATAATTCTTTGAAAATCCTATAGCGAGAAAAGCTGTACTTTCTTTTTCCTGCCAAGTTGTATTAGGATATTCCATTATGCACTGGCATTTGAGTGGGAAACCTAGAAGATGAATGTGTTCTGTAGGCGTGGATTTCAAATCCCAGTTGGCTTAGAAGTGTTCTGCAGAGCAGAGAGTATTATTTACTTGAACAGTTCTAAAATGGCTCCCTGCAATGCATTGTGGTTGGTGATCCTTTGTCTTTCCCAACCACCTAGTAAAATGTGTTTTGTTTGATAGTAAAGATATATTGAAATGACCTTTCAGTCCTACAAAAACAAAAAGAGTTATTTCTTGAGGCCAGGAACAGCCATTTAACTACCTGAATAGCCTGTCACCTTCTGTTTATTATTGCCTCTTCCCTAGGGCAGAGGTCTTAAATGAAATCTATGCTTGCTACTTTTGTTTTATTTTTGACTATTAAGTTCTTGGTTTGTCTTTGATGTTTGGTTTGATGTGCTATGAATAGGTAAAAGATTTCCAGTCTTCATTTTTTTCTACACACAAGATGTTTAGTTGGTCAATTGTAGTATGCATGAAATACTTTTAAACATGCAATTAATATGCAAAATAAAACTGGAAGGAAATTGAGGCCAGAAAAGAGATTTTGTAAAATTATTTTAATTCAAAGACTATTGGCAAGTCTGTATCCTTATTCTAACATCGTCGGATGATAAATGCTAATTGGAAATTATAGTGATTAAATTTAGTTGCGAACACAACTTATGGGTTAAGAAACACTTAGGAGATTTGTGCAGCACACCCATGGGTACTATATGGGTACTATCTGTGGGTGCATTTCCAGAAATAGTTAGGTCATGTATCATCTGAAGTAATGTATGGATGTATACATAATGCCCTGGTATGAGTGTAAGATATCTGGAAGTAAGAAGGTAGAGTCAAGTTTGAGGACACTGGTCAGAAAGTGGTAGGAGGATAGCCTTGGGTATAATTTGCCCTTTCCTCTGCTTCCTGCTACTACAGGATGACAACTCACTCTGCCACACACCTTGTCACCAGGATTACTTTTAGGAGTGGTGGTGCAAATGACTACAGAGGGATTCTTCTAAAACCACAAACCTTTCCTCAATTAAATTATTTCTGTCAGATAATCAGTCACAGCAAATTGCTCAGAGTGTGACATTCCTTCCCTTAACTGCTTACATTCAAATATACAAAGTCAGAAAGGATTTAAAGAGAATTTATACTTCAAAGGTAGACAACATGTAAGAAATAGAAACTTCTCAGACTAGCTGTGTAAAAAAATGGAAAACCACATTTAGCAGTCAAAAGTAAGAGCATAGACCAGCAACAATTTCATACAAAAGTTAGTATGGGTGGAAGGAATTTGGGTGCTATTATTCATCAAGGCCATGGGAGAATGACCCAGAATGCATATGGAAGAACTTGACATTAGGAAGGATATCACCAAATCCATCACAAGTTCAGAGTGTCTTGAGAGAGGAAGAGGCTCAGAGCAGAGAGAAAACAGATTCAGTAAAGGAGCCAGGGATTCTCATGAGACTCAGGGCTCATTGCTGGGGCTGGCTCAGATCTCTGCCCTCTGTACTCCAAGGCAATAGCCCTTGGCTATTACAGCTGCAGTCCTGGACCCAGGTTGGACTTAGGTCCCCAATATTCACGTTCATATCTCTCTCTCTCTCTCTCTCTCTCTCTCTCTTTCTCTCTCTCTCTCTCGTTCATTTAAATTTGAAGTAAGCTTGTATTACACATCAATCCCAGTTCCAGCACCCTCCTGTTCTCCCATTTCTCCCACCAACACCAATCCCAACCCCTTTCTGCTCCCCAAGAAGCAGGCTTCCATGGGGAGTCTTCAAACTCTGTCATATCATTTGGGGCAGGGCTTTAGGCCCTCCCATATGTGTCTAGTCTGAGGGAGTATCACTCTATGTGGAATGGGCTTCCAAAAACCATTTGTATACTAGGGATAAGTACTGATCCACTACTAGAAGCTCCATGAAGTACTCAGTCCTCCTGACTAACACATTCAGGGAGTCTGAGATTGGCCTATGCTGGTTTCTCAGCTGTAAGATTGGGGTCTATGAGTTCCCCTTTGTTCAGGTCAGCAGTTTCTGTGGGTTTCTCCAGCCTGGTCTTGACTCCTTCACTCATCATTCCTCCCTCCCTGCAACTAGATTCCAGGAGTTTGGCACAGTGTTCCGCTATGGGTGTCTGCTTCTGCTTCCATCAGCTACTGGATGAGGGCTCTGGGATGGAATATAAGGTAGTCCAATCTCCCAATGTTCGCTTTCATGAAGCATGAACTGAAACACCTGGATCCTCCAAAGCCTTAAAATGAGATCCAGCTTTTGAGATCTCATTCCCATACCTCACTGTGACTAGATGATGGTGCAGAGAATGAAAGTTAATTCTGTTCTGTTCTTATGAGAGGGTCTGGAACTGACTTGGGATGTTTTACCCCTTCTTTTTTGCTGTATGATTATCCTGTAAATGTCCTACCCCTTTATCTTGAAATCACATCAGCCAGTTGACTTTATAGGTACAGAACTGAAGGGAAATTTGCTTCAATCATTCCTTGAATCTTTTGTTTTTTCCTATTTATTTAGTTTTTGCTCAGATCTTATTGCTTTGCCCTTCTCCAGGGAACCGTGTATTGAAAGACAAAAAAGTTAAAGAAACCCCTCACTTGAAATGAAGGACTAACCTGGAAACCAAAATCTGTTCCTTGGAATTTGCTAACTTCCCCTCATAAGCCCCTGAGATAACAAGATACCAAGAATTCACTCCTTTCTTGTGAGTCAGCAGGTGGTGAATAGGGTCCTTAGGAAACAAAGAGCTACAACTCCCAACTCCGGTTTGCCCAGACAAAATTAATTAGCACACCCTGAGGCCCTAAGGTCTGTTGACCCTAATAGGGAGACCATCCAGCCTCAAAGGACAGAGGGCCCCACCCCCTCCCTAAGCTTGTGGATTTGCCTTTAAAAACACCTGTGGGGGGGGGGGGGAGAGCTTCTCTCTAGCCTGCAAGCTGGAGGAGCCCATTTGTGCAAACGTTTCCTGTTCATTAAAGCCTCTTGCTTGTTGCAGCAACTGGACTGGACATTGAGTTCTTGGGGATACTGACCGAAATTGAGAGACTCCTCATTCTGAGGGTCTTACAGTATGTCTCTATTACTTGTTTCTTAGCTTTTCTGGTGGTGTGAATTGTATGCTTATAATCCTTTGCTCTGTCTAAAATCCATAAATGAATGAGTACATACCCTGTTTGTCTTTTTGTAATTAGATTACCTCAGGATGATTTCTAGTTCCATCCATTTGCCTGTGAATTTCAAGATTCCATTCTTTTTCTCCACTGAGTACTACTCCATTGTGTA
The DNA here is from genome assembly GCF_943737965.1 of Phodopus roborovskii. NCBI lineage: Eukaryota > Metazoa > Chordata > Mammalia > Rodentia > Cricetidae > Phodopus > Phodopus roborovskii. Next base: position 14,760,515 of record NW_026126540.1, read on the forward strand.
AATGTACCGCATTTTCTCTATCCATTCTTCAGTCAAGGGGCATCTAGTTTGCTTCCAGGTTCTGGCTATTAAAAATAACACTGCTATGAACATAGCTGAACAGATGTCCTTGTTGTAAGAATGTGCATCTTTTGTGTATATGTCTAAGAGTGGAATTGCTGCATCATGAAGTAGACTAATTCCCATTTTCCTGAGGATCCGCCATACTAATTTCCAAAATGGCTGAACAAGTTTGCACTCCCACCAGCAGTGGAGAAGTGTGCCCCTTTCTCCACATCCTCTCCAGCATAAACTCTTTGGATTTTTTATTTCAGCCATTCTGACAGGAGTAAGATGGTATCTCAGAGTTGTTTTATTTTGGATTTCCCTGATGGCTACAGATGTTGAGCACTTTCTTAAGTGTCTTTCAGCCAGTTTAAATTCCTCCATTGAGAATTCTCTATCTAGTTAGGTACCCCATTTTTTAACTGGATTATTTGGTGTTTTGGTAACTACATTCTTGAGTTCTTTGCATATTTTGGAAATCAGCCCTCTGTCAGATGTGGGGTTGGTGAATATCTCTTTCCATTCCATGGGCTGCCATTTTGTTTTGTTGACTGTGTTCTTTGCCTTCCATAAGCTTCTCGGTTTCAGGAGATCCCATTTATTAATTGTTAGTCTCAGTGTCTGTGCTACTGGTGTTGTATTCAGGATCTTAACTGTATGTATTTATGTGTTACTTTGGACTTAAACTATAAATGTGATGGTGTAATGAATCAAGACTTTTTAGGGCTATTGTAATGGAATATCTTACATATATTTTCTTGATATAATTCCAATGTGTCAAAAAATCTCTTGTATTTTATTGATATAATTCCATTTTGTCAAAAAAAATCTCTTGTAGGTATGTGGTAATATTAAGAATAAGGAATTAAGGTAGGTCATGAAAGTGTCGTCTTCATGAGACTGAGCTTTTACACAAGGTCCTAAGAGAAGGACTTCATCTTCTTCTACTCATCTACTTCCTGCCTTTTGAGAATGCAGGTTTCATGGAAACACCTTGAAAACAGATACCAGGTTTCAGTAGACACCAGTCCCCCCATGGATTGATCCTCCATCTCAAAGCTGTGAGAATATGCTCATCTGATCTTTTCTAGTTACTCAGTTCAGGAATTTTATTATGAAAGCATGTAGAGAATAGATATTTGGTAAAGTATATAATCAATAATGCTAAAGCATTTATTTCTGTTTCTCTGTGAAACATTCCCTTTATCTTATTGTAAGATGCAGCGGGATTATAGTGTTTAAAACTTGAGGCAACTTTCAGATCTAGATTAAAGGTCCATATGGCAAAGACTTGCTTCTTAGTATTGCACTGGAAAGTGTTTGGACTTATAAAACATGGAATTTATTAGGAGAATGTTACAAATTGAAAGTGTGTCTTCCAAGGACGCTATGGTCTCTAAATATTCCTGTTTCATTATTTTTTTTTCCAAGGTTAGGGTTAGGATTCCTGCACATCACCAGAGCAACTGGGCAATCAACATGGGACTGAGACCTCTCAAACTATGATCCAAAATAAACCTTTTCTCTACTCCTAAAGGTACATGAAAAGATGTTCAATATCACTAGTCAATTCAGAAGTGAAACTCACAATGACAATGAGATACCACCTCACATACATTAAGTTAGTTATGGAAAAGTCATAAAATAGTAAGCATTGGCAAGAGTGTAGAGAATTTGGACAATGTATACTACTGGCTCAAATGTAAATTGATAATAGCCATTACAGGAATAAAAATTCTTGGGAGTCCCATGTTTAACCTCTACATGCCCCCTGAATAAAACAAAAAAATACAACTTCTTTTAGGAATATGTAACAAACACATAGGGATGTCTAAACTCCTAAGCCATTGCTACATTCTTCATAGTAGCCAGGATATGCTAGCTTGGATGGATAAAGAAATTTATGTGTGTACTTGTGGTGTACACACCTTTAATTCCAGAATTTGAGAACAAGGGACAGACATATTGTGAGTTCAAGGCCATCCTCAATGTTATAGCAATTGTGAGGCCAGCTTTGAACCTGTGAGACTACCTTAACCACTTCCTTCTTATCACAAAAAGGAGGAAAAAGAAAGAAAGGAAGGAAGGAAGGGAGGGAGGGAGGAAGGAAGGAAGAAAGAAGGAAGGAAGGAAGGAAAGAAATCAATAAAAGGGAAAAAAACCGAGATTGCTGTGTTCATGCTCACATGTGAACTTATATACAAGGGAATATTATTTTAAAGGCTCATAGCGGGCTACTTTTGAGGACAAAAGGCAGATGCAGAAACAAAACCACTACCCAAAGTCATTTATAAAATTAAATAAAATGCCTAGAAATGTGAAAAATTTGTCTTCTCTGTTACAAAGATTCTTCTCATAAAAGTATTCAAATTGTCTTCTCCAGCCATTTATTTATTCTGTATCTGAGTGATTCTACTTTGCTTCCAAGCTTTTGTGTGAACCTCATGCTAAATACACATGGAATAACATTTAATGACTACTAAATCAATGTTATACATTTACATCTAATTATAGTACAAGGATTGGAATTCTGATGAGGAAAACAATCCCTGGCTAATGAGGAATTTGGCTAATCTGCATAAAATTGGCAAGTTCCTTCAGCTGTCTATCTTGATAAAGTAAAGATACAAAAGTATGACTCCTGAGACTTTAAGTATAGTTTGGTAATTAAGCTCACTTCTTCTGGAGACCCCAAGTTTGATTTTTAAGACCCACAGTGGGTGGTTCATAACCTCCTGTAAGTCCAGATTCAGAAGATCTGACGCCTTCTCTGCTCTGGCCTTCAGGGCACTCCAATATACAACACACACACACACACACACACACACACACACACACACACACACACACACAAAATAAATAGTAGTTAAATATGACCTAAACCTAAGGACAGTTCATTATAGTCATTATGCTATCAGTATTTGGTGTCTGGGCCAGGTGTCATCTAATGCTTGGCTTCTTTATCCAAAGAACTGGAAGCAAGGGCTTACATAAATATAACAACAACAACAACAAAAGCAATAGACTATTTACTATTTGAAACAAAGCAGTGTACATGCAAGAGAAGGAGGAATTTGGTTCCAACAGGGAGTAGTATGGACAGTTTTCTCTAATGGCAGAAAGATTAGGTCATACAATTAGTTTTTCTACTGGGCCTGTATCTCTCTGTAATGCCTCTGACTTTAATCATCTCAATACTCAATTATGCATAGGCATAAGATGGTAAATAGGGGATTCTCAATAAAGGCTATTAGAGCATGCAGTTTTGATATACTGAATATGCACAAAAAACCAATTTAAGATCAATCAGCACTTCTATTCTTCATATCTAGATAAGTTGTAATACACTTAAATAGAAACTCTATTTGATTGCTTCCACAGGCATCTAAAATCTTCTACAGTAGTCACATGATAGAAGCTTGTGTTAGCCCAATATGGGTGGCAATTTTAGGGATTTCTGAGGTACTAGGTGTGTGTGTGTGTGTGTGTGTGTGTGTGTGTGTGTGTGTGTGTGTGTGTGTGTGTGTACCTATGCACACATAGTGCATCCAAAAGGAACTAGACTGGGGGTCCCAGGCTAAACTATCCCCTATTCTTGTCTGATATATTTTAAATTCCATATTGCAAGTTATAATTCTGTATTTTTTGTGAAGATTTTTCAGTATACAGTCATAGTGCCTTTAAGCTTACTCGAAATGGAACTTATGTCTAGAAGGAAAAAGAAGTGTGGCTCTTTTCCATAGCATCAGAAAATAAAATTCTTTCAAGCACTACTGTGAGGCAGCACCAAGGATGCACCATAAACTAAACACTTCCTACCGCTTGGTCTCCACTTGCTTATTTGTGATCTGAGGGAACAGAGCAGATGTTTGACTCTGCCTACGTACGTAATGAGGCTTCCTATATTTGAAACAGACTATTACCATCATTTAACTGTGCAGTGCTAACACTTTTAACTGTAATGCATAGATAGACACAAATTTCAACTGCTGGAATTTAAAAACAAACATGAATCCCTGTGTGCCCAGAACAGAAAAAAAGAAAAAGAAAAAAAAAAAAGAAGAAAGAAAAGAAAAGAAAAAGACTTAAAAGACTTAGGGGCATTTGCTTTGGGCAGTAGATTATTGGTATCTTTGTGAGATTGGTGTCTAACAAAGTAAAAGTAAAAATTTTGTTTATAATCACACTCCTTACACCATGGCATGACATGATGTTCACATGTCATTAGCTTATGGCAAAACTTTCCTATTCTTTCCTATTCTTATCACAAAAAAAGCAATATGATTGCTGTCCTCAAACCCTTCCAACTCTACCAAAGAGTCATGATCCCATCACAGCTGTGTATATGACACTGTATAAAAGCAAGAACCCCTATTAAAAATATTTCCCAATCCACTTCTGAAGAGACATGTAAACTCCAAAAGTGCAAAGTTTTTTTTTCCTCCCAAACATCAAGGCACTATCTAGAACATGACATTTGCCAGCAAATCTTAATTTCATCTTTTAAAATTAATTCCTTATATAAAGACAGGATCTCACTCTACAGTTCAAGCTCATGACCTTGTACCTATGACTCTCTTGTCTCTGCTTTTTAAGCAGGGGTATTGCAAGTGTACACACACACACACACACACACACACACACACACACACACACACACACAAAACTCCAGCACCATCTTCAAGTAATCCTAACATCTACTATCAATTTATGTTACACATCCCTTCTTCCCACTTACAAGTTATGTGTCATAATTTGTTTTCCAAGTTTGCAGGATTGCTGATTCTTAATTTGCTTTGCTCTCCAATCTGGACCTCCCAGTGGGAGAAGAATCGGTTCTAAATTGTTTCAATCCTGTCACTTAAAACTACCAAGAAAGGCAATAAATACTAAGCATTAAAGCCTTACCTTCTTTAATCATGAGAATTAATAGGAAATAAACTGTTAAGTTTAGCAACTCAGAAGACTGAGGTATTAAGTGGTTAGATCCATCACACATAGCAATGAGAACTGAGATGAATCTAAAATTCAGTTTGCTTTCTTTTAATCCTCACCAGTTTTTACCCCATTCAAATACGATAATATTCTATATTTCTTCGTGAGAAATGGGATTATTATTCTGTCATTTGGTAAGATATTTCTGAGCTTTGATATATTTTATTATTTAAGCACACTTATTTTGTTGTTTCCTTGACATGCTATCCTGACTATAGGGAAGTAAATACTTCTACCCAATTCTGTAATTTCAGAATAGCCCAAGTTGTTTTCTGTGTTGTTTTGTCAACTTGACTTAAGCAAAGGTTTTCAATAAAGAACCTCAAGTAAGAAAATACCTCCTTACATTTTATGTAGTCAACCCTGTGGGTCATTTTCTTGATTACTGGTGATGTGGAAGGACACAATCCACTGTGTGATGCTCTCCATAGGCAGGTTGTCCTATAAGAAAACAAACTGAGCAAGCCAAGAAGACCCATCCATTAGTGTTCTTCTTAGGCCCCTGCTTCAGATTTTGCTGTGTGTGTGTGTGGGAAGGGAGGCTGGGGTTACCTTAAGCTTTTGCCCTGACTTTCCTCAGTGACTGTCACCTCAGAACTGTGAGTGGAAATAAACCTTTCCTTCTCAAGTTGCTTTCAGTCACAGTGTTTTATCAGAGCAATGGAAACCATAACTAATTAAGATGGCTAGTCTTTGTTGTCAACTTGAATATATTTGGAATTAACGAAAGCCCAAGTGGCTGAGTACATCTCTGGGGGATTGTTTTCTTAAGTCATTTGAAATTGAGGGATCCACTTTGAATCTGGATCTTTTGAGGTGGGAAGATCCACCTTTAATCTGGGTCACACCTCCTGGTGGCAGCCTGAATAAAGGACATGGATGAAGGAAGCTTTTGCTCTTTGCTTGCTTGCTCTTGCTTTCACTGGCAAGTCTATTTCCTTCACTGAAATTAGAGCATATCTTCTTCAGGATTTTTGTACATAGAGAAGACCAGTGGGTACTTTCAGCCTTGTGAACTGAACAACTGCTGGATTATTGAAATTTTTATTGCTAGACAGCCATTGTTGGACAAACCACAGCTTGTAAGACATTCTAGTAAACTCCCCTGTCTCTATATTTGATCAGTCTGTTCCTCTAGAGAACCCTGACTAATGCACTAATACAATCACGTGTCTTTCACATACACAGGTGCAGGAGTCTCTCACACCCACTGCTCTTTGTATTCCTGTTAACCTCTTCTGACTGGTTTCTTAGTGATTTCTTTTGGGATGTATTTTCCTCTGAAGTATGATACAAACATTGTGATAATCCTTCTTTGTGTGACAAAACTCCCCACCCACGCTGTCCCTGAAATAGCATGCTAATAGTTACCATAAGCACAAGAACTAAAGCTTTAGCAAGATTCTTACAACTGTTTCCATGGATACAGTTTTTATGATTAGAGATGATTAATTGATAGAAACATAGATTGCCAGCAGACAGATAGATAATACACGATAAGCACATATGTACACATAAAAATCAAAATACTGATATAATTACTATAGTTGACATGATAGGTTTATATTGATTTAATTAAGATACTTTAAGGATTCCTTAATTTTATATTCTGTGTTTTTATTACTTGATTTATATACACACACCCAAGGAAATATAGCTTTGCTCAATATTGTAGGTTACACATCTGTCAATTCAACTGAGTATCTAAATTAATATTAATGATGGAAAAATCTTTATTAGACTTGGCTTTATTCTATTCTTTGTTACTTAAAAATACTTGACTAACTTTATAATACACTGAATTAATTATATAAACAGAAATGATTTAAAATATACAACCCACATTTCCCTCATTCCTTTCCCTTGCACCTTCTTGTCCTGTCTCGTTCTGATCCTGTTTTTCTCTCTGGTGCTTGGACTCCTACCTAGTGCTTTGTAAATTCATGCTCAGCACTAAAAACTTGATTGATTTCATGGGTTTTGTGTGTGTGTGTGTGTGTGTGTTTGTTTTTTCTTGTTAAGGATTTAAAGTTTAAGCTGTCTTTTATGGCACAATAATTGGCTTCAGTGGCTGTCCACACACCATGCTCAAGGTATGCTGGAATCACAAGGGGGTTAGAAATGACATTCCTTCTCATTTTGATTGCTTATCATCTTCCCTTCCCTAAATACTGAGAGGTATCTCTCAGCCTGTTTTTCCTTTAGCAGATGTTGACCTTCAAAAATATCTGCCTCAGCCTCCAGAGTAGCTCAGGTTCTGGGGCTGAACCACCTGGTGGACTCATCTTTCTTTGACAGTGAGTTATTCATATGTGGTTATATCCTTATGTGTAAAGACAGCTGATTTTTCTTCACGTTTACAAAAGTCTCTATCAGGTAGTCATTAATTTTTAAATATTTCTTCTATCAATGAAATCAATGTATTATAGGGAATTTTAAGGCAATTCTTCCTTTTGAAAGAAAATCCACTATGTATTGTGTATCCATTCCTCCAGATGTGGCTATGGATTTATGCCCTTCTTTAGTATTTCATCCTACATCTTCCAAAAATCACTAGTTTTGTCACTAAATGCTATTTGGTATTTTTATAGGATTAATTACTTTAGCTCTCTCTCTCTCTCTTTCTCTCTCTCTCTCTCTCTCTTTCTCTTCCTCCCTCTTTTCGTCCCTCCCTTCCTTCATTTTTTCCTTTCCTGCAGTGAAAGCTTTTGGCAAAGGATTTCAAGAATGAGAATGAGCTTTAGGTGTCATCTTAGGTCAAGTCCTAAATGCAACTGAAGAGTTGTCAAATCATTCACAGAAATGGCCTGTGGCTCCATTCACACATTTGAAAAAGGAGCCAGCATTCTAATGTCAAAGCCTTTACTAGCTCCCTTTCTGTTTGTAGAAAATTCAGGTCTAGGTTCTCATCACTTTCTGTTTGGTTGTTGTTTGCTTTTATTTATATGACCTAGGTTGTGTCTGATCTCCTATGATTAAGGGCAAATATGTGTTTTCATATATCTTTCTCATTGACACCTAAACAACAGGTCTCATGTTAACTTTCTTTGAAACTGAAGCTATTGAAATCTAGTGTTGAAAAAAAAAAAAAAAAAAGAATCTAACATTTTGTTAAGTTTTTTGTTTTTACACAGGAGTGATTTCAGGTGTTAGAAGCAATGCCTTTCACCCAGTTTCCTCAGTGATATTATCTTGAGAGTCTTAAAGTTCTGCAATCTGAATAGCAGCTGTCACAGTCAATATTCAGAAAGTTCCCTTTAGCACAGGGTCTCTCATGTGGCTCTTACAGCCACACCAGGTTTTGTCCTTCCTCACTCTTAATTGCTTTCTTCAGTTCCTGGCACATAACCTACTATAAGAAATTTTAATAAAAATAATCCTTAGATTGGCTTTTGTTCCTAACCTGTACAAGTAATTCATGGGTAGAACATATTCTTGAAGTTATTAGTAGCATGTTCTCCATTCACCTATTATTCCATACGAAGGTCCCACATCATGCTTATTCATTCTCCCATGGTAGGACATTAGCTCCTTCCCAGTGTTTCATCTTGATGCATCACTATAAATGTTCAAGTGCAGGTACCTCCATGAAGATGAATTTTTATTTTGGGAGATTCAAGTCTGAAAGCATGGTTTCTGGGAAATCTACCAGAAACATGTTTAATTTATTTTTGATAAACTGCCAGACTCTGAGTAGCTGTCTCATTTATCCTAGACCTTTCTACCTCCTACACAGTCTTTGTTGTGATCCCTATTTTCCATTTGATCCGTTCAAACAGATGCAAGCTGTTATTTCATTGTTGTTTTAATCAGCATTTCCCTTATGATCACTGTAAGACCCTTCACATGTTAATCTGCATGTGCATATCCTCTTTATTGAAATGCCATTTTATGTGTTTTGATCATTTCAAAACCCTGTTGTCTACCATTCAGCTCTTGGATCTTTGTCAAATATATTGACCGAAAATACATCCTTCCTCCTTAGAGCTTGATTTCCTATGTTTTAATAGCTATTTTACATTCATTTTATTTTATTGTATGTATTTGTGTTTGCTTGAGTATATCCTACCTGTAGGCAAATGCTAGAAAAGGGCATCCAATCTCCCTGGAACTGGAATTACACAGGCACTTATGAGTCATTTGACTTGGGCACTAGGAATTGAACTGGGATCCTCTGGAAGAAAAGCAAGTGCTCCCAAATTTTAAGCCATCTCTCCTGCCCTTTAATTAATGCTTTTCATATAACACTTTTCAATTTTGATAAAATTCAACTTGTTTATTTTTGTATTATTATAATAACTTCTCAATCACAAAAAATCATCTCCTTTAAATATTTTAAGGTTTTGCATTTTATATTTAGCTCCCTGTCTACATTTTAATTTAAAGTGAATTAATTTATGAGATTTATTAATCTATATTCATCTATAGAGCAGGGGATCATAGGATAAAAAGTAGACAGCCAAAAATGCTGCTGCAACATTAACATGGAAGACACAACAAAGCAAGAAATAGGGCTCCCTGCCCAGTGACTGAGCTCAGTACAGGGCAGTGCTGTAACCACTGATAGATAGCATTAAAATGATACCTTCAGGAAAGCAGAAAGCCCAAATTATTCTCCCCAATAGTCATCTCAAGAGAAATATGCATTCAGCAATATCATTCCCTGTGACAGCTTTCCCTTTGGAAATCATACTAGAAGCCAGAACTTTCATTGCTTTGGTTTTGGTTAGGATATTGTTTTGCTTTGAAAGTGGCAGACCTGGATTCTTGCTCATAGTCAGAAGAAAAAAAAAAAAACAAAGAAACAAACAAACAAACAAACAAAACATGTTTTCATCAACCTTGTAACACATAGCCATAGAAGAAGAAGAAGAAGAAGAAGAAGAAGAAGAAGAAGAAGAAGAAGAAGAAGAAGAAGAAGAAGAAGAAGAAGAAGAAATAGAGGAAGAAGAATCTAACTAATCATTCCGTGTAGGGCCCTGCATGGACCCCCGAGGCACCTTGAGCAAGCCTAAAGTTGTTGGCTGGAACTCCTTGCCCCAAAACTGTTGTTGGAACTCTTCCTGGTTTGATAACACACACCTGGTGACAACACACACCTCCTAGGGAGGAGCTAAGCCTAAGAATCCTGTAATTTTCCACTGTGCTGTAAGTCAGTATTTAAGCCTGTTCCATCCCCCTCAATAAACAACATTTGGCATTCAGTGTTAGGACATTGTCATTGAATGAATGACCCACTGTCTTGTCTCTTTATTTCAATCTCTAGGCCTTCACTGGATTTGTGGAACAGAATGTAGCCCAGGCGCTACAATTCTGTTTTAGTTGAAACATTGTACCTGTGCACTTTTCCTTATCCAGTGGGAAAACAATTTTCAAGGAATCTGTGGGACAGTTAAGTGAACTATGTATGTATTTATTATTATTATTATTTACTTATTTTTCTTATTTTACTTATCAATCCCAGTTCCCTCTCCTTCCTTCCCTCCCATGTCCCCCGACCACCCTCCCATCCCATCCCCCCTCCCCCCCACACACACTCTTCAGGGAGGGTGATGTTAACTGTGTGATCTGGATGATTTCATTGAACTCTTACACTATGCCTGAAACATTCTAAAGTTCCCAGATGCATGGCCTAGCATGCTGGTATGTGCCTTTAATCCCAGCACTTGGGAGTAAGAGGCACTTGAAACACTGTGAATTCAAGGTTCTAGTCCAGCATGGTCTACACTGGGAATTCAAGAACAACCAGAGTTAAACACCAAGATTCTGTCTTTAACAGTACGAGAGGAATGGGTGGCCAGAAGCCTGAATGATGGCTGAGCTTCAATTCTGACCACTTACTGAAGCAGCTCAGTCAGTCTCCTTGAGGGGCCCAGTAACTGTAGCCTCAATCTATTGCTTTATGTAAAACATAAACAAAACAAAGCGTACGTTGTTGAGGACATTTTCAAACTGTTAGTACATTCAAATTTATTCAGTTTGTGTTTTCTGCAAATTTTGAATGACTATTTAAGTTAAAAAATAAATCAACCTTCACTCAAACAACAGAACTGTAATTGAATTCGTTTTAATGAGAAGGTATCACTTTTTTTCTTATCAGTTTGGAATCTAATTCTTATATTTTGGAATCTAATATTTAGTTAAAACACATTTATACAACACATATTTATTATTTAATAATTATGTAATGCCTCAACGAAAACTCTGTGACTATTAGACACAAGGTGGTGCTTTGCACCCTACATTGCCATTCCCTTTGTCATCCCCTCTGCCCCCCAGCTCTCAGGTCCTAGCCATCCCTCTGTCTCCCTGCTCTCAGATCCTGGGATTACAGTTATGTGTCACCATGTTGAATGACATTTTATGTTTAGAGTGTCAGTTTTTTGAACAATAATAGAAAAATACTTTAAACAATAATGATAGTGGGCCAGTAATATACCCAGCTGTTTAAGGTGCCTGCTGCCAAGCCTGTTGATCTGAGTTTAATCACTAGGACCCACAGGGTGGAAGAATGAATGTCACACAGGGAGATGTTTGCATCACCCACGCATGTCTCCCTGTATGAAATTCATGTCACATTATATCCGTTGCCGCTATAAGCTTCCATAGGCCTGTCATAACAAATGCATAGATCCATGGAAATGGTAATAGACAATCAAAGTACGAAATATGGAAACGGTACTTTGAACTTGAAGGATTTACCCACATATTAAATATATTGTGACCTTGTGACCACTACAACCTCACACAGACTAAATACTTCTCTGATGAGGGCTGACTGCCTCGGTCTTAACCAGAAGACTAGACATCTCCATTGTATTCCTGATCAATCAACCTAAGACAGTTTAATTTTAGGTAGGTATAATTTCCCTATGTATTCAATGGTGAACAGATACAATATTCTCCAATATAAATATTCTCTATGACTATAAAACTTACATGAAGAGAAAAAGACGGCAGAACAGGTTAGGCTTCACAAGTTTCAACTCAGGAACTTGAATATATCAGCAATGACTATAATACATGAAGCTAGAGCTATGAGTTAATGCCTTTGAATAAGTATGAATGAGTATTGTACTAGGAGTTAAATGTCATCTGGGAGGCAAGACACTTTCAGAAGATGGAAGACTGTTATAAGTAGAACAACACTGATTATAGAATAAAAAGTACTTCTATTGGATTGTGTATCTTTTCTTTCAAAGAATGATCACTGTCAGAAAGAAAATTTGCTCTTCCAGGGAATGTGTCCCAATAACATCTAACAGTCAATACAGTAAGAAAGTGAACACGATTGGAGGCATAATCAGCCCTGTCTTGCTTTAGTCCCTATTTCCTATAGCTGCCGCTTCATGGCATCTGTCCAAAGAAGCCTCATCCCCAGTATGTATCTGATGGTGGAGGAACAATGCCAACAAGGTTAGAAAAAACAAACAAACCATGATGCCAGTGGGATTCACCAAAGCTGCTACAGCTGCCTCCTCCACCTGTGGTTTCTCTGTCTCTGCTGATTTTGCAACCTGTCCTTTGTTGCTTCTACATCAAAGAGGGACCATGAAGAAGCAAAAAAAATTATAACCCCAGCTGAAGAAAAAGATTTGTCAATAGAAACAGAAACAGACATAAACTTGGAAAAAAGACATCATAACTCTGTGTTCCATGTGCTTAAGAAGGCACAGTGGGGAATAAATAGAAGAAATCCCCAAGATGGACTAAAACACCTAGCAGAATGGAATCTACGAGAGCCAAGATGAGAATTTCTCAGAACAAATTAAACCTTGTGAAACACTTATAGGAAGATAACTCAGCAAACAGCACTATCCAGTTGGCTAGAGAAGAGGAGGGTCTGAAGGCAAGCAGAAAACTAACTGAAAAATATGCAATTTAATTCCCACAAATAAAGAAATGGTGCAGAAAATACACTTATTTCAAGTGACATAAAATTATTTTTCATATTTGATAAAAACTCCAAACTAACAGTTTCAAATATTCCAAACAAGTCAACCACAAAATAATAATAATAATCAGTAATACCCTGTTCTAAAGAATAACATAACAAACTGTGTGAAGTCAATAATAAAGAGAATATTTAAAGAAGTTCCTGAAAACTACTCACAGAAACAAAAACAAGGAAGATGGATTTCTTATCAGGAACAGAACATTCGATGAACATTTGGGAATATTTATGTCAAAGAAATATATCCTTTTAAAAAGCAAGGTGACATAAAGGTACTTCAGAATTCTAAAAATTGCCCAACTTACTCATTGTCAGGAGACCTTGACCACAATAAATGAAAAGAGAATGTACTTGAGGTGATGTCAGATGCAAACCCGCATCTATCTACAAAGGCAAAGAGCCACAAAACCCATAGATGTGAGGGTAAACATGAAAACATTTTCTCATTTCACAGCCAGTTTTAAACATAACTGCCTAAGTCAAAAGCACTAACATTCAAAACAACATCTGTAACACATGAACAACAGAAATCTATTACAAGGGCAGCACAAAAGTTGATAAGAGTTAAATAGCCAGGCATGATGGTATGTTTCTTTAATCCCAGCACTTGGGAACTCAGAGATAAATAGATCTTTGTGAGTTCAAGGCCAGTCTGATCAATATGGTGACTTTAATGAGTTATAGCCTAGCAAAGGCTATATAGTGAGATCCTGCATCACAAACATAACAAAATTTTAAAAGAAACATGATTATGAAGCACTAATTTCATATCAGAAATAGTGTATTATCATTGGAAAGAACACTACAAAAAGTTAAATGTAACCTATAAACCCTAAAGGTACCACTATAGTAATACAGTAGTATTTTACAGTAGTAAAATAAAACTACAATAAAACGTTTTATTTTCACAGAGCAAAAATATTAGAAAGAACATAAATAGAAGATAGCTACAAAAATGCCAAATGGCAGATTTAGACCATATCAATCACCATAATAGATATTTATCAAAATAAAAGGCAGATATAACAAAATTGGATTAAAAATGTCAAGACTCAACTACAAGCTACTTATACTGTTTCAATATATAGTGACACAAATGAGTTGAAATTAGGTGTAAAGAAAATATGTATGTTAACTTTAAAACTGGCATGTTTCTATCGATGCCAAGCAAAGTAATTTCAGAAAAAATACAGAAATAGGGAGAATTAGTTGGGAGGAGGCAAAGCAATTGTTCTTGCACCAATATCTGAAATTCAAAAGACAGGAGAAAAGATGTTTTTATCTGACAAAAGTGACAGGAAATCGACAATGAAGGATACTTCTACACTGTCATCTCCATAACAAAGAAAACAGTTGACCTGACCATCAATAAGACTGTGAATCTAAATGATCCCTTCAACTAATTTGACCTAAATAGTATTTTTAAATCACCCAACACATCTACTGCAGAGTATGTCTTTCAACTGTACTGAGAAAATTTTCATGATTTTTAAAGTGTTTATGTTTTATCAATTTATACTCAGAGCAAAATGAATTAAATTTGAATTAACAACAAAGAGATATTTGCATTATTTTCAAATTATTAGAAAAAATAACACACTTCTAAGTAGCAGTGAATTTACAAAAAATAAAAAAAAAAAGATAACGGAAAGTATTGTGAATAAAATAAAAAGTGAAACATCATATTAAAATTCCTGGCATGGAATTAAAACAGTTCCTAGAAGGAACGTGCTAGCAGGAAATACCATTACATCAAAGAAATCTCTGAAATCATTTTACACTCAAGTGAAAGAAACCATAAGAACAAAAAAACTAAACGTAACAAAAGAAAGTACAAAATAATGATCAGAACAATGACTAATAGGATAAAAACACAATATTAAACACTAAAAAAAAAATGTTGTCTTTTAAGTTTGAAAATCAGCAATAATCAATAAACTTGAAGGCAAAGGAGAGCCATCCTCCAGTTTACCAACACAGGGAGTGAGGGGCATATCATTATTCTTGCTTTATAACTAGTATAAATAAGGGAGTAGAATGGAAAGTTTTATGGTGGTAAATTCAACAACTTCAGTTATATGAACATACCCCTTGAAAGATATAGACTGTAAATGAATTTAAGAAGAAATTATTAACATTAGTAGTCTTATGACTATTAAATAAATAAAGCCCACAGTTTAAATAAAAACCCTTTTTACATTGATGTCTCAGGCACCAAGAGTTCTTTCATAGAAAGTTTCCAGCAAATATTGCATCTAGAATAAAAAATAAATGGTGTATACCAGTTCCTCCAAAGGACAGAAGAGGCTTGATTAAGTGTCATTCTGTTGCTGTGACAAATTCCATGACTTAAGGTAGCCAAGGAGAGGAAGAGATTTATCTGGCTAACATTGCTGATCACAGCCCATCATTCAAAGAATTCAGGACAGGAATTCAATAGGAGCTCAGAACAGAAACTACTGACTCACTCAGTGGTGATAAGCATGTAGTATGTGTCAGTTAGTGTCTCCCAGTTATTTGTATTTCTCTCCTTTTAGTTTATTGTTCTCAGTTGACTTTTGGGGGGGACCATATATCTATTAGGCTATTGACATTTTCCCATTTAATGACTAACAGCATTTCATGACTACTTCCCAATCTGCCATCTCAAAGGTCCCCTAAGCACCTGTTCATCCTGCCTTCACAGGGACCTCTATAAAGTTATTGTGACAATGGTAGCTGCACCCTTCTTCTCATACCCCCCAGGAAAGATAACTGTATAACTACAAGAAACATTTGGAGAACGTTGCTTTGTTCTTTTTAGAAAAGGCATGCATTTCATGCTAAGGAATATGACAATATTTATTGAAGCGTGTTTTTCCCCCTTCAAAATCAATCTAGAGCTATGTATTCAGCACATTTTGACCAGTTTGGTCTACTACAAAAAGACTTTTTTGATGAGGTAGACCTATAGTAAGCTGCAGGTATAAGAATAAGTGTTTAGAAGGCAATTGGGTATGATATCAACTTGGGATAACGGTAGGAGTAGTTTCATTCTAGGGTCTATGACCTCCCCAAATATGTGTTCTCAATTTGATTTATAGCACCAGGCATGAATTCACTGTCATCAGGTAGCCAGTTGTCCAATCAGACTCTTATTGATTACCATTCAAGACAGTAGTGCCACCATCCCTTATGACATTTCAGGTAACTCTAAAGACATAAAACAGAGATTTAAAAACAGTAACTGATGAATACTTCTTCAAGTTTGAAGCTGAAGAACAAAACTTGCCTAGATGACAAAGTTGAGCTTGAAACATCTAAGGATCACTAATTTGTTTCTTTTGTTCTTCTTCTTCTTCTTCTTCTTCTTCTTCTTCTTCTTCTTCTTCTTCTTCTTCTTCTTCTTCTTCTTCTTCTTCTTCTTCTTCTTCTTCGGATAATATTTTTTTATTTAAAACAAGCTTGTTTTGCATGTCAATTCCAGTTCCCTCACCCTCCCCTCCTCTCCTGTGCCCCCAAACCCCCATCCAATTCCCTTTCTGTTCCCCAGGGAGGGTGAGGCTTTCCATGGGAAGTCTTCAAAGTCTGTCATATATTTTGGAACAGGGCCTAGCCACAACAACCCCCCCCCATGTGTCTAGGCTGAGAAAGTATCCCTCTATGTTAGATGGGCTCCTTAAGTCAATTCTTATGCTAGAGATAAATACTGACCCACTATCATAGGCCCCATAGACTGCCTAGTGCCCCTAACAAACCCTCAAGTTCAAGAGATCTGGGTTGGTGCAATGCTGGTATCCTAGCTGTCAAATTGGAGTCCATGAGCTCCCAATTGTACAGGTCAGCAGTTTCTGTGAGTTTTTCCAACTTGGTCTTTACCCCTTTGCTCATTACTCCTTCTTCTCTGCAACTGTATTCCAGGAATTCAGCTCAGTGTTTAGCTGTGGGCATCTAATTCTGCTTCTACCAGCTACTAGATAAATGCTCTATGATGGTATATAAGGTAGTCATCAATTTCATTATCAGGGAAGGGCATTTAATATAGCCTCTCCACTATCACTCAGATTGTTAATTGGGGTCATCCTTGTAGATCTTGGACATTTCCCTAGTGCCAGATTTCTCTTTAAACCTATAATGGCTCCCTCTATTATGGTACCCATTTCTTGCTCTCCTCTATTCTTTCCCTGACTCAATCTTGTTGCTCCCTCATGTCCTCCTTTCCCCTCCTCTTCTCCCTTTCTGTTTCCCCCAAACTCCCTCTCCCTTTCCCCCACCATGCTCCCAATTTGCTAAGGAGATCTTGTCCTTTTCCCCCTTTCTGAGGGACCATGTATGTCACTCTTAGGTCCTCTTCATTTTCTGGCTTTTCTGGCGGTGTGGACTATAGGCTGGTAATCCTTTGCTCTATGTCTAAAATCCATATATGAGTGAATACATCCCATGCATGTCTTTTGCGACTTGGTTACCTCACTCAGAATTTTTTTTTTTAATAGTTCCATCCATTTGCCTGCAAATTTCAAGACTTCATTGAGATTTTTTTTCTGCTAGTAGTACTCCATTGTGTAAATGTATCACATTTTCTCCATTCACTCTTCAGTTGAGGGGCATTTAGGTTGCTGCTATGAATATAGTTGAACAGATGTCCTTGTATGAATGTGCATCTTTTGGGAATATGCCTAAGAGTGGGAATGCTGGATCTTGTGGTAGACTGATTCCCATTTTTCTGAGTAACCACCATACTGATTTCCAAAGTGGCTGTACAAGTTTGTACTCTCACCAGCCATAGAGGAGTGTTCCCCTTTCTCAACATGCTCTCCAACACAAACTGTCTTTGGTGTTTTTGATTTTAGCAATTCTGACAGGAGTAAGATGGTCCCCTAGAATTGTTTTGATTTGCATTTCCCTGATGGCTAAGGTTGTTGAGCACTTTCTTAAGTGTCTTTTGGCCATTTTGGATTTCCCTACTGAGAATTCACTATTTAGTTCTGTAGCCTACTTTTTAATTGGATTATTTGATGTTTTGGTAACTAGCTTTTTGAGTTCTTTGTATATTTTGGAAACTAGCCCTCTGACAGAGTGGGGTCAGTGAATATCATTTCCCTTTCTGTGGGCTGCCATTTTGTCTTGTTGACTGTGCCCTTTGCTTTACAGAAGCTTTTCAATTTCAGGAGGTCCAATTTATTAAATCTTGATCTCAGTGTCTGTGCTACTGGTGTTGTGTGCAGGAAGTTACCTTCTGTACCTATTTATTCAAGGCTATCTCCTGATTTCTCTTCTAAGAGATTCAGTGTGGCTAGATTTATGTTGAGGTCTTTGATCCATTTGGACTTACATTTTGTGCAGAGTGATAGACATGGATCTATCTGCATTCTTCTACAGGCCAGCATCCAGTTATGCCAGCACCATTTGTTGAAGATACTTTCTTTTTTTCCATTATATAATTTTAGTTTCTTTATTAACAATCAGGTATTCATAGGTGTGTGGGTTAATATCAAGGTTTTCAGTTTGATTACATTGGTCTACCTGTCTATTTTTGTGCCAATACCAAGCTGTTTTCAGGACTATAGCTCTGTAGCAGAGCTTGAAGTCAGGGATGGTGATACCTCTGGAAGTTCCTTTATTATACAGGGTTGTTTTGGCTATCCTGGGTCTTTTGTTTTTCCATATGAAGTTGAGGGTCTTTCAAAGTAAGTGAAGAACTTGCTGGGATTTTGATGTGGATTGCACTGAGTCTGTAGATTGCTTTTGTCAAGATTGCCCTTTTTACTATGTTTATCCTACCTATTTAAGAGCATGGGAGATCTTTCCATTTTCTGGTATCTTCTTTAATTTCTTTCTTTAAAGACACAAAGTTCTTGTTATATAGGTCTTTCACTTGTTTGGTTAGCATTACATCAAGATATTTTGTATTGTTTGTGGCTATTGTAAAAGGTGGTATTTTTCTGATTTCTTCATCAGCCTCTTTATGGCCTGTACATTGTAGGGCTACTAATTTTTTTTAGTTAATTTTGTATTCTTCCACTTTATTGAAGGTGTTTACCAGCTGTAGGAGTTCCTTGGTAGAGTTTTTTGGGTCACTTATGTAAACTATCATATCATCTGCAAATAGTGAAAGTTTGACTTCTCCCTTTCCAATGTGTATGCCCTTGACCTCCTTTTGTTTTCTTATTGCTGTAGCTAGAACTTCAAGTACGATATTGAAGAGATATGGAGAGAGTGGGCAGCCTTGTCTTGTTCCTGATTTAGAGGTATTGAATTGAGTTGCTCTCGATTTAGTTTGCTGTTGGCTGTTGGTTTGCTGTATATTGCCTTATTATCTTGAGTTGTGTTCCTGTTATCCCTGATCTCTCCAAGACCTTTATCAGGAAGGGGTGTTGGATTTTGTCAAAAGCATTTTCAGCATATAATTAGATGATCATGTGTTTTTTCTTTTTCAGTTTGTTCATATGGTAGATTACACTGATGGAGTTTAGTATGTTGAACCGTCCCTGCATTCCTTTGTCATGGTGGATAATTTCTCTGATGTGTTCTTATATTTGATTTGCCAGTATTTTATTCACTACATTTTGCATTATTGTTCATGATGGATATTGGTCTGTCTTTTCTTTCTTAGTTGTGTCTTTGTGTGGCTTGGGTACCAAAGTAATTGTAGCCTCAAAAAAAGAGTTTGCCAAGGACCCTTTTGCCTTTTGCTTCTATTGTGTGGAATACTTTGAGGAATATTGGTATTACCTCTTTGAATTTCTGGTAGAATTCTACACTGAAACCAGATTTTCAATGACTGCTTCGATTTCACTAGAGGTTATATGTCTATTTAAATTGCTTATTTGTTCCTGATTTAATTTTGTTACGTGATGTCTATCCAGAAAATTGTCCATTTACACTAAATGTTGAAATTTTGTGGAGTACAGGTTTTCAAAGTATGACCTGAAGATTATTTGGATTTCCTCAGTGTCTGTTGTTATGTTCCCTTTTCATTTCTGATTTTGTTAATTTGTATTGTTCTATCTGCTTATTGGTTAGTTTAGATAATGCTTTCTCTATCTTGTTGATTTTCTCAAAGAACCAATTATTTGTTACATTGATTCTTTGTATTGTTTTCCTAGTTTTTACTTCATTGATTTCAGCCCTGCATTTGATTATTTCCTGGGATTATACTCCTCTGGGGTGAATGCTAATTTCAAGCACACACATTAGATGAACTTGTTTTGGTGTCTTCAGGAGACAGTATCAAGAAGCAAAGGTGACAGGATCAAAAGAAAAAAGTTGTAGCATGAAATAAGTTCCCAGGAGAGGAAAAGAGGTGTGTGATCTTGTAGGGCAAGTGAGAATAGTTGCATTTATTCTGAGAAATGTGGAAATTCTCTGATGTATTTAAGAGTGGGAAATCTCTTATTTTACCTGAATTTTAAAGGGTTTCTATACTCAATTTACACACACACACACACACACACACACACACACACACACACACACACCAGACTCACATGCATGTGTATGAAAGTGGAAGCAGAATGGCTACTAATTTGTAACTGATTCTTCAGAGAGCTGATTGTTTGTGGTCTAAAGTGACACCATAAAGGAGATGGAATTTTGTCCTAGGAAGTGATTTCAAGTCCTTGCAGTGTTTTGAAAGTGGAATGCAACATTGTAATTTTGAGTAGGAGCCATTTTTAAGATTAGTAGTAGGAAAGTTTTCAGAGGAGTTCTTCATTTTTTGTTTTTAACAATAGTATTGGATTTCCATATATATATATATATATATATATATATATATATATATATATATTTCTAAATATTTTTTTTTTACTTCTAAAGATTTTAAAGTGACAGAAGTTACATTTGATTTTTTGTCATGAAGTTGGTTCTTAAGTAATTATTAGTTTCTTTGGGACTTCATAGGCTTCAAATTATTTGCTCCAAGCAGCAACAGAACAGTCACAAGTAAGATATTGGCAGTGAGTTACCTTACCTTCTGAAGAATTGATGGCCATGCCCTCTCCATAAAGCCTGACCTCCAGCTTGCTTCCTCATGCTGAGGAAAGGGCAGCTTGATATGATCATCCTTGCAGAAACTTTAGAAATGAGGCTGCACTGCAGGCCAAGGTTCAGGATCATGTGTGGCTATAGGAGAAGAATTTTCTCTTAGAGCCCCACATACTGCATTAATAATTGTTTTGTATGCTTGCTGTGTGTGTGTGTGTGTGTGTGTGTGTGTGTGTGTTTTCTTGTAATTCTGACTGCCTGCATTGTACCTCCACAGCTCATTCTTTTGCCTTTGATACTCACTGAAAAATGAAAGCATGGTATTCAGTATGCGCTAATTTTCCATTTTTGTTTGGATGACATCTGAGAGGTTGTCCACTTGTTCTGTTCTAGGTCTTTGGATTCAGCTTCTCTGGTTTATCCTTGGTGAAATTATCCATAGGAACACCATCAGTGTCATTTTCTTTGAAACTCATTTACAATGAAAATTCTCTCTTCTCAGGCCTACTCACCTGTTCTTGCCCGATTTCTCCTTGTTTCCCCTGTAAACATTGGTGTACAGGTTTCTGCATTATGACCACCCAGATTATATTTAATTGGGTCTCAAAGTTTTAAATGCAAGCTGTGATGAGAACTCTGAACATCTGTGCCTCTATATAAGTGAACCCAAAGGCCACTTGACATTCCAGATAGGCATGTCAATTTCTATGACCCAAATACTCACACTGGTCTTCCACCCCTTCCCATGCACCAGACACAATTACACAAACAATTCAGACTTCCCTGTGTTTTTTTCCACTTCCAAGAACAGTATTCTTCGGTTGGATTGCATTCACAAGTCCTCAATCTTTCAGCGACTTTTCTGCATAGGTTACCCCTTGACCACTTAAGACACCTCTCCAGGTCCTTCCCTCACTTTGACTCTGCAGACAGAGTTTTGCTAGATTTCCTGCGTGTATCAATCTTTAGCAATCACCAGCCCAAATGTCACCAAACTCTAGACCATGTGAAAGTAATTTTTTCCCATCAGTATTTCCTTATTGGTTAAAATAATAGACTAATACAATATACCTTTATCTGTGGGTGATATACACTTATCAAAATAGAATCTTTTTCAAGGTGTTGGCATGTAACACTCAGTCATGACCAGTTACTATTGATTTTGAACCATAGCCAACCTTCATATGTGAATTAGATTGTCATATTTTAATCCCAAATTACCCATTTGTATCACTTACTTAAAAAAGTACAGAGTTCTTAACATGACCCAAGACTTTAAAATATTCAAAAGATCAATGTTCCTGAATGAACTGCATATTTTTCTTTAGCTACTTCTTTCTCTGTATGTTTCCTTCTTTCCTTCTTTCTCTTTCCCCTCTTCCTATCTATCTGAGTCCCTTCTACCTTCCTTCTTTCATTTTTTATAATTTGAGACAGCATTTCACAATTTTACCCAAGCTGAGTATTAATTTCTTAGCTCAAATTATCCTCCTAATTCTGCCTTCTAAGTGTTGTGAATAATAGGCACAGGCTATCATCATAACTTCTCAACTCTATTTCTAAGGACTCCTTTCCAGACTTATTTGTTCAAGCCGCATGCTTTCCTGATTGTTAAATCTATTTCAGCTGGTTGCTAGACTTTTCACTCAAAGCATTGTAAAACATTTAATCTCACTGGTGTCTGATTGATTCCTAACCATGTTTTTTGGGTGACATGTATTCTCTCATACCACATGAATGAAAATATCCCATTTATTGTTTCCATTTCACTGCATTTGCCTTCCTTATTCTCATCGCATTCCAGGGTGCATTTATGGCTAGTTAACCTAAAAGGGCTACTGTGGAAATAAATACTCCTTTCATTATGACTTTTATTTGTATATCTTCTGTTCCCAGAACAAAGTAAATAAATAACTAGTATATAAAAGATTGCATAAAATATATGGAAACATTTTTCTGTATATCGTTCCCTACCAGTAGACATCAACCTGTCTCTTTCAATTATATGGACAAATAATGTAGAATGGTTAACTACATTTCTGGCCATTTACTAGTGAATGCATAAATACAAAAAAATTTAGGAGTAGTAGCCACCCATCACTTGACAGCTAAAATTCAATGTAATTATTAAAATGTAGTTAAATTATAGTTTGAGTAGTTACTAACATGAACAGTAACTTTGACCAAATATGTGAGATGCTTCTTGACTTTCAAATATGGGTTGTTTTGCCATGGGCTGCTTTGCCTTGGATCTTTATTTCCAATGACAAAAACCATAAATATTTGACAGAATTGGTTAAATGAGCATCCATGTAGGACTTGGGGGAGGCTTTTAAAACACAGACAAGAACATTCAAGAATGCCAAAACCACCCTAACATATTCCCTATCTCAAGTCTTCTCTGAGTGCTTCTCCTATGTTGTACAAAATTCTCTTTGATATAATTAGCTGGGAAAAGTAGCAAAAATTATCTTTACTCAACAGGACTTGATTGAGGTATTTTTCAGCCCCAAAGAGAAGGCAAAAGCCAGGTTTAGTGGCACACACCTGTAATCATTTGAGCATTCAAGAACCTAAAACAGAAGGATTATTGGAATTTGAGGCCAGCTTGGGATACACACAGAATTTTAAGTTTTTAAGAATACTGGGGCATCATACAAATGCTATTTCAAAAACATGAGAGGGATGGGGTGGGAGGTATTGGCACTTTTAAAGACAAAGTTGAAATTCACTAACAAGAGACTCTGGCCTATTTTTGTGTATATAGCACTATCCTTAGACAAGCAAGCAAAGGATGTCATTTGAAGAGCATGTGTGCAAAGACATTCTTCTAATTTGAGTAGAAGGTAATACACAGTGTGCCCTCACCATTTACTCAATAGGTTAGAGAAGTGTAATAAGTGCTCACCCATTGACAAAAAACTACAGACAACTGTTGACCTATAGGAGGAGAATTAGCCTCTTGCAGGGATAAGTTCCCTTATTGTTTGTTCAAGGCAGAGTTTTCAGCCTTGAAACCATACAAGCACAAACAACAGAATGGACATTATAGGGTCCATTTATATATGTGTTCATACATAAATTGTGTGTGTGTGTGTGTGTGTGTGTGTGTGTGTGTGTGTGTGTGTGTACGTGCACGCGCCATGTGTGTGGGTAACAAATATAATCAAAGAGGAAGGTTATAAGGTTATAAACTTGACTGAGAAGAGTCATGGGAAGGGTTCAAAAACCAGAGAGAAGAAAGTGAGGGAGGGAGTGATATAGGTCTATTTCAATTAACAACATTAAAAATTAAAGAAATGTGCAGAAGCCAAGGAGCTACTTTTGATTGATCTTGATTTTCGTATGCTTCTTACCTTGTTCTCAGTCATCTGACTCCTACCTGGTGTGCTTACTTAAGGAGTCAGTGAATCATGCCATTGTTCAAGCAATTCTCTAGAAATGAAGTGATAAGATGAGGAATTCCTGAAACACTTGAGGATATACAAAGACTACAGAATAGACAGACTGAAAACCATGTGGAGCAAGAATGATATTGCTCCAGCATAACTCCTCAATGCCTTCCAATTCCCTAGGTTATTCCTCTGATGTCATCTTCCAACATCTAACCTTTCCATTCTGTAACTGCAACTTGTTCTGAGCCTTGACTTCAGACACTGTTCACTCAATGGCTCCTGTCTGTGCTTGTGGCACATAATTCTTTTCCTTTATTATTTCTGCAGTATTTCTTTCATAGCTCATTCCAAAAGTTAAAAATGGTTATGATTGTATGTTTTCTTGAGTCAATATCACAAGACACACATACACTATATATATAATGGAGTGTTCAACAAATAGTTCTTGAATAAATTAGCAGATAAGTTCAATTTGCATCTCATGAAAATCATCTAAAAACCAAAACCCTAGAATTGACGTGTATGTAAGAGGCAAATAGAAGCAATTTGTAGATGACCTTGGACACTTTGCTCTTTTGTGCCATTTTGACAAAATATGGGAACATCAGAATAATGGACTGAAGTATGGCAGAGGAGCACTTGTTCAATAAATATTCTCCTTTGGTCAGTAAACTGTAACTAAATAAGCACACAAAAAGTGATCCTGAGTCTTTTGAGACTCTGACAACATACAGTATAGATATGATTCTGTGGTGATATGTTATTTATGATTTATTAAAGCTTGCCTGAGCATACAGGAAGCAAAACCAGCCGCACTAGTTAGCTATAAAAGCCAGGCAGTGGTGGTACATGTACACACCTTTTATCCCGCAAACTGAGAAGTAGAGGTAGACAATCTCTGTTTGTTCAAGGCCAAAGTGAGTTACATGAAACTGATCCAGTCCTAAAGAACAACATCTCACACAAAGGTGATCTCAGCACTTGGGACCACACACCTTTAATCCCAGCACTAGAGAAGTATGAAAATCAAAGGCTCAAGTGGAGATTTATTCTCCACCCATAATGAGGAGAGACAACATTCTAAGGCTTGGTGGAGAGCTTGTGGAGACAGGATCACCTCTTTCAGCCTGAGGTAAAGATGTGAGCTAGTGGCTTAGCTGCTTTGCTTTTCTGATTTTCAGCCTGAAGTTTGAACTCCAATATAAGTTTCTGGGTCTTATATTTTTCATATTAGGAATATTAAAATGAAATTCATTGTAACTGAAGAATATGACATTAAGAGCTATTCAGGGATATTTCCTGCTGGTTTAATGAATGTTCAGAATATCTAGATTGATGGTGTATGCTCATCAACATGACTTGTGAACTGAGAGGTGGATTTGAATACTAGAAAGTTGTGTTCCAAATTTTCCAAACTTACAAAAGGATGAAATTCATTTAATGTCTTCTTGTATGTAAGAACATATACCTTTTCCGTGGCAACTTAGAACCCACTAACCCTGTGCTGAGAGGTATGAGGTTGAAGTATCTGTTATGATTTCTAGCTAGAACTAGAATTACCTAATTTTACAGAAGCAAATGGATATATTGATACCACTGAACTCATTAATTTTATGTTACAAAGATTAATACTTGTAAAATAATAACTAGAAACTCACAGATTTTTCAATGGCTGTTAATGTTGGAAGTGAAGGCAAACATTCATTATATTATGGAATCTTCCTGCTCTGGTCTCCCAAGTGTCAAGAAGTATTAACAATACTTAGAAATGTTAATATCAATGGAGAGTTGAATGTATTGGTCTGGAAATCAAAACCCAGATATATTAACTAAAACTTCAAAATAATGATGATCACTTATTTATAGGGGAAAGACGATTTTTTTAAAGGACAGGAAATAATTTGCACACAAGTTTTTTTTTAAATAGGTGGAAAAAATATCACCTGGGGCTATCTATAGTTTTTTATACATAAAATTTACTCAGTGAAGTCAACTAAGAAGAAATTAAAATAATCCCAGAATTGTCTAAGAAGTTATTCAAAATATTGCTAAATAATAAACTTTCATAGGATATTTTGGAATATTTAACTATGTAAAGATGTATTACATTTGTTTATGCTGTGGAATATTACTTTAACTGTGCAAAGATGTGTAGGTGTGTTACATTTGTTTATTCTGCATTTGGTTAGCAATAAGAATGTTTAATTATATAAAGATGTGTTGCTATTTTGCCTTGCTTGCCTAAGGCACATGGTTGGTCTAATAAAGAGCTAAACGTTCAATAGCTAGACAGAAGAGGGATGGGTGAGGCTGGTGGGCAGAGAGAATTTACCAGAGTAGAAATCCAGAGAAGAAAAGTATAAGAGGAGAAAATGAGGGAGAAGAAGAGGGAAACCTAGGGCCAGACAGCCATCCTGGCAGTTGAAAGCCAGCCAAACAAGGAAGAAACAAAAAAAAAAAAAAAAAAAAAAAAAGTAGGAGAAACAGAAAGAAAAGGTAAAAAGTCCCAAGTCAAAACACAGATGAAGACAAACAGGTTAAGATATAAGAGATAGCAAGAAAAGAGCTTAACTAAGGCTGAGCACTCAAAACTAAGAATCAGTGTCCATGTCCTTGATTTGGGAGGTGAGTGGCAGGCCATAAGAAAAAGCCTGGTACAATAGAATGAAATCTGTTTTTCAAGAACCTGGTCATAGAATAAGATTTGAAAACAGCACCACATTGAAAATAAAATACTTTTTGTGGTAAAGGAGTGGCCTGTATTGAATTTAACACCATTTGCTTTGCCATTCTACCCTGGATCCACACTCAGTGGGTAAATAACTGGGTGATCAGCACAGTTCACTTTTTTTCGATGGCATAGTAGCAATAACTGGAGAATGCTTGTCAGAAAACTCATTCTAACATGAGTGACCTAGACTTTTCTACCACATACTCTATTGTGCCATAGGTCTGCAACTAAATATTCCCATCTCTTCATTACATATTCAGGGATGTCTGGATGCTTGTAGAAATCTATGCGCTATGTATCAGTTTGGCAGTTGGATGGGTTTGTGTCTTTTGCATCTTAGGATACTTTTACTGTGTGTAATCTATGTTTTTTCAAGCGAGGGTTTCGAGTGTGTCACTGCAGCCATTGTGTTAGGGTACAAAGCCATATGTTACCCTTTACAAATTATTTAACTTCTTTGTACCTCTGTGTTCAGGCTCCTCATCTGTAAAAGGAGAATGAATGATAACAGTAGGGCATACTTTACCAATGGCACAAAGTTTATGCTTCTGAACTATAATCTTAGTACCTAATTTTTTAAAATGTTTAAAAAACTTAAGTAAGACAGATTTATTCCCTACCACATGATTCTTATATTGAGATAAGAGCAAATGATATTTAAATGAACTACTAGATTACAAAAATATACTGGACATATTCTCACAATATTTAAACAATGTTAGTTATAACAAATCATCTTTGCTTGGAGTCCTGCGAGCTGGAGGAGAATTTCCTCAAGCTACCTGAAAGATAGCTAGACTTTTACTAAAGTATGTATGGGAAATACTTTTGTACAAAGTAATAGTGATGGAGGGGACATAAAAATACCAAATAATTCTTGTCATGTTGATTCCAATAAAGGAAATATGGACGATGAATGAGACACTATTATATAAGGCAAGGGTAGAATAAAGAAGTAAAAGTATACATGTTTCCAACAGAGCATGACAAATTTTACCTTTATAGAAGTGGTTTCCTTTTTTGCCACTATATGGGGTAAGACATGCAGCCATCAAAATATGTAATAATGTAGAGAAAAGCCCTATTATCTAATGCAAGGGCATCACTCTAACACACAACTTTTCTTTTGCCTAGCAGTGGACTTATTAATGCTTCTTTTATATACAACTTTATGTAAGCTACAAACCCATATATTACTGCTTTGTTACCTAACAAACTAAAGCTTAAGGAGATAAATGCAGTATTCTGTTTTCAGGTTTGGTGACTTTGATTTACGTTTCCAAATTACAAAATTTATTATTTTGTTAAGCTCTTTCCAATTAGTCATAACAATGTATTATAAATTATGTAGCATGTTTTAAGTTTAGAAATTGAGAGTGTATTTTAATAATGTTAAAAATAATTATAAGAATAAATACTGCAGAAGTTATGGAATATGTTTAATACACACATGAACATACACACACAGTAACACACAAAAACATTAAATTAAAATGAACAGACATGTTTGTCTCCTTAACACAAATAGATAACATAATAATGCATATACACAGACTTGACAACCTTTTAAGATACATATTAAGTATAATTATAAATCCAAAATTGCATTTTAATTTAAAAATAACCTACATAGAAGTGAAAATGACACTGATAGTCTGCATTCACTTCACTGAGAACAAAGGCACAGATGTGTAAGAAGAATTTACAGAGAGCACTTGACAACTATGACCTAGAAATCCCATGAAATGAGTTGTTATACCTGACTGCAAGCCATGGGATTTAGACAAATAAGAAATATTCTATAATTCACCAACAGACTTGGGGATAGAGATTGAAGGACAGAAAACAGAGGCAAAGTAAGAATCTTAGGTCCTGGTGCTGCTGGCTTCAATATTCTACACATATGTTTTAAGAAACTTGCTAATCATTCCCATGGGGCTATTTTGTAGTCTATCAGAATGTATTAATCCAATACATCCAAAACTTAAATCATAAAACTCCTATAAAAATAGAAATTTTTGTATCAGAAAATTCTTGACCAAAAGATGCTGAGAAAATTATAGATACCTGAAAAACCTATAAATTGTACAATGAAAAGTTGAATAAAATAAATGGAAAATAGGCATTTCTTAATTTGTAATTGAAATTGATTCTGAGATTTAGCAAATATGCCTTTGCCTATTATTACTGGTAATATAATGGGTGGTAATAATTAAAATAACTGACTTTAACATGTATGTATATATGTATGTGTAAAATGAAACTGAATTCTTCTAAAATCTTTCTCATATTAAGTAAACTGTTTCCCTTGAGTTCATGTGTGATTTAATACAAATAAAATAAATTAAACATGAATAAATATTGATACCTTTTTAACCATTTACATTGATAAATTCTGAGTTGATCTGTTCTGGGTTAGAAAATTACTTGTTACAACTTAAATTTCAGCTGCTGTTTGATTACAATATACTGCTTTTCTACAGACTCAAAATTCTTCCAAAGCTGTTTGAAATAGTCTTATCAATGAGATGGATTTTAGGTACATGTAAGCTAAACTCTGTAGGAGGGCAGAAGCTAGAATCATCAAATTGTTGTGTTTAATCATCAACTGAATTTGACTCTTTGAGAATGGAGGTGAAAATAGTGATCAAAGGGGACAACTTTCAAACTATAAGCTTTTTTGAGAGGAAGATATGAGTCTATGTTAGAAAAAATTTCTGATGAATATTAACAGGCCCTTCTCCTGCATTAAAGGATAAAGGCCTTCAGTAGAAGAATTGATGGAGGTGAGTATATCACTGTTAGTTGTCAGAGAATAATCCTAAATCCACATTATTATTTTTCTGACTGGGAACTCATCAGAGCATGACTTATACAAACTTCTTAAGAATAGAGGCTTTGAAATTAGCCCTGACTTTTAATAAATACTACTTAAGAATAGACCCAAAAAGCATTTCTTAGAGTAAATGGGCAAATTAGTGAGTTAATGAATAGAGGTTCTCAGATAAAACTGACTAGCATATAAAGATGATGAAACCATTTAGAGCAGAATAACAAAGACTTTTTTCTGCACTGAGTGGCACTCCCATGCTTGAGCCTGTTTCTTCAAGCATCATTTTAAAAAGATACAGTCTTTCCTTTCATCATTCCAGGAAACTGTCCTAGTATCCACATACTCCAGGTGAGGAGACACACAGAGGTGAGGGACATGGGGAAGAGAAAGCTAGAGTCCTGGACTTGACTCCCTCCCAAGAGTTTAATCCACTCCCCCACATTCCAATTTACAGTAAAATGAAATTGGCACATTAACCTGAAAGGAAAAAGAAAGAAAGAAAAGTGACCAAATTTATTCAGTAAATTCAGGCAAAATAAGTAAACAACACCGAGTTTATTCATATCTGAAAGGAGTTTGGCTGTGGAAAGCAAAATTAGCTCATCCTTTGTTTAGTGAGAGAAAGAACTAGGGATCTGAATTAGCAGAGTACAGGCTGAGCTAATGGTGAAATGACTTCCCTAACTTTCCCCACTGGGCAAACATTAAGATGGTGCTCTCATTCTTCCTACCTCATCTGTTGCTTTCACCAGGAACACTCCAGATTATGGAACCTCTAAGTACGTGGGGCAAAGTAACAAATCAGCAAGTGTTGGATCAGAATACATGGGTGGGGCAGACATGGAGCTAAGCACAATTTTCTATTTCATTTGAGACACTCCTAGTCCTTTATCATTAAGAAGACTTGGAAAGTATCAGTCCTGTCTTTGAAAAAGTGACCTGCATTGCAAGTGCTCACAAGGCAAGAAAACAAAACAAAACAAAAACAAAATAACAAACAAACAAATCTCTCATGAGGAAAGTAAAAAAAAAAAAAAAAAGACTGAAAACACAGGGCAGGGATGTGATGGAATAAGATAAACTAAACACTGGGGAACCACCTGAAAAATGTCAGCCGTATCTAAGGTTTGAAAGAGAGTGTAAAATGTAAAGCAAGAAAGGGATAAATAGAGACAGGACATAAAACATACACAAGTTCTTAATGATCCATATTAGCTCTGGGCATTTCCCTTAGAAATACATATATATATATATATATATATATATATATGCCATCACGTGCTTGGAGTGTTGAGTGTTGGGTTGCTCTTTTAAAACATAAAATGTAATTATTGAGTACCTAACAAAATGTCCTGTGCTATGGTTTACCCAAAACAACACATCAACAGCCTTTTTTAAAAAAGACTTAATTCAACATTTTACAGACCGTCTAGTGCTTCCCCAAACTTTTGTCCAGCATATCAAAACAGTTTGAACATACTTACCCATCATCAATGACGGTGATGTAAAATAAACCAGTTTTGAGTGTGAAAGCACCTTGTACATCTTTCCATTTTTAAGCACATTTGCAACTTTTGGGTACTTCCTTCAATAAGCTTCTTGTGAATCTATCCATAAAGATCTGTCAAGCTTATCTAATTTAATTCTCCAAAGTTAGCACTATGCTATTATGAATGTATATGTTTCTAACTAATGTTGATGATATAAACAATTTT
The DNA here is from genome assembly GCF_943737965.1 of Phodopus roborovskii. Lineage (NCBI taxonomy): Eukaryota > Metazoa > Chordata > Mammalia > Rodentia > Cricetidae > Phodopus > Phodopus roborovskii. Next base: position 14,792,148 of record NW_026126540.1, read on the forward strand.
TGTAAGCCATTCACTCACATAAATTAAATATAAATTAAAAGTAAAAAGGTACCTTCGACTTGACAACTGCACTGTCTTTCACAAGTCAGACTAGTGGACCATCCAAAAGAAATGCACAATAAACTTTTTAGGCAGAAAACAAGTTTCAATACACAGAAATCCATTCCACCAGAGAAGTACTCAAGTAACTCTGGTTATATAGACATATACCTCCAGAATGCCATGAGGTAAAGAATGGGAGAAGGTGGTATATTATAGTCTAATGAACTGCAGGAATTTTTCTTTTTCTTTTTAAATGATGTTATCTAGGCTGGAGAATTGCTCAGTCGTTAAGAGAGCTCACTTGCAGAGGACCCAGGTTTGTTTCCCTAAATTCATTTTGGGAGCTCACTAACATTACTAACTCCTTTTCTCTAGATCTAGTGCATCTGAGCTCATCTCCACTCTCAGCAGCCATTTGTACTCATGTGCACTTTCCCACTACAGGCACACACACAGGTACTCAATATAAAAATAAAAATTGATGATATCATCAAGGTAGGGTAGGTACTATTAATCCTTTTACAGGGATATTGCTAGTAATTCTTCTATCCTTGTTCTCAATATACCATGATAATTCATCAAAATATCCACATATTTATAAATTTGAAATGTAGAATTACTGTGCTTTAAGCAGATCCACTCATATACTCATGTGCTACATATGTGGCACATTTATAGATAGAAATTATACAAATTTATGTAAAAGTTTAGGGAGCTATTATGTTAGACTAACTTTAGAGTGCATGTTAATAGGATCAGGTTCAAATGGCCAGCTTTGTAAAAAAAAAAATTAAAGTGGAAAGAATTTTTCTGTAAGTCAAACAATAAGTGGACAATTTTTAAAAATCAAAACATAAAAATTTTAAATCAAGTTATTTCCTGCTTTTTAATGTGGGTACCATAGCAGGTACGATGACAGCACAGTAGGATGGTTGACGACCACAGTGCAAGGGATTAGACCAGAGCTTATTACAAAACAAGTTATTTAATCAGTAGCCACATTTCTAAGTATACCCAGAGCACTTAATGACTTTGGGTGTGGAATATTAGTATTACTAATCATCTTAATTTAAATTCAAAAAGACATTCTGACTTGATTCTGTTCAAATCTAGCTGACAAACTTAGCAGAGATGTCCCCCTTCACTAGAAACACCTGGATTTATTTGGGGATAATATACACTTTTTGGTTTCTCATTATTAGATTGATATATTATTAAGTAAAAACCAAAAAAAGGTCGTGGCTTTTTATAAGAACATATTTTATGTATGACTGAAGTATTCACAACACTCTGAAAAAGCCATCAGATGTTAGATTTAAAAATAAAATTAAAAGCATTTTCTGACATAATACACATGAAAAATTGGAAATCCCAGTATCTTCAATAGAAGTTGTAGAAAGTGTATGTCTCCTTGGAGTATTACACCCACTTAACACAGCAGAGAATAAGGTACTATACTGTAAACAAAAAGTACAGTAAAGGACAGTTGTAAATTTACATAAGAATAGATCATAAACATTTTGGTCTTTCCATAACAGTTTATATAAAATGAATAAAAAAACCTTTAGACAGCTGTCATCATTCTTATTTGAGCACTTATCACTTATATGCACACAGACACATCTATACAGCAATATACTGATGCACTGTTACATGGATATTGAACTAGGTTTTACTGCCTATAACTGAGCTTTGTGTTAGCCAATCAACATTATCCATACTTGAGATACTCATACATTATGTATACTTGTCTTGTCATATCTATAAAAACATGAAAATATAACTTTACATTATTTCAATTATTTACATTAATTCAAGCTTGACAGAGAAAATTGGTAAGCTCAATTTTGGAAGAGTAGGTCCAGAGGTACAATAAATAGCATTGATTGTATATAGTCATCTCTTTTATAATTTTTAAAAACTCATTTTAAGTACAATATGGAAATAATTAGTCTGCAATTTGGTCATTCTAGCATTTATTATTAAAACTTAAAATGTACCTCCAATATCCCTGATGAGTAATGCACTAAAATTATACTGTATGGTTTTAGAATTTGTAGAAGGAATAGCAACATTTAGGGAAGGTTATCATGAAACTGCATGCTACCATGTAGAATGCAAGTGGCTACTGTTAAATCTTACAATTTCCATTCACATCTTTGAAAATAACCAATAAGGGTGCCCTACAAAGCACTTGGTCAGACACTAATTTTACAGAGAAATTAAGGGGAAAAATAACAATTACAAATCTTAAAGGTAACTACTGGGTGTCAGTTACTTTTGACCTTGAAATCATTTTATTTGGAGGACATTAGTGGAAACAAAAGGCATTTTAATGGGGGGGGAAGGTGGATGACTTAAATTTATCAACCAGAGTAAATATAATCTCTTTACTGAGAAGTTACAGAGATGGGACAGTATCCACATTAGACATAGTTTAGTGCCCATTCTACCTGAGGCATAAATAAAAAATAATATATTATGGTTAATTTTATAGATAGAAAAGGAAAGAAAATATATTGTAGATGACTAAAGTATTCAAATGTTGATCTTATTTCTTATAATTTTAAAACTGTATACTTAGATTATAGAATTTGGTCAGTGTGCAAGTATCTGAACAGCTACTCTCAAGGCATCTCTGACTTCATTTACAATGACTACTCCTCTGTAAGTTTAAACACTTCAGGAGTGAAAATTCACAGATTCTGTTATTTTTTTTTTATAAATTTGGTTTTTAAGTCTATAAGCATTAATCTATACAGACTAAATGCTTTTTAATTAACAGATATTTTGTTATATATATATATAGTA